>NW_027526233.1:8451881-9127390 GCF_048455015.1 Haemaphysalis longicornis | reverse complement strand
AAGGCGTCCGTAATGACTGATAGCAATATTTCGTAATTTTGTTTATCGTGGGTTGCTGTTTATTATTAGGCGAGGTAGGTTGTCTATACTGATAAATATGCGAGGCCGCAAATATTCGTGAACACACCAGTAAAGTCTCAGGGAACAGTTTACCATTGCACACGTTTGTAAACCACTAGGATGAAGGCTGCCACCTGGCTGCTACCCCTGCTGCAGTGGGTAGCGCCCTGCCGGGCAGCCATTCAGCTGTTCGGTAGGACAAGCCGCCGAAGCAGCCACCGAACCCAGGAGGCCGAGGGACCCGCCATTGGGGAGAACGCCTTGCACTGGAAGCGGGGTCGCGTCAGCAAGTGAACGTCGTATTCTTCGCCGGCGGCTGCCCGATTATTGACCTACAAACCTGCTGTGCTTTCCAACCATGAGAAAGTCGAGCCAGTGCAACGCGTTTGTGACGTTATCTTTTTCTCATGCTACTCCGCGACCGCAGCACTCTTTAAAACGACTACCTCCCAGGTATCGTGTGTTATTTAGACAACGCCATGCTAGAGCATGGTGCGGTACCTGCGGTCATAACAAGCTGGGAACAGCTGTTACGGCGCAACTTAGAGCAGACATCCTCAGTCTTAGTCCCACCTCACATCGCAAGACAAGTGCCCGTCATCCAACGACCAAGGGATTAACTGAAAGACTTACTAACACTACACGCGAAAGTGTGTTCATTGACGCCGATGTGCCGCGAAAATCCCGGCTGCAGTATTACCATAAGACCAATCCCCGTGTCATAACGTAAACAAAATAATAAAGGAAGCTCGTACTATCGCGGAAGACTTGTAGAACGCGAAGGTGCACGAAACCTTCACTTTTACCACGAGGGTTAAAGTCCACGATTGCAGCCGATTTTGTTTCTTCGCTGCTGCCGCAACACACCTTTACTCCATCATTGTTGCTAAAAGTGTCAGCTTCTTTTTATTTGGAAGTGATAATCATTGGACAACACCTGGGGGGGCATAAGCACCAACTGCTTGCGGCAAGTGGGCACAGGCTAGAATCAACAGACCCTTGGTTTGGTGCGAACACGCTTTCTATGATAGAGGCATGACTGAGGCTAGCTCAAATTATGGGGAAAAAGCACATTGTATTTGAGCCTCTGCGGTGACGCGGAGGGCGTTCATCCACTGCGTAAGCTTCGGCTAGTGATTGCTACGATTCCAACCGTCCTGGGAGGCTCATCTTAGAAATTTTACAGCCTACAACTCGGCAGACGCGCGGTCTGACGAATATGCAGATATCGAGAATTCCTGTGATTCTATAACATCGGGTGTCAAGACTGTTGTTTTACAGAACCCAAACCAAAACTTGTTTGAATGCTAATCCTGTACATCGTTCAATCACGGTGCACCTCCACCCGTCGTCACAGCCTTTAGGTGGTGTTAAGTTGGGGCTCCTATTTAAATAATTGAAAGCCGCTGGTGGCTGATGTATCGATTTTGCCTCCACTGGTAACTGCCATGCTGCGTTCCTTTCATGCAGCCGCAGGGACGCGAAGTCGGGGGTCGCCGAGTGCATGGTTTGTGTTCGTTTCGTTTGTATTGCAAAGGGGGGGGGGTGCTTAGCCCGAGTAACTTTGTTGTGTTTGTATGCGGTCAGCTCAACCAGGAGGTCTCAGTGAATGGCGGATGGGTGCGCAGCAGTGAAAACAGTTTCATCGCGCGGTTCCCTATCCTAACGCGTGGACTCGGCTATTATGGCTTGCCGGCATTCGAAGTCGCTAGGTCATCAAGATTGACGAGCTGGCGTGAAGAAAAAGGATGCCTTCAATTAGTGTCGAAAAGGCGCGCGGCCTTGCCTTTGAGGGTGTGCTAATCCAGCATAGGTGTGGTTCATTTATGGGACATTCACCTCTGGAATGCTCGCCTTGGCATAGAGCAGCTCTTCTCGCGAGCCAGACGGCGGGGAGCAGGTCCCTCAGTCTGGGGAGGGGATTAGCCACAACCCCCTAATTTCCCCGGATACTTGGACCCGACGAGGGAGGGTCGAGTCGACTGGCGGGTTCAGCTGCCTCGACCCCTGCTGCGTTTATATAAACCCCGTTCAAACAATCGAGGTGAGGGGGGCGGCACGGGGTGGGGGGGTTCCCGGACAAACAGCTACCGCACTTTCACGTTTCTAACGCGCACCGTCTTTTGCTAAAAGGTAGCCTAAATATTTGTGTGCGCGTTACATTCGGGCTCAATACTGAAATATGAAATTAAACGGAGAACAACATTGCCATGTGGCGGACACGACGTCCCCCCAAAATCCAACCCAATCCAACAAAAGTGATCCGCCAACACCACGAGACGGCATTTCGGCGAAATAATTCCTCAATGGCATGCCGCGCACCTTGGTTAGCAGTGCACTTTTTTTTGTGCTTCTGAAATTAGCCCGTAACACCTATAATTGTGAAGATCAAAACACTTGAAATCGCAGACAGCTTCAATCTCCCCGTTATGACTTTATTTCCAGCAGGAGCTCGATGAGCAATCTCCTGAACCACAATCATATTTGGCTTCCACAGCCGTATACTCCAAATAAAATCTCCCTCTTCCAGGTACGTGGTGACCTGTCTTTTTAATCAGCGCAGTACCATCAATGTCAATTTTTTTTCGAATTTTCCTTCGCGAACTTAACCACGCGTTACTAGGGGGGGGGGGTGCGTTAGAACCGCGCAAATACGGTATTCTGTTCCCCGCGGCCCGTCGACTCAGCCCGACGAAGGAGCCAACCCACTCCCTGCCTCCGCGATGGCTATCCGAACCAACCCGTCCTCTTATACATGGGGGTGTCGAGTTCAAAAAACCTGTTTATTTCGGCTCAACGCGCCCTCGTCGGGTCAATGTAAACGGGTTATTGTGCCGGCTAGGAAGCGCAGACACATGCGAGGCGGCAAAGCGAGGGCTGTAAGAAGGTAGCTGCACGAAGACCGCTCTAAGCATCGGCTTTGGCTTTGAGTGGGTGGAGCCCACTTAACGTATGGGTGTAACCATTCCGCGCGGTCAGTGAATTTGGATAGCACGTGGCTTATCTTTGTTTGTCGGTTGCAAAAACGTACGCTGGAAACCTACTAGGAGTTGCATAAGAGCGAGCATTCTGTCATGTGACCGCAGGTGGATACAAATTTAGGATTGGTTGGTTCTTGTGCCCAATCCGTGGTCCCTATAAATCCTGGTGAAAAGGGTTTTAGCTCTTTCTTGATTTCCCCCTTTCGAGGCGTGGATTTTGGTATGAAAACAGGGTTGTCGGATTTTGTCCGTGGTCGATCGGGCGGGAGGGATGTAATGCAGTATAGATCTTGTCCAAACAGGATGCTACGGGCAGAGTGACAATGTGACCGTCCTTTTGTCCTGATTTAAATTCTTGGAGTAATGTAAATATTGTAAATAAACCTAATATTCAGCAAGAAAAGCAGTCCTCAAGGTTCAAGCTTCACGTCTTCAAGCCTGCTGCAATCATCGGGTGTAGGGCATCAGAGCGAGTCGAGGTCGTCGTCCTCTGGGCTTAAGCATCAAATAAACTTGACTATTTCGTCTTCATCATTCACCAAGAAGGTGGAGAGGTAACATCTAACAGTTCGCGCGGCCGCCGCAGACCGCGCATGGTAGTTCTGCTTTTTTCAACTTTCTTTTTTCTGCCTTTTTCGGGCTGCTTATCAACAGGATAAACGATGAAAATTGTGTTAACTTGAGCCAGTCTATGCAGTGCAAGCAAGAACGGACATCGACAAATTCACTTCAGCGTCCCTTTGTGTGGCAGCATCACGTGCGATGAAAGCCTTAAATAACTGTGTGCGTTATTAACCAATTGAACGTAACCAAAACGGCACGTAAACGACTGGATTGATACTTTGCTTTATATCTCTGCGGTGGTTAAAATTCCGAAAGTCTATAGTGCCTTCCTAATACAGAAACATTACATCACAAGCTCTTTTCAATAATGTGGGAGCCGTGAAGGGCTGTGATGAGTCCAATGTAACCCTATAAATGCAAATATGCGTTGGTATTACTGATAGTGAGTGACGCTGCATTCGTGAGCTCGATTCCCTAGATCGTTGCCTAAAGATTTGTATCCTTATCTGTTGTTACATGGGAAGGCGCTTTCTGCAGTCCGTAAAATACAGCTTCCGTGCCTAAATTTCGGCGTTCAGTGATGCCCCACGGGTCGCAGCTGTTTCAGCATAGATATTAAAGCTTAGTCCCGCTTCCATGCAATAACGCGTACTTTGAGAAACAGTACTATACCACACCAACCTTGTCTACACGTTTTTTCTACATATACGGCGGTAATAAGCGCGAATCGCGCCGACATACGCTCAGCGGAAGAACCGCACTAGCAGCGCGACTCTATTGCCTCGTATAAGCCATATCCTGACAAACAGCAGGCCTGCACTGCGTTTTCAAAGGCATCAGAACAATTCTTGGTAACCACTGATCTGTTTTGTCGCTCGCTATGACAAGCGTTGCTTGTCACGCCAGGCGAACGTGTTTAAGTCCCGGCAGCTGAAGATACATCTGGGCCGACAGGTCGCGCCACCGCTTCGCTGACCGTCCAAAATAGGTTCCCCACTGGAATGACAGATGGTGCTACTGCATCCCCCGTGACTCAGTCTAAACTCTTGGCACGTTGCACAGGTCCACCTCCCGCCGTATATACGCACCTATAGATTATAGGGACTTATACGTGTGTATAGCTTGTAGGCTCTGTGCTACCAGACCTTCGTGCGGAAGCATCCAGTACTTAAATAACGCGGCCAATGGCGTAGTGAGCAAACCACTCCTCTGCGGGTAGTGGCCGCCAGTTTGCTGAAGTCACCAATACCGCTACCTTTGTGAAACTAACGATCGTCGTACACGATTTTGAGGGGGACATACTGCTTCGTTATTACGCACCCACCGCCAGCCGACCACCTTCGAACAATTACCGCGGGCGAGAAATGGTCCCAGCAAGCCATCTTTGCTCGAGCGTCAGGGCACGCGGCACACTACCACCCCAAATCTGTATCCGAGAATGGCCACATCTCCGTGGGTCTTCTCCGAATACGCTATTAACGTGGCGAGTAGCGTTGTCGGAGAATAGCGTGTCAGAAACGGCGTCATGTTTTCAGCAGAGTTCACAGGCACGGAATAGGCTTTATTTTTGAAGGGAGTAAGGAGGCCGTAAAGTGGTCCCCTCGAAAATTGCACTGAGTTAGGGCGCGCTAGAAGCAGCTGTAATTGGCTGCGCAAACTACGCGTCGTCCAACCGAACTTGTCTGGACATCGAAATTGAAGCGCGAGCCCATATCTATTGGAGAGGAGAATGGCGCGGGAGAAGTCCCCCCACGAACTCTGAGCAGTGTGTTCTTGGAGGTCGAGAAAGACTCTGGGGTTTCTACATAAAATTCACTTCATCAAAATTGTCCTCTTTTATACCTGACAATATATAATAAAACCGGCAGACGTCATTACTCCGAATTTAGAGGCTAGTGACCTTCATGATAACGAATGTTTTTTTTTTCATTACAGAGATCGAGTAGGTTCTACATGCAACCAAATATGAAATATCAATTCTGCTCCGAAATGGAGGTGCACTGGCGTACTTTAACTCAGAGCCAACCTCTTGTTCGGTCTTCGGATATTGTGGTACCAAAGCTTGCTGACCCATTCTTACAGTGCACGAGGACTGTATAGGACCCACAGGCATGAAATGCTTAGTAAATTCTGGTACACAAGGAACACAATGTCTCATCAGACAGAAATTTGAGATACTCAGTTTTTTGTTTGTACTTTGGCTATTTACTACAGTGTTTTGCAATCTAAGAGTCACGCCCGCCTGACACGACGCCGGTGGGCATCGCCGACCACCACGGTGATGGCTCCCGAGAAATAAAATATGAGTGGCACTTCACTGAACAACAAACCGCCCTCTTTAATACACAACCACAAGGTCTATACTGAAGGGACGCGCCCCCTCCCAGGCGCTCCAATCCTCAGGAAGCATCCTCTTCATCCTTCCTTCTGAAGCTCTCAAAAACAATTGCCGCAAAACAATATCACTAAAAGAGCCGCTATAGCAAAATTAAGAAAAGAGTAATCAGAGCAGGATCACAGATCCAGTCTCCGTGGTGTCACCACGCGCCGACCGTTTCGCGTGTAATGGTGGTCTGAAGATCCTGCCACAGATGCAGGAACGGCAGTGTCCGAAGTGTTAACTTGTTGCTGTAGCTGTGGCCAGGGAGTCATCACTTGGGTTGTAGATGGGTACCAGGGGTAGCAGAGTTGGGGATCTCTTCGTGAGCTGAGGGGGCAGACAGGGCGTTTCTGCAATGGCCAAGGTGTCCATGGATTTGCAATAGTACGCTTCGCGTGGTCTGGACGATGTACGAGCTGGGTCCTTCAGCTGAGCGTAGGACTCTTGTCCTGAACCTGGTGCTGCGCACCCACACTTCCACTCTATTCTCGAGAGCATGAAAGTCATGCGCTGCGTGTCGTTTACTTTAGCCTTTCTTCAGTCATGGTCTCTGGGTGGCATCTCTGTCATTTAATGCGTTCACCTGGGCCAATCGGGAACGAAGATTTCAGCCGGGGCAGGCCAGAAAAGTACCACGAGAGTGTCCAATGAGCAGCTGAGCTGGGCTGCAACCAGACACACCGGAAGTGTGGCGGTATGCTAGCGGAGCCAGCCACGGGTCAGTGGCCTTAGGAAACAACTCCTGGATAGTTGAACCGTTCCATCTGTTTTGCTATTCGACTGCAGGGTAGCGTTATATCCTTGTGACATGTGAAAATGTAGGACTTTCCAAAGTCGTGGAAAGTTTGGCAGGAAAAGTGACGGTCATTTTCGCTGATGTCGTGTCAGGCATAGGTGATGGTGAATGCAGAAATAACGGCATCAGCAGAATCGCACCCCAATGTGAAAACTAATGGGTGCAGAGTACTGTAGTCGATAGCCACAACGACCTCTTGATTACAAAAGTGAAACAAGTCCCCGGCCAACCTCTCCCACGGACCTTACGGTGTCGGGGTAGGAATCGTAGACTGACAGTGTTGAATGCTTGCAGGGCAGTTCTCGACGGCTGTTTTAACCTGGCTGGTGAGACCTATATAGCATATTGAGTCTCAGGCGGCCGCATAGAATCTATTGACGGCTTGATGGTCATCATGCATAGCATTGAAGATGCATCCGCGTAGTGTGGTGGGCGAAACTAAACGTCCATCAATCAGCAGCAAGTCATCGCATATGGTAAAGTCCCCGTGTTGCTTCCAGTAACGTGCCATTTTGAGCCGCAGCCGGTCGTGTCGAGGCCACGGATTTATGCAGTGTGCTTTCAACATTAAGAACTCGACGTCGGAAGTTCGGTGATAGCTGGAGTCTTCGAGTTATACAGCCAAGGTACAGGGAACAGCTGCCGTGATGACAGACACCAAATGTTCTGTGCTGCCCACTTTGGACAAAAAGCAGCTTCAGAACCTATAGAATGGCTGTCTCCCGTGGCCAGACACTTTCCTGGGTTATGCTTGATGGTGAATTGATAGTGCAAAAGCCTTATGCAAAATCTCGGGACATGACGGGCATGAGGTCAATATTGGCCTTGTCAGGCAACGTGACGAGGGTCTGATGATCGGTTTCAACGACGAAGATGAGACCACAAAGCAATTCCTCAAACCTCTCCTTGGCCAAAGAGGCACCAAGCGCTTTCTTCGCAATCTGATTGAGCCGCTCATCTGCGAGCGTCCATTCTTTTGACGCACACACGACAACCCGTCGCTCTCCCGACCGTTTCTCGTGCAGGAGGACAGCCCCCTGCCAGAACAAACTGTCACCTGCCGACAAAAGTATGAGGAGCGCTGGATTGTAGCCTGCTTTACAGGTATTAGATGTCCAAACTATCTTCAGTCCGTCGAGGGAGACAGCTTACGCTTGGTCTCAGGTAGAAATCGTAATCCTGTTTACAAGGACCTGAATCGGTGCAGCGGTGGCTGACAGTAACGGCCAGAACCTTCCGATGGGTTTCAGCCGCGGTGTGGAGTCGGCACGTTTTCTGGTTCGGTTCGGGTTCGAGTTCAAGCCTTTTGGCTTTCGTTCAAGCAGAGTCCTTCAAGGGACTCTGGTTCAAGCTTCGTTTTCAGAGCCCAATTTCGTTCCAGTACGAACCGCTTTAAACCAGTTCAAACTTGTTCAAACCGATTCGAAGGAATAAACGCAGGAGTTTTTTGTGTTTATTTTTTAGTGCCGAGTTCTGGCTTTATTTTAACGTCGGTATAAAAACAAATTTATAGTGTAGGTTTCTTCATGCAAATGTTCTCTTTTGGTGATTCAGAGACCCTGCGACAAATATTTGAATTTTTTGCTAAATCCTATACGCTCCTAGAACGAAACCAACTAATACATCCAGTACTTAGGTTAGAGGGTCGCAAAGTGCCTCATCCGAGAATTCTTGCTCTGTGCCCATCAGGTAACTTGGAGACTTGCTCAAAAAATTTTTCTCTGTTTCCGTTGTTTGACCGACTGAATTATATCATTATATTGGTGGAGCGGCAAAGGGATGGATTTCTTCAGCTGAGCAACGAACGCATTGAATAGCCAATAAAAAAATTGGAGATGCTTGCAGTACATAAGTAGCGCAAGGCTTGAACCATAGCGGCGCTGGAGGATTTCCTTCTATGTAAGCACTGAACGACATGCATTGCATTGTGTTTGTTTGAAATTGTTTGTTGACATGTTTCGTCACCGCATTTCTCTATGGTAGTAGTAGTAATCGTCATTGCCATCTGTATTTTGTTCCTCCTCATGCATGACTAGCCGCTTAGGATCGTTTTTCCGCACGCTTTCACATTTTTTGAAAGTGAAACACGTCAGCGCAGGCAAGAAGCGGCGGCAGCCAGCTTCGCGAAATGGGCATCTGTAGCGGTATCTGTCTTGTGGTCTTCCCTTGAGGCGTGGGCGTGCGTGAACTGTTTCCTTGGTGCTTTTTTCCGAGCGCCACTATCAAGCCTCGACGACGCCGGGCACTCCACGTGAGACGCGGGATCACCGGCGAGGTAAGCGTCGGGAGTAATTATGGCGTGGGGTTTTCGAATCACGCCGCCAGCAACAACAGCTCCGCTCTTAAAATTGATGCAGCTTGCACTAGTGACACAAGGCTAGAGTTTCCCTAAGTTTTGCTGGGCTTCGCTTAGTTTTTAGGTTTCGCAATGTTCTTGCCAGGCTAGCTAAGTGTTGAGGGGGAAGGCAGAACTTTTACAGATTTCACAATGCCGTTCCGGTTGGTCCGGTTGGTCTTCGACCCTGATAGAGGATTCCAGAGGGGAAGAAGCTAGGGCGACTCTCACCTCCACTGTTTCTGAACACTTGCACCACTAGTGCAAGCTGCACTAATTTTTTTTTTGCATTTCAGAAGCCAAGAAACGACTATCACACTTTAAATTGTATAGTAATGGGTGCGTATACGCATGTGCCCCTTGGACTTACACTAGAACTGGCGGGGAAGCCGGCTTCACTTTTATGACACCCGTTCTGCGGTGGTGCACCATTCACAGAAGGCACAGGTTTACTTCTTCGTATTTTCTTGCTAACGCCACCGGAAGAACTGAAGCCTAAAGAGGTCCGCTGCTAAAAGAAATCCAAAAAAGCAATGCGGAAACGCAAAGCCCTTCAGCCGCGCCGTGCAAGGCACGCAGTGCCCATCCGTGCTGCGATAGCTAGAGATTTCGCAGCGATTGCAGACGCGAAGGAGTGAAAGCGATTATCGGAAGTTTCGCTGAGTTCCTTTGCCTGCACAATCCATTGCAAAATGTTTTTCATAGGAAGTAAACGATCACAACATTACCTGAAGCGATATAAAAAGGCTCACAGGGATACACAAGGCGGCGTGTGTGTATGAATGTGAAAGAGTTATTCCTTATTTCCGGAAGTTAATTTATAGTCAAGGTTAGGCCTTTTATATACTTCAATTTGATTTTATTCTTCAGCTATATACCCGCAGTTTCATAAATAAAAGAAATTCATTGAAGATTAGGGTATGCCCTAATTTGAAAGTTGAGCGAAGCACGAACTGCCCTCTTCTCGACGACAGCGTATAGCTTCTTCGTCCCAGGAAGAGATCGCGACATTAGCGAACGCACCGCTGCTAGCGCTGTACTCTGGCGTTATTCCGTAGCACGGATCGCCAGGGAACTTATCTCGCGCGGCTTCTGCGCACTGACCACCCACTCGCACTTTTGCTATTCTTTCGTCCGCCACTTTCCTGTTTGCTCTATGTTCGCTGGTCGCTTCCATGTCTCGGGCAAAACGAGGCCAACCCTGAGGAACCACTCAAAACGAGAGCAGCGGGCGCTTTAGAGCAGCGCTCAAGAACATGATTCTACGGAACAGCCGCGGAACCGCCTTGTGTCACGCCGTAATGCCGCATTGTGCCCTCTCCCCCCATCAGGTGACTGGTGACGGGCCGAAACTCGTCTCTAATCATGCATCCTCGACGGAATCTTATGGCTGGCAGAGAGGCAGTGGTAGTTTACGGCCAAGCGGGCACCCTCTTAACAGGGCAGAAAACTTCTCTGGGTAGCTGAAAGCCCGCCCGGCCGCAATAGTATTTGATACGATGAAATGCCTACACATTTACCATTAACTCATCAAGTAACATCAAATTCCCACACTGTCATAGTATTTGATACCATCAAGGGGCTGCGGCGCGACACCGCGGGACGCACAATCTGCTCACCCCTTCTTGTAACACAGGTTGCTCTCGCTGTCTGCCTCAGTCCGCCTGGAATGGTCGTCAAAGGTGCTCCGGGAAGTTTCCGTAGACACAGGTCGCGCTGTGTTGTAGTTTCGTGAGGGATACCGCTCATTAAAATAGTCGCGATTAAGTTACGTTACTCCCTTCGAATTGGCTGCGTTGTTTCTGCCAACGAAATTGTCGGCACCATTCCCCTGTGCGGATTTAACCGATGATAATTTTGCTGATGTACGTGCGCCCATCTGGATTTATTACGCTGGCGTATTCAAACATCTTACTTAAATTCCCCATGACTATGATCGCGTGCAGTGCCATTTAAAGGGACACTGAAGTGAATTGGTCGAGGTCCCATTTTTGCTTCCACTGCATAGACTGGCTGAAATTAACACACTTTTCATCATTTCTCTGGTTCATAAGTTGGTAATGATTTTATAAGGCTCAAAAGAAGAAAAAAATTGCGCCAATCTACCCCGTGAATGTGCTTGGAAAGCAAAGCTGTAAACGGCACCCATAACGATTGCCCGTGCGACATCCCTTAAATTCACTCACATCGCTCTACAAATAGTAAAACAAGAGAAAAGTGAAATGCACTTAACCACACCATTTATTACTTCAAAAAGATATTCTTGGCAAGGTGAAATCAATGCATGAACGGTGTTTGGTTGAGTTGTATTGGTGCAGCACCAGAGTGGAATCATTTTTATAAAATAAAGCTCCAACCTGGTGTTAGACGATCTGACTTCTCCGTCTCTGCGCCGCGGACGGAGGCGACGAAATTTGCAGCAGAGAAGGAGAAGGAGGAGGAAGAAATACTTCTGTTCAGATTTCTGAACGGCAGACAGTGCAGCCCTGGGGAGTTTTTTCCTTCTTCTATGGGGCCCATATGTAGTCCGCGCGGCCTGTGTTGTATCCACCCGCTGAAGCTGGGTAGGTAGAGAGGGCCTGGACAGCAGCATCTCCCATTGCGCTTGTTGGGTAGTTGACGGAAAAAGAGGAGGGTGCTCAGGGCTAAAGTCGCACACCCCGATTACGGGGCAGGGTGTTCCTACTTCTGAGCGAAATTTACATTCAGCGTCGTAGCGATTCGGATGTATTACGTGAAGACGCGTAGGCTGTGGGAAGGAGCCCGGATTGTGTGAGCCGTAGGGTAGTTTATTGTTCTCTGGAAAGGTCAGGGTAAGGCGAAGGTATGGTCGGTCTCAGAATGCGATAATGCCGGGATATGTCCCTGAACGTGACAAGCGGGTGACTGTCCTCGTGCAGCTCCATAGCACGAGTGGTAAAAGCGCAGGCTTGTTGGGTGGGCGTATTTGTTGCCCTACATTGAAGCGTGAGGGCATGTCCAGATCAGCTGAATGGAACTGTTTGGGGAGTGTTTTTTTAGCACGCGAAGTGCAGGTCAGGATGCCCAACCCGACTGGTAATTCCAGTAGGCTTGCTGGGAATCGGTGACTATCCTCCAAACCCTGGTCGAGTGAGAGCCAGGGTGATGGCTGCCTCTTCTGCTGCCGTCATTTCTTGGGTCCTAAGCGATGTACACGCAAGGAGGTTGGTTCTGGAGGTAGCCACGATGATGGCGTATTGCTGCCCTCGATGTGTGGAGGCGCCTGTGTAGATAACTGCATGATCTCCACCGAGGGTGGTGTTTAGCACTTGAGCCCGTGCTTTTCGATGACCCTCGTCATGCGAGGGGTTCATATTTCTAAGCAAAGGGAGCATCTTTAGTTTTAGTCGCCAAGAGTCTGGGAGTACGTCATGCGCGGGAACACTCTGGGCTGCCCAGCCAATCGGGTGAAGCATGCGGTTACCCACCACAGTTCTGAGTCGGCCTTCTGGTTAGAAAGATGGCCTTCTATCGGCTCTCCCACCGTGTTTTGGAGCCCCGTGCTAAGCAGCCTCTGTGTGGATGCACTCAAGAGAAGACCAACGGCTTGCTGGACCGCCTTTCTAATCATTATATAAAGCATCCCCATGTCTTACTTGTTGAGAAGAAAACAGGTGGTTGACGTGAGAGGAAAAAAGCTTCAATTAATCGAAAGGTACCGGATTCCTTTAGGCCTCGCTTCTTGGTGGCAACTCGCCTGATAATGTGTATGATTTCATTAATTCTGTTTTTGAGGCGCTGCAAGGAGACATCACTCTTGGTGTTAGCCTCGAGATGTAGGCCCAGGATCTTGATGCTGGTGCTTGGAATGATGGCCGAGCCATCAAGGAGTATTTCAATGTATTGCTTGACTTGGCGTGAGGGCGGATGACAAGGAGCTGTGATTTTTTACGTGAACCCCGCACGGGGCACCTTGAGTATTCATGGTGACGGTGAGCAGCGACACCGCGGACCCCGAGCTCCCAACATAAGCCGTGTCCAACCGTGGCGACGTGTTTAAACGTGAAGGGTAGAAGCCATAAACGGTGGCCGTCGGAGCCTTGGTCAAGCTTCGGCCGATGGGCTCCATGCCTGTCTACCAGGCAGGGAGCTCCGGGACCTCTTTGACTACAAGGGTAAGGTCAAAGGAGAAAGTACCCCCGTCTCCCTGCTTTTATACTATGCTTTATGGTATTGTCTAAAACCCCCTCCAACCGTGATCGGCCCCCTAAAAGGGGCCGCACCGAAGTATCGTTTCCCCCATTGCCATCTTTGACATTTCCTGAACCAGATAATTTTTCTCGATTTCTTGTGATGGAATCGCTCAATCCAACCCACCCTCTTGCATCTCAGTCAGTCTTCTTCATTGCCAAGTATCTTGAAGCCATAGTAGGAAAATCGTATAAATGCAAAAAACAAAGGTCTGGTGAACTCTTAATTGAAATCAATGACAAGCAGCAGTCTGCAAAGCTTCTAGCTCAGACTAGACTGGCTGATCTTGACATCCGGGTCACACCCCATCGGAGCCTCAACAACTCGCAGGGTGTGATATCCGAGACAGACCTCCTGAACGAAACCGATGCGGATCTCCTTGCCGGCTTGAAGGATCAGGGCGTCACTGCCGTGAGACGCATCACTATCCGTAGAGACGACAAGGAGATTCCCACCAAGCACATCATCTTGACCTTTGACCACGCAGTTCTCCCACAACATATATATGCAGGTTTTATCCGGTGCTCAATACGTCCGTACATCCCGAACCCGCGGCGCTGTTTTAAGTGCCAGCGGTTCGGGCACGGTACGAACTCTTGCCGTGGTCCAACGACGTGTTCGAAATGCGCGGCGCACGATCATCCTAGTGACAACTGCCAATCGGATACCCTCACTTGTGTAAACTGCGGGGGACCGCATGCAGCGTACTCCCGGAAGTGCGAAAAGTTCCAATTCGAAAAAAAGATAATCAACATCAAGGTAACCGAGAACATCACCTTCCCGGAGGCCAGAAAGAGGTTCGCCTCTTTCCCTCTGGGGAGGTACGCTGACGCGGCTCGCCGGGGGGCGGAGCGGCGTCTGGTGTCCACAGGGACCCAGTTCAGCGAGTCTGACCTGGTCCCGCCCCCGCCCCCCGCTGGGTTGCCTCAAGCAGCCCAACCCGACACCACGCCGCTTGCTGAGGCAGCAGCGGTTGTGGCGCAAACCACTCCTGTCGGGACCGGTGCCCCTCCCGCCTCTGTCTCCCCGTCCTCCAGTGCGTTGGAGGGTACCGAGGTGATGGACACCACGGGCCCCGCACCGGCTCCCATCGCCACCGCACCGCCTGTGCCACCTCTGGCGCCCCCGACGGTGGCGGCTCAAACGAAGGGCTCCCGAAGGGGGGCCAAGTCCGGGGGGCCCGGTCCGTCGGGCACCCCTCGGACATCCGACGACGAGATGGATGTTGGGCCGTTCCTGCCTGCAACGCAGCGCAAGGAGCGGCCACCGACTTCCAAGCCTACAGAAAGGCCCAAAAAGCCGAATCCGAGAGTAACAGCCCCGAAAGACGACACATGAACACACACGAACATACACATTCCAGTCATTCTTAAATTTAAATAATGGGAACAGAAAACATCATCCAATGAAACTGCAGAGGCCTCCTTAAAAATCTTGACGATGTGTATGAGATTCTGCATGCCAGTCAGCCAAGTATTATGTGTCTCCAGGAAACCCACCTCAACTCTAAACAAACAAATTTCTTAAATAGGTACATGGTATTCAGAAAGGACAGGGTTGGCTGCACCCACTCTTCAGGAGGTGTGGCCATTATCGCCCGGAAATCATTAGCATGCCACCCTGTCACTTTAAACACTGTCCTCGAGGCTGTAGCGATCCATACCATAATATGTAATAGGTTAATAACGGTATGCTCCATTTACATCTCTCCTGATTTTGCACTTCTGAGTTCTGATCTCGAGGCACTGGTTGACCAGCTGCCCGAACCATACATACTAACAGGCGACCTTAATGCGCACAACTCTCTTTGGGGCTCCACCAGAACGGATGCCCGAGGTCGCCTGATAGAGAAGTTCCTTACATCCTCCGGAGCATGCCTTTTCAACAAAAAACAGCCTACATACCATAACCTAGGACACAATACATACTCGCATCTTGACTTGGCTATGGGTTCCGCAGTTCTCTTTCCATGTCTTGAGTGGGGTGTGGGCACAGACCCATATGGTAGTGATCATTTCCCTACTTCATTAATGTATATAGGTGTAGGCTCGAGCAGTCCATCTTCCCATAAAAGGTTTAATGAATCAAAAGCAAACTGGAGCACATTCACACAAACATCTCAACTACACCACACATCCATAAAACACCTACACGTGGAGGAAGCCGCCCAACTCGTCACGGCGCACATCCTCGACGCTGCCGAAAAGTCCATTCCCCAGGCCTCCAGTGGGTCCCGCACCCCAAGGAGGCCTTGGTGGAACGAGGACTGCAGGCGGGCGCGAGAGGCCCAGAACAAGGCGTGGGGTGTCCTTCGCCGGTACCCCACGTCACTTAACCTCATTTCTTTTAAACGGGCAAAGGCTTTTGGGAAGCGAGTGCGTCGTGAGGCGAAAAGGGAGAGTTGGCGCACCTTCCTCACTTCCATCAACTCATACACTGACACACACAAAGTCTGGACACGAATACGGAAACTAAAAGGACAACAGACACACAGCCTGCCCCTGGTTAGTACAACAGGGGACACACTGGAAGACCAGGCTAACACACTTCCACAACACTTCGAACACGTGTCCAGTTGAGCACACTACACCAGCACTTTCATTAAACACAAAGCATCATGTGAGAAGAAGTCCTTGCGAGACACTAATAAGTCGAACTCATCCTATAACACCCCCTTTTCACTTCATGAGCTGAAGGTCGCACTCGGTACTTGTAAACCTTCAGCTCCAGGTGCAGACAGGATTTTATACACAATGATACAACACTTACATGCAGACACACTTGAAACACTTCTTCACCTCTACAATAAAATATTTCTTTCGGGGCACTTCCCACGCTCTTGGAGGGAGGCCATAGTAGTGGCTTTCCTAAAGGAAGGGAAGGACCCTTCCTCTCCCGCCAGTTATCGCCCCATTGCCCTGACAAGCTGCCTGTGTAAGCTCTTCGAGAAGATGATAAACAGGAGACTCGTGTACTTCTTAGAGTACAATGGTCTTCTCGAGAGCTGTTAGGCAGGCTTTAGGGCGGGGCGATGTACGAACGATCAACTCGTTGCGTTAGAGTCATATATATTAAAGATGCTTACCTCCATAAGCAGTACTGTATGACAGTATTCTTTGATCTTGAAAAGGCGTACGACACTGCTTGGCGGTACGGCATCCTCAGCGATTTGAAGTCCTTTGGTATGTCGGGTAACATGTGGAACACGCTTGCCAGTTACCTCTCTGAAAGAACGTTTCGCGTGCGAGTTGGAATTGCACTCTCTAGAGTTCATGTGCAGGAAAACGTTGTTCCGCAGGGTGGAGTTTTGAGTTGCACGTTGTTTATTGTAAAAATGAACTCTCTTCGGAAGGCTCTGCCACCAACCATTTCCTGCTCAATCTATGTAGACGACGTGCAATTATCCTTTAAATCTTGTAACCTGTCTATCTGCGAGCGCCAAGTCCAGCTTGGTGTTAACAAGCTAGCTGGCTGGGCAGATAGCAACGGTTTTAAATTTAATCCAGTGAAGTGTACTTGTGTTTTGTTTCCGAAAAGGCGCGGCATTCGGCCGGATCCAGACATCAAACTCAATGGTGTCTCAATTCCAGTCAGAAATGAACACAAGTTTTTAGGTGTAGTCCTTGACGAAAAGCTCTCCTTCATTCCACACATAAAACAACTTAAACATAAATGCTTAAAGGCCATGAATATACTCAAGGTTCTCTCCCACTCTTTATATGGGGCTGACAAACAACTTCTTTTACGTGTTTTTACCAGCCTGATAGGTTCACGATTGGACTATGGAAGCGTTGTTTATGGGTCAGCAAGTAAGACATCCCTCAAAATGCTGGACCCAGTGCTTCATCTGGGGCTCCGGTTGGCGTGTGGCGCCTTCCGGACTAGCCCGGTCGAAAGCCTCTATGTGGAGTGTAATAAGTGGAACCTACAACGTCAGCGAGCATACAGAGATCTTCTTTTTGCTTTTAAAATTTCATCTATCCAACACCATCCTTTTAAATCGGCTTTTTAGGATACGTCTCAGACTGCACTACTCCTAAACCGACCATCGTTCTCTGCGCCCTTCTCTTACAGAGTTAGAGAGGAAGCGTCAGAGCTTTCTGTCTCCTTTTTAGACACCATACCAAGTTCTCAAACAGATTTTATAGCACCATGGCATCTCCGTCCTTTACCATGCGACACATCCTTCACACATGTAGATAAAAACCGAGCTCCCACATGTGCAATTCTGCAGCACTTCTTGTATTTGCAGCAGAAGTATCAATTTTCTGAATTTTATACGGACGCCTCTAAAACTGCCACCTCTGTGTCCTGCGTGGCGCATCGGCCCGGCCTTAATGTCACTAGAACTCTTAACAGTAATACCAGTATCTTTACGGCAGAGGCTTATGGTGTACTTCTTGTTGTTAATCATATCCTTCAAAGTCACATCCCACAATCCATTATATATACAGACTCCCTCAGTGTCGTGCGGGCGTTGTCGTCAACAAAGTCTTCAAAAAATCATGTTGTAAATCTAATAGTCAAGGGTATTATGTCGGTGTATGTACGCAAATTTGAACTGGTTCTTTGCTGGGTCCCTGGCCACAGTGGTATAGCCGGGAACGAAGCAGCTTACCGAATGGCTGCTGCTGCTACATTCTCGAATACAGTAGACATAAGCACATTACCCTACACCGACGTGAAACCACACATCAGACAACAACTTCGCAAAACATGGCAAACACACTGGAGTGAACAAACAGACAAGTTACACGTAATAAAACCACACTTGGGACCATACAGCACCGACACACGTAATAGATACACTGAAGTCGCCTTGGCTAGATTACGGATAGGGCACACTCATGCAACGCACTCGCGCCTTCTCACGGTGTCTCCAAGACCTCTGTGCAGCAGGTGCGGAGAGGCCCTATCCGTGATCCACATCCTCATACAATGTAAGGCACTCGACATTACACGACGAAAATACTTCCCACAACTACACACACGATATATTCCACCACACCCGTCATACTTCTTAGGAGATGAAGCCCTGTTTTCAATCAAACGCGTTTTCGAGTTTCTTACCGACGTAAAATTTTTACATGTCATTTCTTATCATGCATGTTGACAACCTGGCCCTTTACACTAGTCATCTTCATTACGTTGTGTTTTACTTTGTTTATTTTTACTGAAATGTTCTACTTTTACTTCCATGCCACTTTCATGTAATCACTATTGTTTGGCGCTCTTTGCCCTTTGTCGGCCTTGCGCCATTAAACTCCAAACATCATCATCATTTTTTACGTGAACACTGGAGGCCACAGGCTTTAGCACATTGGCGTACTAGAAGTGAGATGCCATGCATTGGTGTGAGCTTCCTTTAATTTTTTAACTGTTGGCACATGAGCAAGCTGCGCACACGGGCGCTAGACGGGCGTGAGTGGTCACGTGACGCTTTCACGTGGCCTTCAGCGAGAACGCAGGGGTAAACCCGTAGATGTGCTTGGTGAGTGCACCACCTGTCTTGCCCGTCTTCCGGTGTGCTCAGAGCTGAATAGGTAAGACAACGGGCTCTCGCTTTGGTATTCTTTTAGTTCCAGGTTCTATTCCCGGTGGTGCCAGTGAATTCTTTTATTTTTTCGCTGGAGTTTTCTGGTAACACCAATGGTCGCGAAAGAACCCTTGGGGGGCATAGGTAAAAGGCTTTGCGTTAAAACTACCATGCGGTGTCTGCGGCGGCCGCACCAGCTAAAGGGTGTGACGACGGGGAGCACGTGACAGCGCTTGCACGATGCCCAAGTATAGCATTCAAACAAGCTTCGGTTTCGTTCTCTAAAACAACATGCTTCACATCCGACGGCATCGTTTGATGGGCATTGTAGATATAGCAATAATCGTCATACCGCGCTTGTGCCTTGTTGTCAGCGGTGAAATTCCCAAGATACGCCTCCCACGACGGCTTTGAATCTTAGCAATCACCATCCGGGGCCTACGCTGTGAATGAACGACCTCCACGTCACCCCAGACGCTCAAATTCCATGCGTGTTTCCCGCATATATGGAGGTTGCCTCACTCATGCTTGTATCGTAGAACGCGTGTTCGCAACCGGCCAAGGGTTTGCTGATTCTGGCCTCTGCCCTTTACCCGCAAGCATTCGGACCTTATGGCAGGAGCACGCCAACGACAACACGCTAGCGCATTAGTGTGAGTCTGGGCGTGTTGTGCGAACTCACTCGTGGAGCATTGAACGTGGCGGCCCAGGAATGGTGCACTCAGTATAGAAAACATCGGGCGAAAAGAGAAATATCAACTTACAAAAAAGATTACATGTTCGGTGATTCGAACTTGCGACTTTTAAAATAACATACCTAGCGCTCCAAACCACTCGGCAACGGGCCAGCGCAGTCGGTGTGTGAAATATAAGGTATATACCTTAAGAATACTAATCTCTAGTATTACACAACCATATCAGCACGCGTTCAATGCACTTGGCACAATCCATACAACCAAGAGATTAGAATTTTTTGTAGATATGTTAACATTAAGGATGTGTAGAAAAGGTGCAAGGTTCATGGTATTAAATTTAGTTGGAGGGCAGCGCTCGTCCCGTCGTCTTTCAGTGTCCGTGTTTTATTTCGCGCTGTAGCTCCTTTTACAATGAACAACCAACTCGCCCAACAGTACACTTTGTTGAGCGAAGGAATTGCGACGACCGTCGGCCGCAGGCGGACTAAACGCTGGGCCGACTATCTCTGTGGGAAGGTCAGTGCACTAGCGCAGTCAAGCCAAGTCACCTACTCCTGACGTCACACGAAAATCTACTGAAAATGGGCGAGGATGCAGACAGATGGGCCTCATTTTTTCATTGATTTTTCTACGAAATAAATTCGCGAGAATGCACTCAGAATGGTCGAAACGGCCTGATAGACTCCGGACTACAATTTGCGCTAGTAATGCCGCATTGTTCACAAATCACTTTAGTGTCCCATTAAAAGTGAACATAGAGCGCCTCCATGCAGAAGTTTCTTCTCCAATGAAAATTAAACCCGTGAGTGCATACTTAAGCACGTTTGTGGGTTGTGGATCGGACAGCATAATGCCAGCTAAACGCGTGCGGCGCCTTCTATTGCCTCACAATGTCGAAGAGCTCTGGCACCCAGGCGCTGGAAGAGCGCTTTGCTTTTTAAAAGCTTTGATTTGACCCGTACGCTATGCACCGTTGCTAATTTATGCCACTGTGTAATGAAAAAGCTGACGACGATGGTGAATTTTGCTCGTTGTTCTTCCCCTTCGTTCATCTGCGGTACACTGGCTCTGCGACCACCCTCGGTAGGAACTATTGCCAAGTTTAAAGGAGTACTGACACGAAATTTCTCGCTTTCAGTTTTTATGCTTTAAAGAATACCTATTGCCCCAGTAAGCACGAAAATCGAAGTGAAAGCCGTCAGCCGCCAACACAGAAATAATTATAGCACATTTATTGCAACCAATTTCAAATTTCGTCGCCGCGCGGGAAAATGGCCGTTCGAAGGCCAGCCTGCAAGCGGGCCAGCCTTACGTCACGGTCTCGCCCGTGACGTCAGGGACGTTTTTCTTTCCTCCATGCGTTCGCCGCATCGTCTGCTACGATGGCACACGGTCCGCACTCGCCCGCGCAGTCGACATGTCGTCTGAATCGTAAACCTCGGATGAGTCGCTGCCACCCGACAGACAGAACAACTTTATTTGGCCAAGCGATTAGGCCGGCGATGTCTTCGCCGTCGTCCGTTTTTTTATATATCACTGCTGCTCGAACCGGCGCTTAACGTGATAGCAAAAGCTTGTCGCCACTCTTCTAATCAATCTGATCGCGAAAAAGAAGTTCCACTTGCGAGAAAGTAGGTGTTATTGTGTTGAAAAATTGTGCTAGGGGTTGTTATCAGCGGTGAATTTAAAAATGCCGTTCAGATATTTGCCGCGATGGTAAGCCTACGCTGAGAGGCAGCGGAGGTTCGGCGCTCCGACCCAGCAGTGCCGGAACCGCGGTGCCGCGAGTGGCCGAAAGATGGCGCTACCTGCGCGCTAGAATCAAAACAGGCCGCGGCAGACGTCCTGGTCACCGATCGCTGAAACGGAAACTATTGCAAAATAACGCTCCATATGCGAAAAACGGGATGATGGTGTGGTGAAAAGTTGTGTAAGGGATGGTCATTTGCAGTTGTACAGATACTAGCGATCAAATAGTCGCCACGATACTAAGCCTAAGGTTCCCAACACCCAATGTGACCCGTGCAACCCCGAGCACGCTGGCATGGGCGACAGTTCTTGCGGCCACCGCCGCGCACGAACTCAGTCCACGTTTAGCGCTGCATGTCGTCGCGTGGAAAATAATGCATCTTGGCGTCGTCGTCGATTTGCTCGGACAGGCTTCCACGAGCCGTACATCTCATACCGCGAGCTTGCCATAGCACAACTTGGGCGACCTCGGGGACGCGCGCCGCCGCCACGGTGCCCGTCGACATCGCGCACCGCGCGGTGCCGGCACCGCGCAGTTTTCGGCACCAGTGCAAGGGAACACCATGCGCCGGCCACGAACTGTAGAGCAAAGACGTCGAACTCGCAACGTTTACTAGCATTGCTCACACAGCTACGCCCACGTCTCCTGCCCAAACGAATACCACCGACAACAGCAGCGCAGGATATCGTTTCCGCTTCCGAAAACGACTATATTACGTCACCCTGAACCGGCCAGACACGCAGGCCGATGTTTCGTCACGCCGCAAGCGGTTTCGCTAGTGCTGCCGATTTGTGGAAGCTCGGGGCCTGGATAATCAAAATCAATTTTAGATGTGATTCTGGCCTCAGATCGCTGCAAAAATTTAATCTGTACGAACTACTGAAGCCAATTATATCATTTTGAGGCGTCGAAATATGGTGTGAGTACTCCTTTAAGCTCGCACTGTGGAAAGCCTCGTGAAGGTGTTTGGTTTTATATCATGAACGCGAACGTCAGAAACCGGGTTTTTTTACTTAAGCTCGAGTTTTGAGACGTCTGGTAAAATATGGGCCTTGCACATAACGACACCACCGCACTTTTCTATCGATCACTCTCAGCGTCATCAGCGCTGCTCGAGGTAAGAGCTGAAGATTTCCAGCGTGCAACCAACGCACCAATAGCTACGTCAGGGCAAGCTGTCACCGTACTAAAGTAACGTGAGGGAAAGCTGTCACGCCTATGAAAAATGTGCCTGGGAACTTTTTTGTTGAGTAAAGAAAGCGCTATAGAGCAGTTGTGCAGTGCTGTAAGGGCAGTGTTGTGCGAGAGGGCATGAGGGCCAGTCGAAATTAGTTGCACCTGCGACACGCCGATGGCGGGGCCGATTCGCACCTGCGTCAACTCGCCCGCAGCAAACGTGCCCCAAATTAACAGGATTCAGCCTCGCGGAGTGACCATCCTTTCCCCTTAGCAACGGCTGTGCTGAATCTTGCCTGGGACGAACGGCTCGCGGCGGGCACGCAGCGACACTCCAGGAACCGGTGCCGCTGAGTCGCCATCCCTTTCCGATCACGGCCGATGGGCTGACACAGTCCCTTCGCCTCCGTCAGTCGGGTTCAAAACGCAGGCAGAGCGAGTCCTGATTGGAGGGATTCGAACTGCTAATGGCTGCAACCAATCCCCGGGTGTATACAAGCAGAAGAAAGCAGCGGCGAGCAGCAGCCTTTTTCGGCGCGCCGATTTGAGACGCGGTGTCGCCTTTGTGCAAGCCATTTAACGCGCTTGTTATCCTTGTACATATTGTATGTAAATGCTGCTTCAACTCCTTGTCGGCTCCACATCTTTGTCGCGCTCCTCTGGTCGGTGTCGATACCGAAAGGAGCAAGGCAACGTTCCAACATTGGTTACTCAGCTGGAATGACCCAGTCCCCCAGCAGACAGTCACCTGTAGCCAGTGGGTGCACTGTAGCTGTCGACTGTAAGCGATAGCCGCTCCGCCTCCCCCTCCACACAAACGCACATGCATACGAAAATGAGTGTTTAAAATTAGACGAATATGTGTTTTTCGCTGGCTCTTAACAGAAGTAAACATAACAACAGCTTACCCGCTGTTTTGTCCCTTCCTCTCGACGGCGACAGCCCCTTTGGGTTCTTGCCCGCTCGCCTGTTCTTGTATTTGCGTATTTCTCTTATTTTCGGAGCGGGCGGCGGTGGTGAGGGAGACGGTTCCGCAATGCTCGCAGCATGCAGAAGAGTGGCGGCAGTGGCTCTTGGTCAATAATTTTATTGACGATATTTTTTCATTGGCTACTTAAGCACGGAAAGTTTGGCCTGTCTATCTGTCTGTCTCTCATAGAAGCAATTTATTACTGCAACTTTATATCATCTCCCGCGGTTAAGGGGAGCTACACGGGTTTCCGCCAAGTCGATTTGTGTACCTAACGTGCGCTCTCTTCAACTGAACTCTGTCCCGCTATTCGGTCCGCCAAGAGGTAAAAGAATTCTTCAAACAGAGCTTCATATCAGCAAAATATATAGCTACTAAATGAGGTACCATAGTTTATTTGTGTGAACGTTATCCAGCAAATAGAAAACATTAGAGATATTTGAACCAACACATAAAAGTGAAAATGATATTGAGACTGTTCTTTAAGGAGGACTAGGCGCGCGTGACGTTTTTGCGATCGCAAAAAAGTACGCGTGAAAACACATTGTGATGTTATGGCAGGTTCAGGGCCGTAGTGGGAGCGGCTCTCAAGTGACGAGGCAGGTGACCAAATTGGAACAACCGAAATATTTATTTAAAAAAATAAAAGGCAGAAAAAGGGAGGAGGAAAAAAAGTTAATAAAAATGCCGCGAGTCCGGCGTGGCACGCGAATACGCTGTCGCTGTCAGAAGGGTCCGAGTCCAAGCCACGCGAAATCGCTCAAGGGCCTCACAGTTTTTGGCGGCGGCGGGAGCGGCAGCGAGTAGAAGCTCCGGTCAAGGCGGCTACCGCTGGCGGTTGTTGTGGTTGACGCGGCGTGGCACCGGCACCCGAGCACAGTCACCGCGCCATGACGACATTACCGTTGGTCTGCCCGAGAAGCTGGTCGGCGGGAACACGAGCAGTGCTTGGGGTAGCACTCCCGCAGTCCGGGCGACTGCCGCTGGAGCGCAGGATCTTTTCAGGATCGGCGTACCCGCAGTCCGGTCGACTGCCGCTGGTCCGCCAGGCTACCACGGGGTAGACGCTCCGCTGGTTGCCCTGGATCGCTTCTCGATCCTTCTGGAACCCCCGAGCCTCGTTCCTCCTCTTTCTCCCTTGTCTCGAGCACCTTTTTGATCTTCGCTTCTTCCTCTTCACTTTGCCACTCGCACGCTTGCTGCGCGTTTTCCCCGCCGTTGCTTCTTGTTATTCCCGCTCTCAGGCCACTTCATGACAACATATTTCAAGCAAAAACAAAGAACTGGCACAGCTTGGAGAAACCTCAGAGTTGGCATCCCCTCTACCTTCGCCGGAGGCCCGGCAGTTGTAGCTCACATGGATTTCAAAACTTGCCACAGAAAGTCCTCCATAATGGCAGGCCCGGACTGTTTTGTCTCCAGCCATACACACCTCTTCCGAAGTGAGGCAGTAGCATTCGCGCCAACAGGCTTCGCGAACTCTGCATCTGCAGCGCGTACTCGGCGTCGATTCCCTCCACTTCAGACACGAACGCACATGAACTGGCAAGGAGAACAGCACGCGAGAGATGACGCCACGAACGCTAGCCAGAGTTTTCCTGAAGGTCGATTTGGCGGACATCAGGCGCTCCTGTCGAGGCACACGCTCACGTGCACTCATTTTCTTTCTTCGCATTCTTTAGGAGGTGCTCACGGGGCGCGAGCCAACGCGTAAGCCTGGGTGATGCCGGGCGTTCTTTACGAGACGCACGATCACGTGTGCCTCGTCAAAACGGTTACCCGGCAGGGGATACAGAAG
This sequence comes from Haemaphysalis longicornis, assembly GCF_048455015.1. Classification (NCBI taxonomy): domain Eukaryota; kingdom Metazoa; phylum Arthropoda; class Arachnida; order Ixodida; family Ixodidae; genus Haemaphysalis; species Haemaphysalis longicornis. Next base: position 9,102,137 of record NW_027526233.1, on the reverse strand, counting down.
ACTATCGCCTGTCGATATGATTTAGATGAACAGATTCGAAGTGAATTTTTGTGCTGATGAATCGCCTGCCTGTTGCCATTAAAGAACTCCTTTCATTTCATTGAAGTGTCATTTTGCCATTTCAATCGCGTTCGGTTAACGAAACAGCGTTAGGTCAACTAAACAGCGGCACTCATTGTTTCACGCGTTGATATTGATACTCTATAAAGGACAAGATGATGCCGAATGATGCCGGACTAGCGTGTAATACGGCAGTTGCCTCCCCTTTCTACTAATATACTAAATAGCTCTAAATCCGCCTGTATGAGGGGCACTGAACACAACATTTTATTTGGAATGTTCGACGAATATGCAGGTTAACTTCAGAGAACTGTGCCAACAATGTCCATTTACTTAGCCCATCAAAATTGTGCTAAGCAAAGTTCAGAGGTTCTCAAGTTGTCAAAAATGTAGGTATAATTGGCATCAGAATTGGGAAATGGAGCCATTCGTCAATAACCGCAATTCAGAACAACCATGGTGCCAATAGATTACACCGATCGATTGATGTCTTACCAACTTGGATTTTTTGAAACGTGTCGTCCCCTATTTCCTCCCAGCTACACTGCAATATTGAGTTATCATGTTTGGCTTTATGATTACAATGCAACGCGTTTGCCTGTAAACTTTCTTCAACTTCAACTTCAACTTCAACTTAACGTTGTGTTATCATGTATTATCATTGACGTGACTGTTCGACACACGGCCTACATATACAGTGCGTCTTCACTCCTTAGTGCCGCAAAGAAGGGTTGGGATTTGGTCTCGGGTGGAAGGTGTGCGATGATGGGTGCCATATATTTATGAAGATCCCCCCTCTTTCCGCTGGCTTACTGTTGTAAATGGCTACAAATTCTTTTGTATCCTGCTGCGGGAGCTTATGCGGCCGATGTACTTAATGTGTGGTGCTACAGAATTGTCTCCTCTAGCTATATCAACTTCTCACGTAATAATTACACGACTGCGTGGGCTAAAAAAAATAATTCCGCTAAGTGGTGGCTAAAACATTTCCCTTTGCGGAACGCTTCATGAACGGTGCACTCATGCGCGGAGCAGGCTTTGCTAAATAGTCAGGTGATGCTGGCTCTTGGGTCCCTTTTCTGCACGTCTGCGTGACACCCGAACGCGATGGCATGTCAGCAGGCTGCAAGGGCACACCGGTCGTGCAAAATGCTGATTATAGAGATGCTGCGGCGTCTTCTAGTCTGCTTTCTGGCGTTATTCGCGGCTAAGGCGAAGAAACGGGAGTGATGGAACAGACGCATCATGCGTGTTGTGACGCTACCGTGCGCATTGTCACGCTACAGGTGTCGACAGTGCATTATTTATATGCCAAGAAGAGAGAGAGCGAAAACTTTTATTGTTGCCCGGAAAGGGGTTGTGAGTAGTAGAGGTGGGAGTCTCAGCCCATTCCCCCTCAGCCATCAGCCACGATACCTTGGTACCTGGCGGTGGCTTCGGCAATCCGGAATACTTGCAGCTGGATGTCAACTTCCGAACTGAGCAAGGCTGTCTCCCATCGCCCGGGTGAGTTTATGGTGAGTTGTTTATGATCAGTTTTATGTAGTTTGGAGCACCAGCAAATGATGTGTTTTAAATGCGCTCTCTGCTTGCAGTGTTTGCATTTTTTCGTAAAGTATGGCTGGGTAGCAATAGCGATGTCCCAGTTTGAATCTGTCTCCAATCTGCGGTCTGTTGCTTGTTCCTAGTTTTATGCTATTCTGGGTAGTAAAATCTGCCTTTCCTGTAATGAACAAGTATTTCTCTATAGGTTACCATGCGATCCCGGTCGGCAATTCGGAGAGTGAGTGGCTCGGTGGTTTCATTAGTGCTAGTCTGGTCTGCGAGTCCTCGGGCTAGCTGGTGAGTGTTCTCATTTCTGAGTAGGGCAGAGTGTCTTGCAGCCCAAACTACTTGAATGTGCCTAATGTTGGTAGTGCCGTTGCTGCTGAGTATTCTTTGTGCGATGTTCGAAATGTGCCATTTGGCGAAATTACGGATAGCCGTCTTAGAGTCGCTAAATGTGAACTAAGCCTGGGTCGAGGCGATGGCCAAGAATAAGGTTGCCTCTTCTCCGATCTCTGCCATGGCGGTAAGTAGTGTTCCTGAGGTCAGGAGCAGCCAAAGCGGGACACAATTTTTCTGAATAAGGGCCTGCGCGACGGTCTCACCTGATATGTCCGCAGCTGGTATTGCTTCGGGCCATCGGCTGTATCTATCGATGCATGCGAGCAGGTACCTCAAACCCTAGCCGGGCGCTAGCGGTCCCACCCGGTACAGGTGAACGTGGTCAAACCGCGACTGAGGAGTCCGAAATTCCTGTAGTTCAGCCGAGTGTGGCGAGTCACCTTCACTTGCTGACACGTTTCACATGTCCGAGCCAAACGTCGCACGTCCGCGTTGACACCGGGCCAAAAGAAAATGTTTTTTTATCAGCCGCCGGGTGGTACGGACAACTAGGTGTCTAACGGAGGGGACAGTGTTGGATACCTCTCGGCGAACATTTATTGGAACGAAAGGTCGTGGGGTTGCCCGGGAGGTATCGCAGGTTATCGTGCCCTGGACGTAGAGAAGTGCCACCTCGGAAAGCACGAGTGAAGCTCCCCCACCTTTCAGTCTCGTCAGCTCAGTGTCCTTTCGCTGAGCCGCGGCCATCCCCTCGAAGTCCCGGAATTTTGTATCGGAAGCGTTGACACGAGACAATGCGTCGGCTGCTCCGTTTTCGACCCCGGGAACGTGGCGGATGTCTGTAGAAAACTCAGACATGAATTAGAGCTGACGAATTTTTCTTGATGAGTAGGAGGAACTGTTGTTGTTGAATACGTAAGTGAGGGGCTTGTGGTCTGTCGAAATGTAGAACTCACGAACTTCGAGGAAGTAGCGGAAATGCTTAATAGAACAATAAATTGCTAGCATGTCCCTTCCAAAAGTTCTGTATCGTACTTATGCAGGCTTCAGGCGTTTCGAAAAGAGGCCCAGTGGCTTCCACTGTGCACCCTCCTGTTGCTGCAGCACTGCTCCCACCGATGTGGAGGAGGCGTCCACCATGAGGCGTGTAGGAGCGTCAGGCAGTACATGAATGAGAAGGGTAGCCGCGGCTAGCTCATTCATAGCTTTCCGGAGAGCATTTTGTTGTTCGTCCGACCTGCAAAATTCTGGTGCCATTTGGTCGTCTCGGCGCTAAAGGTCGGTCAAGGGCTCGGGTACAGGACGGAATGAACCCCCAGTGGAAGTTTAACAGCCCGAGGAACTCTCTCGGTTTGCAGAAAGATGTTGGAATTGAAAACTTTTTGACGGCTTCAACCCTCCCTTCCAATGGCATAATGCCTTCAGCAGTGATGTGGTGGCCAAGGAAGTTGAGAGCTTTGACACCAAACCCGCACTTTTGAGGTGTCAACACCAAATCGTGCTGAAAGAGATGGCGGAGGTGCTTTTCGTGCTCGCTAGGAGTTCTGCTGGCCACCACAATGTCATCCAGGTAGAAAAAGACGTAAGGAAGACCCCCGATGACTTCATCAATGAACCTTTGAGAGGTCTGTGCTGCATTTTTCATGCCGTAGGGCATACGGACAAACTCAAACAGTCCGAATGGAGTTGTTATGGCTGTTTTCGGTATGTCCTCCGGTTCGACAGGGATTTGGTAGTATGCCGTTACGAGGTCGATCTTGCTGTATATTTTTGTACCGGCCAGCCGCGCACAAAAATCATGAATGTGTGGCAGAGGATACTGTTCCGGCGTTTTCGATGCGTTCAAGGCTCTGCATTCACCGCACGGGCGTCAGTCGTCCCCGCCGTATTTAGGCACCTACTGCAGCGGCGATGAATGGTTGCTAGACGAAGGGCAAATAATTCCCACTACAGCATACGTTCCAACTCACTGCGTGCAGCTTGACGCCTGTTGCTGGACAGCCGTCGTGACCGGGTGGTGACTGGCGGCCGGTGGTGACGATGTGGTGAGTCACGTTATGTTTCACCGGCTGTTTCGTGTTGCGGGGCTTGGGGATAGAAGGGAATTCGCCAGGATATGGTGTTAGGCAGATTTTGGCTGCAAAGCATAGAGACCACTTGAGCAGATGTTTGACTCCAAACCATGTACTTTGACAGATGTCTTGTTATCCTTGAGGTAACGGTCACGTACGCTCATATCCAGGTTGAAGTGGCTGAGACAGTCTGCTCCGAGTATTGCGAAATGAACGTCCGCTACCATGCAAACACAGCGAAACTGGCGCTTGAGTAAACGTCTATTGTCAGCGAGCGGAAGCCGTACGTAGCGATGGCAGTGTTGTTCACAGCCTGCAGCGACGATGTTTTTGCTAAGTCGGCCATTCTACGGGGTTGCCGCGACTATAGAGAGTTCGGCTCCTGTGTCGACTAGCAGGCGCGAGTTGCTTACGCGGTCGACTACGAAGAACAGGCGGCGGGATGGAGGGCCGATATTGTAAGCCGCCGCTGATGACTGGCCGGAGAGTTTCCCGGAAACGAGCAAGGCTTAGTGCAGCGGCTATCACCCGTGCCGAAACGACGGTGGTACGATGGTATCTCGTGACTAGATTCTCTGGGAAGAGCTTGGCTGTCTTGAAGGGGATCGGTTGCGTGGTTGCTCGTCCTGTTGGGGAGCGCGTGACACCAAGAGTTGGTGCATGGTGTCGGTAAGTTGTTGCACCGTATCCTTGCGGTGCGGCAGTCGATCTGGTTATTCGTGTGTTCTTGCAGCAGCTGTAGGCGCGAAGTTTGGAGAAGATTATTCCGTGAGGCGATCGGTAAGTTGCGCGAGTCGATCCAGTGACATCTCATCTGAACCCGCGAGAACCACGTGCACCGACTGGGGCCACCATTGCAAAAACGTTCAGGAAGAAGTGAGAGCTGACTGTCCTGACGCTCGTGCACACCGAGCAGTAGCCGCATCCGGTGGAGCAGTTGGGAAGGTCGTTTGTCGCGAAACTCTTTCCTACATAAGAGCTGCTGACATCTGCTCTCTTCAGGCACCTCGAGGCGGGAGAGCACCGTCCTTTTGAGGGTGTCGTATTCCCCTTGTGTGGGGGTGAAACCAAAATGTCGTCGAAAGCGTCGGCGGTTTCTGGGGGCAGGGCTGTGACGACGTGAAAGTTCTTCGTCGACTGCGAGGTGATGTGCCGGAGCTAAAAACGGGTTCCACTTGGCTGAACCAAACTCCTGGATTTTTTGGCCACAAATTTCGTAGCTTGAGTTCTGTGGCGAAGACTTCAGGCGTTCAGGCAGCAGCGCTGGCGTCGCAGCTCAACGCGGCGTGTTCGTTGAAGCGTTGTTCGGGTCACCAATGTCTGTAGCAGCCCGGAATGTCGGCTGCTGAAGGACGCGAGACAGCAGACGTGTAAGTAATTTGCAGTTTAGAGACAAGACTGTTTGTTTTCCGAACATTCGTGGGCCGAGAGCTTTCGCAGACGAGGCAAAGAAGGGGAACACCCACGTCCTTATAAAAGAGAGAGGAAAAAGGCCCCCCCGCCGAGCAGACCACAAATGCGCTAGGACTATTGCCTGCCGCGATGGCATCGCCAGTACGCGTCTTCTACAAAGGCGCATTGTCGCCGAGCCAGCCGCAGACCGTGGAGAAAGGAATGCGCGCGGGTGCTGAGCGGCTTCCGCTACAGCCGGAAACGCACACGCAGCATTCCAATGAAGGGTCGTGATCTTTGTTGAGGAGATGAAGCAAATATTTCGGTCCAAAGAACCCGAAATTATGCAAGAGAAGAAGTTAAACTTCCTAATCGGCGGAGTGAGGGAGAAACTCTTTGCGTGACTTGTCCGCAACCCGCCCAAAACAGCCTCCGAAGTTGTGATCGAAGCCAGCACAATTGCGGAGGCCCTCAAAATGCGTGCTAAGCAGTATGACCGCAACTTTGTTGGCGAAACCATCCGTGCAGTAGCGAGAGAGGAGCTGAGGAAACTTCTTCCCACGCCACAGCAGTCGTAAGTCGCTTCCTTTTCCGACGTGATTAGGAAAGAAGTGCAACAAGCATTGGAAAGGTCTGCGCCATCCGAAGTACAGGGCGAGCCCCAAACGATGACGCACTCCACGGTCGTTCGTAGATCCCGCCCTGTTTCAACACATCACCAAGAGGCCCCGCCGTGCCGCCGTCCACTAATGCCCCCGGCCCCCTGCAGCTCAAAACCAGACGTTGAGGTAGACGTAAGCATGGCGGACCCCCGATAATCGTCCGTTGTGCTACCACTGCGGAGAGGCCGACCACATCTATCGCCACTGCCACACAAAGAACCGGACTGCGTATTTTCTCCTTCGACGCACCTCGCCCTCTCCTTCTCAATGACCACGGGAAATCGACAGGTATCTACCTCAAACCAGCCGTGGCCCAGCCCGTTTCAACGGTTCGCCGTCGCCCTACCGATATCAGTCGTGAATCCACCGTAGCAATGTGACTTCGCACGTCGAAGCACCCTAGCTCATGCAGGGGATACAAAAAGCAGCAACTTCAGGAGGTAAACTTGCACAACGGCGGAAAAATAAAAACCCTCCAATGAGGTAGCGACTCGCTGAATACAATGATTACCCTTATGCCCTATGCGGGACAACCCGATCTAACTCTGGCGTGAATCCCGAACACGACGACAAGGAAATGGCGTGACGCGTACCCGACATGACCGAGCCTGCCGCTGATAATACGACGAAGACGGCGACGCATAGTGCCCGAGCGTCAGCACGTACAAGGCAAGATACGACGCCACGACGCACCTGAAACTCTAATAGTGCGGCTTCCGCTGTTCAGCTGTCCATCGAAGGCATTGACGGAGTCATGCTCATAGAGACGGGAGCTGATTACTCAGTCTATCTATGTCGACGTCGAACTTGGGACGTTGACTTGGGACGAAGTCTTCCCTGTGTCACGTTTGCGTACAACATGGGTATCCAGGAAACTACGAAGATGACACCGTTCGATCTTGGCTGAGGAAGACGGCCGACTACGAAGCTTCCGCACGTAGAAGACGATGACCTTAACACCGACGTGAAAGGATACTTTCAGCGTGCGGAGGGGGCTGAACAGCTCGCTCGAGTTCGCAAAAACGACCAGCACTTGGTGGATGCCGGACGCTACAACCTCGGACGCCGAGATGAAGAGTACCCTCTAGGGGATTCTATGTGTGTTTGGTATCCCACCCTAGGACGTGGACTCAGTGACAAGCTTCTGCGACGGTATTTCAGACTCTGCCGGATTCTACAAAGTGTTGGCCAACTTACCAACGATGTGATCCCCAATGGTGATTCCGGAAGACCATAACGATGCACGCGGCCTGAAGTCGTCCACGTGGTTCACTCTGAAACGTTACTACGCAAGATAACAAACTTTTTTGTTGTTTCTTCAGACTGTCTTTTGTTTTAGCTTCGGGTCAATGTACTCTTATAGACGGGGTAATGCCGCAAACCATGCATTCGTTTGGTTTGTTTATGCTATCGGCGACATGGTGCGCTGGGCTGTGTTATCTTTGTTATCCATAGGCCAAATGAAGCGCACGTTTCCTTCTTTATACCATACGTGTTATCTCCACTAATAGGCAGAGTGTGTAGGCGGCCGATGTGGTGAGGCCGAGCCCACGTTTATTGCAGTTGCGTTGGCTGAGCCATGGACAGGACAAAGCGCGTAGAACCAGGGTGCCATTCCCGAAATGTACCAAATATGTTCTAGGCGTGAGCTGGCTGGTAGCGCTGATTATGATTGTGACGCTGGTGAAGATGATGATGGCGTAACTACAGGGCTCCCCCCAACACGTGGTGCGGTGAAAAGAAACCGGAGCAGATTTTAGCCGGCGCTGCAAAGGAGCGCGACAGGTTGGTAGGGTATGGAAATTCAGAATGTACACAGCGGCATGCAACTGCGGAGAGGGCTGTGCTGATCGCCATAAGTAATATCGACAGCTATGTACAATATGTCCGTAGTCAGGAAGAGTCCGTGGGAAGTCAGTGGTCAATTGGCAAGGGTTGACGTCAGCATGGTCCGGGTCGTCGGCGAGGTAGCGTACGGGATGTGGGGAAACCTCTGGTGGACTAGGTTGGGAGTGCGGCCGCGGACGCATTGCGGGATGGGGTGGGACGGCTACAATAGATGGCGCAGCGAACCGCAGGGGTAACTGGAACGGCAGCCATGAGATGAAGCGTTATGTTTAACACTGACTGCCAAAGTGCGGGCTTGGCTTCGCTATGGTGCGAGTTCTGGGGATGCGTCGCTGACTGGGCAACTTGCGGACGCTCCGTGAGAGATGGAGCAGCGCAGGGCGCCAACGACAAGCGTCTTTCGAACTACCGGAGTTTCGGGTTCCTGTCATGCATTGCACTTGCACTGGTTTCATCCGGGGTCGGTGAGCAGAGCGCCTGTGACACCGTATTAGAAGTACTCTCCTGTAGCAGGGAATTGTTCGGGGGGGGGGGGGTGACCAGTTTGTGGCGCGTCTGATTTCACAGGGACAAGATAGTCTTATTTCAGGGACGTTTGTTGGGAGATTTGTCCCGCAATCGTTTCTCTTGTGTTTCCACTGTAGCCAGGTGTCAGGACTGCCAAGGGCAGTGTGATAACCTTCGAGCGTAAGTTGCGCTTCCGAGGATCTCGAGCTGTTGTTGACGGCTGGAAGCTGTTCCACCGGTGACGGGGGAGAGTGCTCACATGTGCGGGGAGGAAAAGGGTCTGAAAGATCCTTCTCACCCGTGCCGAGTGGGAAAGGCGGTGAAGTTTTCCAGTTATTAGCGGCAAAACAGTCGACACTTGGGTGGTTTTGTGTAGCAGATGCAACAACATGTGGGACTGCGCCATGGTGTGGCGTCGAGTTGACTAAGTGAAACTCCAACTCGGAAGGGCCGCAAGTGGTAGTCGGGGCTCGCGTCTGTTGGTCAAACGAGGGTGGAACTGCCGCCGACGTGTAATCTACGGAGGCTATTCGAAGGCGTGGTGGTGTAGACAAAGTCGTTCCTATACCGTAGTGGTTTAGGACAGCGGCCTTAAGATCATCGTATGCACTTGGGCCTTGGGCCGGAAGCTGGATGCGCTGAGTGAGGTAAGCACGTAACTTCTCTAAAGTGACGAAGTACCTGATTTTCTGGGACTGGATGTCGTTGACATGGAAATGACTCTTCAAGATCATATACCCCATGGTGTGGTGGCGACGAATTGATCCAAACGGAATCAGACCGGGTATCTCTGGGAGGGCGATGGACGTTCGTCGCGTGCCGTTGTCCGTATTGTGGCTGGGGAAACAGCGGTGCGATGGCAAGGCGAAGACGCTTGTCCGGGTAACCAAACTGTAGGCGGCCGACGAGGCGGTGAGGTCTAGCCCACGTTTATTCCGGGTGCGTTGGCTGTGCCATGGAGAGGACGAGGCGCGTAGAACCAGGGTGCCGTTCCCGAGATGTGCCGAATCTGTTCTAGGCGCGAGCTAACTGATAGTGCTCATAACGATTGTGTCGCTGGTGAAGATGATGATGGCCTGGCTACAAATGTATCAAACTAACCTCCCCAGTCCTGGATGTTCTTGGATGTCCAATATTCTGCATGTCCACTATGTTACGGTTGAATGTCCAATATTCTGCACGTCTAATATTTTGCGGTTTGAGAAACACTCGCGCAGAAGGATAAAAGACTGCGGACCAGATGCCGCAGTATCGACCGGGCAACGCCACGTCACTTTGTAGACGGCTGCTTCGCCACCTGTGTATTCTTTGAGTGGTTAGGGGAGCACAAGTTTCCTCCAAGAAACTTGTTTTCTTGAAGTCAACCCCGTCTTCTATCGCTTCGCGACAATACGATCAGTTGTATAATTGCTGTGGCGTGCTGTATGACAGTCGTGTTCCTTTTATTTAGACGGTCACCCTATATTTCTTGTTGTCCTCGCAATTGGTATTGTTTACGGGTCAAAATACTTTCTAATTGGGTAATTTTCAATGCCACCTGTTTCTTGTAAGCATCTGGAATCTGGCTTGCTTGCATCTTCTTTGGTTTGTATGTACTTGGTAAGGTTTCCGCTCTTGCGAACGAATCCCGTGCAGTTCCACTGCAAGACGATATATTGGTGTTTTTGGCCATATTTAGTTGACTAGGTATTTTTGTGGTGGGCACGGGTTGCTTCTGCCATGTAGCCTTCCATAAGGTTTGGTTGTTTTGATCTAGCGTATTTGTTCTCCCAATCATTCAGTGAGTCATGCCATTTCTAGAGCGGCAATCCCTCCATTCCTGTTGCAAAAAATGTTTCCAGCGTGTGATCTAGCTGATCACTAATGAATGCACGGAGGGCTTTAAATTTGCGGTCTATCTCCTCTTTCATTACCTGTAGGTGCATGTCTATAACTTCATCATCTACATATTTCACTGTGATGGCTTCTTTTTGCCTACTATTTCAGTGTTCTTGGTTGGTGCCCCTTTTTGGCTAGCTCTTGTGGTGTGCCTCGACCCGAGAATGTCTGACTGCTGTGTCACTTCCTCTTTCATGGCTGTGAGGTGCATATTAGTCGACCCGCTTAGTTTTAGTCATGCGATTTCCGCTGCCAGAGTTCTTTTGTCCCATCATTACTTCCAGAATTTTTTATTCTTCGCTAACTCTGTTTGGCTCTCATTTTCAGGTGTGTTGTGTTCTAATTGTGGTATTGTGTGAAGCTGTGGGCGACTTCACTTGCCAACCTCATTTTGTATCAGTGGTTGTCTTTATCCCTGTGGTCGTGGCCGTGTGATGCTACGTTGGTTCTGTTCCGACCTTTGCACCTGGACCTGCATCTAGACCTGTAATAATCTCGGAGACGTGATGTCGGTCTTGAGGATCCTTTGCCGTATGATGTGGTGTCCCGGACGCGGTTGCTCGTTGCTCTTCGTTCTGCCTTTGTTTTGTTGCTTTTTGTCTTCCAGTAGAGGTAGGTGGTGGAAGGGTTCTGATCTGTCTCTTTCTAGTCTGAGAATGCCTGTGTTTTCACTGTTGTGTTGCCCTTGACTTGGTTCTGTTAGCTGTTGCCGTGTGTTTGACGTTCCTGTGCTCATTTACTTTCCCATGGACGTTTCTTCAGGCGATAAGGCACCTGCTATCACTGACGACAATTGGCGTCTCCTATCTGTACCACAGAGGGCACACTTGGGACCACATCTGTTATCTTTTTGCAGATTCTTGGTGGCAGAAACTTTGCAGACTTTGATTTTAGGTGTAGGACAGACATCAGTTCGGTGCGCAATTCTTTCGCTCGTTGGGCATATTTCATAGAGTTTTTCATGAAGAATAGGGATATTCTGCTTCTGTGTGATAGACGAAGTAGAGACTTCCTGGTCAAAAAATATTACGGCTGAATTTGTTTTCCCCATCCGTCTTGTTTGCCGGATCTTCGGGTTCTTTCTGTTAACTAGGCTGTAGGTGAGGTGATCATCACAGTCTTCCGCTATATATTGTGTATTACACCTTTGGTGCAGTTCTTAGGCGGCTTTACTTTGGCAGTGATCTCGTGCGTTTCTGCCAATGGACAGTTCTGTGATAGTATTATACTTCGCTGCGCGTTCCATGCGGGAGATGCTCATGACCGTGATGTTTTTAAAGTAGTTGGTGCGAAAAGCATCTTCCATCATCTCTTCGGCTTTCAATGCTGCAGCCAGCCTAACCCGGATTTTCAGGAGTGCTTGGCTGATTCTGGAGACGCTGTGTACGTCCCTCGGCCGCAACACTATATTGATATCTTCAAGACTCGGCTGCCGCAGCACCCGCACCTTCTTGCGGTCCCTGAATTCCCCTACTAGACTTCCTTGCACAACACCAGAGCCGGCGCCATCCTTGTGGTTGTTCCGCTTTCGCGTTGGGCTTAGATAATTCAGGGCATTTGCGCCCCGCTGGCGGTGGGTCGTCATCGATTTTTTCCGTTATTATTGTCTCACCTTCAACCTCGAGGGCCTGCGTTTTTCTGTCGGAGCGCATGGGGAGCTCCGAGAAGCGTCGGCGCCATCGTCAGCTCGGGGCGGGTCTCGGCTCGCGTTCGTTGCAGATCTCGCTGTAACTCAATGGCCGTTCGTCCAATCTTCACAAAACTGACTTCCGCGGGTAGCGCTCACCTTCGGACACACGAAACAGGTTTTTCGTTTTTTCTATAACATCAAGAATATCCCCACAGATGGTTCAAAATCAAGGAGCTCATGTAGATTGCAGCAACTCCGCGCGGCCCCTTCCGCCAACCCAATGCAACAAGAGTGCCCAACAATTGCAAAACGAAGCAGTCCTTTCAAGCTAGTACGGTACGGGACGTCATGATAGAATTAAAAAAAAATAAAATAGCAAGGCGTCAATAGGACGCTTTTTTCCTGTGCTGCACCGTCTCACTGCTGCGCCTGTGCCGGGAGCGCTAACATCACAGCAAAATAAAAAAAAAACGTTGGGAAACAGATGGCACAAGGCGGCGAAAAATCCACTTTTTGTTTTGGTGGACGACACGATCTCACGCGACCGACCAATAAGACGCAGCCAATGGCCGGTTGCCACCGCCTCCTTCCCTAGCAGTGGCATAGCACCCCTGGAATCACTGCGGGAGAGGGAGAAAAAAGAAGCGACGCCATTCGCAAGTCTTTCCAGGCATTTTTTACAGTGCTATTCATTCAATCTGCCTGAATTATATTTCTGTTAAGTTATATGAGGTCATTCCGGTATCCACAATCGAGCGAGAAACTGAGTTTTACTTTCAAAACCCCTTCCCTTCGCTCCAAAACTTCAACCACGCACGCTATTAGCCGCTATTTTAAATTAATATTTATCCAAGTATCCTGCTTCTTCTGTGATTTATACTGATGCATCTCAAAATGGCGAGAAAGCTGGAATTGCTATTTTTTCACAATCTTTAGACTTGAGTTATTCGCTGCGAATCGCGGATTACACACCCATTTTTATGGCCGAATTTTTCGCAATAGCTCTCGCTCTATGCAAAGTACCGCAGCATGTACCAAAAATCATCATATCATCTGATTCGATGGCAGTTATATAGGCGTTAACTTCCTCTTCGGACTCTCCATTGTACCACACACTATTATTTTTTGTTCCCAGGCACGTGAATAAGGTACGCTTGTCTTGGGTCCCTGGCCATACGGACATCAGGGGCAACGAGCAAGCGGACCATTTAGCTAATCTCGCCGTCACAGCTCCCATTCAATTCGGAATTCCTAATCTGGCTCTATTTGCATCTGCGAGACTAAGACGATATTGGCATTTTGACGCCACCCGTTCCGATTCACTTTTATCATTTGAAGACTTCCAACATTTAAAGTTCGGGTGGAATGTTCATTTTTGAGGCTCTCGGCAATGCGAGGTGACCTTCACAGAGCTGCGGTGCAGGATTCCACGGCTTAATTTCTATCTGTTCAGATCAGAACTTTCACCTACAGAACTATGTGTGCGGTGCCAGGTCCCCGAAACAATCGAACATTTTTTCTCGACTGTAGCCGTTTCTCAACAGCTAAATAAGTGTTTTTGAAGGAGCCGATTGAGCGGTTGGAGTTTACTTTATCGATAACACTATTGGCGCATCGAAGCTGGGGTTTGAGAGAAGGGATATATAAATTGCATTCAAAATTTTCTTTCTGCCTCAGGTCGTTTGAATCGCTTAACGGTGCTGATTAATGGGTAATTCGGGTTTCAATCACAACTACGTTTCCTTTTACAGCCTCTTTCCGGAAATAAGTATTTTGAAGTCCCCACGTTTTTAACCGGTTTAGCCCTGGCCAATCCCCCCTTGTGGGTACGTGCCAAAATATTTGAGGACATCATCACCATCATCATCATCATCATCACCTCGTTAGGAAGAGGCCAAGCTGAGGAAAACATAGGTGAGGGCAAAATTATCGTGGCAGCGCTGTGGAAATTGCAGCTTGGCGCTGAGTGACGCGAGGTAGCCTCGTAGTGTCACCCCTTACTCTCGTAATGGAAGCCAAGCGTCGCAGGAACAACGGCCCGATGAGGAAGCCACTCACGTAATGAACGTTGCCTCAAATAAAACCATAGCTGAGCTTCTACAGGCATTTCATGGCAGCACCTTACGTTTGTAACCAGCACAGTGATGGTATGCAAATTTAGTTGTGCAAGGCGGTTTATTGGTAGCTAAGCGAACACACCGGAATGACTGTACCAGGCTATGTCAGACAGACTAGTCTTCAGCTTCTTGTCTTGCAGCTACAGCTGGCGATGATTCGTGAGGGTGGATGATGACAATGATGAATGAGCGGCCATACGGGCTGGTTGGCAAGTGGTTTTACCAATTTCTCATTACAGTTGCTCCCCAGAGAATACAGGTCAATCCTGGCTATTAGGTCATGGCGTCGAAGAAAGGATCAGTTCGTGATAAGGCTTTAAACGTTGGACGTGCAGAGTTTCACGACGACGGCTTGGGAGATCTGCGGAAGGTGTCGTGAGCTCTACAGCATAGTTGATTGGGAAAACATGGTAGGGTTCGTGATATTTCTAGGGGAGCTTGCTGGATACTCCTGTTGTCATTGAGTGTACCCAACGCCACACAAGGGAGCAAGGAACATAGGTGGCGCTCCCGAAACGTCATGAGGTGGAGATTTTTGTCTCCACTGTTCTTCAGCAGTGAAACGTCGGGCAAATTGTAGGCAGTCTTCCGCGCGCTCTGTGGTATCAGAAATGAGCGCACAATCTAGAAGATCTGGTCTGGAGAGCAGGACGGTGTCCAGAGTGCGCAAGGGCTCACGTCTATAGAGATGAAAATACGGAGAACATCCCGTCGTAGCATAAGTGAAGGTGTTGAACGGCTGCGTGACATAGGGTGGTACGAGGTCCCTGTTCTGCTGATCTTCGGCAATGTACATGGCGAGCATTTCCCCTACTCTGTGATTGAAGCGTTCTGCAATGCCGTTTATTTGTGATTGGTAGGAACTAGTTGTGAGATACACTACGTGGCATTCCCTTAGCTGTCCTTCAACAACTTGGGACAAGACGACACGTCCGCGATCATTAAGGATTTCGCGAGGTGCTCCATGTCGCACAATGAAGTGACTGAGAATGAAAAAACGACGTCTACTGCGCCAGCCGATGGCAATGCAGCAGTCTCGACATTGCGCGTCCGGTGGCCGATAGCTGCGATAAGGCACCTGTTCCCAGCGGGCGTGCATGGCAGAAGTCCATAAAGGTCAATGCCAACACGGTTGACGGGCTTCGCTGGACACGGTAGTGATTGTAAGAGACCGACTTAAGTAGCGGGTAAAGACTTGCGGCGCTGGCATGTGGCACAGGACTGTACGTACTTGCGAAAGAAGTACTTTGCATTAGGCATGATTTCCCGTACTTTCCTAGTAGTACACGCCACACCAGTAATAACCTATGACGGCTACCAGCGCGAAAACTGCACGAAACCACCAAAAATAAGGAGACCCAGACAAGCACCTTTGAGCCCCGCTGGTCGAAATTGGAAAAGGTTAGCCTAGTGCGTCACATCACCCATCTTTTTCTGGAGGGTCACAAGCAGAGTCAAATCGGGGAGTGCATGGATACTGCAGAAAGGTCTGCAGCTGGGCCAGGAAAAGCTTCAGCCAGAACGGTATGGTACATTTCCTTGGGAAAAATAAATTGTGATTGCTTGTTTAGGATAAAGATGGCACATTCGTTGTTTTACCGGAAGGTATGTTCTGTGAGAAGGATTTAGGAGGAGTACATAATAATTTTAGGGTAACTATTGATAAGCCGGCGGGCAAGAAAACGGTTGCTGTTGCGCTGCTGCATGAGTTCCATTTGTCTAAACTTGTGCCGTCGGTTAAGAACGCGAGCAGTTTGCAGCTAGAGATCTTTTATATGGCAAAAACGCACAAGCCAGATGTTTCCTTGCGTGTCATTGTCATTGAGCATCATTCCTGGTAACACTGTGTCTGACTACTTGCACAAGCGCTTCTCATTTTCGCGCATTGTTGACCCGCCTCTTATACCAAATTCTGATTTGGTTCTCGAGTTTCTGCGCCACGATAACCATCCTAATTGTGGGGCCGTTAGTGTACAGGATTTTACCGCTCAATATAATCCACCGCCAGTGAATATAATCCCATCGCCAGTGAATATAATCCAGGACCCACGCAGTGCCCAACACGTGACAGCGCTTTGTAATTCATTTGGCAACCACTACCATCCGGAGGCAGTGTATTTTATCCAAGTTAGATGAACTAGGTTACGTGACCAGTTTAACCGGACGACGAAAGAACTGCGCAACAAAATAATCACGTGACTATCCAGCACTCTCGCCTAATTACTATACTCAGTCCCAATATGGTGTCATGGGTATGAATTATCGCATTTAAATTGCTCGCTTACTCGAAATTTTAGGGGAAACAGCCACAATGCCTAACTTTCCAAACCCAATACGGGCACGAACGTAGGACAGACAGGTGGCACTGCTGGCGCCGTTCAACAGCCCCACATGCGGAAGAAAATCGCAAAAATGGTGGGGACATCCCCAGGAGAGTAGGTGTGGATAACACGTATTTTCGTGATGTTTAAAGGGCAACCTCTCGTTACGCTGATGTTGTTAGTCATACAAAACTCACTTTTTTTGTCAGAAATAAGGTCAGGGCGGCACGCGTTGGGTTTAATTATTTACCTAACATGGGACTTATTTGATTATTCGTGAGTCATTCATTTGGATAAAAGTCAAATTGATGCAACCAGGGCTTGTGAGGTACCAAATTAATGGTCTCGATAAGGGGAATCACGTGGGAGAAATGGAATGGATGACTTTATTACAGGAGGAGGCCAATAGGCCCTGGTGTGGAGCACGGGGAAAAGGGGAGGGGAAGATTGTTCATATAAAGTCTGCACTGCACTGTGAGCGTTCACTTAGCACGATATGCACAGGTGAAGTTGTGACGAGGGCACTCTACTACGACCATGATTGGGGTATCCAAAAGGAGCCGTTCAGGAGCCACAAGGGGTGTGTTTGGGGGTACATCTAGAGAGAGGGTGAACGATCCGCCATCATACTACTGTATAGAGACCTGTTTTGAGAGAAATAAAAAATTGCTTCGTGCTTAAGTCATGAGATAGTCGCGCGAGTCATAGATTAGGTTAAATGTCAGAGTAATGGCACAAGAGCTTATGAGGCATCAAATTAAACGTATCGATAAGTGGTTTAACGTGGGACAAATAAAAAATAGCTTCCCTCTTGTAGTCATGAAAGAGTCACGTGAGCCCTAAATTGGGTTAAAAGTCATAGTGAGGGCACTAGGGCTTGTGAGGTATCAAATGAAAGGTCTCTATAACGGGAATCCCGTGAGAAAATTAAAAATTCCTTCCTAGTCAAAGTCACGATAATAGTCACGTGTGTCATAGATTGGGTTAAAAGTCAAAGATATGTCAGTATGGCTTATGAAGTATACAATTAAAGGGCGCGACGAGCGGAATCACGAAGTACAAATTAAAAATTGCTTCCTGGTTATAGTAATGAGATAGTTACGTGACTAACAAATAGGGTTAAAAGTCAATGTGATGTCACTAGGGCTTGGGAGGTATAAAATAAAGGTCTCGATGAGGAGAGTCTCGCGGGAAAATTTAAAAATTGCATCCTGATTAACTCATGAGATTGTCACGTGAGTCATAGATTATGTTAAAAGTCAAGGTGAGGCCACTAGGGCTGGTGGGGTATCAAAATAAAGGTCTCGATGAGGGTAATCACGTGGAACAAATTAGAAATTGCTTCCTAGTTGAAGTCATGAGGTAGTTACGTGAGTCATAAATTGTCTTAAATGTCAATGTGACACCGCTAGTACTTGTGATGTATCAATTTAAAGGTCTCGGTGAGAGGAGTCACGTGGGAAAATTAAAATTGCTTCCTTGTTATGGAAGCCACGTGAATCAGATTGGGTTAAAAGTAAACTTGATGTCGCTAGCGCTTGTGAGGTATGAAATTAAAGGTCTCCATGAGGAGAATCGCGTGGGTCAATTTAAAAATTGCTTCCTCGTTAGTGATGAGATGGTCACGTGAGTCATAAATTACGTTATAAGTGAATAGGTGTCCACTTGGGCTTGTGGGGTATCACAATGAAGGTCTCGATGAGGAGAGTCACCTGGGACAAAATAAAAATTGCTTCCAGGTTAGATTCTTGAGATAGTCGCGTGGGTCATAGATTATGTTAAAAGTCAATGTGATGCCACTAGGGCTTGTGACGTATCAAATTAAAGGTTTCGATGAGGGTAATCACGTGGGATAATTTAAAAATTGCTTCCTGGTCATCTTCATCACATGGTCACGTGAGTCACAAATTGGTTTAAAGTCAAAGTTATGCAACTAGGGCTTTTTAAGTATCAAATTGATGGTCGCGATAAGGGGAAATACTTAGAACACATTAAAAATTCCTGCGAGGTTATGATTGTGAGATGGTCACGCGAGTCATAAAATGGGTTAAATGTCAAAATGATGCCGCTACGGCTTGTGAGGTATAAAATAAAATGCCTCGATGAGAGAATTGCGTGGAACAAACTAAATATTGCTTCCTGTTTACAGGCATCAGATAGTCTCGTGAGTTATTGATTGGCTTAAATGTCAAAGCGATACCTTAGAGCCTGTTATCGCCATCCCGAATGTAAAAGGGAAGTTACATATGCGAGAAAGAGGCTGATGGTGTGTCGAAAAATTGTTAATTGGATTTCTAATGATGTCGCGTGGCTCGTACAGATGATTAATCAGTCAGGTGAGTTACCATGACGTTTATTTTTCACGAGTAAAAGCAGTATAGGTATCAAATTATCGCCATTCGTTTGCTTGTTTTTGGTATGTGCAAAAAAAATTGTCTTTACAAACATTATTTGCAAACATGTCGCATGATTTTCATGCGTCATGATTTAGTCACGTGAGTCACCATGAGGTTAATTACATAACGAGTATTGGCATCATGGGTATGAAAAGAACCCTGTTGAATTGCTTGTTTACGTGATGCGGAAAAACTTCTTGTCATTGTGAACATGTCTCCTTTTGATAGCGCATGACTCCTATAAATGATGAATTGATCATATGACTTACTATGAGGCTCATTACACGACGAGTATTGGCATAATGAGCGTCAAATAAACGCTGTTTAATTCCTTGTACTCGAGATGTGTACAACAATCTTGACATAGTGATTATGATTCCTTATGATGACACATGACTCCAATATATCATGAATTAGTCACGTGACTTACTATGAGGTGATTACATCACCACTACTGGCGTAATGGGTGTCAAATAAACGCCGTTGAATTGCTTAGTTTCGTGATGAGCGGAAAAAAGCCTGTTATTTTGAACATTTATTTTATTTTTTTTTTTTTTTTTTTTTTATTGAGAGTACCCTTAAAGGCCCCGACAGGGGTATTACATAAGGGGGGGGGAATACAGATCACGAGAAATGAAGCGAACATGGGGAATATTTAGTGCAAAATGGTATGAATATTTACACATAGGTGAAGTTCACAAAGTGAAAAGTATACAGATATCCAGACAGCATAAACAAACAGTACTACTGATATACTGACTGCATTGAAAGAAAGTGTGTTTACAGCTGTGATAAGGCATTGCAAAACGCGTCGTAGTCACTTATTACAGCAGTGTTACAAGGCAGGTTATTCCACAGTTTTATTGCCAGTACAAGTGGTGAATATTTATACATGTTGGTACGTGCAAACGGTAGAAATACTTTCAAGGGGTGATCGGTACGGGGGGAGATGTGGTTTGCCGGTTTGATATGCAAATAACGAAAGGTTGATGCGCCATGGTATAACTTGAAAAAATGCTGCAACAGGAAATTTTCGCGACGCTGTTCTAAAGTGGGTAATTTCAAGTTGTTTCGGAGTAGTGTAATGCTTTGATGTGTGTAATTACGTAGAATGAAGCGGATAGCGCGATTTTGGACTGCATCGAGAGATTTTTTAAGGTACATCTGATGAGGGTTCCAGATGATAGCCGCATATTCGAGCTGTGGACGTACAAATGAATTGTATGCCATGAGTTTTGTCTCCCACGTTGCCATATAAAGGGATTTACGTAGAAGTCCCAAAGTCTTACTTGCTTTGTTTGTGATGTGGTCAATATGGGCGTTCCATGATAGATTAGATGTCAGAATTACCCCTAGGTATTTGTAATGGTCTGTACGTCCAATGTTGGAACCGGAAATATAATAATCGCAGGAGAGAGGAGAGCGGACACTAGTAAACGTCATCACCTTTGTTTTTTCAGTGTTTACACGCATCAGCCACTTGGAGCACCATGATGATACAGAGTTTAGGTCGTTTTGAAGCAGTATAGAATCGTTGCAGTCTTTAATTTCGCGGTACAACACACAGTCATCAGCATAGAATCGGATTTTGGATGAAATGAAATCTGGAATATCGTTCACGTACATCAGAAACAAAAGCGGACCCAAAACGGAACCCTGCGGCACTCCAGACGTGACAGGAACAGATGAAGAGACGATATCATGAATTGTGACACACTGTGACCTATTCAATAAGAAATTTTGTATCCACAGGATCGTGCTGTTGTTAAGGTAAAAACTGTGTAGTTTTGATACTAGGCGCTGGTGAGGAACTAAATCAAAAGCCTTGGAAAAATCAACGAAGACTGCATCGGTTTGGTTACCCGAGTGTATACTAGTGTGTAGGTCGGTAATAAATTCAAACAATTGAGATTCGCAGGATTTCCCGCGTTGAAAACCGTGCTGATTCGGGAAAAGTAGATTATTGGAAGAGAGGTGTTGCATAATTTGCGTGTACAAGATGTGTTCCAAGATTTTGCAAGGTATAGAGGTCAGAGATATGGGCCTATAATTGGAAAAGTCAGTGTGGTCCCCTGCTTTAAAAATGGGAACAACGAAAGCGAGCTTCCAATCGCCAGGTAGTAAATTCTCGTCGATGGATTGCTGAAATAACTTACAAAGAAAAGAGGAAGATTGGGTTACCGTTAATTTTAGCAATTTAGATGATATTTGGTCAGGACCGGGACTACATCTGTTTGGGAGACGCTGTATGGCTCTCACCACACCTTCTAATGTTATCAAGATATCGGGCATTACGGCACACTCGGGGTGAGAGGTGACATGCGGAGGCGGCAGAGAGCTTTCTGTGGTGAAAACAGAGGAGAATGCTGTGTTATGCGATTCGGCTATTTCCAACAGCGAAGGTCGGTTTGTTGAAGCATGGTTTTTGCTGTCATTACGTTTATTAGGATTAATGGTGTTCCAGAATTGCTTGGGGTTGTCTTTTAGCAAGGTTGGAAGGGTTTTGTTGAAAAACCCCGCCTTTGCTTTTTTAATTTCGACTTTGCAGATTCGCGATGCTTGTTTGTATTTTTGCCACGCATCGGAGTGATTTGAACGTTGGGCAGCTTTGAAGGCGCGTTTCTTCTTCCCAATAATTCGTTTTACATTCCGTGTAAACCAGGGGCTCAGGATTGAGGGGTAGATACGTAGTTTTGGCACAAAGTGGTTCCTGACATACAACAAAGCTTCCTTGAATATAATCCAATTTTGTTCTACAGTTCTAGACCTGAAATTGTGTTCATCCCGTGCAAGCGACTCATTCAGGAACTCGTTAATTGCAGACATGTTTGCCTTGGAATAATCGAAAATAAATTTGTGTTGCCTAGAATTCTTACTAAAAGTAGATATAAAGTCAAAATTAAACTGTACGAGTTTGTGGTCGCTGATTTCGTCAAGGACGTTCACTGTAATGCTGTCGGGGTGAGTAGTACACACGATATCGAGGATAGCTTCGCCGCGAGTGGGTTCCTTAACCATTTGTTGCAATGAGAATGTACCTAGTAAGTGCAGGAAGTTGTTGCATTCGTTTTTGATTGAGGACGAGCTGTCTACTTGATTGTTAAGCCAATCAATACCGGGAAAATTAAAGTCGCCGGCCATAATTGTAGGAACGCGTGGATATGAACAATGAATATATTCAAGTTCGGCTTGAAGAGTTGTTAAGAATTCTGTGTTTGAGTTAGGGGGCCGATAGCATGCACCAATCAGAACGCATGAAGATTGCGAAGCAGCAGAGCGAACAAGAGCCCAACATGTCTCGATTGAAGAGGGTGGAACAGGGACGTGAACAGAGTGGAACGACTTTCGGACAGCGATTAACACGCCACCGCCACGTGAAGTCTTTCTGTCCTTCCTGAAGATATTGTATTCCGGATGAAATGACAAATGGCTGTCCGGCGTGTCGTCGGAAAGCCATGTTTCAGTCCCTATTATTATGTCTGTACTGCACGTGATGAGGGCGGCAATGAGATCGTCCTGTTTCGACAATATACTGCGGAAATTTCCCAACAGTAATGACACGGGCGCGGGTTTGTTAGAAATAGAATTTGGATAGCTATTGCACTGACGTCATTTAGGAGAGGACGCTTGCGCGGTATCAGAAGGGACGGCTTCATGCAATACTACGGTATCAGAAGCTGGATCATAGATGTAGGTCTGTTTATCAACTGAAAGCTTGTCATAGTTTAGACGAACTTTTTTACCTTGTTGATGGTGCACTTTGCCAAACTCCCACAAGCGCTTCCTGATACCGCGCATCCTCGTAGAGTAATCATCTTCGAACCACACTTTTGTTTCGCTATTTCGCTCCTTTAACTTCGACGCGTTTGAAAAGATTTGTTGTTTGCTTTTGAAATTCAGGAAGCGAACTATGATAGGCCTGTCAAAGCCTTCTCTCTGGCGCCCTAGACGATGGGTTCTTTCAATTTCGCCTACTTCTATACGGAGTTCACTTCGAAAAAAATCGCGAACGGTTTTTTCAGTGTCGTTCCAGGTCCTTTCGTTTCCCTCTGCAATTCCTTTGATAATTAAGTTATTTCTTCTGGATCTGTTTTCAAGCTCATCTAGGGAGCCAGAAAGAAGGGCCACCGCGTCTTGCAGGCTGTTAATTTTGGTGGAAGATTCCTGAACGCTTGACTTTATCTCATCATATCCTTTGGCAGCAGCCTCTAGGATTGCCACGCGTTCCGTTAGGCCATCTATTTTGTGCGCTATATCGCTCAGCTGCTCTCTGGTTTCACTCTGAAACTTCGTGTTCTGTGAACCCAAGGCGTCCAGTTTGGCGAGAATGTCATCGAGTTTGTCGGGCCCGGGATTCAGTTCTACATCGCCCGAACATAGCAGTAGACTTGTCGCAACGACAGCCAGAATAAGTGACGCTCGAGGATAGCAGCAACGCGGGAGCACATAGCCACAACACAATCGCGACTTTGACTTCAACTTGGTGCGAGGAGAGAAGCTACCGATTCGGGCGCGATACGCCGACAAGTCATTTCCCATGTGCACTCAAAAAGAATGGGGGATCTGCGACCAAACAAGAACACTGGCTCGAGTAAATCTCTTTACAATGGTTCAGAAAAACACTCACCTAAAAAGTGAGAACAGACAGCATGTAGCCGAGCAGTTGGTTTGGCCGCAAATCCCGATGAAGACGACGGCGGAGGGCTTTTTATGCCAAGCAGTAGGGGGGAGGGGCACCCGAAGGCGAGCAGAGCGCCACCACACAGAGTTCCAGGAACAGGCCGAGTGCAGATGCACCCAGCGACGAAGGTGATGCACGTGCGCTATCGCCAACTACGCCGAGACGTAGAGGCAATACAGGCCGCATACGCTGAACGAACTGTCGATGTGGTGGCCCGGGAACTCTCCCACAGGAGACGGCTGATTTCCGTTCGATAGCAGCTAGCTGAACCAGGACAGGCGCAGTATCGATGTAGCCACTTTGCACAACCTAAAAAGTGAGAACAGACAGCATGTAGCCGAGCAGTTGGTTTGGCCGCAAATCCCGATGAAGACGACGGCGGAGGGCTTTTTATGCCAAGCAGTAGGGGGGAGGGGCACCCGAAGGCGAGCAGAGCGCCACCACACAGAGTTCCAGGAACAGGCCGAGTGCAGATGCACCCAGCGACGAAGGTGATGCACGTGCGCTATCGCCAACTACGCCGAGACGTAGAGGCAATACAGGCCGCATACGCTGAACGAACTGTCGATGTGGTGGCCCGGGAACTCTCCCACAGGAGACGGCTGATTTCCGTTCGATTTTAGAAATCGCATCACACCTATTGATCATGAAATATTTATGCGAAGTGTAAGGTTTATTATACCACGAGTAATTGCATCATAGGTAAAAAATAAATGCGGTTGAATTGCTGCCTACGTGATGTCACAAATTTTTTTTGGTGTGCAACTGATTACGGATGATATGGCATGGTTTCTAATTATCATAAATATGTAATGTGAAATACCATGAGGCTTATGATGTCACGCGTACTGTCACCGTACATATCCAAGAAAACGCCATTGAATTGTTTCTCCACGTGATTAGTGAACACACGCTTTTTTGCTATAGTGCGTGATTGCAGGCACATCAATTTCAAAGCACAAAAAAGGGCCTGGTTTCGCGCATTCTGAAAACAAGTTGTTTTCTTTACTGCCAACTGTTATTTGTGTTTTATATATATATATATATATATATATATATATATATATATATATATATATATATATATATATATATATATATATATATATATATATATATATATATATATATATATATATATATATATATATATATATATATATATATATATATATATATACAGAAATAAGAGTTGGCAGTCAAGCAAATCTCTGAAAGCAAAGAGGAGGTCGTAATGGGTCATTGAAACGGGTAAAGACTTTGGAAAGAAAGAAAGAAAGTGGACAAAAAATGCCCGTCAGGTGGGATCCGAACCCGCGACTTCCAGAATACTCGTCTGGTGCGATAACCACTACGCAACCGGCGGGGTGATTTCCCCCTCGACTTTCTGGGGTATTTATGTTTTAGGTATATTTGTTTCCTGTGCTTGGGGCAGTAGCCAGCGCCACTCGAACTAGTCGGGGTGAAGGGGACCTTCTTTTTAACCCCCGGGCCCTGACTCGAGTGTCTACGAAATGTCAAGAGTGGTCGACCAGCGTTGAACCCTCTTAAGCTTCCTATGGCACCAGCACTGCCAGAACAGAGGTCCCCGCAATGCATGTAGCGAATCAGAATGGGGAATGAGGGGCTCGTTGAAAATAGACAGAAATAAGAGTGTGTAGTCAACAATACCTCGGAAAGCAAAGGGGAGGATGTGGTCGGTCATTGAAACAGGCAAAAAATTTGGAAAGAAAGAACGAAGTTGTAGAAAACATGCCCGCCAGGTTGGATCCGAACCTCGTGGGTTCGATCTCACCTGGCGGGCATTTTTTCTCCACTTTCCTTGCTTCCTAATTCTTTACCTGATTCAGTGACCTACCACATCCTCCCCTTTGCTTTCTGAGGTTTTCTTCACTGCCAACTCTTATTTCTGTCTATTTTCAACGAGCCCCCCATTCGCCATTCTGGTTCGCTATATATATTTATATATATTTATCCATATACACACACACAAAATAAGGGTTGGCAGTCAAAAAAAACCTCAGGAAGCAAAGGGGAGGTTGTGGTGGGTCATAGAAAGAGATGAAGAATTTTTTTATATGAAAAGAAAGTGGGGAAAAAATGCCCGCCGGGTGGGATCCGAACCCACGACCGCCAGTCTTGGTGCCAAAGGGAGCTTAAGAGGGTTCAATGCTGGTCGACCACTCTCGACATGTCGTATACCCTCGAGTCACGGCGGGGGGGTTAAAAAGAATGTTCCCTTCACCCCGAGTAGTCCGAGTGGCGCTGGCTACCACCCCCAAGTGCAGGAGGCAAAAATACGTTAACATAAATACCCGAGAAGGTGCTGGGGAAACAGCCCCGCCGGTAGCGTAGTGGTTATCGCACCAGACTGGTTTTCTGGAGGCCGTGGGTTCGGATCCCACCCGGCGGCCATTTTTTAACCACGTTCTTTTCGACTCAAAAAATTCTTCATCTCTTTCTATGACCCACCACAACCTACCCTTTGCTTTCTGAGGTTTTCTTCACTGCCAACCCATATTTTCGGTCTTATTTCACGGAGCCCCTCATTTCCGGTTTTCTGATTCGCGATATATATATATATATATATATATATATATATATATATATATATATATATATATATATATATATATATATATATATATATATATATACAAGAGAAGAAAAACTTCGAACAAGGTAAAAGAACGATTGTGGCCACAATCGTGCTTTTACCTTGTTCGAAGTTTTTCTTCTCTTGTGTTCTCTACCATCTTCAAAGTTCTACTACTCCCCATATATATATATATATATATATATATATATATATATATAGAGAGAGAGAGAGAGAGAGAGAGAGAGAGTATATAAACACATCGAGAGTATATAAACACTCTTCATGACAGTTTGTCATGAAGAGTAAGTACTAAACCAAAATGTTTTCAGCATTCGCGAAACCAGGCCCTTCTTTTTGCTTTCAAATTGATGTGCCTGCACTCACGCACTATAGCAAAAAAAGCGTGTATTCACAAATCACGTGAACAAACGATTCAGTGGCGTTTTCTAGGATATATACGGTGTAGTACGCGTGACTTCATAAGCCTCATGGTATGTCACATTACATATTTATGATAATTAGAAACCATGCCATATAATTCGGAATCAGTTGCACCACAACAAAAAATATTTTACGTCACGTAAGCAGCAATTCAACTGCATTTATTTCATACCTATGATGCGATTACTCGTGGTATAATAAACCTTACAACTCGCATAAATATTTCATGATCAATAGGTGTGATACGAGTTTTAAGGTAACGTGTTTACAATAACAGGCTTTTTCTGCTCATCACGAAAGCAAGCAATTAAACAGCGTTTTTTTTACATCGATTATGCCAGCACTGGTGATGTAATACACCTCATAGTAAGTGATGTGACTAATTCATGATCCATTGGAGCCACGTGTCATCATAAGGAATCATATTCCGCATGACAACATTGTCGTACATATCTCAAATACAAGGAAATGAAGAGTGTTTATTTGACACCCATGATGCCAATACTCGTCGTACATTAAACCGCCTCGTAAGTCACGTGACGAATTCATGATTTATAGGAGTCATGCGCCACAAAAGGAGACATCTTCACTATGACAAGAAGTTTTTGCGCATTACGCAAACAAGCATTTCAACAGTGTTTATTTCATAGCACTGATGCAAATACTCGTGATGTAATTAACCTCATGGTGAGTCACGTGACTAAATCAAGACGAATGGAAATCATGCAACATCTTTTGGAATAATGTTTGGAAACACACCGCTGCTCCCGTGCCCACATAGAGTGGGCACGGGAGCAGCGGTTACGGCATGGCGCCTGATCTTCGTCTTTTCCCTGTGCAGGCTATGCTTGCGCTCGTCGCCACGTGGCTATCGCCCTCATCCCCTTGTTGCCACCCCGTGCTGTTTCCGATAGCAAGCTTCTACGGCGACAACCCGGAAAACACCCCCATCACGAATGCGACTGTTCCTACGGGGCGCTGCAGTCAACAACCATACCCATCGACAGAGACATCCTACCCAAGCCCGGATTTAAGATGTCGCCCGACCGCCTACACCTTCAGTGGGCACGGGAGCAGCGGTTACGGCATGGCGCCTGATCTTCGTCTTTTCCCTGTGCAGGTGTGTACAAAGTTTTCGCTCTATGCGAAGCGCTCTTGCGATCGGTGTCATCTGCTGTTCCCGTGCCCACGGGTAGTGTGTGAAAGTATTGGTGAATGTATTTCTACTGCCCTTCTTTTGTTACGCGCTGGCGATATTGAGTCGAATCCAGGGCCTACAACTGCTTCTGAGGCCTTGCTAGAACTTGATTTACTGCCAGAGAACCCTGCTAAACAAATGACCGTTTTGTTTCATCTACTAAAAGACGTTCATGCTCGTTCACTTAAAGCATCAAAAAATCACTCTGACCTAGCTGCCGACATTAGGGCCATAAGAAATAGCCAAAAAAATATAGTATCGAAGGTCACCGGCATCCTAAAAAGACTAGATGATTTGGAAGAAAAAACTAAGGTCATAGACAGACATGACAACGAATTAACAAAAACTCAGGAAGCTATCGAGAAATTAACTACACAAAACAGCACGTTACAGTCCCGCGTGGATGAACTTGAGGACAGATCCCGCAGAGACAATCTTATCATTCGAGGCATTCCGGACTTGAAAGAGACATGGGAACAAACAGAAACAAAACTAACCACTTTTGTTACTTCTGTTCTTAATACCTTCACGCCAGATTCCATCCATCGCGCGCACAGATTAGGATTCTTCACTCAAAACAAATGTCTACCTATCATTGCCAAATTCACGAACTCGAAAATAAGAGATAAACTTCTGTCTTTGAACAGTGAATTCAAACTTAAAGATGTTGTCATCAGCGAAGACGTTTCTCCCGTTACGCGCATGCTTCGGCAAAAACTTTTCGATTTTGCAAACAGTCAGCCAGACTCGCCACGCTTCCAACTCCGGTACAATAAGCTGTTTTTGAATAACAAATGCTACATGTACAACACTCACTCCGACAGAGTTGAAGAAGTAGAACGATCACATAAAGTGGCCATCAATAATGATGTTCCGCCACAAAACACTTAATAGGGACACGTGAGGGCCAGAGGACCATCATTTATAGAAGTATCAGTCATTTTCACCAACATCAGAAGCGTACTTAACAAACATGGCTCTTTGTCATCCGCAATACACATGTACCGCCCATATTATTGTCCTAACTGAAACTTGGCTTCACGCACACGTGCACGATTTCGAAAATTTTCAAGACACCCATCGGTATGCTTTATATCGGTGTGACAGAACTGCGCGGAGGGGAGGGGGGTGCTGCTAGCCAAATCGAAAGAAATCCCTTCATCATGTGTTCAAATTAACTGCGCTCTTGAAATAATTTGGGCTACCATCAACCTCGGTCACCAAAAACTGGTTTTAGGAGCATGCTATCGCCCACCGTCTTCATCCACCTCATTTGTAATTGAACTACACGACGCTGTTAACACTGTTGCCACACGTTTTCCTTCCTATTCATTATTTTTGCTGGGTGATTTCAATTTTCCCAACATACTTTGGAATCCTCAACCGGTCTCGCTGTCCCCTTTTTCTGCACAAGCTGAAGAATTTTTGAATTTTTGTTCTACCTTTTTCTTCTCACAATTGGTAACTAACGCAACCAGAATATCATCTAGTTCTGCTAACACTCTTGATTTAATTTTGACGACACATCCCGATTTTGCTTCGCCTATCACGTTTTTGCCAGGAATTAGTGATCCCAGCTTTTCAAGTAGGATGTCATTGCGGAAAAATACAAAAAAAGTAAAAACCATACGCCACTACAAAAAAGCGAATTTTGATGCAATTAACCGAGAACTATCATCCTTCGTTGACCTTTACTTGGCAGGTTTTGACGAAATCTCTGTTCAAACAAACTCAGATCTGTTTGCCTTTAAAGTGCATGAACTAACAGATAAATATATTCCGCAACATACCATCACTGGTAATCCGTTAGCACAATGGTATAACTCTCATTTGAAACGTCTGTCTAATAAGAAAAAACGCCTTTTTTGATCAGCATGGCGGTCTCCTAGTGATTCTCGTTGGACTGCCTATAAGACCGCTTCCGACGTTTACGTGTCAGCGTTTAAAACTGGCAAACATTATTTTTTGTCGACAACCCTCCCATCCACACTGGACACTAACGTGAGGAAATTCTGAAAATTATCTAACCCGCCCCGTGATGATAACATAGTCTTAGAAGATTCATCAGGCAATATCATTCCACCCCACCAATGTGCATCTGTGTTGAATCCCTCATTTTTTACAAACTTCTCTACAACTTCTCAAATTGTGTTCCCCACTGCAGCTTCCTTTGATTACATTACATGGACTCCTGTGGTGGTCGAAGCACCGGGTGTCGCTTCATTGATTGATAAATCAAAATACCATTCATCTCCTGGACACGATCTTATTGATGCAAAGTTCCTAAAAAATACCATTTCATTTATTTCAATTATACTAACCAAGATTTTTCAGCAATCATTAGATAGATCTACTCTTCCTGCTCAATGGAAAATAGGGAAGGTGGCTCCATTGCACAAATCGGGAACTAAATCTTCTCCATTGAATTACCTCCCCATTTCTTTAACAAGTACATGTTGTAAATTGCTTGAACACATCATTTTCACCAACCTTGTAAATTTTCTTAAAAATAACCTATTTTTTTCATCAGCGCAACATGACTTTCGAAAATCTTTTTTGTGTGAGACTCAACTTATATCGTTTACTCACCAGTTACATCGTATTTTAGATATATCTGCTGAAGCTGATTGCATTTTTTTATTTTTCCAACGCATTTGATTAGGTATGTCACCGACGTTTACTTTTTAAGCTAAACGGACTTAAACTTGACCTTACCGTGCTTAAGTAAATCGAGTATTTCCTTCTTAACCGATCACCATTCGTTGCTGCTAACAACTGCAATTCTTCTCTGTGCCCCGTTTCTTCTGGTGTTCCCCAGGAATAAGTTTTAGGTCCTCTCCTGTTTCTTATTTACATTAACGACCTTCCGTCTCTCGTATCTTCAAACACCCATTTATTTGCAGATGATTGTGTTATCTTTCGCACAATTAACACTGACAGGGACACTAACCTACTTCAGTCCGATCTCGACAAGGTAACTAACTGGTGTAATGAATGGCTTATGAAACTAATCGTCTCTAAATGTAATGTCATGCGCATATCACGGAGTACTAACAGCCCCCCTGTGTACTATTTGAACAACGTTTCGTTAGAGCCCGTCAATTCTTATAAATACCTAGGTGTTCACATTTCAGCTAACCTAAATTGGACGCTCCACATAGAAAATATCATTAGCAAAGCTAACCACATGTTGGGTTATCTGCGCCGTAACTTCTCAAAATCCCCATCCTCATTGAAACTTTTGCTTTATAAAACATTAATCAGGTCAAAACTCGAGTATGCTACGCCAGTCTGGCACCCCTGCCGCGATAATCTAATTACTGCTCTTGAAATGGTACAAAATAACTCTGTTCGCTTCATTCACTCCAACTATAACCGTACTGCAAGCATCTCGTCCATGAAATCCATCATTGGGCTTCCATCTTTAGCTTCCCGTCGGACCACTTTTCGTCTTACATTGTTTCACAAACTATACCATCATCCCACCCTACACAACCAACTCATTAATCAGCCGCAATACATTTCTCGCCGAATCGATCACGCTCACAAAGTTGGCATCGAACATAGCAGCACGCGACATTTTTCCGAATCGTTCATCCTCAGAACATCACGTGATTGGAACCGCCTTCCCCCAAGTGTCGTGTCCATTAATTATAACCGTTTATTTCACAATGCGTTAGTTATTATTGTATAACCAGGATAATTTGTTTTGTTACCATAGTTGCTGTATTCTCCTGTGTTATTGCTTTGTTTTTCTAACCCACTCCCCTCTCTAATGCCTCTGGCCCTAAGGGTATAATAAATAAATAAATAAATAAATAAATAAATAAATAAATAAATAAATAAATATTTGCACATACTGCAAACAAGCAAATGAATGGCGATCAGTTGATACCTATGATGCTCTTACTCGTGAGAAATAAACGTAATGGTAAGGTACGTGACTGAGTAATCATCCATAGGATTGACGCGATATCATTAAACATCCAATTAACAATTTCTCAACACACCATCAGCCTCTTTCTCGCATATGTAACTTTCTATTTACATTTGGGCGGCGATAAGAAGCTCCAAGGCATCACTTTTACTTTAACCCTATCTATACCTCACGATACTATCTGATGCCCATAAAAAGGAAGCAATATTTAGTTTGTCCCACGGAATTCTCTCATTGAGACATTTATTTGATACCTCGCAAGCCCTAGCGGCATCATTTTGACATTTAAGCAAATTTATGACTCTCCCAACTGTGTCATGACCATAAACAGGAAGCAATTTTTAATGAGTTCCAAGTCTTTCCCCTCACCATGACTTTCGATTTGATACCTAAAATCCCTAGTGGCTTCACTTTGACTTTTAGCCCAATTTGTGACTCACGTGACCATCTCATGACTTAACCAGGAAGCAATTTTTGAATTGTCCCATGTGATTCCCCTCACCCAGACCTTTAATTTGATATGTCACGAGCCCTAGTGGCATCATATTGACTTTTAACAAATTTTATGACCCCGCGACTATCTGATGTCTATAACGAGGAAGCATTCTTTTAATTTCCCCGCGCGATTCTCTTCGTCGAGACCTTTATTTTGATACCTCACAAGCCCTAGTGGCATCATATTGACTTTTAACGTAATTTATGACTCACGCGACTATATAATGACTATAACCAAGAAGCAATTTTCATTTTGTCCCACGTGACTCCCCTCATCGAGACCTTTATTTTGACACCCCACAAGCCCTATTGGCCACATATTGACTTTTAACGTAATTTATGACTCATATGACCATCTCATGACTATAACCAGGAAGGAATTTTTAAGTTGTCCCAGGCTATTCTCCTGATCGAGACCTTTAATTTGATACCTCATAAGCCCTAGCGGCATCAAGTTGACCTTTTACCCAATATATGACTCACGTGTATATCTCATGACTATAACCAGGAAGCAATCTTTTTTGTTCCACGTGACTCCCTTCAACGAGACCTTTAATTTGATACCTCAAAAGCCCTAGCGTCGTTACACTGACATTTACCCCAATTTATGACTCGCGTAAGTTTCTCATAACTACAACAAGGAAGGAATTTCTAATTTGTGCCACGTGATTACCCTCATCGAGACCTTTATTTTGATACCCCACAAGCCCTAGAGGCCTCTCGTTGACATTTAACTTAATCTATGACTCACGTGACCATCTCATGACTAAATTCAGGTAGGAATTTTTTAATTCTCCCACGTGATTCTCCTCATCGAGACCTTTAATTTTATACCTCACAAGCCGTAGCGGCATCAAGTTGACTTTTAAACCAATCTACGACTCACATGACTATCTCATGACTATAACCAAGGAAGCAATTTTTAATTTGTCCCGCGTCACTCCCCTCACCGAGACCTTTAATTTGATTCCACACAATCCCAAGTAGCATCACATTGACTTTTAATGTAATCTATGACTGACATGACTATCTCATTACTATAACTGGACGAGATTAATAATTTATAATACGTGATTCCCCTCATCAAGACCTTTAATTCGATTCCTCACAAGCCCTAGTGGCATCACCGTGACTTTTAACGCATTTTGTGAATTACGTCACTATTATCATGGCTATAACTAGGAAGAAATTTTTAAAGTGTCCCACGTGATTCCCCTCATTGAGACCTTAATTTGGTACCGCACAAGCCCTAGTGCCTTCATATTGACTTTTAACTCAATTTGTGAGTCACGTAACTATCTCATGACTATAACCAGAAGCAATTTTTAATTTGTACTACGTGATTACGCTCATCGAGCTCTTTAATTTGATACCTCGTAAGTCATAGTGACATATCTTTGACTTTTAACCCAATCTACGACTCACGTGACTATTATCGTGACATTAACTAGGAAAATTTTTTTCATTTGTCCCCCATGATTCCCCTCATCGGACCTTTGATTTCATACCTCACGAGCCCTAGTGCCATCAATTTCATATATCGGACAGACAGGCCGATGCTGTAATGATAGGGCACCTGAGCACCAACTTTTTTTTTTGCTGTACGTAGCAATCTAGGTGGTCACATGAGCGACTATAGTAAAAGATACAGGTGTGAGCCACTTCATTATAAAATCAAGTTCCTCAAACGAGCCTCTGATAAAACAGAGATTATCGAAGCCTTTTACGTAAACAAAGCGGGTAAAAAAATGTATCAGCACACCGTCATTGTGACTGTTCGATAAAGAGATAAAATTTTTACAAGGCGTCCTTTAGCCAGTTCCCTCCGCTATTAAATGTACTTTTTTTTACTTCTTCGTGGTTTTAAGTTTCGTATGTGTTTTTTTGAGAGTTAAGCATGCTTGGACGCTCTGAAATAAACAGTTGGAAGTCAGCGCCCGTCTACGTCGTTTGGGTATCTCGTCTTTCGTCCTGTCAGTTCGCGCTCTTGGAGTTTCTAGATCATGAACCAACTAAATCCCACCAGAGTCTTGTTAAATCAATTTCAGTTTCACCCCATAATGGGTCTCACGTGACTCTCTCATGACTACAACCGGGAATCAATTTTTTTATTTCTCTCACGTGATTCCTCTTATCGAGACCATTAATTCGATACCTCACAAGCCCTGGTTACATCAATTTGACTTTTATCCAAATCAATGACTAACGAATAATCAATTTGGTACCAATGTGAGGTAATCAAATAAACCGAACGCGTGTCGCCCGGACCTAATTTCTGACAAAAAAAGTGAGTTTCATATGACTAACATCATCACGGTAACGAGAGGTTTCCCGTTTAAACAACATGAAAACACGTGCTCTCCACACATACTCTCCAGGGGACGTCCCGACTATTTTTGCGATTTTCTTCCGCGGGTGGCGCTGTTGAACGGCGCCAGCAGCGCCACCTGTCTGTCCTACGTTCGTGCCCGTATTGGGTTTCGAGAGTTAGTCATTGTGGCAGTTTCCCCTAAAATTTGGAGTAAGCGATGCAATTTAAAGGCGATAATTCACACCCATGACACAATCCTCGAATACAGTATAGTAATAAGGCGATAATAGTAATAAGGTGTTTAGCGGGTTGGTTGTTCACTATGTACAGTGTAACCTTGTGTTTTTCGAATCGTAATCCTGTGACCTTTGTGTTTATCAGACTGCACTTTCGGGGTTGACCTGGGCACGTGTTCTTTATTTCTGAGTATATATTGATGTTTAGGCCTAATAAAGTCAGTTGCGAGTTAGTGCCGCCGTGTGTCTTTTCTTCTGTGTGCCGTTTCAAGCGCTACTTACGATGGATGGATTAATAAGGCGAGAGTTCTGGATATTTACGTGACTGATTAATTGCGCAGTGCTTAAGTCGTCTGGTTAAACTGGACACGTAAGCTGATCTAAACTGGTCACGTAAGTCCATCTAACTTGGATAAAATACACTGCGCCCGGATGCTATTGGTTGCCAACTAAATTACAAGGCGCTGTTATGTGTTGTGCACTGCGTGGGTCCTGGATTATATTGGTTGGCTCCTGGATTATATTGGTTTGCACCCGGATTATAGTCACTGGCGCTGGGATTATATTCACTGGCGTTTGGATTATATTGAGTGGGAAATCCTGTAGATGTCGAAGATCTTTTGTATTCGCTTCCGCATGAACACCTCATTTATGCTGCCAGAGACTGCGTTACTAAGCGCAATGAGGAATTCGCCTTGCGTAGCACTGTGGTCTGCCATTTGAGTCGTTCGTTGAGTTGTTGGCTTTTATCTAGCGCCTTTGTTCATTTCCTTTTTGTACACAAAAAACTGCAATCTGTATTGGGTCTAGGGTCGCCCAAATATTAAGTGACCTCTTCTGTAGCAAAGTTGATCTCACAGTATAAGCCGTATTACATCCCCTGACAGTAAAAGTGTTCACGTACGTGGATGACCACGACCATGGGCTAAAGCTGGTGGGGCATTCCAGAGGGACTCCTGCAACGCAAGGTTTGGCTCCGACCAACTACGAGCCAGACTCCAAGAATCGACGAGGCGGCATCTCAGCGGAAGGCCTTGTGAGCTCCGGCTAAGTGCGGCGCAGCCGCGATTCAATGGCAATGGGGCGACACCTCAGCGGGAGGCCTCGTGGGCTCCGGCCCAGGGCGGTGGAACCCGCGGTTTGACGAGGCGACACCTCGGCGGGAGGCCTCATGAGCTCCGGCTCAGTGCAGCGGAAGCCGCGCTTCAACGGCAACGGGGCGACACCTCAGCGGGAGGCCTCGTGACCTCCAGCTCAAGGCCACACCTCAGTGGGAGGCCTCGTGCACGGCCCCTTCCTAGCGGCGAGAGGGGCGCATCGGGTCCACGAGCTGCCACACCAATGACACTGCGACCCGGCCGAACCCGGAGCGAGCACAGGTGGGCCCTGATTTGTTTTCTCCGGGTTCACCATGGCCACTATGCTAGCAGGATGTTGCGGCACCGGCCGGAAGGTTAGTGTCATTGTGCTCGAGACTGAGGAGCTGAGAGCGGAATTAGCTCTCAAAAATGCGCAGCACGCTTTCGAAAAAGCAAGGCTGGGTGGTAGCAGAGGTTCGCTTAGCTGGTCCGAATGGACAGCTGAAGAGCTTAGCGCTCAATTAGCCCAGCGGAGAGCGCAGATCGCTTACGAGAAAGCGAAGCTCCGCAGGATCGGTAAACTCGAAGAGGACACCAATGTTTTCACAGTGTTCGTTCCCTCGTGGGCGCTTCGGACGGCACGGGATAAGGAGAGTGGGAATGCAGTTGAGGTGGCTGAAGTCGCCCCAGTTGTTGAACAACACGGTAGCGTTCCCACTGCTACAGATGAGATCGTTGAATCTCACGAGGCAGCTGTCTTAGCTGCCGAAATTCTTTCTGTGAAGGCGGACAATGAACAGATGTCTGTCACCGAGGCAGCACAAGGAAGTATTCAGAACAACATCGCCCCATGCGCCGACATAGAGTCTGCGGCTGACCGCGAGGAGCCCCTCGTGGATGAGCTAATGCAGAGATCGAGCGAAGCTGCAGAAAGCATGGTCATCTCAGATGAGGCAGAGGAAGCGCAGGGGTCGTGCAAGGGCAGCGGAACGGCGCGCCTAATCGTGGATCTTGCGTGTGCGAAGCATGAATGCGCAGGTGGTCCGCGGCGTCTTCCGCGTGGGTCGATTCCGACGGGCCCAAGAACGCGGAAGGCGGGAGCAGATGGGGCGGCGCAGGTGCGACATCGTCGTACGCGCAACCACTGGGTAGGGTGTTCCTTTTCTCCCGGGAGCACAGGACACCGCGAGCAAAACCAGGATTTGTGTAGAATCAGCTGGTGGCGCATGAAACGGAATCAGCTTCCGGGCGGCGGTCGGTGTGTGCCGCCGTGCAAAGGGGTGTTTGCGCTGAATAATGTGCAGTGCTAGACAGAAGGGGTCAGTGTTTTTTGGCACGCACTTTGTTGTTAGTGTGTCTTTCTCTGGGTGTGTAGGGATCACTCAGATGAGACTTTATGTTAGTTTTTCCTGTATTGTCATTCTCCCCCTTGTATTTAGTTTTTTTTTGGTTGTGTGTGCCTGTAAGGCGTGTAATTTGTAACTCGTCGTAAGGCGTGTAATTTGCGAGTAACGAATGTGGGCGGTTTTAACGCTGTCTTCTTGAGGAGTAGAGGCGATGTTACAGCACGATAGGGAGTTTACCTCTGGGAACAATGGCGAGTGCCTTCCTTTATTTGCGCTCGTTGGCATGTGGTCATGGTGGCCCATGGAATGTGCAAGTAGGGCTCTCTTGTGGCGCTCGTGTGCGAACGAGTGTCTGAAGTGCTGAAAAATGAATTTTCGGTGCATCGCTTGTGGACAGCAAGTGAACCGCAACCTGGACGTACAATCTGTGTCGCATTCCGAAAGAACCGGCGTCCGCGAGTGCGTGAAGAGACGCTGAACTTTCTTAAACGTTTGGTTA
Organism: Haemaphysalis longicornis; assembly: GCF_048455015.1. Lineage (NCBI taxonomy): Eukaryota > Metazoa > Arthropoda > Arachnida > Ixodida > Ixodidae > Haemaphysalis > Haemaphysalis longicornis. The sequence goes on along the minus strand of NW_027526233.1, from coordinate 9,064,545 downwards.
TCGGTACAGGACTAGCCTCATTTTTTTTGCGTTTGGGTTTGTTTGGGTGTATGTTTCTTTCCTTAGAGTGAAAGAATGTTCCTGCATGCGCTTAACATTTAAGAGTGGATGGTGTTATTCATTTTGTTGTCAAGTTTGAACATTTACACCCCTCGTGGGGTTGGTTGCCTTTAATGGTAGAGGGTGCCACGAGTTTGTTCTCACGGGTCCTGTAGTTGAGAACTTTTGTTTATCGTTTGATGTTGCGGAAGCCCCGGCTAGGCCAAGGCACTAAGTGTGCCGTGTGGTATCTGTTGTTGGTGCAGTTAGCCGGCTGTTAGTATTGGTAGCGTTGGTGTGTGCCGTAGTATTGTGGTAATGTCTAAGGCGGCAGAGAATATTATTACCAGAGATGTTTCGCGTATGACTCTTGTAACTGCTTGAGTGTGTTTTGTTTAGTTCTTGCTCTGTAGTAAGACATAACGTACAGTGAGACTTAATGTTGTACGTACAGCTAGTGTACGGACAACATTCTCAGTGCGGAGGTGTTAAGTTCGGCTCCTCATTTAATTAATGAAAACCGCCGGTCGCTCATGTATTGGCGTCGCCTCCGCTGGTAGCTGCTATCCCGTGTCCCTTTCATGCAGCCGCACGGACACCAAGATCGGAGCTGCGGAGAGTGTGTTTTGTGGCCGTCCTTTTGTTTGTCAAAAGACGGGGGTGATTAGCGTGAGTACCTCTGTCGCGTCGAACTTGGCTGGGTCATTCGGCATGACAAGCTGACGGCAAGCTGAATGATGGCGGGTCTCTTAGTGTCGAAAAGGCGCGCGGTGCAAGTTTGGAGAATCTGCGACGCCGGCGGAGGCACTGGTCGTTGACGGGTCGTTCGCATCGGAGACGATCGCTTGGGCCTGAAGCGCCTCTTCCCGGGGAACAGACGGCAGGCGGCAGCGTCCTTAGTCTGGGAGGGGATTAACAGGGACTCCCGCATTGTCCCGACGCGCGCGAAGACGAGGGGGCAAAGCAGACGCGGGGGATGTTAGCCCCGCGAAGACCGCTCCAAGCCGCCGGCTTGATACCGCCCGCTGAACGTAATAGTGTGTCCACTTTAGGCCGCAGACGTCCTGTATTTGCTTGTCGGGTGTAATAGCCTGCGTGGGAAGCGCACTATGAGTGTATAAGAGAGAGGGTTGGGTCACGTGACCGGAGGTGGGGACAGGTGTGTGATTGGCTGGTTCCTGTGGGCAGTCAATGCTTTTTATTAATTGTTTTGGAATGTTTTTCTCTCGTTCTTGAACGACCTCTTTTTGGAGGCGGGGTTTTAGTATCAAAATCGGAGTGTTGGGTTTTGTCGAGGGTTGGTCGAGAGGGGATCTAGTTCAGTAAAAATCTCGGCCGAACAGGCTGCTGCTGTCAGAGTGACAATGTAACCGTCACTCTGACCTGATGTAAACTTGGAGTAATTTAAATAGTGTAAATAAACCTAATATCCAGCAAGGAAGGCAGTCCTCATCCCTCACCCGCTCCAAGCATCGGTTGTCGGTCATCAGAGCGACTCGACATCGTCCTCTCGTCTCGCGCATCAAAAGAACATCACTATTTCGTCTTCATCAGTTCGCCAAGAAGATGCAGAGGCGAAATTTAACTGATGGTACGTGCTTTATGACATAGCTGAGCCCAAAACCGGCGACAGTGTTTTGTTTCAATAGACGACGAGACGCTTGCGTGGTTTCAGGTTTGGTTTTTTCACGTTAAACTAATACATAGAACACAATAACCAGGGCTCGAGTGGAGTTTCCCACCGAGAAGACCAAAGAAACAATCAACATCATGACATTGACGGTCGCTGGCATATACGTACTTTACTCTTAAACTCTGGCAAATGGAAATTTACACACACTTTATCTCCTCACATTAACAATTACCAAGTTGAGAAGCAAACTCGAAAAATTCTCGAAGTCCAAAAGACTTACCTGCTGTATATAAAAATTGATTTTCCAATTTTGAGATTAAGGTTAAGGTTCAGGAGACTTTCAATCGTGATCCGCTAATGTTGGCTTTCAGCTGCTCGCAGTATTTAAATGCGGAAACTTGCGTGTTCCGCAGGAGTAGTTGTGCAAGGCGCAAGATTGTTCCGGGTTTGTTAAAACATTATATCTAAGCTTGGCGTGCAGTGCTTTCGGCAAACCTGGTTGTGAGATGGACCACGTGTTCGCCAGGGGGATCTATGCATAACTGAATGTCAATAAATACGTCTCGTATTTGTCGCAATGAGCGCTACTGCTTCGTTTTTAGTCGACTCACAACTAAGCATGTGATCTGCAGTTCCATATTTGAGCATATTAGTGTGATTGAGGATGCAAATTAGAAGCAAATTGATTGATTGATTCATTGATTGAATGTAAGAACTAACAAGCTGATGCTAAATAGGGGATGAGAGGCACCTTAGTGGAGCGCTCCAGATGAATCTTGACAACCTGGGGATGTTTAACGTGTGGGGAAATGTCGAACACACTAGGATTTTAGCTTTTTGCCTCCATCAGAAAAGCGGCCACTGCAGCCAGGAATAGAACTCGCGTCCTTGGGCTCAGCCGCACAACGTCTTAGCCACTGAGCCACCGCGGCTGTTTGAGAACAAAAATATCGCGATGAGAAACATACTTTTCCATCGAAGTTTGTTAGTTATTGCACTAAATGCACGGTGCGGTTGGAATCTTACATCTACAGGCGGGGTTTGTCAGTTCATGTTACCTACACGAAAGCGGATTATGCTAGCCGCGTTCGCTAGCTGTCCACCTGAACAAAGTGGTAGGAACATTTGTGAACAATTTTTTCATGTCCCCGCATATCCAGTTCCAAGAGAAAAGTTTGGGGCCTTTTTGTCATACGGTTTCTGCCCGCCTCGCAGTGTCCGACGGGAGGAACCCACACTCTATTCATGAAATACGTGAGGTATGCTTAACAAAGCTACGAACCTGATTGGAAACGAGACTGCTGATGCCAACATATCTATGTTGAACATATTAAAGATGTCGCAATAGCCTCCTTACGAGCCCGCCCAATAACCAACTCTTCAGTTGAATAAAAGTTTCCTCCGCGTCCCCCTTTCCCTCCTTCTCGTCCCTGTGGAAAAGGTTTCTGATTGTGAGCCCCAACTGGTCAACCTTCTTGGGAAGAGAACGAAAGAACGAAGAACGTTTATTGGGCTGTCAGAATAATTTTACCCGGGCTAAACAGAAACTTTCAATCGATCGCGGTCTACCTGATCACAAAGCGAGCCCGGCATAAATACAATGCCCCAGGCTATAAACAATCCGTTCGACAACCTCCTGAATGCATTTGATGAGTCCGTACTGTACGTAAATGTTTTAGCAACCACGAGGTCTGCTTGAATGTCGCCGAATTTTCGCCCGTAATTTTTCGCAGCAATTTAACTCTCATAAATTTCTTGCATAATAATCTCGGGTAGTCAACTGAGATATTACAAAAACAAATCCAAGGGGTCATTAGCGGATTTAAAAAAACGTGAATAAATGAAGAAAGGGAATAATCGAGTCGCAGCTTTAAACCACTCAGTAAGTAGTGGGCGATATTCCGCAGCATCTAAGTTCTTTTTATTTTCGAATCCCACAAATGACATAAAAAGTCTGTGGTTCTCGTTGTTTATTTTCTTGTAATACCGCTGTTTGTGAAATATCATCAAAAACGGTATGTTGGGGCTCTCATAAACATAACACCATCCCGCGCCTAGATCAGAAAACTCCAGATGTGAACCCCCAAGTTCGGGAGGTTTTCAATGTCGTGCTAAGAGGATGAGAAATGCAGCGCGGTTTTTATTTGAAAATGCTCATTAATCCGGGACGCTCTGGAACAATGGCCTAATTTAAAGAATTGCGAAGTTACCAAAGGCTGCCATTTGTCAAAGCAGGTACATCAGAGCCCTTCGAAGTAGGTTCCGCATCCGGCCGCCGCAGCGCTAATTCTCCGATAATCAGCGCCACGGTCAATGCTGTGGCGGAAAGGGAAAACAACGCCGTCACCACAGAGAGGCGCATGCGGCAGGGCGGACCTCCTGTCCAACGAGATGCCTTGGCTTCATCCCTCAGGAGCAGAAACTAAACGACGCTGTCCTCCCGCTGGGCATGCTCACTGTGGCATGTGAAATGTTAGTTCAAAACGTTAAGGAAAGTGTTAGAACCAAGCTCACATCCGCTGAAAAAAAGTGCAAGAAAATTGGTGTAGCGTCCGTTATACACGGCTTTACTCACGGCCTAAAAAAGGTTGCATCTCTCTATGGTGTAATGTTTTATTTCCGCAGGCATAAAGTCGGGCAGATTGTGCGCAAAAGGTAATCGCCGCATAAACAAAAGAAGTCATTGCCACGCCTTGGTGCACGGTGAAGCTTATGTTGCCTAACTACGAAAGAAGAGGAAGATGGCCACCTAATATCATCGCCATTAGAGGCTAGAGGAGAAACAAGTGAATAAACCTCCGTTCTGTACAGCCGTAGGCTCGGGTCCGCGTCCCGTCTCATAATATTATGGTGCTGCGAAACCCGGGAACGATGGACCAGCGGACATCACGGCGCAGTGCCTTCAAGTTAGTGCGGGTCCAAGAGTACGTCGCATCTTGACATTCGGAGGCCTCACTCTTGCACGGTGGCTGCCATGGCTGCGTGCTGGACGCAGATTCCCCGCCTACAACCCGGAGATGAGCCCCACCCATCGGACACTCCCGACCCTTGCTTCGCTGCGCTCCCTGGTTTTGATGAAAGGCAGGTCGTGGACCGGCTTATGATTTAGCGGGTCATCCTCCGGACAGACATAAAGGAACTAGCCAACACCACTGTTCGGGTCTTGCTATCGTCACCATTCAATATAGGTATGCTTTTTGATTTGTGCCGTATGGCAGAGCAAAGTCAGGAGGAACTTCGGAAGCTGAACGGGTAGATTCAGTGCCTTCTGGACCTCGAAATTTCCGTAAAGCGCTTAGAAGAAGACGAAGAATACTCATACACGACAAGTCGAATGAAGGTGTCGCTAAAGGAGCGAATTTCTCAGCAACTTTGAGGGCGTCGTTCACCACGAAGAGGACTTTGTCGCCATCTCTACACAAGCAGGGGTCTCCCATTCAGAGAAAGGACGTTGCCGACTTCCCATTCACAATAAAGGCTGCCTTCGAAGCCGTGGCTTCATCGCCTTCAGTAGAAGAGAAGACGGAGCATTACAGAGCCCCTGAATTTGGAACGTCAACGGTGAACCAGGCAGTGGGATGTAGCAGCAAGACCGAGTTCGATCAAGAAGTCGGCATCGTGTCATTCCGCCGAAGCGATGACAATACCACTTCAGACTCGGATGCGCCCGCAGACAAACGCAAGAAGCCATCCCGCATGGGTAACACACCGATAAAGACAATGGAGGAACAACCTAGAAGTGATCCTGCGTGCAACGAGAGCAAGACATTCATCCGTGCGCCGTTGCTTCCAAACGAGTGGCTCAGTAGCAAATCTCGGAACATGCAAGGACAAGCTGGTGAAAGTGAATGGCCTGTTCAACCACAAGAAAGCCGAACTAGATCGACGCCGACGACCCAGACGCAAGTGGGAAACGTGCACGCCAGCACGCAAAAACATCGAAGGCAAATACAAAAGAAAACATTACGCCATCTTCCCACGTAAGAACCCTGAGGGGATGCAAATCCGTGGAGTAGTAGCGTGTTAATTGGTTGTTAAAGACACGTGTAGTAGAGTATTAAATGTCTTCTTTATTGAGTAGTGGGGAATGTTTTGCGGCTTCTCGTTCTCGAAGCGAGGAATCCGCTGTTTGACGCTGGGGTTTCGAAGCGTTCTCAGGAGACCCCCTATATGGTCTAGGAGACCCTAGGTCGGAGGCCCAATATATGGTCGCTGCCGCAGCGGCGCATGTGATCCCGTGTCGATGGAATGAGTGACGATAAAGGTACGGCGAAGTGAGGGTTGTGCGCAGTCAAATGGTGAACGAAAGGGCACAGAAGTTTCAGAAGTTGACATTTCTGCCCGAGCTGGAGAGCGTCGTTCATTGAAGCGGGAAACACGTCGTTGGAAAGTTGTGTCGTTGTAGAAGGGGCAATAGCATCGATGTCACAATAAGGCGTATTGTCTGGGATTTCAATGACCTGACAAGAGTCCATGGGCTCGACAATGCAAAGGCATTATCCCCGTAGCAAGGAGCACGGGTTTGCGGAGCGGTGGTAAAATTCACGACAGTTGCGGCCGAATGAATCTTCAGCACAGCGAAAGGCAGCGGTGTACATCGCTGGCTGCAAAAGCCCTTGAATGGCATGAAAACGGCAGCTGCATCCCCAAAAGAAGTACAACAGAGGGGCAGAATAACGGCGGACTGCAGCGGATGTTCGTGTCTGCGGCTGTGACCAGTTTAGCGGGGGATGAAGCAGAGGTATCCTCAGTGGGCTCGTCTAGTAGGACAGGAAATTCAACTTCGGAACGCTCACAGCCAACAAGGCGTTTTGCCGTAGCAAACATTCCCATCCCAGAACGATGTCATCAGAGCAGTTGGAAAGCACTACGCCCTGGATGCAAGCGCGAGACCTACAATCAGGCAAGGTAAGACTGGTTTGGGAGTTGGCGGTTCGTAAGGATGGACCTGAGATAGGCGTCTTGACTTTACAAACTTTGCGGCAAAGATCGGTAATATCACGAAAACTGCTGCTCCAGTATCGACTAGCACAAGAGTCAGGAACTATTCGATGGACACGTGTATAACATTTGCGGCAGAGAGTGGATTGCGCGGAATTGTTGACCTCCCGAATTTCGGCTGTCCGTTTTTCTCTGTGGCAGGGGTGGAACGACGGCGTATCGCCGACTGCGAGTGGCGGCGCGGCGACTCGGAGCTACTGTCGGTGAAAGGCTGGCGGTGTGAAACTGGGTTGCGTACGACGGGTCCGGAGCGGTTTGGGGCAGCGTCGGAAAGGAAGCGCACGTAGGTCCGTAGTCAGGATAGCGGCATTCCGGTGGAGGACCGTTCCAGACAGTACGCATCGACGTCAATAACGTACGACATGTCCTGTGTAGTGACACAAAAAGCAAATCGGGCAGTTCTACGCAGTACGCCAGGAATTCGTATATTCAGTCTGAACGCGAGCCTGTGGAAGTGGTCTCGGTGGATCCGGGTTCCGGAAAGAGGTTCTCCTCTGCGCAAGCCGTCCCGCGACTTCAGCGAATATATTCCGAACCGGCAGACACCTGTTTTTGAACCACACGCAGAAGAGTAGACCGAGGCACAGGGCCCGGTTCCGGAGTTGTATTTGAAGTGACGTGGCAAAGTTGAGGAGCAGTCACTTCGCGGCCGATGTTTTGTATCCGGATAAACGCAGGTGGATTGTAGAGATGAAAAGCTGAACTCGCAAGCGGCTCATTCTGGACGAGAGGACGCCGAGTCAATGTTGTTTTCTTACGCAGCTCGTCGTAACCTAGACAAAGACTGATGACGTGGCTGCCTTGAAAGTGAATCCTTTGAAAGTAGTTTCTGAAATGCGTCGTCGTGGATACCCTTGGGGAGATTTTTTACCTTCTGTTTCCAACATGCCGGAGTACACGAGCTTGGAGAGGTCTACTACATCTTCAATGTAGCTCGTAAAGTATTCCCCACTTTGCTGAGTTCCTACCCATAGGCGCTGTTCTGCGCGGAGCTTGTGCACCGTGGTTCGGCCGAAAACATTCATAAACCTTTCCTTGGATGCAGCCCTTGTATTCATTTCTCGTCGATAGTTGTTGTTCCAGTGTTCGGCCACTTGCATGAAATACAAGCCCACGTTGTTTTTTTCAGGGCATCGCCACACTTGTGCATACTGATGCGCTCATAGGAAGAGAGCTAGTCTTCCACGTCATGATCATTAGTCCGACCTAACATAGCGGAATCACGATGGCGCATACTTCCGGGCCTGACGCCGGTGGCAGGAGTAGGCTGTTGGACTGGTTCGTGGGACAGTGTGGTGGGCATCCGCTGGTTGCATAGCTCCATGTTTTCCGATGGACCCGCACACTCCATCAATTGAAAGTGCATTCCTTGGTAGCGAAGAGAGATGCTGGAATGAGTGGACCGGGCTACGTCAGACAGAATACACTTCAGCTTCTGTGTCACGGTCACTGCTGGCGACGAATCGTGAGGGTGGGTGATGACAATGATGGATGAGAAACGATACGGGCTGGTTGCCTAGTGCTTTCACCAGCTTCTAAGTACAGTTGTGCTGTTAATAAATTGCGGAGTCGCATATGATTAAATGATTGGGGTTTTACGTCTAGGTGGTGGACCTTGAAAGATGATATGTACTCAAAATGTTCCGAATAAAACTTCCCCGACAACCGCCATTTCGTACAGGAGGACGCAACCAGAAGACAGCGGGCTGGGAACAAACGGAACGTTTGTTGAGCTTGTTTGCATGGAGAGATGCTGAACTCAGCATTCTCAAAATAACTGGGAAGATACATTAGCTTGTGCGACGACACGCACACGGCAAAAACGACAACGAATGAACACTCGCACGGGGCACCTTGAGCAATCTTGGTGACGGTATTGGCGACTCCACGGACCCCGAGCCCCTGTAAATAGGTTGTGATCCACCGTGACGGTGTGTTTTAAGTTTTAGGGTAGAAACCTCAAATGGTGGCGGTCGAAGCCCAGGTCAAGCTCTGGCGGATGGGCTCCAGGCAGAGAGCTCCGAGACCTCTTCAGCTATCAGTGTAAGGCTGACGAAGAATGTACCCCCGTCTTCCTGCTTTTATACTATGCCGTATAGTATTTTCAAACCCCCTACCCCCAAACATGCGGTCCCTGAAAAGGGGCCGCACTGAAGTATCTTTTCCCCCATTGCCATGCTTAACATTTCCTGAACCAGATAATTACTCCCGCTTTCTTTTCATAGAGTCACTCAGTCCAGCCCACCCTGTTGCATTGCAGTTAGTGGTCTTGATCGCCAAATATCTTGAAGCCCTAAAAGGAAAATTATATAAGGCCAAAAACAAAGTACTGGTGAACTCCTCATCGAGGTAAATGACAAGCAGCAGTCCACAAAGCTCCTAGCTTATACTAGACTGGCTGATCTCGACATCGAGGTCCGAGACAGATATCCGAGACAGATCGTTTGAACGAAACGGATGCGGATCTCCTTGCGGGCTGCTGTGAGACGACAAGGAGATTCCTACCAAGCACATCATCTTGACCTTTGACCGCACAGTTGTCACACAACATATAAATGCAGGTTTCATCTGGTTGCTCAATACATCCCTGCATCCCGAAACCGCTGCGCTGTTTTAAGTGCTAGCGGTTCGGGCACGGTACAACCTCTCGCCGTAGCTGATCGACCTGCGCAAAATGTGCGACGCATGATCATCTGAGCGACAACTGCCCAACCGACACCCTCAGTTGTGTGAACTGCGGGGGTCCGTGGGCAGCATACTTCCGCAAATGGGAAAAATTTCAAATCGAGGAAAAGATAATAAACAATAAGGTAACTGAGAACATCTCCTTCACAGATGCGCGAAAGAGGTTCGCCTCTTTTCCTCTGGGGAAGTGCGCTGACGCAGCTCTCAGGGAGGTGGGGAAGCGGCATCTTGTTTCCACAGGCACCCAGTTCACCGAGTCTGATCTTGTCCCTCCGCCGCCTCCCGCTGGGTTGCTTCAGGCAGCCCAACACGCCACCACACCGCTTGCTGAGGCAGCAACGGTCGTGGTGGCAACCACTTCCGTCGCGACTGTTGCCGTACCCGTCCCTGCTTCCCCGTCCTCCAGTGCGTTGGAGGGTGCCGAGGGGATGGACACTGGAGGCCCCACAGCGCCTCCCACTGCCATCGCTGCGCCCGTGCCTCCCTGGCGCCCCCAACGCCCTCTGCGTTGGGGGGTCAAACGAAGGGCCACCGAAAACAGCCAAGTCCGGGGGCCCGGTCTGTCGGGTACCCCGTTGTCATCTGACACGGAAATTGATGACGGGCCATTCCTGCCTGCAACGCATCGCAAGCAGCGCCCTCTGACGTCCAAGCCTTTAGAAAGGCCCAAAAAGCCAAGTCCTGTAGCAACAGCCCCGAAAGACACATGAACACATACACACAGACTCCAGTAGCTTCTAAATTTTCATAATGGGAAGAGAAAATATTATTCAGGGGTTCTGTAGAAGCCTCCTTACAAATCTCGATGATGTCTATGAGATATTGGCACGGACAAACGAATGCAATTAACCAAAGGATGTTTATTAGGGGCGAACTTGTGCCCAAATCACAACAAAAAGAACCAGCGTGGCGTTCACGTTGCGAAGCGCTGCCCAACTGCGCCAGCGTGGTCCTCCTCTTCTTTTTCCTCTCCTAGACATCTCAGAGCGTGCTCAAGCGAACCCCTTCGCCCGAGACAGCTCGCGATACCGCTGCGAGACTAGGAGAGCACGGTCTGGGGAGACTCGCATTGCTCCAGTGCATTTGTCAATACACCCCTCTCAGAAAAGAGGCATCGGCTCGATGCCTCGAATTCACAAAAGGCGTTAACGTGACAGCACATTACTAAACACCGGCGGGGGAACAACGTGACCGAAAAGTGAAATTAAACGAGTTTGAAGCAATTACCATACACAACATAAAAGTGGCCGTCCTACGCCAAGAAATAACGACTGGCATTGACTTGTTCAGCAGAAAAATAATCACACTGTAGTAAGGTACACATCACGGCCTGCCGGGTGGAATAGCGCATAAAGTACGGTTTCATTCGCACCACATGAACTATTTCACTTTGCAGTTGGCCCTAGTTCGCATAGTCCCGTCTGGAATAACCTCGTAGTTTTATCGCTGAGGCGTCGATGCACCTTGTAAGGTCCAAAATAGCGCTGCAGTAGCCTTCCTGAAAGGTCTGGGTGGTGGATTTGAATCCAGACCAAGACGTGATTACCTGACTATAGTTTACCTCTTCTTCTGAATGCTAGGTGCACAGTTCAGCTTCCGTATCTATTTCCACATCACTGTCACACGGTAGCATCTATTGTAGCAAATGTTCGACCCTCGCGGCCGTAAATTAGGCGAAACGGAGTGAAGGGGTGGTTTCCTGCGTTGCAGTATTAAAGGCGAACATCCCCTACGGTAAAACGTCGTCCCATGTTTTATACTGAACCTCGACATACATTGAAATCATGTTAGCAATAGTGTTGTTTAGCCTTTCCATCAACCCGTTTGTTTGGGCGTGATAGGCTGTGGTTTTGCGGTTGGTCGTGTGATTTATTCACAGGGCATCTTGCATCAGCTTCGCCATGAAGACTGTACCCCTGTCCGTGATTACCTATGATGGGGCGCCGTATTGTAGCCCAACGTTATCTAGAAAAAAAAAGTCGCTACATCGCTGGCAGTATCTTTTGGTAGAGCTTTTGTCACGGCGTAACGTTTCAAATAGTCTGTTGCCACAACCATCCATTTTTTTTTCGATGAAGACAGAGGGAAAGGTCCTGGTAGGTCCAAGCCTACGTGATAGAAAAGTGCGGCAGGTGGTGTAATGGGATGCAAAAAACCCGCAGGTTTTTAGGGAGGAGTTTTCCTGCGCTAACGTTGATGGCATGTCTGCTGGTAACGCTTCATGCTGGCCGCAAACTTTGGCCAATAATATTTCTGACGGACTCTCTCGAGAGTTCTCGTGACTCCCAGATGATCCGACGTGGGTTCATCGTGGCAGGCAAACCGGACCTCATCGCGCACGTCTTTTGGCACGACAACAAGATAGGGCATGTCGCTGTCTTTCGTGTTCTTCTTGTAAAGACGCCGTTCTGTAAGCAGAACAAATGCGCTCCCCGCGGGAGGTGTCGCGGTAAGGTGTCATGTCTGCCTTCAAAGTGGTCGATAACGGCGCGAAGCCCAGTGTCGACTCGCTGTCTCATTTCCATTTAGGAGGAGCTTATGGCACCCTGGAAGCACTGTCTTGATCAGCGTCCTCACTGGCTTGTTCGAAAGGTGCCCGGGACAGACAGTCAGTGTCTTGGTTTTGGCGAACAGATTTATAAACGATTGTCAAATCAAACTCCTGCAGTCGTTAACTCAACGGCTAAGGCGGCCTGATGGAGCTCTGATATTTTTCAACAAGCAAAGGGAATGATGGTCTGTGATCACTTTTATTGGCTTGCCGTAAAGATATGGGCGAAATTTTGTAATTGCCCACACGACTGCGAGGCGCTCATTTTCGGTTGTGAAGTAGTCTGACTCCGCACGCGAAAGGGTACGGCTCACATAAGCTATTACTCTTTCAGCTCCTTCCTGCTAATGCACTACCACAGCACCCAGTCCGATGTTGCTGGCGTCTGTGTGAAGCTCAGTCTCTGCGTCTTCATCAAAATGAGCAGGCAGAGGAGATGGCTGCATGCGTAGGCGCAACTCGTTGAAGGCTTCTAGCCGCTCACCTCGCCAACAAAACGAAATGTCGTCTCTTGTCAGCCGGGTAAGTGGCTCAGCAACTTTAGAGCATCCTTTAATCAACCGGCGGTACCAGGTGCAGAGGCCAAGAAAACGCCAGACAGCCTTTTTATCTCTAGGTGCGGTAAAAGAGGCAGCGGCAGCTGTTTTTTTCTGGGTGTGGTCGTATCCCTTCAGCGCTGACAGTACGTCCCAGGAACTTAAGCTCTGTAAATTCAAAGTGGCATTTTTTGGGTTTTAGGGAAAGGCAGGCCGCTACAACTGCCTCGAGTACTTGTGTCAGCCAGGAGAGGTGGTCCTCAAACGTGGTGGAAAAACCTACGAAGTCGTCTAAATACACAAGGCATGTCTGCCACTTGACACCGGTAAGTACAGTGTCCATCATTCTTTAAACTGTGGCTAGGACAGAACAGAGGCCGAAACAGAGCACCTTAAACTCCTAGAGTCCATCTGGCGTGATGAAAGCGGTTTTCTCCCGGTCCCTTTCGTCGGCATTGATCAGCGAGTAGCCACTTCTCAAGTCATCGGACGAAAAGTACTTGGCCCGTCGAGGTCTCTCTAAAGAGTCATCTATGGGTCGTAGGGTATAGACGACTTTTTGGATCACACGGTTCAGCTTGCGATTGTCGACGCAAAAGCGTAGAGTCCTATGCTTTTTTTTTAACAAGACAACTGGCGATGACCATGGGCTGTTCGATAACTGAATAACGTCGTCGACAAGCATTGTTTCCACTTTGCAATAGCTTTTCGCTCTTTGTTAGATACGCGATACGGGTGCTCCCGTATGGGTTGCGTGTTTTGATGCGGAATTACGCGGTGTTTTGTCATTTTGCTTCGGCGAACTTTGTATGAGCGAGAGAAGCAGTCTTGAAACTCCCATAACAGTTCTCTTAGTCGTTTCTTCTGATCTTCCGAAAAGTCAGGATTGACGTCGATATTTTCGGTTAAATGCGTGTCTTGGTTTTCTGCATTGTTCACCGTCACGATTTCTCAAAGCGTGAAACATTCGGCAACCCATGTTTTTTCTCAATGTGGGCTACGCCAGTATCCCGAAAGAGATGGCGGTGCTCGTTGCTAAAATTCGTCAGAAGCACACGGATTCTTCCTTGCTGCACTTGCACTACACCTTTTGCGATCCACACTCCCTGCGTTAAGAGGAGCGAGAGATTGCCCTTAGTGACTGCTTCACCTTCGGGCATTTCATCACACAAAACCTCAACAAAGACGCTTGACCGCGGGGGTATGGTACGACATTGTCCGTTATGCGAAGGACTAGCCGGCGGTCACCGTCGTTCTCCCCTGTCACTAGTTCCTTAGTAAAAGCGACCCGCCGTTTCGGAAGTCAATGATGGCACCCTATTCCCGCAGGAAGTCCATACCCATAATTAGGTCTTGAGAGCATTCCCGCAGAACAAGAAAACTAGCGACGAACGTTGATCCATGAATCTTAATTCGGGCCGTGCACATGCCGACCGGTGTGACGATATGCCCTCCTGCTGTGCGAATTTGCGCTCCTGTCCATGGCCTCGTCACCTTGCTTAAAATCGTCACCAAATTACCAATAAGAATGGAGTAGTGAGCGCCAGTGTCTACTAACGCGTTCATGCCCCGACCGTCGATATCAACATAAATATCTAAGGACGTGTTTTTCCCGTCGGCACGTGTCGTCGTCTTCGCACTATGCGTCGACACTGATAGCGATGGAAGCTCTTGATCGTCTCTGCCGTCAGCGACCCCAACTCCAAAGGTCGCTGCGTCTAGTTTTCCCGACGGGGACTTGGTGATCGTTCACTGTTAGTACCAGCATGGTTCGTTGCATTTCGACGTGGAGATGGTGATCGGGAAGGACGGCGGGATGTCTGTAGTTGTCCGCACTGGTGTTTGAGGTAGTCCTAAATATCGCGCGGTCGTTGGGCAGGACTAGGAGTGGGCCGTCGATTGCGGAAGCCCGTAAACCGAGCTCTCGGTACGGACACTGACGATAGACATGGCCGGCCTCGCCGCAGTGGTAACACAACGGGCGTAGGTCTGGGGTGCGCCACACTTCCGTTTTGTGTCGTCGTTCAGGAAAGTAGGGGGACGCTCGAACCAGCTGTGTAGCTCGCGGGACAGGATGCTGCGGGAACACCGCGGAGGGAAGTAGACGCTTCCCAGTCTGAGCGTACGCCAGTTGCACTGGTTCGGGCGGCGCCGGTGCCGCATCGTTATAGGACGGGGAAGCACTGAAGGCGGCATCGTCAAAAGCTGGCGAAGCTCTGAAGGCTTGCTGCACCTCCTCGCGTACAATTCTCGTGATGGTCCCTGTGGTGGGCTATGATGCCTTTCCAAGATTTTTATGTAGCTCCTCGCGGACCACGGACCGCATCACGTCTCGAAGACACACGCTATCACCAAAGGCAGCGTTAGGACCATTCATGTCATTTCATTTCATTTCATTTATTCAACCTTAAGGCCCGAAGGCACTACATAAGTGAGTACAGAAGAAGGCAGTACATCGAAGTTGGAAGTGTCTTAGCAATGTAACAATTTGAAGGTACACACTGAATACAAGAATTAAAAAAGAAAAAAAAATCAAATACAACACGCATAACAAAACATGAAAATGCATTTCAGGCGGTAAATGTTGCGAGCACAGTAAGAACACAACTATAAATGCAAGAGGGAAATGTGGTGTTAGGACGTATCCTTTGTATTGTGAAAACGGGTTAGTTTTTTGCGAAATATTTTGCGGTCTGTGCAAGAAACAATATTATCTGGTAGTTCATTCCAAAGTGTTATGGCATGGGGGAAAATGAGTTGCTCAAAGCCGTCGTCCGGCATTTTTTAAGGGACAGACGAGATGACGTTCTTAGTGGGCGTTGAGTAGAGGGTGTCCTGATCTGCTGAAGTAAAGGTGTGAAGGCGGCAGACACGAGAAGTTCTGCGACGTGAAGCGAGCGATGCGAGTGACAAAGTTTGTTTTAGTGCGGTTACGCTGATGTGTCTTGAATATTGTTACGTAATGAAACGAGCTGCGGGGTTTTGAACGGATTCCAAATCATCGGCGAGATAAGCTTGTGAGGGATGTGAGATGGACGCTGCGTACTCGAGTTTTGGTCGCACGTATGTCACATATGCGCGTTTCTTTATGCCCGGAGATGCTGATGGCACGTTACATCGTAAGTAGACTAATGTGCGCGAAACATCTCAACGAATGGTTTCAATATGTTTCACTCATGATAGTGATGACGTCAGATGAACTGCTAGATAATTGTGACCTACACAATTCGCCGACGCTGTAGTTAAACTTTACGCTCGAACAAGATGGAAAGTTGTCGCATGGTATTTTATATCTCGGATGCCTCGGAGATGAACTCGGGGACGGTCTCTGGGGGGTTTCGTACGAGGCAGCCCAAGAATTGCTCTTTAACGCCATGCATAAGGTGGCGCAGTTTTGTTTTCTCTACCATGTTGGGGTCCGCTCACGTGAGGAGGCAAGTCATTTACACCACGTAGAAGCTGACGTTTTCGTTCGGTAGCTGCACGCGAGTTCACAGCGGGTTCTCGACCCTTTTCCTAAGATCCATGCTGGCATACGCTCACAGGAACTCATGGCAGAATCCCTGCCACGTGCTCAGCTTACCGTATGTGTTCTCGATCGGTGTTTCGAGCGCCGTTCTCCAAACTAAAATAGACATTTGTTAGCTTCGTGGTGTCGTTTCACTGGTTGAAGCGGGCTGCGCGTTCGAAGTGGCTCAAACAGTCTTCGGCGTCTTCATAAAGATCGCCGTGGAAAGCTTGTGGCGTTCATGGCTGATGAAGTACGAAGTGACCTGGCAAGCTTCTATCGGTGGTCATGGTGGCCGAGCTGAGCGTATGCGCTGTAGCTTCAATTGTTCCGGCGGGTAGAAGCCCGAACTCAAGTGTCGCACCTCGAAGCCGGCGTCTCCTCGGCTGATGGACGGGCGTCAACTTGTTGGCTGCATACGGTCGTCGGGTAGGACTGTCGTCTCAGTGCATGCAGAGGGTTTACAGGAGTCTACCCAGTACCTGCACCCAAATTGCCACGGACAAACAAATGCAACTAACCAAATGGTGTTTATTAGGGGCGAACGTGTGCCCAAAAGAAGACAAAAAGATTCAGCGTTGCGATCACGTTGCGATCACGTTGCGAAGCACTGCCCAACTGCGCCCGCGTGATCCTCCTCTTCTTTTTTTCTCCTAGACATCTCAGCGCGTGCTCACGCCACCCCCTTCGCCTCCGAGTGCTCACAATCCCGCTGCGAGACTAGGGGGCCACGGGCTGGTGCGACTCGCATTGCGCCAGTGGATGTGTCAATACTGCATTCGAGCCAGCCAAGTGTGATGTGTCTTCAGGAAACACATTTGAAATCCTATCACACAAATTTCTTGAATATTTACATGGCATTCAGAAAGGACAGAGATGGCTGCACACACGCTTCAGGTGGTGTGGCTATAATCACCCGCGAATCATTAGCATGCGACCCTGTCAATTTGAACACTGCCCTTGTGTCTGTAGCAATTCGCATATTATAATATAATTTATTAGGTGGATAACGGTAGGCTCCATATACATTCCTCCTGATTTGCACTTTCCAGTTCTGACTTAGAGGCTCGGGTTGACCAGCTCCTGACAGGCGACCTTAATGCACACAATTCTCTTTGGGGCTCTTCTCGCACGAATGCCCGAGGTCGCCTGATAGACACGTTTTAACGACATCTGGAGCATGCCTTTTCAACAAGAACCAGCCTACATACCTTAACATAGGACACAACACATCTCATACCTGGACTTGACTTGTGGTTCCACAGTTCTCTTTCCTTGTCTAGAGGGGGGCGTGGGCACGGACCCATATGGTAGGGCCAATGACATATATAGGTAAAGTGCCATTCAGTTCATTTTCCTATAGCCGGTTTAATGAATAAAAAAAAACTGGAGTACATTCACACAAACATCTAAACTATACCACACAACCATAAAACACCTACCCGCGGAGGAAGCAGCCCAACTCATCACTGCGCACAACCTTCATGCCTCCGAAAAGTTCATTCCCCACACCTCCGGTGTCCGCGCAACCAAACAATGCCGTGGTGGAATGAGGACTGTAGGCGGGCGCGAGAGGCCCAGGATAAGGCGTGGGGTGTCCTTCGCTGGCACCCCACGTCAGATGATCTAATTGCTTTTAAACAGGCAAATGCTTTTTAAAGGTGAGGCGAAAAGGGAGAGTTGGCGCACCTTCCTCACTTCCATCAATTCACACACACATACACAAAGTCTAGGCACGAATACGAAAACTAAAAGAACAACAGACACACCGCCTGCCCCTAGTTAGGGACACCGCCTGGCCCTAGTACAGGGGACACACTGGAAGACCAGGCTAACTCATCGCACATCACTTAAAATACGTGTCCAGCTCAGCACACTAGACTAACACTTTCATGCAAAACAAAACACCTACAGAAAAGAAGCCCTTACGAGACAAAAAAACGTCGAATTCTGCTTACAACTCTGAATTCACACTTCATGAGCTAAAGGTTTCTTTTGCAACTTGTTAGCCTTCAGCTGCAGGGGAGACAGCCTTACATACAGCATGATACAACACCCTACGCAGACAGTCTTGAGACACTCCTACACCTATGCAACCACATATGGATTTCGGGCATCTTCGAAGGTGTTGGAGGGAGGGCATAGTTGTGGCCTATCTGAAGGAGGGGAAAGACCCTTCCTCTCCCGCCAGCTATGGACCCATTGCCCTGACAAGCTGCCTGTGTAAGCTCCTCGAGAAGATGATAAACCGTAGGCTCGTGTACTTTCTGGAATACAAAATTCTCCTCGAGGGCTGCCATGCAGGCATCAGGGTGGGGCGATCTACCAATGATCAACTTGTTGCACTGGAATATTACATAAAAGATTATCTTGTCCATAACCAGTTCTGCCATACTGTATTTTTCTCATATGAGAAAAGCTTATGATACAGCCGGGCGCCTGGCATCCTCAGGGACCTTAAGTTATTTGGTGTCTCAGGCAACATGATGAACACTCTATGTAGTTATTTATCCAAAAGGACCCTTCTAGTGAGGGTTGGCAGTGCACTTTCCAAATTATATGTGCAGGAAAATGGTATGCCGCAAGGTGGAGTTCTAAGCTACACATTTTTTTATTTAATATGAACTCCCCCCGAAAGGCATTGCCTTGAACAAATTTCTGTTCCGCTTAGGCAGACGATGTGCAAATATGTTTTAAATGTTTTAAACCTGTCAATTTGTGCACTTCACGTACAGCTCGGTGTTAAGAAACTCGCTGGCAGGAAGGACCTTAACAATTTTAAACTAAACCCTGGCAAAAATACCTGTGTTGTGTTCTGCCTCAAGCGCGGGAAAAATGCGAACCCTGATATTACTCTTAACCATGCATCTATTCCTGTGAAAAGAGAGCACAAGTTTTTAGTCTCACATTTGATGAAAAGCTCACGTTCATCCCCCACATCAAAGCAGTTAAACATAAATGCCACAAAACACTAAACATTTATGAGGTCCTCTCCCACCAATCCTATGGTGCGGACAGAGAACTACTTCTCCGCGTCTTCACCGCCATAGTCAGGTGTCGGTTAGACAACCGCAGTGTCGTGTATGGGTCGGCATGAAAACAACACTAAATATTCTTCATCCAGCTCTCCACTTCGCCCTTCGCCTTGACTCTGGTGCGTTCCGCACGTGGCCGGCCCATAGTCTATATGTTGAATGTAACAATTGGTGCCTTGCGGACCAACGAACGCACATGGACTTGCTCTACGCTTTTAAAATTTCATCACTGAATGACCATAATTTTAAATCGGTTTTTAATTATACTTCCGCGTCTCCACTGTTCGTAAATCGCCCGTCCGTTTCTGTTCCGTTCTCACTTAGGGTGAGCCAGCAATCCACGGGTTTCGACTTCTCATTTTTAGACATTTACACATCTTCTTTTACCAGCGTTTTACCACCCTGGCAGCTTCAAGCTGCGTGTTGTCAATTGTCTTCATGAAAATTGATAAACCAGGGTACCACAAACTGCTATTTTGCGGCACTTTTTGTCCCTGCAGTAAAAGTATGCATGCGCGAACTTTTATAGCGGCATATCAAAAACTGCTCTACTGTGTCGTGTGCGGCGCAAGAACCGATTTTAGGCTCTCTAAGACCCTCAACTCAAAAACCAGCATTTTTACGGCGGAAGCCCAAGGAGCTCTTTCGTTACCGCCTCCACAGAAGGTGAGTCAATGGTGACCCAAACGCGCCATGGGGAATTTTTAAAATACCAGCGCTCCTATGGACTTGCGGAGCCATCTGTCGTATTCTCCAGGCAGTGATCTCTCATTTCCTGTGCAGTTTGTGTTTTTCCCGCACGTTGGCGATTTTGAAGGGCGGTTGAAAGTGTGTGGTTCGCTGCGTTTGTTTACAAACATGGCAGACGATCCGGTTGCGGCACCCTCGCGCGTACGACGCCTTTCTGGCAATTCTGTTGCGTCTGAAAGCGATGATGTGGCTGTTTCTGAAGATGACTCTGAAGATGATCCCGGTTTATCGGATTTTATTTCGGACAATGAAAACGTTTTACTTGCACAGTTACCTTTTTTTCGGAAGCCACAATGCGGCGGAATTATTTTATATATGTATGGTTCAATAGCCCATTTCTTTCTTTTTTACGTATATTTACTGTGTTTGTGTGATGCCAAACTTGTACAATAGGTAGATAAATCTGTACAGCGTGGTCGCACAAGGCAATTTCTACTGGGCAGGAAAGAAAAAAGTGTAACTCGTATACTTTTTGCGCTAGGCATTGAAAATTTCCTATCATGTACAGGATGGCCACGCAAACAATTTGAATATTTCAGAATATTTTTTTATTTTTACTACTTTTATGTAGTGAGCACATCATTACAAATATTTTATGAAATTTTCAATAATTGTTGTTTTTTAAGATTTTTTTCACATGTTACGTTCTGATTTTAGTTTTTAAAACTGCCACATTTCTAAAGTATGTTTACTTAGCTTTCTATTATATGTATCCTTACACTAACCATTATATTACTTATTACAAAGAATGCGTACTAAAACATATAAAAAGTCGCCCAATTTCCCACGGTAACGAAAGAAACATGAAATACCCAAATCTATCATAATCACAGACTCACTGAGTGTTGTACAGGCATTATCATTCACTAAGTCTTCAAAAAACCGTGTTCTTAATGTAGTATATAAAACGATTATGTCAGCACATGCAATAAATCTCGAGGTGATGATGCCTTGGATTCCAGGCCACTATGAGATTGTGGGAAATCAGATCGCAGACCACATGGGTGCTGCTGCTGCACGTACAAATACACCGGACATGCAACAGTACCCTACGCTGGCCTCAAGCCACACATCAGACAGTATCTTCGCGAAAAATGGCGAGCACTCTAGAATAAACAGACAGACCCTGGGACCACACTCCTGGGACCACACACCACTGACACACACAACACACACACTGAAGTGGCCTTGCTAGGTTACGGATAGGCCACACTCATATAGCACACTCCCACGTGCTCATAGGATCTCCAAGGCCTCGGTGTAGCGGGTGTCGAGAGGCCCTATCCATAATCCATTTACTACTCTAATAGAAAGCACTCGACACAAAACGACACAAACACTTCACCCTACTTTTCAGACAACAAATCCCGTTACATCCAGCGTTTTTCCTCTCTGATGATCCTACATTTTCTGTTAAGCGAGTTTTTAAATATTTAGCAGAAGTTAAAGTCTTAGACTCAATTTTATACCGCGCATGATCCAAACCTGGCCTTATACACCAGTGATCCTTACTGCCTTTTATTGATTTTGCTTTTGTTCTTGCTGACTGACTTTAGTGTTTACGTTCTGATCTCTCATATATAACTACTTTTTTGGCACTCTTTGCCCCAGTTGGCCTTGCGCCATTAACATCCAACCATCATCAAAACAACGAATGAGCCCGCTCCAGACGAACGCATCAAATTCCCTACCGATGAAGCCCGACTCACGACGCCACGGAATGTGACGAAACACGGGCGAGATGAACCACGCCCGCTTCCCCACCACAATGACTTCACTTCCGAGGCAACCACGGTGAAATCGAGCATGAAGCCGCAAAGATTTCGACCGATTCCTTCCACCCCCTACGATGACGCCACGTCACTGAATGCTAAATGAAAAGACAAACAGCTTCTGCATCATACGCAGCGCACGCCTCAATCAAAGCTACGTCCTCAAAGCGGCTAACTATGCCATCCCTGCAGACTGCAGCTTGCCACCAGACAAAACGGACTCCTCCGCTTCTACGTCCATAAAGTTCGAAACGAACTACACGAACACAATCGCCGACGGAAGCGACGGGACTAAAGGAATGCCGTAAATGCTGTCAAGTTTGTGTCCGACGAAGTGAATCCTACGGTGCGCAAAAACATCAAGCCGATTTCACATTCAGCGAACCTCATGGAGACGACCGCTCTCTAACGAAGTTTCTATTATTCAGAACAATAAAAACCAAACGCCAGCATCGAGCAAGAGTAAATAAGCGGGCTGTGATCCGGACAGGAATAGACGTCAATCTATGCCGACACCTAATTGCACCTGTAGGCCGGCAAAACCTGAAGCAGGTGCGTGCCAGCTAGCCCCGACGAATCAGAGAATATCGGCGTGTTGAGAAACGACAAAACTCCCACCTCCCCTCGCGGGAACCCCTGTGTAGATGCGACGCATACGGGGTTCACGTTGGAGAGTTGGGCAGCGGAGGAACAGCGCTGGAACGATGGAGCGGAGCGGCGCAGGCACCGCGTTGTATAGCGCGCGTAATGGAGAGGGGACGTGCCGGTGCCAGTGCATCTGCCACGGCTATGACGCAACACAATCCAACACAATCCACCTTAATCCAATCCAACCCAAGCCAAGCCAAGCCAAGTCAAGCCAAGCCAAGCCAAGCCAATTCAAGCCAATCCTATCGAATCCAATCCAATGCCCCTCGCGAGAGGGTGTTCGCTATCGGAGAGGAGAGGGGGTGAGCGGCGGAGAGCGCAGCGCGCGCGGCGAGGAGAATGGGGGAGGGGCAGACACCGACGACAACGCCGACGACGCCGGATGCAGGGACAAGGCGAGTAAATGAGATGCAGTCACATCTAAAAATGTACGATAAAAGCTGCCGTCCGAATACAAGCAGAAAACCGCAATTTACGGCCACGGCCGCGCCGAGGAGAACCCGGGCCCCTTGCTTCGAGACCAGGACTCGCACCACATTTCATTGTTTTATTCCAGAGAACAGAAGAGGACACCAGACGCAACACGAGTGTCTACGTTCTGTTTCACACTCATGTGTACGTGCCTTCTATCAGTGAATCGCCCTACAACAGTTCACCGCGTCAAACGTTTTCTTCCCGTCTTCCTGTGTCCTGATATATACGTGACTTTGGCTTTCCTCATCAATGAGGAGGAAGAGTAGGAATAAACATTTATTCAACTGTATTAGTTCCGTTGTGGGAGGCCTCCTTAGACCAGGAAGCCTTGGTCCTTGGCTACCAGGCGGGCCGTGTCCACCAGTCTTTGCTGGTCTTGAGGGCGTGAGCTGGTCAGCTGGTCCTGCCACTGCTCCAGTGTTGGGTTTGGTTGGGGGTTAATGATGGTGCTTGTCGGCACTCCAAGACCGTATGGTAGAGTGTTGGGTGTGGACAGTGTTGACAAGTCAGAGTGTTGGTTGTTGGGTAGATGGCATAGAGTAGTGTTCCGAGGGGGTAGGTGTTAGTTTGCAGCGGTGTGAGGGTAATGGCGTCCTCTCAGGTCATGTTGGGGGTGGTAGGGGGTAAATGTGGCGCTGCAGTCGGTAATGGGCGAGGACAACCGTGTGTCCTCTTGGAATGTTATCGTTGGAGGTTATCGATCGGTCTGCCAACGAGGGGAAGGCCCGCAAGGTATGCTCGCGGGAGCGGCGTGGGCCACTTCATTTCCCTCGAGGGATGCGTGGCCTGGGGTCCAGACTATGCGAAGTTCGGGTGCGCCTTGTAGATTGTTCAGGATGCGGATGGCTTGACCAGAAACACGACCTAGTTGGTAATTGCGGCAGGCGTATTTGGAGTCGGTGATGACAGTGCGGTAGTCTGAGCCCGTGGTAGCAGCGAGGGCGATGGCAATTTCCTCGGCAGAATCTGTGCCAGCGATTGGTATTGTGGCCGACGTGAGCTCTGTGCCATGTTTGTTGACAACGCTGATGGCATGCGCAGACGTTCGAGGGGGCTGGGCAGCATCTGTGTACCGGACAGCTGGTTTGTTGTCTCTGTTGGATTTTCTGAGGGTGATGACCCTGGTCTTTCTTTGGTATGCATTGAATACAGGATGCATATTTCTGGGGAGTGGAGCAACAGTAATAAGTTGGCGTAGATCCAGGGGGATGCGCTGTTTACTATATGATGTCTCCTGTGCATCGTAGCCAAGCCGACGTAGCGTATGACCACCCGCTTTGGTGAGTTTAAGTCTTTAGAATTGGCTGATTTTGTGAGCTTCAGCGAGTTCCCCTCAGGTGTTGTGTAGACCAAGTTTCATTAGCTTCTCGGTAGAAGTTGTCGGAAGTAGACCAAGTGCAAGCTTGTAGGCATTCCGGATAAGGACATTCAGTTTGTCGCGCTCGCTATTCTTGAGACTGAGGTATGGAGGGCCGTAAGTAATCCTACTGATGGTTAGGGCTTGGATCAAGCGTAATATGTCGTGCTCTTTGAGACCATGGCGTCTGTTGCTTACGAGGCGAATGAGATGGGTGACTTGAATTACTGTTTCTTGAAATTTTTGGATGGTTGCAAGGCCTGCTCCATCTCTCTGTAATGTTAAGCCGAGAATCTGCAGGGTATTAACCAGGGGTATCGGGATACCATTGACTGAGAGTTACAGGTCGGGTATGGGGGCGGGTGGGAGACCTCTGCTGCGTCTCTTGAGCAGTAAAAGTTCCAATTTGTCAGGGGCACAGGAAATAAAGCCCGGGATCCCGGAGGTATTCTTCCGTGATGTTTATTGCTGTTTGGAGTACGTCTTGTTTTTCTCCCACTGAGCCTGTATGCGTCCAGATAGTGGTGTCGTCTGCGTACAGCGCATGGCTGATTCCTGGTATCTTGTTCAGTAGTCGCGGTAGCCCACGCATTGCCAATTTAAAAAGCATTGGAGAAATGACACAACCTTGGTGGGTGCCTTTTGTGGTGTATTTAAAGTTGCCGTGCGAGCTGTCCCACGCCAATCGTTGCCGTGCGGTCGGTGAGAAAGTCGCGCACATAACGGTAGACGTTCTCTCCGCAATGGGTGGATTGCAGGCCTTCGAGTAATGCTTGATGGGTGACATTGTCGAACGCGCTTTTGAAGTCAAGTGCGAGAATGGCGCTCTTGTGTTGGCTGCTGAGGTTACCCAAAGGGTCTTTTATAATTTGAAGAAGGATGTACTGTGTTGAAAGTCCGGCGTAAAAGCCAAACATGGTGTGCGTGAGGTACTCCTTGTCCATGTGTTCGTAGAGTTTGCCCACGCAAGAGGTAAGAGAGATGGGCCGCAAGTTGCGGAAGTTAATGGGTTTGCCTGGCCTGGAAATCATGGTGATGTCTGCATGTTTCCACTGCGCCGATAATTGTCGTCGCTCGCAGTTTTCACTAAGGTATTGTAGGAGGCTGTCAATAGTTTTATAGTCAAGGTTTCGCAGTGTTTTATTGTTGATGCGATCGTGTCCTGGTGCTGCATTGCGGGTCAGTTTGAGGATAGCAGCGATAATATATTTCGTCGTTCAAGGGCATCTAGGTCCGGGTTGGGTCTTCCAGCGTAATCGGGTAGGCCCATGGTAGGGGAAGAAGCGCTAAGAGAGGCGCCAATATGATGGGTAGTGATGTCGCGGAGGAGTTCTTCATCGGTAACGGGATAGTTGTTGAAGAGCCGCTGGAGGTGGTGTCCTGTGGTTGCTTTGCTTTCCGTGCGCCCGAGTAGCGACCGGAGAATGAGCCAGGTGTGGCACTTCCTTAACATACCTGGTAACTGATCGCAAAGCTGGTACCAATTTTGTCGGCTGAGGGTGTTTACATATTCCTCCGCTTGTTTAGTCAGCGGCGCAGTTTTTAGTTGAGCTTGCAGTTGTGTTTTTGTTTATTGACGTATCATATTCCACCGGGCATCGCGGATATAAAGCAGATGCGCGTCCGCTGCTGGATTGTTCATCGTAAGCTGAACTGTTTAAGTGTGTCATTACCAGAATCCAATATTTTTTTAGTCCATTCGTCAATATCAGTCAGAATTGTGAGCTGCGCTGACTCACGGAATACAGTCCAGTTCATGATCTTCGCTTGCCCGATTCTCGGGGGGATCCGATTATGTTTTACTACGATGCGAAAGATGTGATGGTCGCTTTCCAGGGTTTCGTCCAGTCTTGTCCATTGAATGTTCTTGATATTGCGGGAGAAAGTAAGCTCGGGCGTCGTGTCACGGTTAACGCTGCCGCCGATGCGATTGGGCAGTGTGGGGTAAGTCCAGAGGGTAAGCTAGTGTTGCTGTGCAGCGTTATGTACATCCGCGCCTATCTTAGTTGTAATGGTGTATCCCCATGCGGTGTGCGGAGCTTTAAAATCGCAAAGGGCGAGAAGTTTGTGTCCATGGGTGAGTTGTTTGGTCGTTCGGAGTAGTTTGTCGAGGCCCCCAAGGGATTTAGATGGTGGGCTGTAGATATTGAGGATACAAAAGCTTGGGTGAATCTCGTTGCGTGGTAGTATTTCGACGAAGGTGTGTTCGATAGGGTTATCGAAGGAGTGCTGTTCGGAGGTGTGCTGCTTCTTTGTTAGAATGGCAGTTCGGAAACGACAGGAGCGCTGTGCGTATCTTATACACTTAATTTAATGTGCTCTGTTTCAGTTTCTTGTAGGGCAATATATCTGGATGGTTTTGCTGGCTGAAGTAGAGGAGGGACTGTCGCTTTCGATTGACTGACCTACAGTTGCACTGTCACACGGTGAGAGTAGGGGAGGTATCTTAGCAGGAGAGGTCGTTAGGCATTGTCGGGCTGTTCGCCGGTTTCTTGCATATGGGCGTCACGCAAGGGGTACGATTCGGGCTTCTTGCGCGCTTGTTGGTGCTCTTTTTTGAGACTTAAACGCGCTGGTGGAGGTTCAAGCCCATCTTGTCAACTTTGTCGTTAAGAGCTTCTTTGAGAAGAGTCATGCGGACGTTGAGTTTTTTTCCTAACTTGAGGATGGTATGGGTAGTGTTCTCGAGAGCTTTGTGGACATTATATAAGTGAGATGTAAGGTGTTGCTCTTCCTGTTCCTTGAATTGCGTCAGCGTCTGGTCGATCTTCTGCTCTATCATGAGACTTAGCTGCTCAAATGTCGGGAGTGCAGGGACCTGTGGGGAGCCAGGGGTGGGCGGGGTGCGTCTTGTTGGGGAGGGCGCAGGCTCGCTGAGCTGCTTTGAGATGTTTCAATTCGGGTGATAAGTTGTTCTATTTGGTGTTCCAGGGCCTTGATTCTGCTTTGGGCGGCTTTATCAATGAGTTCAAGCCTTTTAGGTAATTCCGCGTTTTGGCTACGTAGGGTGCTGATGATCTACTCGTTATGTTGGGTGTTGGTGTTTGATGATCTATCTGCGAGTAGGAAACAGGGGTTCGGAGCAGTGGGGGAGTTCTTAAGTTCTTGTCACCAGGTCATCTTGGTTATGTCTTGCGGTAGCGTTGACCCAGTCTCCTGGGCGGGTGGGCACTGAACGGAGGTGTCTGCGGAGTATTCCGGATACCGGACGAAGCGCTCACGGATGTGTAGAGGTGGCGGGATGGTCGAAGGCGTTTGTTACAGTCCTTGCCGGCTGTTCCGTGTGGTAAATCGCATAATTTGCGTTTTGGTTGGCACGAATGATTTTGCTGGGGGTTTTCTTCGCTGCAGAGCTTGCAGACGTTTTTTTCTCGGTGGGGGCAAACGTCCTGGCAGTTGCCGCTTTCTCCACATGCAGAACAGAACCACACGGATCGGCGGTAGGAGCGGGAGCTGGTGTAGGCGCTTCCAAACTTGACGTAGAAGGGGACATGTGGACCGTCAAAAGTGATTAGGGCTGGTGTTGAGCGTCCGAGCATACGTGCGTGAAGTATTCTAGGACTAGTAGTAGAGCTCAGGTCGGCTACGTCTTCTTTAGTTCTACCCGCTTCGATGCCGTGTATTACGCCACGCACAGTTCCGGGTAAAGGCGTAAGATATGGGGAAAGTTATTATTGCGCCGCGCCGAGCTTAAGGTGGGTAATAGGACTCAGCTTCATGGCATAGTCTTCGTCGGTGGTGCTGGCTACGATGAGGTTTTGGGTCAACTGTGTTTGAACAGTGACGTGTGCGTAGAAGGCCTTTATGTGGAAACCACCTTTGACCACTAAGCCTTGCGCGATGCTTTTATCTGGCCATGCCGACCATTTGAGGCCTCTATGTGGATGATAAACAATCTTGTACTCGTCCTCTGGTAGCTTCGGGAAGATGTATTTTCTCGGACGTTGAGTGGGGTATTTGCCAGGTTTATTCGATGAGGGTTGGGCCCCTTGGCTCTCGGGCTCCTGTAGATTCTTCTGAGGCTTGAGAATGGGTGGTTGAAGAACTAGGCGCCTGCCGTTGAGTGGAAGCGATGTTGTCGGCTTGCCGTTGATTTTCCTTTGCATTGCTTCGTTCTCTGAGCACTTACATCCAGGGGCCAAGACCTTTCATTGTGCGGCCGCTGTATTAATCGAAGTCCATGTTGGCGACGTATTGAGAGTCACTGCGGTGAGTCGAGTTCCCAGGTAGCATGGGCGAGTCTTGGGTGGTGCGCGTCCGATATCAGTAGTAGGGTGAGGCCCTAAGGCGCTTGCCCGAGGCAGAGGTTCGCCGCGAGCCCGAGGAGGCAGGCGCTCGTGGCACGTGGCGCTCGTCGTTCGTGGCAGACGTTCCAAATTTGCTTAATTAAGCTTCGCCATAGCGCTCTACGTGGCCGCTGTTCCGTCGAGCTGTAGCAGTTGGCGAGAGAGAGAGAAAAGCTTTTACTAAAAATATGCACGCAGGCCTGGTTAGTCCTCACATTCCAGAGAACCTCTGATGACATCTTCAAGCCGCTGCCTGATGTACGCCGCCAGTTGCCTTTGCTCTTCGGTGGTGCTTGTTGCGGTCAGCCATCCTTTGTTGGGTGTGTTTGTAGTGTTGTGTATGGTTGTGCAGTTCCAGAGTATGTGATCTTGTTCGAGTATGACGTTACAGGTAGAGCAAGTAGGGGGTGGTGTGTCAGGATCTTCCCATATCTTGTGTAGTCTAGCTGGAGTGTCCAATCTGTCTTGTCTTATTAGGGTTGCCTTATTAGCTTTAGTCTTAGCTTGTCTTATTAGGGTTGCTTGGTGTCTTGTGAGCGTGTCAGAGCCCTGTGGCAGTTCTCTCCTTCCCGTGGAGCCGTCCTTCAATTTAGGTGCTGTTGGGACCGTGAGCGTTTGATTTGGTTCGAAGTTGGCAGGAGCCAGGGCTCTGGCTTCTCGGGCCAGCTGATTAGCTTTTTCGTTGCCTACCATTCCGTCGTGCCCAGGTATCCAGTACACTGTTACAGATCCCTTGATGCTGTTGTTGATGGCCGTAGCTATGGGTGGTGGCAGTTCCATGCTTAGCAGTTGGTAACAGGCGCTTTTTGAGTCATTGTATATGTACGTGTGCTTCGTGGGGCTGGATGTGTGGTCAATGGCGGTGGCGATGGCGGTGAGTTCAGCCCAGATGGGTTTCATAAGAAGGATGCACTGCTGGTACTCCAATTTTCCTTTGAGGTCAGCGTTCGCAATTCTTGCTGCTGTGTCTGTTACTGCTGCATCTGTGTATACGTGGTTGTTGAATTGGTCCGCAGCTGCTCGTTTATCGAGGTATTTGGCTCGAATGCTCCTTCTGACCTTGTTCGTTGGCAATGCATGTGTCTTGGTATGGGTGCAACTTTGATTAGGTTGGCCGTGCGTGCGCTGAGACGTTCCAGTCGTAAAATAGGCTTCTGGGGTGTGTACCCTAGACACTGAAGTATCTGTTGCCCTGGAACCGTTGCTTGGAGTCTGGGGTGTTGGTTGTACCTGTGGACAGCTACGATCTCCTCCAGCGTATTGTACGTTCCTGTCTCAAGAAGTCGCTTGGTGCTGGCATTGATCGGAATGCCTAGCGCAATCTTCGTCGCCTTCCTAATGAGAGCGTTGATTCTTTCTTCCTGGGTTTTAGTGAAGTTGGTGTATGCTGCATGGTACCTTATTCGTGAAATAAGAAGTGCATCCCGTAGTCGTAGGAGGTCGTGTTCCCTGAGTCCATTTTGTCTGTTTGTGATTCTGCGCATCATGTTCAGGACTTGTTCTCTTTGCCGACGTATGTGCTGAGTTGTGGCATGGCCTCCCCCGTCGCTTTGAATGTAGTGTCCAAGTACCCTGATTAAGGTTTAAACAAGGAATTGAGACGTTTCCGTTTTTAATGACAATGGGTGGAGGCTTCCATCTTGGGTTATGTATGAGAAGAAGCTTCGACTTTTCCGGTGAGCACTGCAGTCCAATTTCTTCTGCTGCCTTACTGATGTTATCGACTGCCTGTTGTAACGTAGCCTGTATGTCGCCTGGTGAGCCTGTTTTAACCCACAATGTAATGTCATCGGCGTATATCATGTGTCCGATATTTCCAATTATCTGTAAGGCTCTGTGTATCCTGAGCATAGCAAGGTTGAAGAGTGTTGGTGAAAGTATGGAGCCCTGTGGGATTCCCTGTTGTGGGTGTTGCAATTGCTGTGATTTGATTTCTCCAAAGTCCACTCACCGGCGAGAAGTTTGGTATGTCTCGAATCGGCTCGTCCTAAGGATTACGAGGGCAGTATACTTGGAAAGATTCGCAGGTTCTGGCCACATTTGCTGACGAAACCGCGGGAGCCCATGCATCGAGTGACTGCTCCGCTCAGACCCCTGGTGGGAGTCCCCTCATCAATGAAACAATTACATTTTTTCTATGTTGTTTTTCACTCCAGCCCCTACCAAACCTATGGGTAGAGATAAGTTAAATACTCGTGAGTACAAATTCAGTACTGAGTTGAGATTCAGTACGAGTACTCATGAGTACAAGTTGGGTAGTCATGAGTACACATTCACTAGTACTTGGCCCAGATCGAGGACTATTACTCGTGAGTAAAGGTGAGTTCCGTAGAGTCAGTAGAGATGACCACAAGTATCACCAGTATAGATTGAGTAAGAGTAAAAATAAGTACAGATAGAGTATGAGTAAAAGTAACTAATGAAGAATTGAGTACTCGTGAGTACAGATTGAGCACCAGTACTTGCGAAGATAAATGAGTTTTATTAACAATTGGTATATGATGAGTGATCACGAGCAATTTTGAGAAGAGTCCGAGTTTGAGCTTTTGGACTCCGCGAGCCCGAGGAGGCAGGCGCTCGTGGCACGTGGCGCTCGTCGTTCTTGGCAGACGTTCCAAATTTGGTTAATTAGGCTTCGCCATAGCGCTCTACGTGGCCGCTGTTCAGTCGAGCTGTATCGGTTGGAGAGAGAGAGAGAAAAGCTTTTACTAAAAATATGCACGCAGGCCTGTTTAGTCCTCACATTCCAGAGAACCTCTGGTGACGTCTTCAAGCCGCTGCCTGATGTACGCCGCCAGTTGCCTTTGCTCTCCGGTGGTGCTTGTTGCGGTCAGCCATTCTTTGTTGGGTGTGTTTGTAGTGTAGTTTATGGTTGTACAGTTCCAGAGTATGTGATCTTGGTCGAGTATGACGTTACAGGTAAAGCAAGTACGGGGTGGTGTGTCAGGATCTCCCCATATCTTGTGTAGTCTAGCTGGAGTGTCCAAGCTGTCTGTCTGAGCTTGTCTTATTAGGGTTGCTTGGTGTCTTGTGAGCGTGTCAGAGAGCTGTGGCAGTTCTCTCCTTCCCGTGGAGCAATCCTTCAATTTAGGTGCTGTTGGGACCGTGAGCGTTTGATTTGGTTCGAAGTTGGCAGGAGCCAGTGCTGCGGCTTCTCGGGCCAGCTGATTAGCGTTTTCGTTGCCGGCCATTCCTTCGTGCCCAGGTATCCAGTACACTGTTACAGATCCCTTGATGCTGTTGTTGATGGCCGTAGCTATGGGTGGTGGTAGTTCCATGCTTAGCAGTTGGTGACAGGCGCTTTTTGAGTCAGTGCATATGTACGTGTGCTTCGTGGGGCTGGATGTGTGGTCAATGGCGGTGGCGATGGCGGTGAGTTCAGCCCAGATGGGTTTCATAAGGGGGATGCACTGCTGGTACTCACGAGCTTTTGGAGTCCGAGTTTGAGTGAGTACACCGGGAAGAAAAAATGTAATTGAGTGTCAGTGAGTTGTATCTGTTTTGCCGACCTATGGTTGGTATACGAAATGAGGCTTTAGCAAGCACTTGAAGTGATTTTTCTGTAAAATTATGGAATAAAGGATATATGGGTAGGGTCAGCTTTTGAAGTTGAGTGGCGGTCGGAAGCAGCTCCAGAGGATGAACGAAGAGATAGAATGGTCGCACAGAAGCTTACTAGTTTGTACTTTGCGTATGTCTTTTTTATAGCAAATCTTTCTTCCTCTACTAACCAAAGATTCATTTTGTGGTATGCGGGACGAGGAACTCCCAACGCGGATGGGTAGGCGGAGGGCGCTTTTCACTCACGGAGCACAGTGTAGATGGTGAGGCAATAGGGCGCTATTACGAAGCTTTCCCCGTGAGCAGCCATGCGGGGCATCGTCGGGACCACCCCGTCGGCTTTGTCGCCTGCCTTAGCGACGGCGTTGGGCCTGTTTTGGCGCGGCTTCGCGTTCATTGCGAGCTTACTAAGCGTGGCTTGATTAAAGGGTTCGACAGCCCCTACTGGGTAACCGGGACCCGACGGATTTAAGTGTTCGTACGGCAAGGACACATTATAGATTGGTATGCAGAGCTGGAAAACCAATTCTAGACATCCCATACAGACGTCCAGCCGCTAGAGAAACGCCACCTGTTGCGCACTGCTTGTAACAAATGGGACTGCGTTTTCTAAACTGAATACCAGTTCGGCGGTGTTGTAACAGGTATAACGAAAGACAAATAGAGCAACTGGTTCCGAGAAACATAGATTATAAAAGTTCCGCCAGCTTTCTCGCATTTCTGAAGCTTACGAATCTATTCAGTTAAATCTGTATAAATGAAAACCATTAAGCTCACATGCAGGATTGTTTCGGTGTCTGCGCTTGTGTCCCACAGGGGTGGAGACCCGAGCTAACGCATCAGGATGGCTAGGTTCCGCTGTCTCACCCTTCGAAACGCGCACCTCTCCGATTTCCTTCTTCCTACGGATGGCCGGGCTATAGTGGAGTCCGCCGCTCGAGCCCGGCCGTGGCGAATGCTGCAGGGTTCGGTATGGCGTCCCCACGAATCCCAGGTAACGGCGGGCAGAATCTTTGGTTTCACGGTTTCTAGAGCCATGCGTCGAAATTCAAGTGACGCCGCACGTGGAATTGTTGTGGGGGTATTTCACAGCGTTGCTTTTCACCAGCTTCGTAGGTTAAATTGGAGGCAATTTTCATTTGTCTTATTCCACTTTTGTCGTTTGCCAGTATTTCCCGTAAGTATGTTTCGGCCAGACCAGTCTACGGGTTATAACGAACGAAAGTTTTCCTTATGCTTTTTCGACAAGTGTAGCAGCACCCAATAACTGAGGGAACCTTCAACTCACGAGGTGCGGGGTATCTTTTTGTGTTTCGTTGTAAAAGTGCATGGATAGGATGGAATGATTACCGCTGGATTCCCATACTTGGAACTTCCATTTGTCTGCCGCAAACAAGAAAAGAACGAACGTTTTTTAACATTCCTTCACAGCTTAGTGGGTAGAGCATAGCCAAAGGTACAATGTTTCTGCTAGTACTGTTTTTTGTTACTTGAAAAGACAGCCAGGTGACTTCGCTCGAGTTATACATTCTCGTAAAACTCGGAAACTTTGTTTGCGCAACCAGATACATTTTGGGGACACAGATTACCTGATCGCTGGAACAAGTTACATAACGCTTTTGCGAAGTGGCCGATCATCCAGCATTAATTAAGGGCATGAAAGAGTTCTAAAACAAATATATCAGTGCTTTGAAAGTTCTCGTGACAAATATAGTTGTATAAGAGCAATACATAGAAACAAGGACTGCAACCAAAGCCACGCTAAAATTACTATGGTGGTAGTTCTCCGTAGGCCACCGATTACAACCTCGCACAAAGATTTCTCGTCAACAGCGCTGTAGAATATTGACGAATCATTATTTTGGCTTCACCAAAACAGTTGATCCAGCGAAAATATCTCGTAAATGTTCTAAAAGAGCTGTCAACGTCAGCGATTATCTTTAAGGCGGCATTTCCTCGCATACATGGTCAGACGCTGAGGCTTCTAAGATCGGCCCAGCAATCATCAAAATTGCTGTAGTAATCGAGATAAAGTGTTCTTTCCTACCACTGATGTCTTGGAAATTGCCATTGTGGAAGCCTTCTTCATTGAAGGATATCTGAAAGGAACGCCAATGGAAGAACCAAGTTATCGACGGTACAAATAACGTGGTAAATGCATAAATCTTGCATAATTGTTCTTTGCTCAGGTTCAAAATAGTAGCAGACTTTACATGATCCATCGAGTATTGCTTCTGAGTGCTAACTCAAATTGTTTCAGCTACAAAAATACAGAGGTGACAGTCGTAAAGACATGGGCGTGTCGCAAGTTTCTAACTGGTAAATTACCCGGCCAACGCGAGTTCTCGCCATTTCCTCAAGAAAAGGACGTGACACCATAATGTATGGTGACTGAGTGTTACACAGCGTTTTTAAATGCGAATGCATTTCTTAGTCGGGGGTTGTCGTGCTCCGTCGGCGTGCGCCTGCATTCCTCCAGCGCGAGCGCACGTGAGCGTGCGCCTCGTAGTTCTGCCTTCGTCGTCGTCGTCGTTGTCTCGGCGCGGCGGACCCGCGCCGCTACAAATGTGAATGCATTTCTTAGTCGGGGGTTGTCGTGCTCCGTCGGCGTGCGCCCGCAGGTGTTATCTCTCCGTGCTTTTCCTCGCCCCTAGCAACAGCTGTGGCGCGCCTAGCAACCGGAGCAGGTGGTAGCTCGGGCGGGAGTGGCGGAGGGCAAGAGGAGAAGAGGAGCGCGCTCGGGCGTGTGAGGGCGCTCGCATCGCGGAGCTCGGGCGGAGTAGCGGAGAGTGAGTGGAGAGGAGGAGCGCGCTCGGGCGTGTGAGTGCGCTCGCATCGCGGAGCTCGGCGGGAGAGAGAGCTCGCGCGCGGGGCGGGCGTGTTGCGCGGGTCTCTCTCTCCTCTCCGCGTACCCTCTCTCCGCTCGCTGCGCTCGGAAAATGTATATAAATGCAGCGGAGCACACGCCTCTCTCCGTTACGGCTTGCCGCAGCGCACTCATCGGGCACCCAATGCATTCGCATTTCCGCACGATCATTTAGGGGAGGTGGGGGGAGGTTTTTTTTCCTTAGTTTTAGAGAAGAATTGCCTCCTAAAGACATAGGACAACAAAGCGAAAGTTTGGCTTATTTTACGATCGCCAACTTTGAATCGAAATATTGTAATGTTTAAAGCGGTGTTCAAAACTGAGCTAGTTACCTAGCACAACACTGAAAATATTTCGACACTCTAGTCGTTTGCGACCACGAAAATGCTTACTATGTCAACATTTTTTGTATATGCCAACACTTTCTCTCTCGCTTCTTGTAATGTAATATCCCCAATAAATGCTTTCATTTACACCACTGTCGCTCCAATATATATTGAGGTTGCAGCGGTCTTTCAATGGTGTACTGTTAAGAATAGCTCTTCATGCTGCTTTGATAATATTACAGAAATGTTCTGAAAAGCTTAACTTTCCATTTTATTGAAAAAAATATTGTTGTAGCAATCCTCGATAAATCAACATGAAAACGTTTCCTCTATATGCTAGCCTGAAGAGCAGACTCAGTTCAAGAATTCCGGTAAAAACATTGCGTGTAATTATCAGAATACTTTTTTTTCAAGAGTAACTGCCATAAAAGAGCACAAAGTGTCTTCAACCTACAAGCCTGTAAATTTGCAATAATACAACTCGCATTTGAGAGTGGCTCAGCACAGGTATTGGCGGTCGCAGATATGCAAAATTCATCTTGTATACGTTACTCTCAAATTACATCGTTTTTATTGATGGTTTAATTGCGACAGCGATATTTTTTAGCATTTACAAGCATTTTGTAAGATTTCACACCGTGGGCTTCTTGATGAACAAAGTAAATAATTCTGGAACAAAATGTACTTAAAACAGCCTAGTGGGGGATAAGCGTTTACTACATCAATTTATAGCAGCTTGGACCACGATGTTTTATGTAGCCGTGTGCTATTGCTTCTTACTTTGCTCCACTAAATTAGCTTTTATTGACGCGGAAAGTTCAACTTGGTCACACCGCAATTCCACCATTTGATGGAACCGGACGCAAGTGTAGATTGTTGGTGTGGACACTAGGAAGCCAGGTGGGTTGTAGCAGGGGCAGTGTCGTCAGGGCACCTAAGTAAAACAGCTGAGGATAATATCGGTGGATCAAATTTTTTGAGCTACCAGTCTGCAATTTGCAGTTGCCGATCATTGTTGCTGCCCTCGAGCTTGTTCATTCAGGGCTGGAGAAAG
Source organism: Haemaphysalis longicornis (assembly GCF_048455015.1). Taxonomy (NCBI): domain Eukaryota; kingdom Metazoa; phylum Arthropoda; class Arachnida; order Ixodida; family Ixodidae; genus Haemaphysalis; species Haemaphysalis longicornis. The sequence continues at coordinate 9,028,463 of NW_027526233.1, read as the reverse complement.
GAACCGCTAGTGGATACCTTTTGTGCCTCTTTTATCACATACTGCCCCTCGAATAGTCTTGTCGTTCCTTTCCCCTACTTGGTCGGTCTTCCCCAACATAGGGCACTCGACGTCTTGTATACTAATACCTTAATTCATTCACAGAAATTACTGCCCTTTTTTGTTATCATTTTAACCATAGCTCATCTCGTCGGCTTGATTTGTCCGCGTTTTTTGGCGCCGTTGGAATGACACCCTACAAAGTCGCCAGCTCACAACTCTTCTTTTGTAATATTGCCACGAACCATGTATTGTTTATTTATTGTTTGTTTTTACTGCCGGGCCACGCCCAGCTGTGTTATCTGCGTTCGAAACTAAGCGCAGCTTCCATTCTTTAATTTTATGCTGCATGGGCTATCAGATTCATATAAGCAGACTTTTTCGCCCTAACGTCGTTAGCCCAGAATATTTTCTGTGATCTACAATGTTCTGGATGTTAATCGATGGTTCCAGAAACACTTGCTCCGAAAGATAAAAGCCTGCAGAGCAGACGCCGCGGCATTCGAATCGCCGGAGCTCGCCGGCACGCGTCACTTTGTTGACTGCCGCTTCGCCGCCTCTGTATTCTTTGCGTTGTTAGGGGAGCACAAGTTCGCTCCAATAAACTGATTTTCCTTGAAGACAACTGCGTCGTCTTTGTCTTCGTGACATCTGGTGAGGTGCGGGGTACGCACCCTTCATGAGCTCTACAACCTCTGGAAGCCGCCAATCCTGTCCAACAAGAGCCAGCCTCTTACTGCAAGGCCTCCCGCCCTAGTCTGGTCTCCTGCCAGACGGACACAAAAGAGCGACCGCTGCAACCACCATCATGGTGCGAGAAGCAACATCACCAATCGTCCTGCAGCAGCCACGGGAACCGCCATCCTTCCGAGGAGTCCCCGCAGAAGATCCAGAAGAATGGCTGGAGAAACTGGAGCGCGTCCGGATCTTAAACAGGTGGGACGACGCAGAAACGTTCCGTCGTGTTTTCTCTACTTCGAAGATTCTATTCGCACTTGGGCGAGAAGCAAAAACGCCCATGTGTACGAGATTTTGGCGCACGATAAAGATCCCCAGGTGGTCAAAATTATTCCGGAGTCCTCCACTACGGCGCGCCTCATCGCCTGCGTTGCGTCGGCGCATTAAACCCCACAATCAATCAAATCAATTCGCACTTGGTTCAAGAACCACGAGAGCTCTTTGACAAACTGGGCTCACTTCAAAAGCGAGTTCTCGAAGACCTTTACTACCATGGTCAGAAAAGAACGCGCGGCACTATTGCTGGAAACTCGAACGCAGCAGCCCAACGAAGGTGTCATGATCTTCGTCGAGGAGATGAAGGAACTTTTTCGCCGTGCGGACCCAGAAATGACGGAGGAAAAAAACTACGGTTTCTGATGCGAGGTGTGAAGCAAGAGCTCTTCGCGTGCCTAAGTTCGCTGCCCCCCCAAGGCCGTGTCCGAATTCGCGTCTGAGGCCGCCGCGATGGAGAAGACGCTCGAAATCCGAACAAGGCAGTACGACCGCCCAGTCAATGCGCTGGATTCGGAAACGATTGGTGCCGGCACTATTACCTCAGAATCACTACTCGACACCATCCGTGCAGTGGTGAGGAAGGAGCTGCGGAAACTTTTCCCTACTACGACGCCACAACCTCAAGTTCCTCCCCTGACTGACGTGATCCGGGAAGAAGTACTGCCGGCTTTGGGAACTTCTAAGCCGTCCGAACCACCCCGCGAGCCAGAGGCTATGACCTACTCCGCGGCTGTTCGTCGAACCCGCCCAGTTCCAACACGTCGTCAAGAGGCCCCGCCGTACCGCCGCCCAATGTCACGCGCCCGACCCCTTGTAACCGGAAACCAGGCCCCAAGGGAGACCGAGGTGTGGAGAACGTCCGATAATCACCCGCTGCGGGAGCACTGCGGAGAGGCTGACCACATCTACCATCGCTGCCCATACAAGAGACTCCGACTTCGTGGGTTCTCCGTCGATGCACCACGCTACCGACCCGGCCAGCGCCAATCTTAGATTGAAGAACACCTGTCCAACACCAGCCGTGGACCAGCCCGTTTCAACCGTTCGCTGTCGCCCTACCCGTACCAGTCGCTGGACCGCCGTAGCAGTGCTGACTTCGCACGTGGAAGGTCCCCCAGCCCACGCGGGGGAAAATAAAGGCAGCAACTTCTTGAGGTGAAGTTTCACAACGGCGGAAAAACGAAAAACCTCCAACGACGCAACGATTCACCGAAGACTGTGACTCACGACATGTCTTCATCCCGGGGACCTGACCTAAGCCTGACGTGACTCCCGAACACAGCCCCAAGGCGCGAATTGTACCCGACATTGGGGAGCCTGCCCCTGAGAAGACGACGACGACGACACACAGTGCCCGACCGTCAACATGCACAAACCGAGATGCGACGCTCCGACGCACACGGAACTCGACGAAGGCGGCGTCCGACGTAGAGGTGTCCATCGACGGCTTTGATGTAGTCGCCCTCGTAGACACGGGAGCCGACTATTCAGTAATGAGCGGACTATTTGCGTCTAGGCTGAAGAACGTTATGACCAGATGTGACGGTCCGCACATACGCACAGCAGGAGGCCACCTCGTGACGCCTACTGGACCGTGCACTTCCCGCGTCACCATAGACGGCACGACGTACCTGGCCGCGTTTGTCGCCTTGCCTCACTGCTCCCGCGACGTGATTCTCGGAATGGACTTTTTGAGGGACAACGGCGCAATATGTGATCTGCAGACCAAGTGTATAACTTTTTCCCCCGATCAATCCAGGACGCCGGAACCAAACCCCGAACACCATGCAGCTGTAAGGATCGCCGATGATCATGTCACCCACCCGCCCCGCGCAAGCTTGATGATCACCGTCTACTGTGAAGGAGCTGCTCCTGACGTCGACGCTATCGTTGAGAGCGACCAAAGGTTGCTTCTCGACCACGGTGTGTCTGTCGCAAGAGGCACTGTGCGCTTTAGGCAACGCAGATCCCACGTTTTGGTCACCAATTTCACCGAGGAGTACCAGCATTTAAACAAGGCCGCTGCAATTGCGTTCCTCGAAGAAACGCAACCGGCAAGCGACGTGATCGCAATCGCCGACTTTGAACGCGCACCCGAAGATACCTTCAAGCTCCCGCATCCTTCCGACGGGAATCCGGCGCTACCGCAAGAAGAATGGAACCAGTTATTGGCTTTGCTTCATCGCTAAAGCGAGTGTTTTTCGTCGAACTCAAAGTCACGTCAAACACCCCTGGCGAAGCACCGGATAATAACCGAAGATAGAGCCCGACCTTCCAGACAGTCACCGTACCGCGTGTCTTCACACGACCGCGAAGCCATCCGTACTCAAGTAGACGACATGCTCAGCGACGACGTTTTACATCCATTGAAAAGCCCCTTGGCTGCGCCGGGCGTACTCGTGAAGAAAAAAGACGGCACTTTAAGGTTCTGCGTGACTACCGGAGACTGAACAAAATAACCAAAAAGGGCGTGTACCCCCTGCCACGAATCGACGATGCCCTCGACCACCTCTGCCACGCGAAGTACTTCTCATCAATGGACCTGCAGACCGGCTACTGGCAAACTGAAGTGGACGAGAGAGACCGAGAGAAGACTGCATTTATAACCCCGGACCGTCTATACAAGTTCTAGGTGATGCTTTTTGGGCTGTGCACAGCACCAGCCACGTTTCAAAGGGTCATGGACACTGTGCTAGCTGGCATGAAGGGGCACACCTGCCTCGTATACCTTGACGACGTTTTGGTATTCACCCGTACTTTCGATGAACACCTTGCTAGGTTGGAGTCTCTACTCGAGGCTGTCCGCTCGTCGGGTTTAATGCTGAAGCCTGAAAAGTCCGGTTTCGGTTACGAGGAACTCGCATTTTTGGGACACGTCGTCAACGCCGCGGGAGTCCTGCCTGACCCGGCGAAAACATCAGCCAGAGCGAGCTTCCCAAGACCGAAAGACAAAAAGAGCGTGTGAAGATTTGTCGGCCTATGCGCATACTACCAGCACTTTGTCGGAAGCTTCGCACGCATTGCAGAGCCACTCACGCGCCTGAAAAAAGATAGCACCCCTTTCGCCTGGGAAAACGCCCAAGAAAAAGCATTCTGGGAGCTGCAACAATGCCTGCAAAACTCGCTCGTGCTCGTTCATTTTGACCAAAATGCCGAAACGGAAATGCACAAGGTTGCCAGCGGTGTAGGTTTGGGTGCCGTCTCGCCCAAAAGCAAAGTGGTTGCGAAAAGGTAGTCGCCTACGTCAGCCGTTGTCTGTCGAAGGAGGAAAAAAACTACTATGCCTCCGAAAAAGAGTGCCTGGCTGTCATATGGGCCATTTCAAAATTTCGCCCATGTGTGTATGGCAGACCGTTCAAGGCTCGCCAATTTGAAGGACCCCTCTGGCCGTCTTGGGCGGTGGACCTTCCGCCTGCAAGAGTTCGACGTTACAATAGTCTACAAATCCGGCAGGAAACCCTCCGACGCCGACTGCCTGTCCCGCGCCCCTGTAGACGCACCACCACAACACACCGATGAAGACACCGCATTCTTCGGTGTCGTGACAGAGAGCGACCTAGCAGCCAAGCAGCGTGCCGAACCAGACCTGCGCGTCATGATAGACTACCTCAAAGAACGCAAGGTCGCCGCACCAAAGTCGTTCAAGAGGAACTTACAAGCATTCACCCTCAAAAACTCCGTCCTCGTGAAGAATTTCAGCTCCGTAACGAGAACAAATTATCTAGTTGTCATCCCCGCAGACCTTCGTTACGAAATTTTGGAAGCGTGCCGCGACGACCCGTCTTCCGGACATCTCTGAACAGCTCGCACTATTGCAGAATTCAAGTTGAAGTACTTCTGGCCCCGACTTACATCCGACGTCACCCACTACGTTCGGAGTTGCCATGACTGCCAGCGACGAAAAACGCCGCCGACAAGTCCCGCCGGAATACTGCAACCAACCGCCGTCCCGTCGAGACCATTTCAAAAGATCGGAATGGACCTTCTAGGCCCATTCCCTACGTCACTATCACAGAACAAGTGGTTTGTCGTAGCGACAGACTACTGGACGCGCTACGCAGAGGCCGCCACTCTTCCCAGGGGGACTGCACAAGAAGTCGCGAAGTTCTCCATGAACCAAGTATGCTGCGACATGGAGCCCCGGAAGTCTTAATCACGGACCTCGAAACGGCTTTCACGGCGGAGCTCATTCAAGGAATCTTACGCTACAGCAACACGGACCACCGAAGAACGACGGCGTGCCACCCCTAAACGAACGGACTAACGGGACGTCTGAACAAGACGATGGCGGATATACTGTTAATGTACGTCGACGTTGAACATAAGATTTGAGACGAAGTGCTCCCGTATGTCACGTTTGCGTACAACGCGGCTACCCAGGAAACTACGCAAATGACGCCGTTCGAGCTTGTCTACGGAAGACTGCCGACTACGATGCTTGAGGCCATGCTTCCGTATGTAGAAGACGACGACCTCAACCCAGACGTCCAAGAATACCATCAGCGCGCGGAGGAGGCCCTCCAGCTCGCTGGAGTTCGTACGACGGAGCAGCAGCTGGTGGATGCCAGGCACTACAACCTCCGACGCTGAGAGGTCGAGTACCACCCAGGGGACCGTGTTTGGGTTTGGACTCCCATCCGACGACGCGGACTCAGGGAGAAGCTTCTGCGACGGTATTTCTGACCCTACCAGATTCTACGACGTGTCGGCCAACGTACCTACGAGGTGATCCCCGATGGCGATTTCGGAACATCACGACGACGCACGCAGCCCAAAGTCGTCCACGTGGTTCGTTTGAAACCTTACTATACCGGATGACGGACTTTTTTTCTTGTTTGTTCGGACTGTCTTTTATTTTAGAATCGGGTCGATGCACTCTTAGAGGGGGTCTAATGCCACAAACCATGTATTGTTTATTTATTGTTTTTTTTACTGCCGGGCCACGCCCGGCCATGTTTTCTGCGTTCGAAGCTAAGCGCGGCTTCCATTTTGTATTGTTATGCCGCACGGGCTATCACATTCAGATAAGCAGACTGTTTCGCCATAACGTCGCTAGCCCAGAATAATCTTCTGTGATCTACAAAGTTCTGGATGTGAATCGACGGTTCCAGAAACACTTGCGCCGAAAGATAAAAGCCTGGAGAGGCAGACGCCGCGGCATTCGAATCGCTGGAGCTCGGCTGCACGCGTCACTTTGTTGACTGCCGCTTCGCCGCCTCTGTATTCCTTGAGTTGTTAGGGGAGCACAAGTTCGCTCCAATAAGCTTGTTTTCCTTGAAGATAAATGCGTCGTCGTTGACTTCGTGACAACATGGAATGTTTTGTTTGTTTACGATTGCGGTGTTCTGTTCCGCGAAATCACTTCTGCGACACGTGACCTTTTAAAAGTATTTCTGTGAAATACACTATGGTGAACTACTATCGTCCAGCCAGTAATCACTGCCCTTAGAAAACTAATCTTGCCACACCGTCGTTGTCGCCTGGCTGACAACCCTCACATTTCATTTTTTTAACAAGGTGTATTTCCATTTCCTGCTTCATAACAACCTTAACCCTACGCCAGTCTGAAGCGTTAACTACACGCCAAAGTGGAACTGATGCGTGAAAAACTAATAATGCATTTTGCCTTTCCTTCTTCCGTCCAAGTCGACATTTGAAGCGCATTTGTTTATTGCTGACTTTAAATTTTTTCTTTGTAAATTTGGTGCTTACCTTGAAATTTATTTTGTCCTCTGTTCTGAGGGCGGCGGTGTAAATGTCACCTACGTTTACGTCACCGACTTTTGTAGTAGCTCCCTTATATACATACGTACTTGCAACGCCGTCCTTCACAATTACTCCTGCTTTCCAGGTTTTGGCACCATCGTACCAAACCCCTATATGAGTCTCTCCCCTGTAAATAAAACAAAACAATTATCGCACGGCGTGTGCGAAACCGTGTCTGTGGGCGGTGTCGCTGTAAAAACAACCACAAACGACACAGCGGTGAACAAAATGTTCGAGTTAACACTGTACTACACAACCGAACAAAAGAGACCGAAAACAGATGACCAGAACAAACTTAGTGGTTTGCAGGATTTAGCAGATTCAGTGGAGGTAGCACATGATGCAACATGATCTTATGCGCCACAGCCCAAAAACTGTTCAATAGGTGAAGGGCCATAAAATAAAAGACATATAGCGTAGAGCATAACTAAGCGGATATAAAACCCCACTTGCCCACAATGCAACCCAATAAACTATTTGGAAATGCTCCGAAAAATTCCCTGGCACGACTCTACTGTTACGACGACACCACCTCCCTCCTTTGGTGGTAGCGGAATGCCGCTTAGACCACTGATCTGTGGTCTAATTGATCAGGGTAATGCGGATTCATACACGGTCGGAAGGAGCACAGTGATATTGGCATGAACCATGCATTGTGTTTGTTTACGCATGTGTTTTGTTTTTAACCTTTTCCCGCGCCCGCCTGTGTTATCTGCGTTTGAAGCGAAACGCGTGAATCCTTAACGTTGTTTGGTGTACCGCGCACGATTTCGAATTTTATAGCAGGAGGAAGAGTGTTCTATCATGTCTTCACTCGACAAGAATGTCCTACTTTGTTGGCAGCGGTTCTCTATCTTATTCGAGCATTCTAAACATACATACGCAGAACTACAAATGGTCGATTGATTGATTGATTGATTGCCTAATTGATTGTAGGGTTAAACGGGCCGACGCAACAGAGGCGACGAGCCGCGCCGTAGTGGAGGGCTCCGGATTAATTACGACCACCAAGGGATCTTTAACCTGCGCCGAAAGCTCACACACACGGGCGTTCCTGCTTTTCCCCTCTATCAGAAAAGCGGCTGCCGCGGCCGGGAATCGAACCGGCAATCTCGTGCTCAGCAGCGCAACGTCTTAGTCATTGAGGTACCACTTTGGGTTAGAAATGGACGAAGGGAAAATGCCGGGGAATGCATTTCCAGACACTCGCTGGCGCGCGTCACTTTGTTGACAACTGCTTCCGCATATTGCATATTCCCTGAGTTCGCAGGGGAGCAGAACTTGGCTCCATAAACTTTTGTTCCTTGAAAAAAACCAGGATTCACCTTGGCAACGTGACCTGTGGTAGAGGAGGGCATACACAGCCTCTATGCCAGCCCAACTCGACCCAGCCGCCAACGGTAAGGTTTGTAGCCCGAAATCGGGCTCCTGCCAAAAGCACCCAAGACGGCTCCAAAAACGCCATGATGATAGGGTAAACTTCTCCAATCCTCCTGCAACAGACCCGGTAACAGCCGGCGTTCGGTGGCCCCGCACTGTTGACCCTGAAGAATGGTAAACGAAGCTGGTGTGCGTCCGCATCTTCAACGGGTGGTACCACGAAGAAACGTTTCAGCATGTGTTCTTCTACTAGAACATGCAGCTCGAGACAACCATGAGAGCTGCTCGCCAATTGGACGCATTTTCAAACCGAGCTTCATAACACTTTTACTACCGTGAAACGCTCAGCACGTTTGCTTGAAACCAGAACGCTACACCCCAACGAGGTAGCTGTAATGTTTGTTCAGGAGATGAAGAGAATGTTTCGCCATGCCCATCCGGAATTAATAGGACAACCGAAACTGCGGTATTTGATGCGAGGGGTAAAGCAAGAGCTGTTCACTTGCCTTGTCCGTAACCCTAATTCACGTCTTTGGTGTGCGCGATGGAGAAGAATGCAGCACGACCGTTCGATGAATATGCTAGTTTCGCAGACAATCCGGCCGGCGATATCCGCTCCGATATACTGCACGAGACCACCTGCCAAGGGGCCTCCGAATACAATTCCCAAACACGCTGCTACTTCAAGTCGCATTCGTAAATGACTTCATCCGCGGAGAAGTATAACAAGCACTAGTGAATAGATAGAGGCACCAAGCGAACCACACGCCTTGGCGTACACCACTTTTTGTAGCCGCATTCTCTTGCACGTTACTCGTTTGTACGTTTGACTGCGTCCCGCTTTGGAACGCTCAACCCCAATAAATACCGACGTGTGGCGAACCCCCCATCATCGACCACAGTGCTACCACTGTGGTGAAGCCGGCCACATCTATCAAAACTGCCCGTACCTGCGATTCGGGAAGCAAGATTTCTTTATGGATGCATCTCCTTCGTCGCCCAGACAGTGCTCCAATGAGATCGATGATTACCTGAACCGCAGCAGCCGAGGTCTCGCACTTTATGATCATTCGCCGTCACCTTACCGATACGTATCGCCCAGCCGCCACAGCAACGCTGATTTTGCACGTGGGGAATTCCCCAGCCCCAGAAGGGAAAACTAAAAGCAAAAACATCGGGGTGGGAAAAGCAAACAAGCGACAAAAAGCGAAAACCCTCCAACGACGCAACGACGCTCCGAAAACCATGATTCACGACGCGCTCCATGCCGTGAAACTACGATACCTCCCTGAATTGAACCCTACGCACGAAGACAATAGTCGTAATACGGCACGCTATCCCGACGTGGCAGAAACGACAATCTAAGGACGACGACAACAACACCACGTACCACCCACCATCAACGTCAACAAGGCGTGATACGACAGCCCGGCGAACCCGAAAGTCGAGAATGACTACTTCTGTTGTGCAGCAATCCTTAGACAGCCTTTACGTTGTTGCAACAGGACAAACCGGAGAGGGCTATTCAGTGATCATCAGATAATTCGCGTAGAAGCTGAAAAAGTTACCACAAGTTCGGGCAGTTCGCACATACGCAAAGCAGAAGGCCATCTCTTAGCGCCTGTTTCGAACTTTTACATCGCGTATCACCATGCACGGCACCAGTTACGTTGCTGCGTTCGTTAAAAGAGCCATGAAGAGAAAATACAACATCTTTTAATTTGAAAGAACTAGGATTCAGTATCGCACTCAGCTCCATTACAGCCACAGTGACGTGTTATGAGCAAGAATGACGGCATACGGGCCAACAATGAAACATAATTTTCAGTGCGTTATCTGCACGTTAGTATTCAAGTGATGCGGTCCAACGAAACTAGAGGCCCCATTACAGACGTCCAGGCATGTGTTATCGCGACAGGTAAGTTAGGCGGCCACCAATCACACAGACAAGGTTCCGTGACATCGTAGAAATGTTGCGAAAAATTGGCCAGAGGTCGCGACTGCTTCGCACGTTTTCCTCCTCCAACTCAAAGAACGGGTTCTCGACTGCCTCAGCAAAGTGCATCCCAGTTCCGCCCTTGCTCTCGATATACAAGGCGCCTTCGATAACGTCACTCACACAGCCATTCTCCGCTAACTTCAAACCACGGGCTGCGGATCTGCCACATATAACTACGTGAGACCCTTTTTGACAGATCGAACTGCGACTCTACACATTGGCCTTCACCAGGAAGAGACCTTTCACACACCGGTAAAGGGCACTACCCAAGGCTCGGTTGTCTCACCCCTACTTTTCAATATAGCGCTCATGGGACTCCCGACAGTACTTGAACAAATCCCCCTGGTGTCGCACGCCTCATATGCAGACGACCTTACCATATGGTCGAACACAGGCTCTCCCAGAAAACAGCAAGACAGTCTTCAACAGGCAGTCGACACTACGCTCCAATATCTCTAAACCTGTGGTCTCTGCTGCGCCCCATCGAAATCCGCCTTACTCGTCCTCCGAGTATAAACCCGGGGCCACCCACCAAACCCTACCCCCGACCCATCACTCACTCTCAACGGGCAAGCAATCCCCACCGTCAAGACCCTCCGCATCCCAGGAGTCCACTACCACCACGATGTCTCTGGGGCCGCGTACCTCCCCAAACCTATACAGACAGTCTCCCAACTTACACACCCAATTCAACGAATATGCTCTCGCCGACACGGACTCAAGGAAACAGATAACTGCCGCATCATTCAAGCAATGCTGATCAGCCGCATCACCTATGGGGCACCCTATCTTACCTTAAAACACAAAGAACATGCCAAGATTGATGTCCAAATACGCAAATCTTATAAGACAGCCCTCAGCCTGCCTACCTTCACTTCTACCGACCGCTCATTGAAGCTTGGTCTACATAACACCCTCTCGGAAATTATTTAGGCCCATCTCCAAAACCAACTACAGCGCCTACAACTCACACGCGCCGGTCGTCATCTGCTCAAAACGTAAGACCGGAAAGTGGTACAAACTCCGGACTCGCCACAATGCATACCTCCATCAATGCGACGGAACATCCATGTCCTCCCCATTCCGCGTCATATGCACCCTACATACAATGCCGGCCGTCGTCAGCGTCGTACACGCCTCCTCATCAGAAAATACGCCAGTGACCCGACCACCCTCTATACTAACGCCTTTTCCTATTTTCAACGACCAGCTCACGTCGCTAATGTTGCCCGCTCCGATAATGCCATACTCACCTCGGCAACTGTCTTCACAGCGTCAACTACCACGGCCGAAGAAGCAGCCATTGCCCTCGCAATGACCCAAGCCATGAGTCCCAGCATAACAATACTGTCTGACTCACAAGCTGCCTGCCGTTGTTTTGCACTGTGGCGAGTCTCGGCTCTTACCCTGGCCAATCTTTCTCAATGTCCCACCCTTCCACATGCCCGCATAGTGTGGACACCCAGCCACACTTCCCTCTCTGGGAACGAGGTGGCACACGCCACCGCCCGAGCTCTCTTTCACCGGGCATTCCCAGAAGAGGCCAACAATGCAGAAGGTATTACAAACTCCCTTACGACCCTCTCCCAAACCTACACTGACATCCTCTACCACTACAGATCAACACGACGCACCTTTCCCCCTCCGCATCCTTCCCTTTCTACCACTGACGCCCGCATTTGGCGCCGACTTCAAACCAACACTTATTACGATCACCTCCACCTCCACCACATATCCCCTACTAACTACCCACTTAACTGCCCCAATGCGAAGAGTCCAACACCACAGCTCATCCCGTCTGGACGTGCCCCACCAACCCTCCACCACCCAGATCCCCTACCCTTGAGCAGTGGGAGTGGGTGTTGCAGAGCTGCCAGCTCGAAGACGAGGAGGCCCTAATCTCTCTGGCGAGGATGGCAGCCGCGGCGCGCGGCCAACCGGAATAGGATAGCCGCTCACAGCTCCTAACGTTTTCTCCCCTACCACAGCCCTGTTGTTTCAATAAACGTTTTCTCTCTCTCTCTCTCTCTCTCCGTAATTTATTCGAAGATTGCGATGATATTAGTATCATTGTTATCAGGACTAAGCACTGTTTCTAATAAACCCAACATGTTTTTTGTCTTCTTGGCTCCTTTAAAGGCCTTAACTGCTCCCGCCATGAAATTCTGGGCACGGACTTATTTATCGGTAACTTCGGCTTCAAAACACAACTGCGCCTCTACGAAATTTCTTCTCTGTAGGTATAGGTATGAATTCAAGACAGAGCAGAACGACTTACTCAATTTTTCACAACACCGATGAATCCCATGGGAGGTAAATGTTTCCGTGCAAAATACTCGTCCATTCTGTTCTGCAGCTGATCACCGGGAATAATATACAATAACTATGCCGTATATACTCATTAGCAATACTAGGTACTATTATGAGCAATATGAAAGGGAACACAGGAAAGCGTGGCAAAAAGCCTCGAAACAGATTCGGAGCGATACGATGATGGCGCTGTGAAAACAAAAGGTGGAAAGGGGGGCGCTCTTCCAATTTATTTTTTTTTACTCTTTCTCTTTTGCTCTTCTTTTCTTTTCAATATACAAGTGGTATTTGATGTTGCCGTTACGCTGCCCAGTGCTTGGGGGCTTGCAGCTCTGTCAAGCTGTCGATTTTTGACAGCTTTTACTGCTCGCTCCCAGCGTCATGTACGTTGTGCAAGATGCGAATAAAGACAAACAAACAAACAAACTGTTGTCACTCCCACCGCGCTGGCATTTCTACAAAGCAACAGTTTACGCCATTTCGCCGATAATTAGGTATCGTCGGACAACTGATAAGACGAACGGCGGGAATGGGAACAGTTGTTAGAACAGCATCTCCGATACCACTTTGTTTCCGACGGCGGCCGCTTCGTATAACTTACAGCTGGGTCTGAGGGTGTTTTCGGCGCGTTCCTGTGTTCCCTTTCATATTGCTCGTAATAGTACAACGGAAGATTCTTTGCAGCTACTTCCCTCAATGTAGGTTTCCAAATGCTCTTGAAGATTACGCGGCACGGCTGATGACGGCTATCACGATTGAGTGCTTGATTAGTGCTAAGGTGTTCATTCCTGCAAGCTCTGTTTCTCGTTCCTTCTTCGTACTGCCCGTGCCCTATCTTGCCGGCCTCCGGTGTACACGTTATCGGCGGATGATTGCGCACATTTTTAGGGGTCACTGTAACACTTTGGTGTCAGATTTGCGTGTTATTTTCCTCTGGGAGGCTTTTTTGACCTTGAGTGGCATGTGCGCGGCTGCGTCGCTTTTGTATTGTTTGTTGCTTGTTTTCTATTCCGCTTCAAAGAATGGCTCCCATTAGCGATAGTTTTGTCCATTGGTCCACGGAAAAAGTGCGTGATAATACAAAGAGCAAAACAGTTCGTGTGAACCGGGGTGTCGTCCTTGAAGTTGGGTGAGGTGCCTCTGCGTACGGGCCTCTATCGGACCGGCCGATGTGGGTAGGTTGATGTGGCGGGAGCTCATGCACGGTTTACGTTTCTCGGTGTGTTTGCTAGGGATCGGGGAGTTTTCTAGCAAACGGCGTGTGACAAAAACCCAGCGCCAGGCTGCTGTAGCGAGAGCAGTTCTTGAAGAACATCTACTCGAAAAGCCAAAATTGGCACACATCACAAATAAATGTATTTTTAGGCACTAAAATGCATGTGAGTAAACCGAGGCACATATAGGAACAACAAACTATTACTTTAATTGCTCCCTGCCATTATTCAGTGCTTAATTAATAACAAGGCCGGATACGGAATAAAGTAGAAAATACGCATTTTGCCTGAACTTGCGGTCTCTATTTATGACGTGAAATGAAATCGGACTGCAAGATGACGTCGTGAGGGCCTGGCGAAAAGGCAATGAGTTCGATCATGTAGATAGCGTCTTAGATAAACAGATGTAGATGTAGATAGCAAATAAGATAGATGTACATAGATGTAGATAGCGTCTTAGATAGAGTCTTAGATGGATTTAATAGGATGCGCTGAAGCGTTACGTCACTAAAGGCCGAAATGTGGTGTCACAACCGTCATCAAGTATGTGTGGCTACGCAGTTTATGATCGTTGCGTTCCGCCGGGAGGTTCAAACCATGCACCCGGCTACCAATGCGCCACGGACGGAACCGGCAAAATCCTCGAGTACTGAGACCTTCCGGCGGCTTCATCGTAGTTTCCCGACACGACCGGGACGATCTGCGGGCTTGGGATAGCTTGGACGATGTGTCTTGCAATGGTTCGCGCGTACGGGAGAATCCCGGCAACGGGAGAGGCGGCGCGTTGTTCACATAAGTGAGAGGAGCAGGTGCACGCAGGGAAATCTCGGCACCGATGAAATAAGCGCGCATGTTGGCGAGATCATGGGGTGTGTCGGCAACTTGCTGTTTTATAACACTTCTAAGAGAAAGAGGGAGGCTGGCGTCATGCACTAGTGGGTTAGGGGCCAAGCAAAGCCGGCCAGCAACTCCGGACGGAAGAACTGCTGAATAATCATCATTCATCATTGATTCACCTTTAAGGGGGGAAAAATCAAAGTGCAAATGGCAATGAATATGCAGTTCAAGGTTGCAGTTTTTGAATTACCGAGACATGCATGTAGAAACGAACACTAAAAAAGAAAACAGAGAATGTGAAACTAAATCTTAAGCACGGAATTCGCAATCAAAAATTTACTAGGGGCGGCGAAGAAACAACGTTAAGAAACCCAGAAATGAAGAGTCAAACGTCGTTAGCAAATAATCTCTAAATTTAAAGGCAACTTGTTCAATCACGCGTCTACAAGTCGCGGTCGTCGGTTCCAGCACTTGTGCTTGACAATGACTGATGCTAAGAAAAAGATCGCCTTGTCAGAGCTCACGGTTTTCTCAGTTCATCATAACTCTAATGCAGGTTGAATAAATGGTCAGCCATTTGCGAATTCTTCGCCAGCACAATTTTCAAGGGTCGTTAGATATTCCTTTAAGCATGCACTTGATTTTATCTTCTGCACTGATCATGGCACTGACTTGCTTGCACAAATATTAGTCATCCCCAGGGTAGGTGGTGTAGTTCTCACCTGCCGGCTGTGCCTATTCGCACAAACGAGTGAAGGGTTAACCCTCCAGGGCGAACGAAAACTTCGGAAATCTTAATTTGAATTTCGGCCACAGCTGCAAGTCCTGTTCATAGTTATAATACGAAGTTCTCCGACACGAGAACGGGAATATATCACGTTATTCAGCTTCATCTTGCCACCTCAATTGTTGTGTGTGCTCACTCGTTCATAGAAGGTAAGCCAGTCCTCCACAATCATCACAGCACAGAAAGAACAGAACACAGACGGCCGGAAAACACAGGTTTTACGGTGAGCCACAACTAAACTTTTATTCAACAATTGCAAATAACTCTCGCGCGAACTTAAAAATGTGCGCCAATTGAACCTGGGAAGGTGCTTGCAAAGCGAAGCTGTAAACGACACCCTCAACGACAATGCATGCGACGTCACTTGAATTCACCCACGTGTCTCTGCAAATAGGGAAACCAGAGACAAGTGAAATACACGTAGGAACGTGTAATACACGTAGGAAGTGAAATACACGTAGATATTGTTCGGTAATGTCAAATCAATGACTCACCGGTAAAGGTAAGTGGTTGTGGTGTATTGGTGAACCGCATAAGTGCAACATTTTTTTTCATAAAATTGAAGGAAGCTCAACCCCGGTGTTAAACGATCTCACTTCTCTTTCGTCTGCGGAGCCCTTCTCGTTGCCACCGTCAAGCCCACGCGGGGACGGAAGAGTCGTTTACGTCCGGCGTTCTGCTCCAGCTACAGCCGCTACACGCCGCGTGGGAGGTGCACGCAGCTGTGCGAGAGGTCGCGTGACGTTATCCCGTGGTATTCAGCGGTAACGAAAGAGATAAACGTCTATCCCGTGTCCGCGAGGGCTCGTAGCTCAATCGGTAAGATAATAGGCTCTCACTCCGTTTTCTCTATTCACTTCAGATTCGATTTCTGGCGGTGCCCGCAAATTCTTTTCTTTGTTTGTGGCAGTTTTCTGGTGACACTAATGGTCGCGACAGTACACTTGGGAATAGAGGTAGAAAACGTCGCTTTAAAATATGAAAACTGAAACCCACTAAAAGCATCTGCACCTGCACAGGCGCACCTTCTCACGCGCCACGTTCAGCCACATACGATAGACGGGAGAATGCCGACGAAAGAACGACAAGACTCGCGACGATGGCGAGAACGACAAGACGCGTCGGGAGAACGAGACACAAGCTTCCAGGGAGTCCGGATTCCAGCCACAAGAATGACGGAGCGCTAACGCAGGAATCAGATATTTTCCCAATTTTATATGCTTACACAACTTCCCTCGCTTTTTGGTCATTAAGCCGATACAATACAGATGTATGAAAAAGCGAAGGTGCAAATGCGCACTCTCTGCGTTGGGTGGAATGGCGGCCTGAAGGTGACCTGTTTACATAATTGCCATCTTTTCGGAAGTGATGATTTAAGCATCGCCCGTTTCACCAACGTAAAAGCGACAACACTTGAAGGAAATGCAGTTGACCAAATTTGAGTTGCACGCCGCAAGCTGGCTTTTATGCTTTACACAACATCTGATTACTCAACCCTTTTTTCTGAAACTTTTTTCGGCCCTTTTGTCGAACGTGGGACGAATGAGGTTGAACTTCTTTTTGCCCCACACACTACAGTGACGTTATATCTGTTCCTTATATTTTTCAAACGGGGTGACCCACTGTGGAGATGCAGGACAACAAAAACATTTTCCTCCATTTTTTTCACTACATTTTATGCACACGAACGGTTTTTCTTCACCAAATTCAATAACTTAGAACAGGCCGTCACGATGACTCCGTCAGCATAGCAAACATTTTTGAGTCTGTCAAAGTGTATTACACAACTATACTTGATTTGTTTGATAACAAGACTTGAACATGGCCTACCTGAGGCAGTTTACAGCAATTCCTTACTTTAAATTCTAGGAATCTGGCGACTAAAATTCAGGGAAGGCTTCGTTTACAAAGGAACACCGAGCCGAGGTACGTCATTTACGTCATACTTTACAGACAGGTTTGAAAACTGTATTGTTCTGTCTTCTAGCGACAAGCATTTAAAAGTCAGCTCGAAAGCACCAGGTTTGAACGCTTCGGAAATATCGAGCATTTTTTTTTCTGGGATAGTAGTTCTCTCGAAACACCAGGTAATCATCAACATCCCTGAAATGTTTAGTGCCAAAATCTGCATGTCTATAACAATGCGGGTCAACATGAGCCTGGAAAATGTCACCAACCAGAGGAGCAACTTCCAAACCTATACACATTTCAGACGGCTGTACACAGATGCGGGGAAGCCTGCTCACAATAGTGGATTTTCAGTAGAAACTCAAAAACTCGAAGAAGGCCTCCACTGACATCCCACAATGTTGTATAAACTAAACCTTGTAGTTGTGGACCAGGATGCACTCCTTTACAGAAGCCAAAATTTCTTCACACGGAAGGGAGTTGAAGAGGTTCTAAACGTAATGCTGAATGCAGAACGCCGGCCTTCATGCTTTATGCCACACCACGCAGCTGTCGTGTAAAGCATCAGAAACCGTTTGTGCCTTGCAATTCCAATGGGGTTCATAGCGTGCCCCTTAAGTGTGGTCGCTCTTACATTGGCCAAGCGGACCGCTGCTTGAATGTTTCCTTGCGAGGGAACGAAAGGTAATTGCCTTAAGGGGCTGCTTCAGGCTATCTTTCGAAGAATTCTAACAAGTGGGGTTGTCCGCCACTCTTGTCTTATACAAAATATCGAGGGGTGTTGTGTAATCCTATAAAATTGCAGAAAGGTCTCACTCGTGCGTTAGCGCTACTTTATCTCAATTCTGGACACCTAACTAGCGTTTTTTTATTGAATGCGGTGCATGTGAACGTGTGACTGAGAAGATGCAGACACTTTATGGGTGTTTTTTTCTGGCTGGCTATATATTTGCAATTGTTCAATATAGTTCAGTTGTGGGTTAGCGCTTGCGGCGTGTTTTCCTCCAACCTGTGTGCCATTCTTTCCGCGCTGTGAAGATTAAGCCGTAGCAACAATGCCGGTTTTTACAGTATGACAGTTACACAGCTTGTTCATTTGTGCCACCCAAGGACCCGCATCCAGCTGACAAGCCGATCCTGTGCAGATGTTCCAGCATCGAAGAAGGGCCAGTTTCCAGCTCCACGTCACTGGGAGGTGTCATGGCTGTCATGGGAACCCTAGAGCGGAGTTCCAGCATAGAGACGAGGCAGCAACAGCAGTCTTCACCAATTCTAGAGGAATGTACTGCTCAGTACCAAAATAAAGGATGAGAGGCAGTAATTCCAATGCAAACTGTAGAAGTTGCAGTAACTCTAGCCCACGTCGCTGAAGATGCTGCTGACAGTCGCTCCACTTCGTCATCAGCGCTCGTGGTGCAGGAAGCAAAAGCGATGGCGCTGACACAGCCACTGCACATGGTACGCAGCGGTTTGCCGGTGACTGATGTGCATGCACCGGTGGTCCTGATTACAATAACCAATACGCCTGTGGCATAGTGGTTATTGCACCAGACCGGTACTCTGGAGGTCGTGGGTTCGGATACCTCCTGGCGGGCATTTTTTCTACACTATCTTTTCTTTGAAAATTCTTTATCGGTTTCAAATACCTACCACGTCCTCCCCTTTGCTTTCGAGGTTTTCTTGACTGCCAACCCTCACTTCTCTCTTATATATAGATATATATATAGCGAACCATATTAAGGCATGAGGGGCTCGTTGAAAATAAGACAGAAATAAAGTTTGGCAGTCAAGAAAACCTCGGAAAGCAAAGGGGAGGATATGGAAGGTCACTGAAACAGATAAAGAATTTGAAAGCAAAGAAATTTCTTTGTTTCCAAATTCTTTATCTGTTTCAATGACCTACCATATCCTCCCCTTTGGTTTCCGAGGTTTTCTTGACTGCCAAACGTGATTTCTACCAGAACCTCCCACGACAAACCGCAAACGAACTTGGTCTTAACACATTCCGCATCTGTTCCCAAAGTCTCGTCTATACTAAAAAAGCACTATAACATTCTTACCCAAAGTGAGCGCCTAAAACATATTTTTCCCGAACCCCCACAGGTTGTGTACAGGCGAACCAAAAACATTAGGGATGTCCTGACCTCATCCAAAATAAGGACTCAAACGACCGGCGGATGCAGTCC
Organism: Haemaphysalis longicornis; assembly: GCF_048455015.1. Lineage (NCBI taxonomy): Eukaryota > Metazoa > Arthropoda > Arachnida > Ixodida > Ixodidae > Haemaphysalis > Haemaphysalis longicornis. Next base: position 9,009,023 of record NW_027526233.1, on the reverse strand, counting down.
TTGCGGGAAGCCTCGATGCCAATTATGCACGCACATGTCCACAACGGATACCGCGGTCAGTTCAGCCTCTGACTTTCGTCTAAAAATTAAAGGAAACCTGAACTTTGATAGTTCCAATGTGGTATATTTGCTCGAGTGTACGGTGTGCCACCTACAATACATCGGGCAAACATAAAAGTCGTTCACATCTAGGTTTAATATTCACAAGTCACATTCCAAAACACTGCCATCTCTCCCGTTGTCAAAACACGTTAACCTTCCTGGGCACTCTTTTGACCACCTCACAGCCACGATATTAGAATCTGGGTTTCGCTCTTACCATGATCGACTAATCCGCGAATCGGGTCTCATTTACAAGTTCCAATCCGCATCTTCAGGCATTAATGAGAGTTTGGGGAAATTATCGTCTTTGGTGGGTACCTAAGCCATTTTCACTGTTTTCCTTTCACGGTTTTTTTTTCATTCGCCCTATTGAACACTGTCAGCCACCACACGTTTCCCCCCCCCTCCCCCCCTTGTCTGTCTCCCTTTTTTTTCGTGGAATAGTAGCTGCATTCCCAGTACGCCTTCGCTCCCGTGGTTGGCAGCCCCCTTTGGGGGGTTAAATTTGTTATCGCGAACGCGCCGTCCGCGCGGTCACTCACCATCTTCTTTGATTTTGCGTGGTTCCCCCACCCCTCCGCTTCTTGGACTGTCAATCATTACTCACTTCTTTGCATGCCTCCATCCTGCTGTGACATGCTTTTATTGTATACACAGAGAAACTTGTTGACCCTTACTGGCTACCGATTCAATAGTTGCTTCCACGCAGGACACACCCAGTTACTTCTTACCTGGCTAAATAATTGGTTGCGTTGCTGGCACGTGCGCTCTTCTGTGACTTCTGTGAACTTGTAAAGTGCCCTGACATTCCCCACGCCGCCGGTAATTGGTGTTTTCAGGAATGGGTGTGTTACCGGTGGCTTCTGTTCTGTATTTATTTGTTGTTCGTGTACTTTGCATTTCGTGTGTCGAGACGTTCCCTGCACCATTCATTTATTCGTCTAATTCGTATGGAAAGTGTATTTGAACAGCTCCCTACCCCTTTTTTTTTAATGGATGATGTTGAATATTGCTGGGCTTTTTAGAAAAGAGTTTGTGATCATGTATAGTGCCACATGTATAATACCCACCCTTCCCTGCTCCCTCGCCCCAAACCCGGCAATGTTGTTAAAAAAAGGGTACACTGCAGCACACCCTCTGCACCTATATAATCGTGCGTGCTCCAACGTTGTATGTTACTCAAGATGAAGACTGTTCCCGCAGTCGGAACGTCAGTAAACCACTGTTTTTGTTTTTAATCGTGCGTCTACCATTTTCTCAAGTATTTTTCTGGCTCCTCGAGAAGTTTTCTTTTACTGCTTATATATATATATATATATATATATATATATATATATATATATATATATATATATATAGACATATAGTTATATATGTATACATATTATATATATATATATAAGAGAAGAAAAACTTCGAACAAGGTAAAAGCACGATTGTGCCCTACGTTTCAGCAAAGAGGACTTGCTTTATGTTAACAGGTCATGTTAACATGTTAACAAAAAAGACAACGGATAGGGTGCTGCAGGAGTGTTATTGGCCAGTCGTGGGATCCGATACCAAGCGCTTTGTAAGATCCTGTGATGTGTGCCAAAGAACCGTACCGAAACATCTGGTGGGGCGGGTACCTCTTTGAAGTATGCCAGTCATCGATACCCCGTTTCAGCGAGTAGCGATCGATATTATCCGTCCTCTCTCCCCAACCTCCCAGAAGGGGAATCGGTACGTCCTCACAATGGTAGAGTTTGCAAGACGTTATTCAGACGCAGTTGCTCTACCGAGTATTGAGACGGAGAAGGTTGCCGAAGGGTTGATGGAAATGGTTTCCCGCGTTGGTTTTCCACGAGAAATCGTTAGCGACCGAGGAAAGTTATTTACATCAGTCCTGATGAAGGAGCTGAACAGGCTCCTCTCGTTTTCACAGTTGCCTACGACACCATATCATCCCATGGCCAACGGGCTTGTCGAGCGGTTCTACGACACGCTGAAGCAAATGGTTCGCCGCATGTGCCAGGAGAGCCCTAAAAACATGGATAGGTACCTGGCGCCGCTAATGTTCGCTAACCGCGAAGTGCCCCATGCCAGCCTGGGTTTCTCGCCCTTCGACCTGATCTATAGCCGCTACTTCAAGGGCCCTATGGCCATCTTGAAGGAGTTATGGACAGGAGAAGGGATCGATCAGGACACGAAGACATCGTACAGATACGTTGTCGATCTGAGAAGGTGCCTGGAAGACACCTGTCTCATTGCACACGAACAGCTTAGCAAAGCCAAGGTTCTCCAAGTATTGCTCCTTCTCCCGTCCGACACGAACAAGCTCATCCTGACATGGAAAGGGCCCTTCACTGTGCTGCAAAGAAGAAATGAAATCGACTACGTCATCGACCTGGGCACGCGAACCAGCTTGTTCAACATAAACATGTTGAAAAAGTATGAACCCCGAATTCCGCCAGAACAAACACGTCGACAAGCTTCTATAGCACTCCAAACAGAGGATGCGGGATGGCAACAGCCGTATGAATCTTCGCTTCACCGAACATAGGTTGTGAACCGGCAAAGCTTCTATCCTTCGAACTGGCCCTTTTACCGCACCGATCGGCAGGGTATTCTTGCAGTGGCAGAAAAAAATTGCCCATCTCGTTGCATATGGCAGCGGGCGCCGCTCGCCGCATGAGACGGTCTGCTCAACGTTGGTTTATATTCTAGTGGCGTGTACTGCCCTTGACTTTGTTTTTCCCCAACACTACCTTACTGCAGTTTTTTGCTGTGGTCAGAGTGATGTGTGATTTTTGCTTACACTTTATCTTTGCCTTTGCTTCATCCGCGGGTGTGTGCGTTTTTTTTGTACCCGTTAGTTTGAACATCGAGCTCGCGTGTGTGCTCGATGTTCAGCGTTCAATAGAGGACAAAAAAAACGTTCTCACAGCCGCCTCGAATGTGAATGTTCGGCGACGCCGATGGCGGGTCTTCGCGAGTCCGAGTCACGGTCGAGCGCTGGTCGTCTGTTGCCAGCTTCGCCCGAGCGAGACGGAAGAAGATGCACCACGTCCTACGTGGCGGGTGCAGCGGTGGTTCCGCCCTGGGCCGTGATCCCGATCCTCGGCCAGTCGCACGATCACGCCCCGGTCATCTGCGGGTCCCACACGGGTTGGCGGGCCCCGACTCACACGCCTCGAACTACTCGAACGGGATGATCACAGGAACTGCGGGTCCGCCCCCAGTCCTTGCCCGCTCGTCAGCTCCAAGTCTCCGCTGCCACTGGAACCGCGTTCCACCTCCAGCCCTTTTCTTCCTCCTTCCAGTCTTCGTGCGCCAGCGCGTGGTCCACTTTTTTCCAACAATGATGGCCAATCCTCACATATATCTATATATATATATATATATATATATATATATATATATATAGATATATATATATATATATTGTGAGCTGAGTTTGTGTCTTGCTGCCTGCTAGGAGATATTTGTCCCCAATGGTATTAATCATCATCAGCAGGGACGCTGGGTCGCCATCTTGGTTCGTCCCCGGCTGACGCCTCGGAATAAAGGAGCTGCGAAAGCAACGGTCCCGTCACCTTCTATCTACGGCCTCACAATATATATATATAATATATGCATATATATATATATATATATATATATATATATATATAAGACAGAAATAAGAGTTACCAGCAAAGAAAACCCCGGGAAGCAAAGGGGAGGATGTGGTAGGTCATTGAAACAGATAAAAAGTTTGGAAAGAAAGAAAGTGGGGAGAGAATTCCCGCCAAGTGGAAACCGGACCCACGACATCCAGAATACCGGTCTGGTCGTGGATTCGGATCCCACCTGGCGGGCATTTTTTCTTTCCAAATTCTTTATCTGTTTCAATGACCTACCACATCCTCCCATTTGCTTCCCGAGATTTTCTTGATCAATGCTTTAAATAATTCTTTCAATAAAACCTAGAGAAGCTTACTTACACATAAATGAGAGAAAGCTCTCGGATTTCGCGTTAGTTGTGGGTTTTAAAAACGCATTCCGGAATTGCGGCTTTAACATGCACAAATGCAAGACCAGGAGCGCCGACATGTTTAGACAAAGGCCAACCAGAAAAACGTTTGGGATAAGACCGTCGATTATTTAACCGTATAATAAAGTTTTTTTCAGCTTGGCGATGTATTGTGGTCCACGAATGGTGCACTAGAGAATGTATACGAAATTGGCCGAGTCACAGCTGAAGTTCCCCTTTGCATTTGCGGAGTAGTCTGAAGCCTTGCTGGCGCCGCTATTCGTGGTGGCCACTTGTGGGCATACTTTACGTGTATGCTTGTTACAGGGCATGCAGCTCGTAGTTTGTAGTAGGCTGATGCGAGACGGTGTAAGAAAGTTGTCCAGATACGCTGCTCTACAAGGCCTGGGGGTTTGGGAAGAATTCTTTTCAGGCGCTCTTTCTGATTAAAGATATTGTGACGTTTTGGTAGTACAGTGATACTTTTCGAGAGGAGGATTCGCTCCAAGAAAGTCTGCCTTGCTAGGATACATTGACACTCTTACATTGACTTAGTTCTTGACGAGTGAGATGTTGCTGCCAAGCACCCAAATAAGCGTTCTGGTTATCTTGCTTTGTCATGACGATGGCCGCGTCATAACTTCCCCACCGAGCAAGGATCGATTCGATGCGGCCAATAGCGAAATGGCAGGGGGATGTAGAGCAACGGTACCCATTGCGTTAATGGTGAGGCTTAACTCGAACTACGTGGACCACTTAAAAAAATCGAGGTTCGGTGAGATATTCGCCGCTCTGTGTAAGAAATGACTGCATGCTTCATGTTGGCCGTCGAAACAAAGTGCCTCATATGGCTGTAAATAGCGCATAAATACCTTCTCGGTAAGATAGAAATGCCATGTGTGCTAAAAAATTGAAACACTGTGTCCAGGAGTGAAGACTGCGCAACACCAACGGAGGTTGTAACTAACGCATCCTTTGCTGCACTAGAATGCCGGTGGTTTTGTACAGAGCTCGAAAGGCGTCCCCTTCAATTCATAAACTTAATACGGTGTTCAAAGTGCTGTCGTTTATCAGTTCCGGTTGCCTTTCCAGCCGGCCAGTATCCTCTTTCAGCTCTATCAACGGGGAGTGAAGGGCGGGGCGTAGCTTATCTCGATTGTCAAGGTACGAAGTAGCGAGCACAGCTATTTCTTAGCTATTCACTTTTGCCGCTTGCATATTGTATCTGTGTGTTTTATTAACGCAAGGACGTGTGAGGACATAGATCGATAAAGCAATGCGCTTTCTTATTTAGTGTCATGTTTTTGACAAAAATAAAAAATAAAATTGAGATGATGGTGATGCGCTTGGTGAAAATTCTGTATATGTGGGTGTAAATAACCCTTATCCTAAAACGTCAAGATCATCACAATGAGAGGAGACAAAAGCGACGGCTAAGTGTAACAGTACTGAAAGTCTTCTAACTTGCCGTTTGCTCTAGCGATGTCAGGGAGTACCATTGTATATGTCATAGAAACGCCACGAGCCCCACCTACTGGCTTCTCACAGTTGGTAGGAGATGAGCGCTAAGAATGAAATGTCAACCAGGTAGCCCAAAAGGCGTTGACTTGTGTCCGCGGGTTGATCCGCTAAAAAACGATGGCTGTAAGGGTATCGTGAAGGTGTAAAGTTCAGGAAAATGTCGCTTTCTTGCACCGTAGTATTCCAAGCAAGGAATTATTACGTGGAGAACTGCATGTCATCCGCACTTCTCACAAGTTGGTGGTGGGCTTTCGTTTAAAATACATGACTGTGTAGCGTGTGATGACCCGTTCTTAATGTGCACTATATGAGTTCTGAAATCCTCTTTCGTTTTTCTTTGTTTTATTTGCCTATTCGAGATGTGTAATGAGCTGGTTGTTTTGAACTTGTGTGTCCCACGGTATCTGCCAGCGCCGTTGAAGCCTACTGCCGAATACTAAGTTTATGTGTATGTAAAGAACATGTTCAACATCAATAACATTGCAGAGAACAGGCACATGTGCATATTAGTCATCGTTTTCATTACCACGAACTGCCGCTGTCTCCTGGCATCCAGCAAACTACTGAAGTCAATTAAAGAGCATAGGCCGATATTACCGAATAATTAGGACAATTTAAAATCAAATTTTTTGTTTCTTTTGCTGAATGTAGAGCTAATACTACGTGGACGGAGTCTGCCGAAACCACGAAAGTGTGTTTGCTGCTTTGTGTAATGTGTTCACCAATGCTTAAAATGACGTTCGATTTGGCCTGTCTGTGTGTCAGTACCTCGACTGAGGCTCTTGAACAAAATTAAAAAGGAGAGCGTGAATGAGACATTATTTGGGCAAAACATGTGAAAACTAGTAAATGTGGTAGCAGGAGTAAGGGCTTCTGAAAAGTTTTCAGCTAAAATACATTTGTGTGAATATCTGAACCGTGTGAACCAAAGCTGAATGTATAACGAACACTGCTGCTGTTGTTTTATGTCGATAGACTTTGCTGTAACTCTTCACTTACCAAACATAGAAAACGCGTTTTAAACAATACCAACCACATTTGAAACCGCCGAGATATATCAATATCAAGCTATTAACCATAGCGCAGCTTCTTGAGATTATATAAGGCTTTTCAAAGCTATAGTTAACGAAAAACAGGTTTATGCAATATGCCTTGGTTGCGGAAACGCCTTCGATAGGAATCCTCACAACGAATTTATTATGAAATTAAAGCACATTGGTACAAATACCAATGTAGTGAAATGAATGAGGTCAATCATTCCACAACTAGGACGCAGTACGTGGTCATTAAAGATTACAAGTCTCAGGTTAAGCTCCTAACTGCTGGAGTCCCTCAAGGGTCCGTCCTCGGACTGGTAATATTTCTCGTTTACATCAAAGATATTTGTTGTGATATTATTAAAAAATTTACTGTTCGACTGTGCGCTGCGCCGATGAGTGTTTAGTTTATTGTGAAACATGCAACCATAACAATAAAAAAATGCTCAGCGACGCATTGGCGTCTGTTGAAAATGGGTGTGAAACTTGTAAAATGCAAATAAATAAATACAAGCGTTTTTTGCGAGTTACATAGTACCGAATGTCATAAATTTTGAGTATCAAGTAATATCCACTGCACTAGCTACCGTTCACACCTGTAAATGCTTAGGAGTAACAATATCCGAAGACCTCAACTGGGACCAACACATCACTAATACCTGCTCTACCGCTGGAAAGGCGTTATGATTTATTTATTTATTTATTTATTTATTTATTTATTTATTTATTTATTTACTTATTTATTTATTATTTATTTATTTTTTTACAATACTGCCAGTCTCTTACGAGACCAAAGAAGGAGGGCATGAGTTTCAGAATAAAATAAATAATAAGTACATCCTGACAGGCGGCATGCAAGACTGTAGCTATTGTAAAATTGATAATAACAATGCTAGTAACATAGAAACAATAAACATAGGTATTTATGCATCCCAAATACACACACTTCGGAAGCAGCGAACTGAATCTTTGCTGCACAAAAAGAATCAATACAGTTTAATACAGAGAAGGCGTCGTGTACACTTATACATCGAAATAAATACAACTGGAAAACAATAACGAAGTACATGGTTTAAATAAGCCGTTGTTATATACTAGGATGGTCTCATTTTTTAAAGTGAATTCTGCCAGTGATTGTGCGTTAGTCATGGAGGGATCTGACCTATTCCATTCGGTGATTGACAGGGGGGAAAAGGAACGCTTGAAACAGTCGTTGTTACAAGCGTATTCTTTGATAGTGTATGCATGTTTATGTCGTAGTGTTCGTGATTCTGCCAAAAATATGTACCTGGACGCATCGATGCGGCTGTGGTTATGCAGCATGTGGTGCAGAAATTTGAGACGCGCGAGTGTTGCTCTTGTTGCAAGCGTGGCTAGACCGGAGGTTTCCAAAAGGTTTGTGGGCGAGTGGGTGCGTTTATACTCGCTATGTATAAACCTAATGGCCTTCCTTTGAACCAGTTCAACTTTTGCTACATTAGTAACAGATTGCGGGAACCACACAGTGTTAGCGTACTCCAAGATTGGTCGTACGAATGTGGTGTAGGTTAGGAGCCTAGAATCTGTCGGCGCGAAGGGTAAACGCCTTCGTAGAAAAAACAGTTTACGCAAAGCCGATGATGTCACATTGTTAATGTGGGCATCCGATCTCAATTCGGAAGTCAAGGTAACACCGAGATATTTCTGCTGCGTAACTCCTTGTAAAGGTGCGCCGTTAATTATATAGGTAAATTCGGAGGGTTCTTTTTTGTGTGTTAAGGTCATGAAAACTGTTTTTGTTAGGTTAATTGACAATTGCCACTGCTCACACCAGTTAGCAACCTTACTCAATGAACGATTTAAAGCTAAATGGTCATCCGAACTGTTAATCACTATGTAAAAAATGCCGTATTCTGCGAAAAGTCTAATTTTGCAGTCTATCTTATCAGTGATGTCATTTATATAAATTAGAAATAATAATGGCCTGAGAACGGACCTTGGGGAACACCTCACTTAACTGGAGCCGTCCACGACGATGCCCCTTCGAAATCTGCGACCTGTGACCGGTTTATGAGAAAGTCTCGTACCCAATTCGTTATTTCCCCAGTTCCAATGATGTTCTTCCATTTCAAAATCAGTTTGGTATGACACACTAGATCCAACACTTTTGATAAATCAAGCAGAATTATGTCAGTTTGGCCAAGGTTGTTTATACTATTTGCAAGGTCGTGGACAACCTCGGTAAGCTGAGTTATTATTGATAATTCTTTCCAGAAGCCATATTGAGTGGGGGACAGAAGATTGTTGTTTTCCAGAAAAATAGTTAAATGCTTTAAGAAAATATGCTCGAGTATCTTGCATGACGTACTGGTGAGGGATATAAGTCTAAAATTAGACGGAACTGCGGTATCTCCGGTTTTGTGAATGGGTATCACCTTTGCTACTTTCCATTCCGATGGCAGTGTAGCTGTTTCTATAGATTTGCGATAAATTATGCCGAGCTATTTACTGCACAGTTTTGCGTATCGGAATAGAAATTCATTAGCAATATCATCGTGGCCACTGGCTTTCTTCGGGTCTAGGTTCAAGAGAAGATTAAGAATCCTGGTGTCGCTTATAACTTATGGTTCAATGGGTATTCGTGCTGTAGGCATGGCCGTAGGAGTCGTGTCAGGTCATCAGTAAAGACAGATTGAAAATAATCGTTGAAGATATTGGCCTGGTTTGTTTTATCGCTACCGCTTAAAGACGAGTTTGTTTAGGTGGCAGGGCGAAAGCGTTTCCAGAATCGGTGAGGGTTATTTTTTTATGTACCCGGAAGTGGTGAAGTAAAATATTGCTTTTTGGCGATGTTTGCTTTTTGTTTGACGTCTGTAATAGCTCGTGATAGGTTAGACGCGCTTACTGGATTCTTGCCTTTCTTTTTCATTGCTTGATGTAGACTCTTAACTTTTCTCTTTGCGCGTAAAACTTCGCGGGTTATCCAAGGATTATGTTTTTTTTTGCCTTTTTGTTTTCAGTGGGACAAAGTGGGTAACGCAGAACACAACAATAGTCTTGAAGCACCACCATAGATGATTTGCATCAGTCGTTGGATGAAAAGCAAAGTTTGAAAAGTTTTAAAATTTCGCGCTCCTGGGTGACAAACTTATAGGCGGATCCCCAAGAGGCGACCACGGGTTGGCGCATGCGCCGGAATCCATGCACGTTGACGAGTGCTGAAGGCGTTGATTATCCGGGGCGATCCATGCAACTGTCTTTGGTACGTGGCTATTCTTTGCATACCGGGTGTCGCTAACCGAAAATGGCTTTCCGGTAGCGCTGGTGAAGGGGCGAAACAGCAGGCCGAGTAGAAACTGCACAAGGAATACGAAGTGGATAGGGATCCGCATGGCCAAGGTGCCGCCCTGCCCTTCGGCTGCCGCGCTCCTGGGTGACGAACTTATAGGCGGATCCCAGAGGGGCGACCACGGGTGGGCGCATGCGCCGGAATCCATGCGCGTTGACGAGTGCTGATGGCGTTGATTATCCAGGGCGATCCATGCAACTGTCTCTGGCACGTGTCTGTACGTTGCATACCGGGTGTCGCTAACCGAAAATGGTTTTCCTGTACCGCTGGTGAAGGGGCGTAACAGCAGGCCGTGTAGAAACTGCACAAGGAATACGAAGTGGTTAGGGATCCGCATGGCCAAGGTGCCGCCGTGCCATTTGGCTGGCGCGCTTCTGTGTGAAAAACTTATAGGCGGATTCCCGACAGGCGACCACGGGTGGGTGCATGCGCTGGAATCTATGCGCGTTGACGAGTGCTGATGGCGTTGATCATCCAGGGCGATCCATGCAACTGTCTTTGGCACGTGGCTGTTCGTTGCATACCGGGTGTCGCTAACCGAAAATGGTTTTCCGGTAGCGCTGGTGAAGGGGCGTAACTGCAGGCCGAGTAGAAACTGCACAAGGAATACGAAGTGGTTAGGGATCCGCATAGGCGAGGTGCCGCCGTGCCCTTCGGCTGCCGCGCTCCTGGGTGACAAACTTACAGGCGGATCCCCGAGAGGCGACCATGGGTAGGCACATGCGCCGGAATCTATGCGCGTTGACGAGTGCTGATGGCGTTGATTATCCAGGGCGATTTATGCAACTGTCTTTGGCACGTGGCTGTTCGTTGCATACCGGGTGTCGCTAACCGAAAATGGCTTTCCGGTAGCGCTTGCGAAGGGGCGTAACTGCAGGCCGAGTAGAAACTGCACAAGGAATACGAAGTGGTTAGGGATCCGCATAGGCGAGGTGCCGCCGTTCCCTTCGACTGCCGCGCTCCTGGGTGACAAACTTATAGGCGGATCCCATAGGGACGACCACGGGTTAGCGCATGCACCGGAATCCGTGCGCGTTGACGAGTGCTGATGGCGTTGATTATCCAGGGCGATCCATGCCACTGTCTTTGGCACGTGGCTGTTCGTTGCATACCGGGTGTCGCTAACCGAAAATGGCTTTCAGGTAGCGCTGGTGAAGGGGCGAAACAGCAGGCCGAGTAGAAACTTCACAAGGAATACGAAGTGGTTAGGGATAGGCATGGCCGTGGCGCCGCCGTGCTCTTCGGCTGCCGCGCTCCTGGGTGACAAACTTAGAGGCGGATCCCAGAGGGGCGATCACGGGTGCGCGCATGCGCCGGAATACGTGCGGGTTGAGGAGTGCTGATGACGTTGATCATCCAGGGCGATCCATGCAACTGTCTTTGGCACGTGTCTGTTCGTTGCATACCGGGTGTCGCTTACCGAAAATGGCTTTCCGGTAGCGCTGGTGACGGGGCGAAACAGCAGGCCGAGTAGAAACTGCACAAGGAATACAAAGTGGTTAGGGATCCGCATGGCAAAGGTGCCGCCGTGCCCTTCGGCTGCCGCGCTCCTGGGTGACAAACTTATAGGCGGATCCCAGAGGGGCGACAACGGGTGGGCGTATGCGCCGGAATCCTTGCGGTTTGAGGAGTGCTGATGGCGTTGATTATCCAGGGCGATCCATGCCACTGTCTTTGGCACGTGGCTGTTCGTTGCATACCGGGTGTCGCTAACCGAAAATGACTTTCCGGTAGCGCTGGTGAAGGGGCGAAACAGCAGGCCGAGTAGAAACTGCACAAGGAATACGAAGTGGTTTTGGGATCCGCATGGCGAAGGTGCCGCCGTGCCCTTCGGCTGCCGCGCTCTTGGGTGACAAACTTATAGGCGGATCCCAGAGGGGCGACCACGGGTGGGCGCATGCGCCGGAATCTGTGCGGGTTGAGGAGTGTTGATGGCGTTGATTATCCAGGGCGATCCATGCAACTGTCTCTGGCACGTGGCTGTTCGTTGCATACCGGGTGTCACTAACCGAAAATGGCTTTCCAGTAGCGCTGGTGAAGGGGCGAAACAGCAGGCCGAGTAGAAACTGCACAAGGAATACGAAGTGGTTAGGGATCCGCATGGCCAAGGTGCCGCCGTTCCCTTCGGCTGCCGCGCTCCTGGGTGACAAACTTTTAGGCGGATCCCAGAGGGGCGACCACGGATGGGCGCATGCGCCGGAATCCGTGCGCGTTGACGAGTGCTGATGGCGTTGATTATCGAGGGCGATCCATGCCACTGTCTTTGGCACGTGGCTGTACGTTGCATACCGGGTGTCGCTAACCGAAAATGGCTTTCCGGTAGCGCTGGTGAAGGGGCGAAACAGCAGGCCGAGTAGAAACTGCACAAGGAATACGAACTGGTTAGAGATCCGCATGGCCAAGGTGCCGCCGTGCCCTTCGGCTGCCGCGCTCCTGGGTGGCAAAGTTATAGGAGGATCCCAGAGGGGCGACCACGGGTGGGCGCATGCGCTGGATCCGTGCGGGTTGAGAAGTGCTGATGGCGTTGATTATCCAGGGCGATCCATGCAACTGTCTCTGGCACGTGGCTGTTCGTTGCATACCGGGTGTCGCTAACCGAAAATGGCTTTCCGGTAGCGCTGGTGAAGGGGCGAAACAGCAGGCCGAGTAGAAACTGCACAAGAAATACGAAGTGGTTTTGGGATCCGCATGGCCAAGGTGCCGCCGTGCCCTTCGGCTGCCGCGCTTCTGGGTGACAAACGTATAGGCGGATCCCAGAGGGGCGACCACGGGTGCGCGCTTGCGCCGGAATACGTGCGGGTTGAGGAGTGCTGATGGCGTTGATCATCCAGGGCGATCCATGCAACTGTCTTTGGCACGGGGCTGTTCGTTGCATACCGGGTGTCGCTAACCGAAAATGGCTTTCCGGTAGCGCTGGTGAAGGGGCGAAACAGCAGGCCGAGTAGAAACTGCACAAGTAATACGAAGTGGTTAGGGATCCGCATGGCCAAGGTGCCGCCGTGCCCTTCGGCTTCCGCGCTCCTGGGTGACAAACTTATAGGCGGATCCCATAGGTACGACCACGGGTTAGCGCATGCACCGGAATCCGTGCGCGTTGACGAGTGCTGATGGCGTTGATTATCCAGGGCGATCCATGCCACGGTCTTTGGCACGTGGCTGTTCGTTGCATACCGGGTGTCACTAACCGAAAATGGCTTTCCAGTAGCGCTGGTGAAGGGGCGAAACAGCAGGCCGAGTAGAAACTGCACAAGGAATACGAAGTGGTTAGGGATCCGCATGGCCAAGGTGCCGCCGTTCCCTTCGGCTGCCGCGCTCCTGGGTGACAAACTTTTAGGCGGATCCCAGAGGGGCGACCACGGATGGGCGCATGCGCCGGAATCCGTGCGCGTTGACGAGTGCTGATGGCGTTGATTATCGAGGGCGATCCATGCCACTGTCTTTGGCACGTGGCTGTACGTTGCATACCGGGTGTCGCTAACCGAAAATGGCTTTCCGGTAGCGCTGGTGAAGGGGCGAAACAGCAGGCCGAGTAGAAACTGCACAAGGAATACGAACTGGTTAGAGATCCGCATGGCCAAGGTGCCGCCGTGCCCTTCGGCTGCCGCGCTCCTGGGTGGCAAAGTTATAGGAGGATCCCAGAGGGGCGACCACGGGTGGGCGCATGCGCTGGATCCGTGCGGGTTGAGAAGTGCTGATGGCGTTGATTATCCAGGGCGATCCATGCAACTGTCTCTGGCACGTGGCTGTTCGTTGCATACCGGGTGTCGCTAACCGAAAATGGCTTTCCGGTAGCGCTGGTGAAGGGGCGAAACAGCAGGCCGAGTAGAAACTGCACAAGAAATACGAAGTGGTTTTGGGATCCGCATGGCCAAGGTGCCGCCGTGCCCTTCGGCTGCCGCGCTTCTGGGTGACAAACGTATAGGCGGATCCCAGAGGGGCGACCACGGGTGCGCGCTTGCGCCGGAATACGTGCGGGTTGAGGAGTGCTGATGGCGTTGATCATCCAGGGCGATCCATGCAACTGTCTTTGGCACGGGGCTGTTCGTTGCATACCGGGTGTCGCTAACCGAAAATGGCTTTCCGGTAGCGCTGGTGAAGGGGCGAAACAGCAGGCCGAGTAGAAACTGCACAAGTAATACGAAGTGGTTAGGGATCCGCATGGCCAAGGTGCCGCCGTGCCCTTCGGCTTCCGCGCTCCTGGGTGACAAACTTATAGGCGGATCCCATAGGTACGACCACGGGTTAGCGCATGCACCGGAATCCGTGCGCGTTGACGAGTGCTGATGGCGTTGATTATCCAGGGCGATCCATGCCACGGACTTTGGCACGTGGCTGTTCGTTCCATACCGGGTGTCGCTAACCGAAAATGACTTTCCGGTAGCGCTGGTGAAGGGGCGAAACAGCAGGCCGAGTAGAAACTGCACAAGTAATACGAAGTGGTTAGGGATCCGCATGGCCAAGGTGCCGCCGTGCCCTTCGGCTGCCGCGCTCCTGGGTGACAAACTTATAGGCGGATCCCATAGGTACGACCACGGGTTAGCGCATGCACCGGAATACGTGCGGGTTGAGGAGTGCTGATGGCGTTGATTATCCAGGGCGATCCATGCCACGGTCTTTGGCACGTGGCTGTTCGTTCCATACCGGGTGTCGCTAACCGAAAATGACTTTCCGGTAGCGCTGGTGAAGGGGCGAAACAGCAGGCCGAGTAGAAACTGCACAAGTAATACGAAGTGGTTAGGGATCCGCATGGCCAAGGTGCCGCCGTGCCCTTCGGCTGCCGCGCTCCTGGGTGACAAACTTATAGGCGGATCCCATAGGTACGACCACGGGTTAGCGCATGCACCGGAATCCGTGCGCGTTGACGAGTGCTGATGGCGTTGATTATCCAGGGCGATCCATGCCACTGTCTTTGGCACGTGGCTGTTCGTTGCATACCGGGTGTCGCTAACCGAAAATGGCTTTCCGGTAGCGCTGGTGAAGGGGCGAAACAGCAGGCCGAGTAGAAACTGCACAAGGAATACGAAGTGGTTAGGGATAGGCATGGCCGTGGTGCCGCCGTGCTCTTCGGCTGCCGCGCTCCTGGGTGACAAACTTATAGGCGGATCCCAGAGGGGCGATCACGGGTGCGCGCATGCGCCGGAATACGTGCGGGTTGAGGAGTGCTGATGGCATGGATCATCCAGGGCGATCCATGCAACTGTCTTAAGCACGGGGCTGTTCGTTGCATACCGGGTGTCGCTAACCGAAAATGGCTTTCCGGTAGCGCTGGTGAAGGGGCGAAACAGCAGGCCGAGTAGAAACTGCACAAGGAATACGAAGTGGTTAGAGATCCGCATGGCCAAGGTGCCGCCGTGCTCTTCGGCTGCCGCTTCTGGGTGACAAACTTTTCGGCGGATCCCAGAGGGGCGACCACGGGTGGGCGCATGCGCCGGAATCCGTGCGGGTTGAGGAGTGTTGATGGCGTTGATTATCCAGGGCGATTCATGCAACTGTCTCTGGCACGTGGGTGTTCGTTGCATACCGGGTGTCGCTAACCAAAAATGGCTTTCCAGTAGCGCTGGTGAAGGGGCGAAACAGCACGCCGAGTAGAAACTGCACAAGGAATACGAAGTGGTTAGGGATCCGCATGGCCAAGGTGCCGCCGTGCCCTTCGGCTGCCGCGCTCCTGGGTGACAAACTTTTAGGCGGATCCCAGAGGGGCGACCACGGGTGGGCGCATGCGCCGGATCCGTGCGGGTTGAGAAGTGCTGATGGCGTTGATTATCCAGGGCGATCCATGCAACTGTCTCTGGCACGTGGCTGTTCGTTGCATACCGGGTGTCGCTAACCGAAAATGGCTTTCCGGTAGCGCTGGTGAAGGGGCGAAACAGCAGGCCGAGTAGAAACTGCACAAGAAATACGAAGTGGTTTTGGGATCTGCATGGCCAAGGTGCCGCCGTGCCCTTCGGCTGCCGCGCTTCTGGGTGACAAACGTATAGGCGGATCCCAGAGGGGCGACCACGGGTGCGCGCATGCGCCGGAATACGTGCGGCTTGAGGAGTGCTGATGGCGTTGATCATCCAGGGCGATCCATGCAACTGTCTTTGGCACGGAGCTGTTCGTTGCATACCGGGTGTCGCTAACCGAAAATGGCTTTCCGGTAGCGCTGGTGAAGGGGCGAAACAGCAGGCGGAGTAGAAACTGCACAAGGAATACAAAGTGGTTAGGGATCCGCATGGCAAAGGTGCCGCCGTGCCCTTCGGCTGCCGCGCTCCTGGGTGACAAACGTATAGGCGGATCCTAGAGGGGCGACAACGGGTGGGCGTATGCGCCGGAATCCGTGCGGGTTGAGGAGTGCTGATGGCGTTGATTATCCAGGGCGATCCATGCCACTGTCTTTGGCACGTGGCTGTTCGTTGCATACCGGGTGTCGCTAACCGAAAATAACTTTCCGGTAGCGCTGGTGAAGGGGCGAAACAGCAGGCCGAGTAGAAACTGCACAAGGAATACAAAGTGGTTAGGGATCCGCATGGCAAAGGTGCCGCCGTGCCCTTCGGCTGCCGCGCTCCTGGGTGACAAACGTATAGGCGGATCCCAGAGGGGCGACCAAGGGTGCGCGCATGCGCCGGAATACGTGCGGCTTGAGGAGTGCTGATGGCGTTGATCATCCAGGGCGATCCATGCAACTGTCTTTGGCATGGGGCTGTTCATTGCATACCGGGTGTCGCTAACCGAAAATGGCTTTCCGGTAGCGCTGGTGAAGGGGCGAAACAGCAGGCCGAGTAGAAACTGCACAAGGAATACAAAGTGGTTAGGGATCCGCATGGCCAAGGTGCCGCCGTGCCCTTCGGCTGCCGCGCTTCTGGGTGACAAACGTATAGGCGGATCCCAGAGGGGCGACCACGGGTGGGCGCATGCGCCGGAATCCGTGCGGGTTGAGGAGTGTTGATGGCGTTGATTATCCAGGGCGATCCATGCAACTGTCTCTGGCACGTGGCTGTTCGTTGCATACCGGGTGTCGCTAACCAAAAATGGCTTTCCAGTAGCGCTGGTGAAGGGGCGAAACAGCAGGCCGAGTAGAAACTGCACAAGGAATACGAAGTGGTTAGGGATCCGCATGGCCAAGGTGCCGCCGTGCCCTTCGGCTGCCGCGCTCCTGGGTGACAAACTTTTAGGCGGATCCCAGAGGGGCGACCACGGATGGGCGCATGCGCCGGAATCCGTGCGCGTTGACGAGTGCTGATGGCGTTGATTATCGAGGGCGATCCATACCACTGTCTTTGGCACGTGGCTGTACGTTGCCTACCGGGTGTCGCTAACCGAAAATGGCTTTCCGGTAGCGCTGGTGAAGGGGCGAAACAGCAGGCCGAGTAGAAACTGCACAAGGAATACGAACTGGTTAGGGATCCGCATGGCCAAGGTGCCGCCGTGCCCTTCGGCTTCCGCGCTCCTGGGTGGCAAAGTTATAGGCGGATCCCAGAGGGGCGACCACGGGTGGGCGCATGCGCCGGATCCGTGCGGGTTGAGAAGTGCTGATGGCGTTGATTATCCAGCGCGATCCATGCAACTGTCTTTGGCACGTGGCTGTTCGTTGCATACCGGGTGTCGCTAACCGAAAATGGCTTTCCGGTATCGCTGGTGAAGGGGCGAAACAGCAGGCCGAGTAGAAACTGAACAAGGAATACGAAGTGGTTAGGGATCCGCATGGCCAAGGTGCCGCCGTGCTCTTCAGCTGCCGCTTCTGCGTGACAAAATTATAGGCGGATCCCCAAGAGGCGACCACGGGTTGGCGCATGCGCCGGAATCCATGCACGTTGACTAGTGCTGAAGGCGTTGATTATCCGGGGCGATCCATGCAACTGTCTTTGGTA
This sequence comes from Haemaphysalis longicornis, assembly GCF_048455015.1. Taxonomy (NCBI): domain Eukaryota; kingdom Metazoa; phylum Arthropoda; class Arachnida; order Ixodida; family Ixodidae; genus Haemaphysalis; species Haemaphysalis longicornis. The sequence goes on along the minus strand of NW_027526233.1, from coordinate 8,991,191 downwards.
CGTGGCTATTCTTTGCATACCGGGTGTCGCTAACCGAAAATGGCTTTCCGGTAGCGCTGGTGAAGGGGCGAAACAGCAGGCCGAGTAGAAACTGCACAAGGAATACGAAGTGGATAGGGATCCGCATGGCCAAGGTGCCGCCCTGCCCTTCGGCTGCCGCGCTCCTGGGTGACGAACTTATAGGCGGATCCCAGAGGGGCGACCACGGGTGGGCGCATGCGCCGGAATCCATGCGCGTTGACGAGTGCTGATGGCGTTGATTATCCAGGGCGATCCATGCAACTGTCTCTGGCACGTGTCTGTACGTTGCATACCGGGTGTCGCTAACCGAAAATGGTTTTCCTGTACCGCTGGTGAAGGGGCGTAACAGCAGGCCGTGTAGAAACTGCACAAGGAATACGAAGTGGTTAGGGATCCGCATGGCCAAGGTGCCGCCGTGCCCTTTGGCTGGCGCGCTTCTGTGTGAAAAACTTATAGGCGGATTCCCGACAGGCGACCACGGGTGGGTGCATGCGCCGGAATCTATGCGCGTTGACGAGTGCTGATGGCGTTGATTATCCAGGGCGATCCATGCCACTGTCTTTGGCACGTGGCTGTTCGTTGCATACCGGGTGTCGCTAACCGAAAATAACTTTCCGGTAGCGCTGGTGAAGGGGCGAAACAGCAGGCCGAGTAGAAACTGCACAAGGAATACAAAGTGTTTAGGGATCCGCATGGCAAAGGTGCCGCCGTGCCCTTCGGCTGCCGCGCTCCTGGGTGACAAACGTATAGGCGGATCCCAGAGGGGCGACCAAGGGTGCGCGCATGCGCCGGCATACGTGCGGCTTGAGGAGTGCTGATGGCGTTGATCATCCAGGGCGATCCATGCAACTGTCTTTGGCACGGGGCTGTTCATTGCATACCGGGTGTCGCTAACCGAAAATGGCTTTCCGGTAGCGCTGGTGAAGGGGCGAAACAGCAGGCCGAGTAGAAACTGCACAAGGAATACAAAGTGGTTAGGGATCCGCATGGCCAAGGTGCCGCCGTGCCCTTCGGCTGCCGCGCTTCTGGGTGACAAACGTATAGGCGGATCCCAGAGGGGCGACAACGGGTTGGCGTATGCGCCGGAATCCGTGCGGGTTGAGGAGTGCTGATGGCGTTGATTATCCAGGGCGATCCATGCAACTGTCTTTGTCACGTGGCTGTTCGTTGCATACCGGGTGTCTCTAACCGAAAATAACTTTCCGGTAGCGCTGGTGAAGGGGCGAAACAGCAGGCCGAGTAGAAACTGCAGAAGGAATACGAAGTTGTTTTGGGATCCGCAAGGCCAAGGTGCCGCCGCGCCCTTCGGCTGCCGCGCTCTTGTGTGACAAAGTTATAGGCGGATCCCAGAGGGGCGTCCACGGGTGGGCGCATGCGCCGGAATCCGTGCGGCTTGAGGAGCGCTGATGGCGTTGATTATCCAGGGCGATCCATGCAACTGTCTTTGGCACGGGGCTGTTCGTTGCATACCGGGTGTCGCTAACCTAAAATGGGTTTCCGGTAGCGCTGGTGAAGGGGCGAAACAGCAGGCCGATAGAAACTGCACAAGGAATGCGAAGTGGTTAGAGATCCGCATGGCCAAGGTGCCGCCGTGCTCTTCGGCTGCCGCTTCTGGGTGACAAACTTTTAGGCGGATCCCAGAGGGGCGACCACGGGTGGGCGCATGCGCCGGAATCCGTGCGGGTTGAGGAGTGTTGATGGCGTTGATTATCCAGGGCGATCCATGCAACTGTCTCTGGCACGTGGCTGTTCGTTGCATACCGGGTGTCGCTAACCAACAATGGCTTTCCAGTAGCGCTGGTGAAGGGGCGAAACAGCAGGCCGAGTAGAAACTGCACAAGGAATACGAAGTGGTTAGGGATCCGCATGGCCAAGGTGCCGCCGTGCCCTTCGGCTGCCGCGCTCCTGGGTGACAAACTTTTAGGCGGATCCCAGAGGGGCGACCACGGATGGGCGCATGCGCCGGAATCCGTGCGCATTGACGAGTGCTGATGGCGTTGATTATCGAGGGCGATCCATACCACTGTCTTTGGCACGTGGCTGTACGTTGCATACCGGGTGTCGCTAACCGAAAATAGCTTTCCGGTAGCGCTGGTGAAGGGGCGAAACAGCAGGCCGAGTAGAAACTGCACAAGGAATACGAACTGGTTAGGGATCCGCATGGCCAAGGTGCCGCCGTGCCCTTCGGCTTCCGCGCTCCTGGGTGGCAAAGTTATAGGCGGATCCCAGAGGGGCGACCACGGGTGGGCGCATGCGCCGGATCCGTGCGGGTTGAGAAGTGCTGATGGCGTTGATTATCCAGGGCGATCCATGCAACTGTCTCTGGCACGTGGCTGTTCGTTGCATACCGGGTGTCGCTAACCGAAAATGGCTTTCCGGTATCGCTGGTGAAGGGGCGAAACAGCAGGCCGAGTAGAAACTGAACAAGGAATACGAAATGGTTAGGGATCCGCATGGCCAAGGTGCCGCCGTGCTCTTCAGCTGCCGCTTCTGCGTGACAAACTTATAACCGGATTCCCAAGAGGCGACCACGGGTTGGCGCATGCGCCGGAATCCATGCACGTTGACGAGTGCTGAAGGCGTTGATTATCCGGGGCGATCCATGCAACTGTCTTTGGTACGTGGCTATTCTTTGCATACCGGGTGTCGCTAACCGAAAATGGCTTTCCGGTAGCGCTGGTGAAGGGGCGAAACAGCAGGCCGAGTAGAAACTGCACAAGGAATACGAAGTGGATAGGGATCCGCATGGCCAAGGTGCCGCCCTGCCCTTCGGCTGCCGCGCTTCTGGGTGACGAACTTATAGGCGGATCCCAGAGGGGCGACCACGGGTGGGCGCATGCGCCGGAATCCATGCGCGTTGACGAGTGCTGATGGCGTTGATTATCCAGGGCGATCCATGCAACTGTCTCTGGCACGTGTCTGTACGTTGCATACCGGGTGTCGCTAACCGAAAATGGTTTTCCTGTACCGCTGGTGAAGGGGCGTAACAGCAGGCCGTGTAGAAACTGCACAAGGAATACGAAGTGGTTAGGGATCCGCATGGCCAAGGTGCCGCCGTGCCCTTTGGCTGGCGCGCTTCTGTGTGAAAAACTTATAGGCGGATCCCAGAGGGGCGACCACGGGTGGGCGCATGCGCCGGAATCCGTGCGGGTTGAGGAGTGTTGATGGCGTTGATTATCCAGGGCGATCCATGCAACTGTCTCTGGCACGTGGCTGTTCGTTGCATACCGGGTGTCGCTAACCGAAAATGGTTTTCCAGTAGCGCTGGTGAAGGGGCGAAACAGCAGGCCGAGTAGAAACTGCACAAGGAATACGAAGTGGTTAGGGATCCGCATGGCCAAGGTGCCGCCGTTCCCTTCGGCTGCCGCGCTCCAGGGTGACTAACTTTTAGGCGGATCCCAGAGGGGCGACCACGGATGGGCGCATGCGCCGGAATTTGTGCGCGTTGACCAGTGCTGATGGCGTTGATTATCGAGGGCGATCCATGCCACTGTCTTTGGCACGTGGCTGTACGTTGCATACCGGGTGTCGCTAACCGAAAATGGCTTTCCGGTAGCGCTGGTGAAGGGGCGAAACAGCAGGCCGAGTAGAAACTGCACAAGGAATACGAAGTGGATAGGGATCCGCATGGCCAAGGTGCCGCCCTGCCCTTCGGCTGCCGCGCTCCTGGGTGACGAACTTATAGGCGGATCCCAGAGGGGCGACCACGGGTGGGCGCATGCGCCGGAATCCATGCGCGTTGACGAGTGCTGATGGCGTTGATTATCCAGGGCGATCCATGCAACTGTCTCTGGCACGTGTCTGTACGTTGCATACCGGGTGTCGCTAACCGAAAATGGTTTTCCTGTACCGCTGGTGAAGGGGCGTAACAGCAGGCCATGTAGAAACTGCACAAGGAATACGAAGTGGTTAGGGATCCGCATGGCCAAGGTGCCGCCGTGCCCTTTGGCTGGCGCGCTTCTGTGTGAAAAACTTATAGGCGGATTCCCGACAGGCGACCACGGGTGGGTGCATGCGCCGGAATCTATGCGCGTTGACGAGTGCTGATGGCGTTGATTATCCAGGGCGATCCATGCCACTGTCTTTGGCACGTGGCTGTTCGTTGCATACCGGGTGTCGCTAACCGAAAATAACTTTCCGGTAGCGCTGGTGAAGGGGCGAAACAGCAGGCCGAGTAGAAACTGCACAAGGAATACAAAGTGGTTAGGGATCCGCATGGCAAAGGTGCCGCCGTGCCCTTCGGCTGCCGCGCTCCTGGGTGACAAACGTATAGGCGGATCCCAGAGGGGCGACCAAGGGTGCGCGCATGCGCCGGCATACGTGCGGCTTGAGGAGTGCTGATGGCGTTGATCATCCAGGGCGATCCATGCAACTGTCTTTGGCACGGGGCTGTTCATTGCATACCGGGTGTCGCTAACCGAAAATGGCTTTCCGGTAGCGCTGGTGAAGGGGCGAAACAGCAGGCCGAGTAGAAACTGCACAAGGAATACAAAGTGGTTAGGGATCCGCATGGCCAAGGTGCCGCCGTGCCCTTCGGCTGCCGCGCTTCTGGGTGACAAACGTATAGGCGGATCCCAGAGGGGCGACAACGGGTTGGCGTATGCGCCGGAATCCGTGCGGGCTGAGGAGTGCTGATGGCGTTGATTATCCAGGGCGATCCATGCAACTGTCTTTGTCACGTGGCTGTTCGTTGCATACCGGGTGTCTCTAACCGAAAATAACTTTCCGGTAGCGCTGGTGAAGGGGCGAAACAGCAGGCCGAGTAGAAACTGCAGAAGGAATACGAAGTTGTTTTGGGATCATGGCCAAGGTGCCGCCGCGCCCTTCGGCTGCCGCGCTCTTGTGTGACAAAGTTATAGGCGGATCCCAGAGGGGCGTCCACGGGTGGGCGCATGCGCCGGAATCCGTGCGGCTTGAGGAGCGCTGATGGCGTTGATTATCCAGGGCGATCCATGCAACTGTCTTTGGCACGGGGCTGTTCGTTGCATACCGGGTGTCGCTAACCTAAAATGGGTTTCCGGTAGCGCTGGTGAAGGGGCGAAACAGCAGGCCGAGTAGAAACTGAACAAGGAATACGAAGTGGTTAGGGATCCGCATGGCCAAGGTGCCGCCGTGCTCTTCAGCTGCCGCTTCTGCGTGACAAACTTATAACCGGATTCCCAAGAGGCGACCACGGGTTGGCGCATGCGCCGGAATCCATGCACGTTGACGAGTGCTGAAGGCGTTGATTATCCGGGGCGATCCATGCAACTGTCTTTGGTACGTGGCTATTCTTTGCATACCGGGTGTCGCTAACCGAAAATGGCTTTCCGGTAGCGCTGGTGAAGGGGCGAAACAGCAGGCCGAGTAGAAACTGCACAAGGAATACGAAGTGGATAGGGATCCGCATGGCCAAGGTGCCGCCCTGCCCTTCGGCTGCCGCGCTTCTGGGTGACGAACTTATAGGCGGATCCCAGAGGGGCGACCACGGGTGGGCGCATGCGCCGGAATCCATGCGCGTTGACGAGTGCTGATGGCGTTGATTATCCAGGGCGATCCATGCAACTGTCTCTGGCACGTGTCTGTACGTTGCATACCGGGTGTCGCTAACCGAAAATGGTTTTCCTGTACCGCTGGTGAAGGGGCGTAACAGCAGGCCGTGTAGAAACTGCACAAGGAATACGAAGTGGTTAGGGATCCGCATGGCCAAGGTGCCGCCGTGCCCTTTGGCTGGCGCGCTTCTGTGTGAAAAACTTATAGGCGGATCCCAGAGGGGCGACCACGGGTGGGCGCATGCGCCGGAATCCGTGCGGGTTGAGGAGTGTTGATGGCGTTGATTATCCAGGGCGATCCATGCAACTGTCTCTGGCACGTGGCTGTTCGTTGCATACCGGGTGTCGCTAACCGAAAATGGTTTTCCAGTAGCGCTGGTGAAGGGGCGAAACAGCAGGCCGAGTAGAAACTGCACAAGGAATACGAAGTGGTTAGGGATCCGCATGGCCAAGGTGCCGCCGTTCCCTTCGGCTGCCGCGCTCCAGGGTGACTAACTTTTAGGCGGATCCCAGAGGGGCGACCACGGATGGGCGCATGCGCCGGAATTTGTGCGCGTTGACCAGTGCTGATGGCGTTGATTATCGAGGGCGATCCATGCCACTGTCTTTGGCACGTGGCTGTACGTTGCATACCGGGTGTCGCTAACCGAAAATGGCTTTCCGGTAGCGCTGGTGAAGGGGCGAAACAGCAGGCCGAGTAGAAACTGCACAAGGAATACGAAGTGGATAGGGATCCGCATGGCCAAGGTGCCGCCCTGCCCTTCGGCTGCCGCGCTCCTGGGTGACGAACTTATAGGCGGATCCCAGAGGGGCGACCACGGGTGGGCGCATGCGCCGGAATCCATGCGCGTTGACGAGTGCTGATGGCGTTGATTATCCAGGGCGATCCATGCAACTGTCTCTGGCACGTGTCTGTACGTTGCATACCGGGTGTCGCTAACCGAAAATGGTTTTCCTGTACCGCTGGTGAAGGGGCGTAACAGCAGGCCATGTAGAAACTGCACAAGGAATACGAAGTGGTTAGGGATCCGCATGGCCAAGGTGCCGCCGTGCCCTTTGGCTGGCGCGCTTCTGTGTGAAAAACTTATAGGCGGATTCCCGACAGGCGACCACGGGTGGGTGCATGCGCCGGAATCTATGCGCGTTGACGAGTGCTGATGGCGTTGATTATCCAGGGCGATCCATGCCACTGTCTTTGGCACGTGGCTGTTCGTTGCATACCGGGTGTCGCTAACCGAAAATAACTTTCCGGTAGCGCTGGTGAAGGGGCGAAACAGCAGGCCGAGTAGAAACTGCACAAGGAATACAAAGTGGTTAGGGATCCGCATGGCAAAGGTGCCGCCGTGCCCTTCGGCTGCCGCGCTCCTGGGTGACAAACGTATAGGCGGATCCCAGAGGGGCGACCAAGGGTGCGCGCATGCGCCGGCATACGTGCGGCTTGAGGAGTGCTGATGGCGTTGATCATCCAGGGCGATCCATGCAACTGTCTTTGTCACGGGGCTGTTCATTGCATACCGGGTGTCGCTAACCGAAAATGGCTTTCCGGTAGCGCTGGTGAAGGGGCGAAACAGCAGGCCGAGTAGAAACTGCACAAGGAATACAAAGTGGTTAGGGATCCGCATGGCCAAGGTGCCGCCGTGCCCTTCGGCTGCCGCGCTTCTGGGTGACAAACGTATAGGCGGATCCCAGAGGGGCGACAACGGGTTGGCGTATGCGCCGGAATCCGTGCGGGTTGAGGAGTGCTGATGGCGTTGATTATCCAGGGCGATCCATGCAACTGTCTTTGTCACGTGGCTGTTCGTTGCATACCGGGTGTCTCTAACCGAAAATAACTTTCCGGTAGCGCTGGTGAAGGGGCGAAACAGCAGGCCGAGTAGAAACTGCAGAAGGAATACGAAGTTGTTTTGGGATCCGCATGGCCAAGGTGCCGCCGCGCCCTTCGGCTGCCGCGCTCTTGTGTGACAAAGTTATAGGCGGATCCCAGAGGGGCGTCCACGGGTGGGCGCATGCGCCGGAATCCGTGCGGCTTGAGGAGCGCTGATGGCGTTGATTATCCAGGGCGATCCATGCAACTGTCTTTGGCACGGGGCTGTTCGTTGCATACCGGGTGTCGCTAACCTAAAATGGGTTTCCGGTAGCGCTGGTGAAGGGGCGAAACAGCAGGCCGATAGAAACTGCACAAGGAATGCGAAGTGGTTAGAGATCCGCATGGCCAAGGTGCCGCCGTGCTCTTCGGCTGCCGCTTCTGGGTGACAAACTTTTAGGCGGATCCCAGAGGGGCGACCACGGGTGGGCGCATGCGCCGGAATCCGTGCGGGTTGAGGAGTGTTGATGGCGTTGATTATCCAGGGCGATCCATGCAACTGTCTCTGGCACGTGGCTGTTCGTTGCATACCGGGTGTCGCTAACCAACAATGGCTTTCCAGTAGCGCTGGTGAAGGGGCGAAACAGCAGGCCGAGTAGAAACTGCACAAGGAATACGAAGTGGTTAGGGATCCGCATGGCCAAGGTGCCGCCGTGCCCTTCGGCTGCCGCGCTCCTGGGTGACAAACTTTTAGGCGGATCCCAGAGGGGCGACCACGGATGGGCGCATGCGCCGGAATCCGTGCGCGTTGACGAGTGCTGATGGCGTTGATTATCGAGGGCGATCCATACCACTGTCTTTGGCACGTGGCTGTTCGTTGCATACCGGGTGTCGCTAACCAAAAATGGCTTTCCAGTAGCGGTGGTGAAGGGGCGAAACAGCAGGCCGAGTAGAAACTGCACAAGGAATACGAAGTGGTTAGGGATCCGCATGGCCAAGGTGCCGCCGTGCTTTTCGGCTGCCGCGCTCCTGGGTGACAAACTTTTAGGCGGATCCCAGAGGGGCGACCACGGATGGGCGCATGCGCCGGAATCCTTGCGCGTTGACGAGTGCTGATGGCGTTGGTTATCGAGGGCGATCCATACCACTGTCTTTGGCACGTGGCTGTACGTTCCATACCGGGTGTCGCTAACCGAAAATGGCTTTCCGGTAGCGCTGGTGAAGGGGCGAAACAGCAGGCCGAGTAGAAACTGCACAAGGAATACGAACTGGTTAGGGATCCGCATGGCCAAGGTGCCGCCGTGCCCTTCGGCTTCCGCGCTCCTGGGTGGCAAAGTTATAGGCGGATCCCAGAGGGGCGACCACGGGTGGGCGCATGCGCCGGATCCGTGCGGGTTGAGAAGTGCTGATGGCGTTGATTATCCAGGGCGATCCATGCAACTGTCTCTGGCACGTGGCTGTTCGTTGCATACCGGGTGTCTCTAACCGAAAATAACTTTCCGGTAGCGCTGGTGAAGGGGCGAAACAGCAGGCCGAGTAGAAACTGAACAAGGAATACAAAGTGGTTAGGGATCCGCATGGCCAAGGTGCCGCCGTGCCCTTCGGCTGCCGCGCTTCTGGGTGACAAACGTATAGGCGGATCCCAGAGGGGCGACAACGGGTTGGCGTATGCGCCGGAATCCGTGCGGGTTGAGGAGTGCTGATGGCGTTGATTATCCAGGGCGATCCATGCAACTGTCTTTGTCACGTGGCTGTTCGTTGCATACCGGGTGTCTCTAACCGAAAATAACTTTCCGGTAGCGCTGGTGAAGGGGCGAAACAGCAGGCCGAGTAGAAACTGCAGAAGGAATACGAAGTTGTTTTGGGATCCGCATGGCCAAGGTGCCGCCGCGCCCTTCGGCTGCCGCGCTTCTGGGTGACAAACGTATAGGCGGATCCCAGAGGGGCGACCACGGGTGCGCGGATGCGCCGGAATACGTGCGGCTTGAGGAGTGCTGATGGCGTTGATCATCCAGGGCGATCCATGCAACTGTCTTTGGCACGGAGCTGTTCGTTGCATACCGGGTGTCGCTAACCGAAAATGGCTTTCCGGTAGCGCTGGTGAAGGGGCGAAACAGCAGGCGGAGTAGAAACTGCACAAGGAATACAAAGTGGTTAGGGATCCGCATGGCAAAGGTGCCGCCGTGCCCTTCGGCTGCCGCGCTCCTGGGTGACAAACGTATAGGCGGATCCCAGAGGGGCGACAACGGGTGGGCGTATGCGCCGGAATCCGTGCGGGTTGAGGAGTGCTGATGGCGTTGATTATCCAGGGCGATCCATGCCACTGTCTTTGGCACGTGGCTGTTCGTTGCATACCGGGTGTCGCTAACCGAAAATAACTTTCCGGTAGCGCTGGTGAAGGGGCGAAACAGCAGGCCGAGTAGAAACTGCACAAGGAATACAAAGTGGTTAGGGATCCGCATGGCAAAGGTGCCGCCGTGCCGTTCGGCTGCCGCGCTCCTGGGTGACAAACGTATAGGCGGATCCCAGAGGGGCGACCAAGGGTGCGCGCATGCGCCGGAATACGTGCGGCTTGAGGAGTGCTGATGGCGTTGATCATCCAGGGCGATCCATGCAACTGTCTTTGGTACGGGGCTGTTCATTGCATACCGGGTGTCGCTAACCGAAAATGGCTTTCCGGTAGCGCTGGTGAAGGGGCGAAACAGCAGGCCGAGTAGAAACTGCACAAGGAATACAAAGTGGTTAGGGATCCGCATGGCCAAGGTGCCGCCGTGCCCTTCGGCTGCCGCGCTTCTGGGTGACAAACGTATAGGCGGATCCCAGAGGGGCGACCACGGGTGGGCGCATGCGCCGGAATCCGTGCGGGTTGAGGAGTGTTGATGGCGTTGATTATCCAGGGCGATCCATGCAACTGTCTCTGGCACGTGGCCGTTCGTTGCATACCGGGTGTCGCTAACCAAAAATGGCTTTCCAGTAGCGCTGGTGAAGGGGCGAAACAGCAGGCCGAGTAGAAACTGCACAAGGAATACGAAGTGGTTAGGGATCCGCATGGCCAAGGTGCCGCCGTGCCCTTCGGCTGCCGCGCTCCTGGGTGACAAACTTTTAGGCGGATCCCAGAGGGGCGACCACGGATGGGCGCATGCGCCGGAATCCGTGCGCGTTGACGAGTGCTGATGGCGTTGATTATCGAGGGCGATCCATACCACTGTCTTTGGCACGTGGCTGTACGTTGCCTACCGGGTGTCGCTAACAGAAAATGGCTTTCCGGTAGCGCTGGTGAAGGGGCGAAACAGCAGGCCGAGCAGAAACTGCACAAGGAATACGAACTGGTTAGGGATCCGCATGGCCAAGGTGCCGCCGTGCCCTTCGGCTTCCGCGCTCCTGGGTGGCAAAGTTATAGGCGGATCCCAGAGGGGCGACCACGGGTGGGCGCATGCGCCGGATCCGTGCGGGTTGAGAAGTGCTGATGGCGTTGATTATCCAGGGCGATCCATGCAACTGTCTCTGGCACGTGGCTGTTCGTTGCATACCGGGTGTCGCTAACCGAAAATGGCTTTCCGGTATCGCTGGTGAAGGGGCGAAACAGCAGGCCGAGTAGAAACTGAACAAGGAATACGAAGTGGTTAGGGATCCGCATGGCCAAGGTGCCGCCGTGCTCTTCAGCTGCCGCTTCTGCGTGACAAACTTATAGGCGGATCCTTAAGAGGCGACCACGGGTTGGCGCATGCGCCGGAATCCATGCACGTTGACTAGTGCTGAAGGCGTTGATTATCCGGGGCGATCCATGCAACTGTCTTTGGTACGTGGCTATTCTTTGCATACCGGGTGTCGCTAACCGAAAATGGCTTTCCGGTAGCGCTGGTGAAGGGGCGAAACAGCAGGCCGAGTAGAAACTGCACAAGGAATACGAAGTGGATAGGGATCCGCATGGCCAAGGTGCCGCCCTGCCCTTCGGCTGCCGCGCTCCTGGGTGACGAACTTATAGGCGGATCCCAGAGGGGCGACCACGGGTGGGCGCATGCGCCGGAATCCATGCGCGTTGACGAGTGCTGATGGCGTTGATTATCCAGGGCGATCCATGCAACTGTCTCTGGCACGTGTCTGTACGTTGCATACCGGGTGTCGCTAACCGAAAATGGTTTTCCTGTACCGCTGGTGAAGGGGCGTAACAGCAGGCCGTGTAGAAACTGCACAAGGAATACGAAGTGGTTAGGGATCCGCATGGCCAAGGTGCCGCCGTGCCCTTTGGCTGGCGCGCTTCTGTGTGAAAAACTTATAGGCGGATTCCCGACAGGCGACCACGGGTGGGTGCATGCGCCGGAATCTATGCGCGTTGACGAGTGCTGATGGCGTTGATTATCCAGGGCGATCCATGCCACTGTCTTTGGCACGTGGCTGTTCGTTGCATACCGGGTGTCGCTAACCGAAAATAACTTTCCGGTAGCGCTGGTGAAGGGGCGAAACAGCAGGCCGAGTAGAAACTGCACAAGGAATACAAAGTGGTTAGGGATCCGCATGGCAAAGGTGCCGCCGTGCCCTTCGGCTGCCGCGCTCCTGGGTGACAAACGTATAGGCGGATCCCAGAGGGGCGACCAAGGGTGCGCGCATGCGCCGGCATACGTGCGGCTTGAGGAGTGCTGATGGCGTTGATCATCCAGGGCGATCCATGCAACTGTCTTTGGCACGGGGCTGTTCATTGCATACCGGGTGTCGCTAACCGAAAATGGCTTTCCGGTAGCGCTGGTGAAGGGGCGAAACAGCAGGCCGAGTAGAAACTGCACAAGGAATACAAAGTGGTTAGGGATCCGCATGGCCAAGGTGCCGCCGTGCCCTTCGGCTGCCGCGCTTCTGGGTGACAAACGTATAGGCGGATCCCAGAGGGGCGACAACGGGTTGGCGTATGCGCCGGAATCCGTGCGGGTTGAGGAGTGCTGATGGTGTTGATTATCCAGGGCGATCCATGCAACTGTCTTTGTCACGTGGCTGTTCGTTGCATACCGGGTGTCTCTAACCGAAAATAACTTTCCGGTAGCGCTGGTGAAGGGGCGAAACAGCAGGCCGAGTAGAAACTGCAGAAGGAATACGAAGTTGTTTTGGGATCCGCATGGCCAAGGTGCCGCCGCGCCCTTCGGCTGCCGCGCTCTTGTGTGACAAAGTTATAGGCGGATCCCAGAGGGGCGTCCACGGGTGGGCGCATGCGCCGGAATCCGTGCGGCTTGAGGAGCGCTGATGGCGTTGATTATCCAGGGCGATCCATGCAACTGTCTTTGGCACGGGGCTGTTCGTTGCATACCGGGTGTCGCTAACCTAAAATGGGTTTCCGGTAGCGCTGGTGAAGGGGCGAAACAGCAGGCCGATAGAAACTGCACAAGGAATGCGAAGTGGTTAGAGATCCGCATGGCCAAGGTGCCGCCGTGCTCTTCGGCTGCCGCTTCTGGGTGACAAACTTTTAGGCGGATCCCAGAGGGGCGACCACGGGTGGGCGCATGCGCCGGAATCCGTGCGGGTTGAGGAGTGTTGATGGCGTTGATTATCCAGGGCGATCCATGCAACTGTCTCTGGCACGTGGCTGTTCGTTGCATACCGGGTGTCGCTAACCAACAATGGCTTTCCAGTAGCGCTGGTGAAGGGGCGAAACAGCAGGCCGAGTAGAAACTGCACAAGGAATACGAAGTGGTTAGGGATCCGCATGGCCAAGGTGCCGCCGTGCCCTTCGGCTGCCGCGCTCCTGGGTGACAAACTTTTAGGCGGATCCCAGAGGGGCGACCACGGATGGGCGCATGCGCCGGAATCCGTGCGCGTTGACGAGTGCTGATGGCGTTGATTATCGAGGGCGATCCATACCACTGTCTTTGGCACGTGGCTGTACGTTGCATACCGGGTGTCGCTAACCGAAAATGGCTTTCCGGTAGCGCTGGTGAAGGGGCGAAACAGCAGGCCGAGTAGAAACTGCACAAGGAATACGAACTGGTTAGGGATCCGCATGGCGAAGGTGCCGCCGTGCCCTTCGGCTTCCGCGCTCCTGGGTGGCAAAGTTATAGGCGGATCCCAGAGGGGCGACCACGGGTGGGCGCATGCGCCGGATCCGTGCGGGTTGAGAAGTGCTGATGGCGTTGATTATCCAGGGCGATCCATGCAACTGTCTCTGGCACGTGGCTGTTCGTTGCATACCGGGTGTCGCTAACCGAAAATGGCTTTCCGGTATCGCTGGTGAAGGGGCGAAACAGCAGGCCGAGTAGAAACTGAACAAGGAATACGAAGTGGTTAGGGATCCGCATGGCCAAGGTGCCGCCGTGCTCTTCAGCTGCCGCTTCTGCGTGACAAACTTATAGGCGGATTCCCAAGAGGCGACCACGGGTTGGCGCATGCGCCGGAATCCATGCACGTTGACGAGTGCTGAAGGCGTTGATTATCCGGGGCGATCCATGCAACTGTCTTTGGTACGTGGCTATTCTTTGCATACCGGGTGTCGCTAACCGAAAATGGCTTTCCGGTAGCGCTGGTGAAGGGGCGAAACAGCAGGCCGAGTAGAAACTGCACAAGGAATACGAAGTGGATAGGGATCCGCATGGCCAAGGTGTCGCCCTGCCCTTCGGCTGCCGCGCTTCTGGGTGACGAACTTATAGGCGGATCCCAGAGGGGCGACCACGGGTGGGCGCATGCGCCGGAATCCATGCGCGTTGACGAGTGCTGATGGCGTTGATTATCCAGGGCGATCCATGCAACTGTCTCTGGCACGTGTCTGTACGTTGCATACCGGGTGTCGCTAACCGAAAATGGTTTTCCTGTACCGCTGGTGAAGGGGCGTAACAGCAGGCCGTGTAGAAACTGCACAAGGAATACGAAGTGGTTAGGGATCCGCATGGCCAAGGTGCCGCCGTGCCCTTTGGCTGGCGCGCTTCTGTGTGAAAAACTTATAGGCGGATCCCAGAGGGGCGACCACGGGTGGGCGCATGCGCCGGAATCCGTGCGGGTTGAGGAGTGTTGATGGCGTTGATTATCCAGGGCGATCCATGCAACTGTCTCTGGCACGTGGCTGTTCGTTGCATACCGGGTGTCGCTAACCGAAAATGGTTTTCCAGTAGCGCTGGTGAAGGGGCGAAACAGCAGGCCGAGTAGAAACTGCACAAGGAATACGAAGTGGTTAGGGATCCGCATGGCCAAGGTGCCGCCGTTCCCTTCGGCTGCCGCGCTCCAGGGTGACTAACTTTTAGGCGGATCCCAGAGGGGCGACCACGGATGGGCGCATGCGCCGGAATTTGTGCGCGTTGACGAGTGCTGATGGCGTTGATTATCGAGGGCGATCCATGCCACTGTCTTTGGCACGTGGCTGTACGTTGCATACCGGGTGTCGCTAACCGAAAATGGCTTTCCGGTAGCGCTGGTGAAGGGGCGAAACAGCAGGCCGAGTAGAAACTGCACAAGGAATACGAACTGGTTAGGGATCTGCATGGCCAAGGTGCCGCCGTGCCCTTCGGCTGCCGCGCTCCTGGGTGGCAAAGTTATAGGCGGATCCCAGAGGGGCGACCACGGGTGGGCGCATGCGCCGGATCCGTGCGGGTTGAGAAGTGCTGATGGCGTTGATTATCCAGGGCGATCCATGCAACTGTCTCTGGGACGTGGCTGTTCGTTGCATACCGGGTGTCGCTAACCGAAAATGGCTTTCCGGTAGCGCTGGTGAAGGGGCGAAACAGCAGGCCGAGTAGAAACTGCACAAGAAATACGAAGTGGTTTTGGGATCCGCATGGCCAAGGTGCCGCCGTGCCCTTCGGCTGCCGCGCTTCTGGGTGACGAACGTATAGGCGGATCCCAGAGGGGCGACCACGGGTGCGCGCATGCGCCGGAATACGTGAGGGTTGAGGAGTGCTGATGGCGATGATCATCCAGGGCGATCCATGCAACTGTCTTTGGCACGGGGCTGTACGTTGCATACCGGGTGTCGCTAACCGAAAATGGCTTTCCGGTAGCGCTGGTGAAGGGGCGAAACAGCAGGCCGAGTAGAAACTGCACAAGGAATACGAACTGGTTAGGGATCTGCATGGCCAAGGTGCCGCCGTGCCCTTCGGCTGCCGCGCTCCTGGGTGGCAAAGTTATAGGCGGATCCCAGAGGGGCGACCACGGGTGGGCGCATGCGCCGGATCCGTGCGGGTTGAGAAGTGCTGATGGCGTTGATTATCCAGGGCGATCCATGCAACTGTCTTTGGGACGGGGCTGTTCGTTGCATACCGGGTGTCGCTAACCTAAAATGGGTTTCCGGTAGCGCTAGTGAAGGGGCGAAACAGCAGGCCGATAGAAACTGCACAAGGAATACGAAGTGGTTAGAGATCCGCATGGCCAAGGTGCCGCCGTGCTCTTCGGCTGCCGCTTCTGGGTGACAAACTTTTAGGCGGATCCCAGAGGGGCGACCACGGGTGGGCGCATGCGCCGGAATCCGTGCGGGTTGAGGAGTGTTGATGGCGTGGATTATCCAGGGCGATCCATGCAACTGTCTCTGGCACGTGGCTGTTCGTTGCATACCGGGTGTCGCTAACCAAAAATGGCTTTCCAGTAGCGCTGGTGAAGGGGCGAAACAGCAGGCCGAGTAGAAACTGCACAAGGAATACGAAGTGGTTAGGGATCCGCATGGCCAAGGTGCCGCCGTGCCCTTCGGCTGCCGCGCTCCTGGGTGACAAACTTTTAGGCGGATCCCAGAGGGGCGACCACGGATGGGCGCATGCGCCGGAATCCGTGCGCGTTGACGAGTGCTGATGGCGTTGGTTATCGAGGGCGATCCATACCACTGTCTTTGGCACGTGGCTGTACGTTGCATACCGGGTGTCGCTAACCGAAAATGGCTTTCCGGTAGCGCTGGTGAAGGGGCGAAACAGCAGGCCGAGTAGAAACTGCACAAGGAATACGAACTGGTTAGGGATCCGCATGGCCAAGGTGCCGCCGTGCCCTTCGGCTTCCGCGCTCCTGGGTGGCAAAGTTATAGGCGGATCCCAGAGGGGCGACCACGGGTGGGCGCATGCGCCGGATCCGTGCGGGTTGAGAAGTGCTGATGGCGTTGATTATCCAGGGCGATCCATGCAACTGTCTCTGGCACGTGGCTGTTCGTTGCATACCGGGTGTCGCTAACCGAAAATGGCTTTCCGGTATCGCTGGTGAAGGGGCGAAACAGCAGGCCTAGTAGAAACTGAACAAGGAATACGAAGTGGTTAGGGATCCGCATGGCCAAGGTGCCGCCGTGCTCTTCAGCTGCCGCTTCTGCGTGACAAACTTATAGGCGGATCCCCAAGAGGCGACCACGGGTTGGCGCATGCGCCGGAATCCATGCACGTTGACTAGTGCTGAAGGCGTTGATTATCCAGGGCGATCCATGCAACTGTCTTTGGTACGTGGCTATTCTTTGCATACCGGGTGTCGCTAACCGAAAATGGCTTTCCGGTAGCGCTGGGGAAGGGGCGAAACAGCAGGCCGAGTAGAAACTGCACAAGGAATACGAAGTGGATAGGGATCCGCATGGCCAAGGTGCCGCCCTGCCCTTCGGCTGCCGCGCTCCTGGGTGACGAACTTATAGGCGGATCCCAGAGGGGCGACCACGGGTGGGCGCATGCGCCGGAATCCATGCGCGTTGACGAGTGCTGATGGCGTTGATTATCCAGGGCGATCCATGCAACTGTCTCTGGCACGTGTCTGTACGTTGCATACCGGGTGTCGCTAACCGAAAATGGTTTTCCTGTACCGCTGGTGAAGGGGCGTAACAGCAGGCCGTGTAGAAACTGCACAAGGAATACGAAGTGGTTAGGGATCCGCATGGCCAAGGTGCCGCCGTGCCCTTTGGCTGGCGCGCTTCTGTGTGAAAAACTTAT
The DNA here is from genome assembly GCF_048455015.1 of Haemaphysalis longicornis. NCBI lineage: Eukaryota > Metazoa > Arthropoda > Arachnida > Ixodida > Ixodidae > Haemaphysalis > Haemaphysalis longicornis. The sequence continues at coordinate 8,973,984 of NW_027526233.1, read as the reverse complement.
AGGCGGATTCCCGACAGGCGACCACGGGTGGGTGCATGCGCCGGAATCTATGCGCGTTGACGAGTGCTGATGGCGTTGATTATCCAGGGCGATCCATGCCACTGTCTTTGGCACGTGGCTGTTCGTTGCATACCGGGTGTCGCTAACCGAAAATAACTTTCCGGTAGCGCTGGTGAAGGGGCGAAACAGCAGGCCGAGTAGAAACTGCACAAGGAATACAAAGTGGTTAGGGATCCGCATGGCAAAGGTGCCGCCGTGCCCTTCGGCTGCCGCGCTCCTGGGTGACAAACGTATAGGCGGATCCCAGAGGGGCGACCAAGGGTGCGCGCATGCGCCGGAATACGTGGGGCTTGAGGAGTGCTGATGGCGTTGATCATCCAGGGCGATCCATGCAACTGTCTTTGGCACGGGGCTGTTCATTGCATACCGGGTGTCGCTAGCCGAAAATGGCTTTCCGGTAGCGCTGGTGAAGGGGCGAAACAGCAGGCCGAGTAGAAACTGCACAAGGAATACAAAGTGGTTAGGGATCCGCATGGCCAAGGTGCCGCCGTGCCCTTCGGCTGCCGCGCTTCTGGGTGACAAACGTATAGGCGGATCCCAGAGGGGCGACAACGGGTTGGCGTATGCGCCGGAATCCGTGCGGGTTGAGGAGTGCTGATGGCGTTGATTATCCAGGGCGATCCATGCCACTGTCTTTGTCACGTGGCTGTTCGTTGCATAACGGGTGTCTCTAACCGAAAATAACTTTCCGGTAGCGCTGGTGAAGGGGCGAAACAGCAGGCCGAGTAGAAACTGCAGAAGGAATACGAAGTTGTTTTGGGATCCCCATGGCCAAGGTGCCGCCGCGCCCTTCGGCTGCCGCGCTCTTGTGTGACAAAGTTATAGGCGGATCCCAGAGGGGCGTCCACGGGTGGGCGCATGCGCCGGAATCCGTGCGGCTTGAGGAGCGCTGATGGCGTTGATTATCCAGGGCGATCCATGCAACTGTCTTTGGCACGGGGCTGTTCGTTGCATACCGGGTGTCGCTAACCTAAAATGGGTTTCCGGTAGCGCTGGTGAAGGGGCGAAACAGCAGGCCGATAGAAACTGCACAAGGAATGCGAAGTGGTTAGAGATCCGCATGGCCAAGGTGCCGCCGTGCTCTTCGGCTGCCGCTTCTGGGTGACAAACTTTTAGGCGGATCCCAGAGGGGCGACCACGGGTGGGCGCATGCGCCGGAATCCGTGCGGGTTGAGGAGTGTTGATGGCGTTGATTATCCAGGGCGATCCATGCAACTGTCTCTGGCACGTGGCTGTTCGTTGCATACCGGGTGTCGCTAACCAACAATGGCTTTCCAGTAGCGCTGGTGAAGGGGCGAAACCGCAGGCCGAGTAGAAACTGCACAAGGAATACGAAGTGGTTAGGGATCCGCATGGCCAAGGTGCCGCCGTGCCCTTCGGCTGCCGCGCTCCTGGGTGACAAACTTTTAGGCGGATCCCAGAGGGGCGACCACGGATGGGCGCATGCGCCGGAATCCGTGCGCGTTGACGAGTGCTGATGGCGTTGATTATCGAGGGCGATCCATACCACTGTCTTTGGCACGTGGCTGTACGTTGCATACCGGGTGTCGCTAACCGAAAAAGGCTTTCCGGTAGCGCTGGTGAAGGGGCGAAACAGCAGGCCGAGTAGAAACTGCACAAGGAATACCAACTGGTTAGGGATCCGCATGGCCAAGGTGCCGCCGTGCCCTTCGGCTTCCGCGCTCCTGGATGGCAAAGTTATAGGCGGATCCCAGAGGGGCGACCACGGGTTGGCGCATGCGCCGGAATCCATGCACGTTGACGAGTGCTGAAGGCGTTGATTATCCGGGGCGATCCATGCAACTGTCTTTGGTACGTGGCTATTCTTTGCATACCGGGTGTCGCTAACCGAAAATGGCTTTCCGGTAGCGCTGGTGAAGGGGCGAAACAGCAGGCCGAGTAGAAACTGCACAAGGAATACGAAGTGGTTTTGGGATGCGCATGGCCAAGGTGCCGCCGTGCCCTTCGGCTGCCGCGCTCTTGGGTGACAAACTTATAGGCGGATCCCAGAGGGGCGACAACGGGTGGGCGTATGCGCCGCAATCCGTGCGGGTTGAGGAGTGATGATGGCGTTGATTATCCAGGGCGATCCATGCCACTGTCTTTGGCACGTGGCTGTTCGTTGTTACCGGGTGTCGCTAACCGAAAATGACTTTCTGGTAGCGCTGGTGAAGGGGCGAAACAGCAGGCCGAGTAGAAACTGCTCAAGGAATACGAAGTGGTTTTGGGATCCGCATGGCCAAGGTGCCGCCGTGCCCTTCAGCTGCCACGCTCTTGGGTGACAAACTTATAGGCGGATCCCAGAGGGGCGACCACGGGTGGGCGCATGCGCCGGAATCCGTGCGGCTTGAGGAGCGCTGATGGCGTTGATTATCCAGGGCGATCCATGCAACTGTCTTTGGCACGGGGCTGTTCGTTGCATACCGGGTGTCGCTAACCTTAAATGGGTTTCCGGTAGCGCTAGTGAAGGGGCGAAACAGCAGGCCGATGGAAACTGCACAAGGAATACGAAGTGGTTAGGGATCCGCATGGCCAAGGTGCCGCCCTGCCCTTCGGCTGCCGCGCACCTTTGTGACTAACTTTTAGGCGGATCCCAGAGGGGCGACCACGGATGGGCGCATGCGCCGGAATTTGTGCGCGTTGACGAGTGCTGATGGCGTTGATTATCGAGGGCGATCTATGCCACTGTCTTTGGCACGTGGCTGTACGTTGCATACCGGGTGTCGCTAACCGAAAATGGCTTTCCGGTAGCGCTGGTGAAGGGGCGAAACAGCAGGCCGAGTAGAAACTGCACAAGGAATACGAAGTGGTTAGGGATAGGCATGGCCGTGGTGCCGCCGTGCCCTTCGGCTGCCGCGCTCCTGGGTGACAAAGTTATAGGTGGATCCCCGAGAGGCGACCACGGGTTGGCGCATGCGCCGGAATCCATGCGCGTTGACGAGTGCTGATGGCATTGATTATGCAGGGCGATCCATGCAACTGTCTTTGGCACGTGGCTGTACTTTGCATACCTGGTGTCGCTAACCGAAAATGGTTTTCCGGTAGCACTGCTGAAGGGGGCGTAACAGCAGGCCGAGTAGAAACTGCACAAGTATTACGAAGTGGTTAGGGATCCGCATAGGCGAGGTGCCGCCGTTCCCTTCGACTGCCGCGCTCCTGGGTGACAAACTTATAGGCGGATCCCATAGGGACGACCACGGGTTAGCGCATGCACCGGAATCCGTGCGCGTTGACGAGTGCTGATGGCGTTGATTATCCAGGGCGATCCATGCCACTGTCTTTGGCACGTGGCTGTTCGTTGCATACCGGGTGTCGCTAACCGAAAATGGCTTTCCGGTAGCGCTGGTGAAGGGGCGAAACAGCAGGCCGAGTAGAAACTGCACAAGGAATACAAAGTGGTTAGGGATCCGCATGGCCAAGGTGCCGCCGTGCCCTTCGGCTGCCGCGCTTCTGGGTGACAAACGTATAGGCGGATCCCAGAGGGGCGACAACGGGTTGGCGTAGCGCCGGAATCCGTGCGGGTTGAGGAGTGCTGATGGCGTTGATTATCCAGGGCGATCCATGCCACTGTCTTTGTCACGTGGCTGTTCGTTGCATACCGGGTGTCTCTAACCGAAAATAACTTTCCGGTAGCGCTGGTGAAGGGGCGAAACAGCAGGCCGAGTAGAAACTGCACAAGAAATACGAAGTGGTTTTGGGATCCGCATGGCCAAGGTGCCGCCGTGCCCTTCGGCTGCCGCGCTTCTGGGTGACGAACGTATAGGCGGATCCCAGAGGGGCGACCACGGGTGCGCGCATGCGCCGGAATACGTGAGGGTTGAGGAGTGCTGATGGCGATGATCATCCAGGGCGATCCATGCAACTGTCTTTGGCACGGGGCTGTTCATTGCATACCGGGTGTCGCTAACCGAAAATAGCTTTCCGGTAGCGCTGGTGGAGGGGCGAAACAGCAGGCCGAGTACAAACTGCACAAGGAATACAAAGTGGTTAGGGATCCGCATGGCAAAGGTGCCGCCGTGCCCTTCGGCTGCCGCGCTCCTGGGTGACAAACTTATAGGCGGATCCCAGAGGGGCGACAACGGGTGGGCGTATGCGCCGGAATCCGTGCGGGTTGAGGAGTGCTGATGGCGTTGATTATCCAGGGCGATCCATGCCACTGTCTTTGGCACGTGGCTGTTCGTTGCATACCGGGTGTCGCTAACCGAAAATGACTTTCCGGTAGCGCTGGTGAAGGGGCGAAACAGCAGGCCGAGTAGAAACTGCACAAGGAATACGAAGTGGTTTTGGGATCCGCATGGCCAAGGTGCCGCCGTGCCCTTCGGCTGCCGCGCTCTTGGGTGACAAACTTATAGGCGGATCCCAGAGGGGCGAAACGGGTGGGCGCATGCGCCGGAATCCGTGCGGCTTGAGGAGCGCTGATGGCGTTGATTATCCAGGGCGATCCATGCAACTGTCTTAGGCACGGGGCTGTTCGTTGCATACCGGGTGTCGCTAACCTAAAATGGGTTTCCGGTAGCGCTGGTGAAGGGGCGAAACAGCAGGCCGATAGAAACTGCACAAGGAATACGAAGTGGTTAGAGATCCGCATGGCCAAGGTGCCGCCGTGCTCTTCGGCTGCCGCTTCTGGGTGACAAACTTTTAGGCGGATCCCAGAGGGGCGACCACGGGTGGGCGCATGCGCCGGAATCTGTGCGGGTTGAGGAGTGTTGATGGCGTTGATTATCCAGGGCGATCCATGCAACTGTCTCTGGCACGTGGCTGTTCGTTGCATACCGGGTGTCGCTAACCAAAAATGGCTTTCCAGTAGCGCTGGTGAAGGGGCGAAACAGCAGGCCGAGTAGAAACTGCACAAGGAATACGAAGTGGTTAGGGATCCGCATGGCCAAGGAGCCGCCGTGCCCTTCGGCTGCCGCGCTCCTGGGTGACAAAGTTATAGGTGGATCCCCGAGAGGCGACCACGGGTTGGCGCATGCGCCGGAATCCATGCGCGTTGACGAGTGCTGATGGCATTGATTATGCAGGGCGATCCATGCAACTGTCTTTGGCACGTGGCTGTACTTTGCATACCTGGTGTCGCTAACCGAAAATGGTTTTCCGGTAGCACTGCTGAAGGGGGCGTAACAGCAGGCCGAGTAGAAACTGCACAAGTATTACGAAGTGGTTAGGGATCCGCATGGCCAAGGTGCCGCCGTGCCCTTCGGCTGCCGCGCTCCTGGGTGACAAACTTATAGGCGGATCCCATAGGGACGACCACGGGTTAGCGCATGCACCGGAATCCGTGCGCGTTGACGAGTGCTGATGGCGTTGATTATCCAGGGCGATCCATGCCACTGTCTTTGGCACGTGGCTGTGCGTTGCATACCGGGTGTCGCTAACCGAAAATGGCTTTCCGGTAGCGCTGGTGAAGGGGCGAAACAGCAGGCCGAGTAGAAACTGCACAAGGAATACAAAGTGGTTAGGGATCCGCATGGCCAAGGTGCCGCCGTGCCCTTCGGCTGCCGCGCTTCTGGGTGACAAACGTATAGGCGGATCCCAGAGGGGCGACAACGGGTTGGCGTAGCGCCGGAATCCGTGCGGGTTGAGGAGTGCTGATGGCGTTGATTATCCAGGGCGATCCATGCCACTGTCTTTGTCACGTGGCTGTTCGTTGCATACCGGGTGTCTCTAACCGAAAATAACTTTCCGGTAGCGCTGGTGAAGGGGCGAAACAGCAGGCCGAGTAGAAACTGCAGAAGGAATACGAAGTTGTTTTGGGATCCGCATGGCCAAGGTGCCGCCGCGCCCTTCGGCTGCCGCGCTCTTGTGTGACAAAGTTATAGGCGGATCCCAGAGGGGCGTCCACGGGTGGGCGCATGCGCCGGAATCCGTGCGGCTTGAGGAGCGCTGATGGCGTTGATTATCCAGGGCGATCCATGCAACTGTCTTTGGCACGGGGCTGTTCGTTGCATACCGGGTGTCGCTAACCTAAAATGGGTTTCCGGTAGCGCTGGTGAAGGGGCGAAACAGCAGGCCGATAGAAACTGCACAAGGAATACGAAGTGGTTAGAGATCCGCATGGCCAAGGTGCCGCCGTGCTCTTCGGCTGCCGCTTCTGGGTGACAAACTTTTAGGCGGATCCCAGAGGGGCGACCACGGGTGGGCGCATGCGCCGGAATCCGTGCGGGTTGAGGAGTGTTGATGGCGTTGATTATCCAGGGCGATCCATGCAACTGTCTCTGGCACGTGGCTGTTCGTTGCATACCGGGTGTCGCTAACCAAAAATAGCTTTCCAGTAGCGCTGGTGAAGGGGCGAAACAGCAGGCCGAGTAGAAACTGCACAAGGAATACGAAGTGGTTAGGGATCCGCATGGCCAAGGTGCCGCCGTGCCCTTCGGCTGCCGCGCTCCTGGGTGACAAACTTTTAGGCGGATCCCATAGGGACGACCACGGGTTAGCGCATGCACCGGAATCCGTGCGCGTTGACGAGTGCTGATGGCGTTGATTATCCAGGGCGATCCATGCCACTGTCTTTGGCACGTGGCTGTTCGTTGCATACCGGGTGTCGCTAACCGAAAATGGCTTTCCGGTAGCGCTGGTGAAGGGGCGAAACAGCAGGCCGAGTAGAAACTGCACAAGGAATACAAAGTGGTTAGGGATCCGCATGGCCAAGGTGCCGCCGTGCCATTCGGCTGCCGCGCTTCTGGGTGACAAACGTATAGGCGGATCCCAGAGGGGCGACAACGGGTTGGCGTAGCGCCGGAATCCGTGCGGGTTGAGGAGTGCTGATGGCGTTGATTATCCAGGGCGATCCATGCCACTGTCTTTGTCACGTGGCTGTTCGTTGCATACCGGGTGTCTCTAACCGAAAATAACTTTCCGGTAGCGCTGGTGAAGGGGCGAAACAGCAGGCCGAGTAGAAACTGCACAAGAAATACGAAGTGGTTTTGGGATCCGCATGGCCAAGGTGCCGCCGTGCCCTTCGGCTGCCGCGCTTCTGGGTGACGAACGTATAGGCGGATCCCAGAGGGGCGACCACGGGTGCGCGCATGCGCCGGAATACGTGAGGGTTGAGGAGTGCTGATGGCGATGATCATCTAGGGCGATCCATGCAACTGTCTTTGGCACGGGGCTGTTCATTGCATACCGGGTGTCGCTAACCGAAAATAGCTTTCCGGTAGCGCTGGTGGAGGGGCGAAACAGCAGGCCGAGTACAAACTGCACAAGGAATACAAAGTGGTTAGGGATCCGCATGGCAAAGGTGCCGCCGTGCCCTTCGGCTGCCGCGCTCCTGGGTGACAAACTTATAGGCGGATCCCAGAGGGGCGACAACGGGTGGGCGTATGCGCCGGAATCCGTGCGGGTTGAGGAGTGCTGATGGCGTTGATTATCCAGGGCGATCCATGCCACTGTCTTTGGCACGTGGCTGTTCGTTGCATACCGGGTGTCGCTAACCGAAAATGACTTTCCGGTAGCGCTGGTGAAGGGGCGAAACAGCAGGCCGAGTAGAAACTGCACAAGGAATACAAAGTGGTTTTGGGATCCGCATGGCCAAGGTGCCGCCGTGCCCTTCGGCTGCCGCGCTCTTGGGTGACAAACTTATAGGCGGATCCCAGAGGGGCGAAACGGGTGGGCGCATGCGCCGGAATCCGTGCGGCTTGAGGAGCGCTGATGGCGTTGATTATCCAGGGCGATCCATGCAACTGTCTTAGGCACGGGGCTGTTCGTTGCATACCGGGTGTCGCTAACCTAAAATGGGTTTCCGGTAGCGCTGGTGAAGGGGCGAAACAGCAGGCCGATAGAAACTGCACAAGGAATACGAAGTGGTTAGAGATCCGCATGGCCAAGGTGCCGCCGTGCTCTTCGGCTGTCGCTTCTGGGTGACAAACTTTTAGGCGGATCCCAGAGGGGCGACCACGGGTGGGCGCATGCGCCGGAATCTGTGCGGGTTGAGGAGTGTTGATGGCGTTGATTATCCAGGGCGATCCATGCAACTGTCTCTGGCACGTGGCTGTTCGTTGCATACCGGGTGTCGCTAACCAAAAATGGCTTTCCAGTAGCGCTGGTGAAGGGGCGAAACAGCAGGCCGAGTAGAAACTGCACAAGGAATACGAAGTGGTTAGGGATCCGCATGGCCAAGGAGCCGCCGTGCCCTTCGGCTGCCGCGCTCCTGGGTGACAAAGTTATAGGTGGATCCCCGAGAGGCGACCACGGGTTGGCGCATGCGCCGGAATCCATGCGCGTTGACGAGTGCTGATGGCATTGATTATGCAGGGCGATCCATGCAACTGTCTTTGGCACGTGGCTGTACTTTGCATACCTGGTGTCGCTAACCGAAAATGGTTTTCCGGTAGCACTGCTGAAGGGGGCGTAACAGCAGGCCGAGTAGAAACTGCACAAGTATTAAGAAGTGGTTAGGGATCCGCATGGCCAAGGTGCCGCCGTGCCCTTCGGCTGCCGCGCTTCTGGGTGACAAACTTATAGGCGGATCCCATAGGGACGACCACGGGTTAGCGCATGCACCGGAATCCGTGCGCGTTGACGAGTGCTGATGGCGTTGATTATCCAGGGCGATCCATACCACTGTCTTTGGCACGTGGCTGTGCGTTGCATACCGGGTGTCGCTAACCGAAAATGGCTTTCCGGTAGCGCTGGTGAAGGGGCGAAACAGCAGGCCGAGTAGAAACTGCACAAGGAATACAAAGTGGTTAGGGATCCGCATGGCCAAGGTGCCGCCGTGCCCTTCGGCTGCCGCGCTTCTGGGTGACAAACGTATAGGCGGATCCCAGAGGGGCGACAACGGGTTGGCGTAGCGCCGGAATCCGTGCGGGTTGAGGAGTGCTGATGGCGTTGATTATCCAGGGCGATCCATGCCACTGTCTTTGTCACGTGGCTGTTCGTTGCATACCGGGTGTCTCTAACCGAAAATAACTTTCCGGTAGCGCTGGTGAAGGGGCGAAACAGCAGGCCGAGTAGAAACTGCAGAAGGAATACGAAGTTGTTTTGGGATCCGCATGGCCAAGGTGCCGCCGCGCCCTTCGGCTGCCGCGCTCTTGTGTGACAAAGTTATAGGCGGATCCCAGAGGGGCGTCCACGGGTGGGCGCATGCGCCGGAATCCGTGCGGCTTGAGGAGCGCTGATGGCGTTGATTATCCAGGGCGATCCATGCAACTGTCTTTGGCACGGGGCTGTTCGTTGCATACCGGGTGTCGCTAACCTAAAATGGGTTTCCGGTAGCGCTGGTGAAGGGGCGAAACAGCAGGCCGATAGAAACTGCACAAGGAATACGAAGTGGTTAGAGATCCGCATGGCCAAGGTGCCGCCGTGCTCTTCGGCTGCCGCTTCTGGGTGACAAACTTTTAGGCGGATCCCAGAGGGGCGACCACGGGTGGGCGCATGCGCCGGAATCCGTGCGGGTTGAGGAGTGTTGATGGCGTTGATTATCCAGGGCGATCCATGCAACTGTCTCTGGCACGTGGCTGTTCGTTGCATACCGGGTGTCGCTAACCAAAAATGGCTTTCCAGTAGCGCTGGTGAAGGGGCGAAACAGCAGGCCGAGTAGAAACTGCACAAGGAATACGAAGTGGTTAGGGATCCGCATGGCCAAGGTGCCGCCGTGCCCTTCGGCTGCCGCGCTCCTGGGTGACAAACTTTTAGGCAGATCCCAGAGGGGCGACCACGGATGGGCGCATGCGCCGGAATCCGTGCGCGTTGACGAGTGCTGATGGCGTTGATTATCGAGGGCGATCCATACCACTGTCTTTGGCACGTGGCTGTACGTTGCATACCGGGTGTCGCTAACCGAAAATGGCTTTCCGGTAGCGCTGGTGAAGGGGCGAAACAGCAGGCCGAGTAGAAACTGCACAAGGAATACGAACTGGTTAGGGATCCGCATGGCCAAGGTGCCGCCGTGCCCTTCGGCTTCCGCGCTCCTGGGTGGCAAAGTTATAGGCGGATCCCAGAGGGGCGACCACGGGTGGGCGCATGCGCCGGATCCGTGCGGGTTGAGAAGTGCTGATGGCGTTGATTATCCAGGGCGATCCATGCAACTGTCTCTGGCACGTGGCTGTTCGTTGCATACCGGGTGTCGCTAACCGAAAATGGCTTTCCGGTATCGCTGGTGAAGGGGCGAAACAGCAGGCCGAGTAGAGACTGAACAAGGAATACGAAGTGGTTAGGGATCCGCATGGCCAAGGTGCCGCCGTGCTCTTCAGCTGCCGCTTCTGCGTGCCAAACTTATAGGCGGATTCCCAAGAGGCGACCACGGGTTGGCGCATGCGCCGGAATCCATGCACGTTGACGAGTGCTGAAGGCGTTGATTATCCGGGGCGATCCATGCAACTGTTTTTGGTACGTGGCTATTCTTTGCATACCGGGTGTCGCTAACCGAAAATGGCTTTCCGGTAGCGCTGGTGAAGGGGCGAAACAGCAGGCCGAGTAGAAACTGCACAAGGAATACGAAGTGGATAGGGATCCGCATGGCCAAGGTGCCGCCCTGCCCTTCGGCTGCCGCGCTCCTGGGTGACGAACTTATAGGCGGATCCCAGAGGGGCGAACACGGGTGGGCGCATGCGCCGGAATCCATGCGCGTTGACGAGTGCTGATGGCGTTGATTATCCAGGGCGATCCATGCAACTGTCTCTGGCACGTGTCTGTACGTTGCATACCGGGTGTCGCTAACCGAAAATGGTTTTCCTGTACCGCGGGTGAAGGGGCGTAACAGCAGGCCTTGTAGAAACTGCACAAGGAATACGAAGTGGTTAGGGATCCGCATGGCCAAGGTGCCGCCGTGCCCTTTGGCTGGCGCGCTTCTGTGTGAAAAACTTATAGGCGGATTCCCGACAGGCGACCACGGGTGGGTGCATGCGCCGGAATCTATGCGCGTTGACGAGTGCTGATGGCGTTGATTATCCAGGGCGATCCATGCCATTGTCTTTGGCACGTGGCTGTTCGTTGCATACCGGGTGTCGCTAACCGAAAATGACTTTCTGGTAGCGCTGGTGAAGGGGCGAAACAGCAGGCCGAGTAGAAACTGCACAAGGAATACGAAGTGGTTTTGGGATGCGCATGGCCAAGGTGCCGCCGTGCCCTTCGGCTGCCGCGCTCTTGGGTGACAAACTTATAGGCGGATCCCAGAGGGGCGACAACGGGTGGGCGTATGCGCCGCAATCCGTGCGGGTTGAGGAGTGATGATGGCGTTGATTATCCAGGGCGATCCATGCCACTGTCTTTGGCACGTGGCTGTTCGTTGTTACCGGGTGTCGCTAACCGAAAATGACTTTCTGGTAGCGCTGGTGAAGGGGCGAAACAGCAGGCCGAGTAGAAACTGCACAAGGAATACGAAGTGGTTTTGGGATCCGCATGGCCAAGGTGCCGCCGTGCCCTTCAGCTGCCGCGCTCTTGGGTGACAAACTTATAGGCGGATCCCAGAGGGGCGACCACGGGTGGGCGCATGCGCCGGAATCCGTGCGGCTTGAGGAGCGCTGATGGCGTTGATTATCCAGGGCGATCCATGCAACTGTCTTTGGCACGGGGCTGTTCGTTGCATACCGGGTGTCGCTAACCTAAAATGGGTTTCCGGTAGCGCTAGTGAAGGGGCGAAACAGCAGGCCGATGGAAACTGCACAAGGAATACGAAGTGGTTAGGGATCCGCATGGCCAAGGTGCCGCCCTGCCCTTCGGCTGCCGCGCACCTTTGTGACAAACTTTTAGGCGGATCCCAGAGGGGCGACCACGGGTGGGCGCATGCGCCGGAATCCGTGCGGCTTGAGGAGCGCTGATGGCGTTGATTATCCAGGGCGATCCATGCAACTGTCTTTGGCACGGGGCTGTTCGTTGCATACCGGGTGTCGCTAACCTAAAATGGGTTTCCGGTAGCGCTGGTGAAGGGGCGAAACAGCAGGCCGAGTAGAAACTGCACAAGGAATACGAACTGGTTAGGGATCTGCATGGCCAAGGTGCCGCCGTGCCCTTCGGCTGCCGCGCTCCTGGGTGGCAAAGTTATAGGCGGATCCCAGAGGGGCGACCACGGGTGGGCGCATGCGCCGGATCCGTGCGGGTTGAGAAGTGCTGATGGCGTTGATTATCCAGGGCGATCCATGCAACTGTCTCTGGCACGTGGCTGTTCGTTGCATACCGGGTGTCGCTAACCGAAAATGGCTTTCCGGTAGCGCTGGTGAAGGGGCGAAACAGCAGGCCGAGTAGAAACTGCACAAGAAATACGAAGTGGTTTTGGGATCAGCATGGCCAAGGTGCCGCCGTGCCCTTCGGCTGCCGCGCTTCTGGGTGACGAACGTATAGGCGGATCCCAGAGGGGCGACCACGGGTGCGCGCATGCGCCGGAATACGTGAGGGTTGAGGAGTGCTGATGGCGATGATCATCCAGGGCGATCCATGCAACTGTCTTTGGCACGGGGCTGTTCGTTGCATACCGGGTGTCGCTAACCGAAAATGGCTTTCCGGTAGCGCTGGTGGAGGGGCGAAACAGCAGGCCGAGTACAAACTGCACAAGGAATACAAAGTGGTTAGGGATCCGCATGGCAAAGGTGCCGCCGTGCCCTTCGGCTGCCGCGCTCCTGGGTGACAAACTTATAGGCGGATCCCAGAGGGGCGACAACGGGTGGGCGTATGCGCCGGAATCCGAGCGGGTTGAGGAGTGCTGATGGCGTTGATTATCCAGGGCGATCCATGCCACTGTCTTTGGCACGTGGCTGTTCGTTGCATACCGGGTGTCGCTAACCGAAAATGACTTTCCGGTAGCGCTGGTGAAGGGGCGAAACAGCAGGCCGAGTAGAAACTGCACAAGGAATACGAAGTGGTTTTGGGATCCGCATGGCCAAGGTGCCGCCGTGCCCTTCGGCTGCCGCGCTCTTGGGTGACAAACTTATAGGCGGATCCCAGAGGGGCGACCACGGGTGGGCGCATGCGCCGGAATCCATGCGGCTTGAGGAGCGCTGATGGCGTTGATTATCCAGGGCGATCCATGCAACTGTCTTAGGCACGGGGCTGTTCGTTGCATACCGGGTGTCGCTAACCTAAAATGGGTTTCCGGTAGCGCTGGTGAAGGGGCGAAACAGCAGGCCGATAGAAACTGCACAAGGAATACGAAGTGGTTAGAGATCCGCATGGCCAAGGGGCCGCCGTGCTCTTCGGCTGCCGCTTCTAGGTGACAAACTTTTAGGCGGATCCCAGAGGGGCGACCACGGGTGGGCGCATGCGCCGGAATCTGTGCGGGTTGAGGAGTGTTGATGGCGTTGATTATCCAGGGCGATCCATGCAACTGTCTCTGGCACGTGGCTGTTCGTTGCATACCGGGTGTCGCTAACCAAAAATGGCTTTCCAGTAGCGCTGGTGAAGGGGCGAAACAGCAGGCCGAGTAGAAACTGCACAAGGAATACGATGTGGGTAGGGATCCGCATGGCCAAGGTGCCGCCGTGCCCTTCGGCTGCCGCGCTCCTGGGTGACAAAGTTATAGGTGGATCCCCGAGAGGCGACCACGGGTTGGCGCATGCGCCGGAATCCATGCGCGTTGACGAGTGCTGATGGCGTTGATTATGCAGGGCGATCCATGCAACTGTCTTTGGCACGTGGCTGTACTTTGCATACCTGGTGTCGCTAACCGAAAATGGTTTTCCGGTAGCACTGCTGAAGGGGGCGTAACAGCAGGCCGAGTAGAAACTGCACAAGGAATACAAAGTGGTTAGGGATCCGCATGGCAAAGGTGCCGCCGTGCCCTTCGGCTGCCGCGCTCCTGGGTGACAAACTTATAGGCGGATCCCAGAGGGGCGTCAACGGGTGGGCGTATGCGCCGGAATCCGTGCGGGTTGAGGAGTGCTGATGGCGTTGATTATCCAGGGCGTTCCATGCCACTGTCTTTGGCACGTGGCTGTTCGTTGCATACCGGGTGTCGCCAACCGAAAATGACTTTCCGGTAGTGCTGGTGAAGGGGCGAAACAGCAGGCCGAGTAGAAACTGCACAAGGAATACGAAGTGGTTTTGGGATCCGCATGGCCAAGGTGCCGCCGTGCCCTTCGGCTGCCGCGCTCTTGGGTGACAAACTTATAGGCGGATCCCAGAGGGGCGACCACGGGTGGGCGCATGCGGCGGAATCCGTGCGGCTTGAGGAGAGCTGATGGCGTTGATTATCCAGGGCGATCCATGCAACTGTCTTTGGCCCGGGGCTGTTCGTTGCATACCGGGTGTCGCTAACCTAAAATGGGTTTCCGGTAGCGCTGGTGAAGGGGCGAAACAGCAGGCCGATAGAAACTGCACAAGGAATACGAAGTGGTTAGAGATCCGCATGGCCAAGGTGCCGCCGTGCTCTTCGGCTGCCGCTTCTGGGTGACAAACTTTTAGGCGGATCCCAGAGGGGCACCCACGGGTGGGCGCATGCGCCGGAATCCGTGCGGGTTGAGGTGTGTTGATGGCGTTGATTATCCAGGGCAATCCATGCAACTGTCTCTGGCACGTGGGTGTTCGTTGCATACCGGGTGTCGCTAACCAAAAATGGCTTTCCAGTAGCGCTGGTGAAGGGGCGAAACAGCAGGCCGAGTAGAAACTGCACAAGGAATACGAAGTGGTTAGGGATCCGCATGGCCAAGGTGCCGCCGTGCCCTTCGGCTGCCGCGCACCTGGGTGACAAACTTTCAGGCGGATCCCAGAGGGGCGACCACGGGTGGGCGCATGCGCCGGAATCCGTGCGGGTTGAGGAGTGTTGATGGCGTTGATTATCCAGGGCGATCCATGCAACTGTCTCTGGCACGTGGCTGTTCGTTGCATACCGGGTGTCGCTAACCGAAAATGGCTTTCCAGTAGCGCTGGTGAAGGGGCGAAACAGCAGGCCGAGTAGAAACTGCACAAGAAATACGAAGTGGTTAGGGATCCGCATGGCCAAGGTGCCGCCGTTCCCTTCGGATGCCGCGCTCCTGGGTGACAAACTTTTAGGCGGATCCCAGAGGGGCGACCACGGGTGCGCGCATGCGCCGGAATACGTGCGGCTTGAGGAGTGCTGATGGCGTTGACCATCCAGGGCGATCCATGCAACTGTCTTTGGCACGGGGCGGTTCTTTGCATACCGGGTGTCGCTAACCGAAAATGGCTTTCCGGTAGCGCTGGTGAAGGGGCGAAACAGCAGGCCGAGTAGAAACTGCACAAGGAATACAAAGTGGTTAGGGTTCCGCATGGCAAAGGTGCCGCCGTGCCCTTCGGCTGCCGCGCTCCTGGGTGACAAACTTATAGGCGGATCCCAGAGTGGCGAAAACGGGTGGGCGTATGCGCCGGAATCCGTGCGGGTTGAGGAGTGCTGATGGCGTTGATTATCCAGGGCGATCCATGCCACTGTCTTTGGCACGTGGGTGTTCGTTGCATACCGGGTGTCGCTAACCGAAAATAACTTTCCGGTAGCGCTGGTGAATGGGCGAAACAGCAGGCCGAGTAGAAACTGCAGAAGGAATACGAAGTGGTTTTGGGATCCGCATGGCCAAGGTGCCGCCGTGCCCTTCGGCTGCCGCGCTCTTGGGTGACAAACTTATAGGCGGATCCCAGAGGGGCGACCACGGGTGGGCGCATGCGCGGGAATCCGTGCGCGTTGACGAGTGCTGATGGCGTTGATTATCGAGGGCGATCAGTGCCAGTGTCTTTGCCACGTGGCTGTTCGTTGCATACCGGGTGTCGCTAACCGAAAATGGCTTTCCGGTAGCACTGGTGAAGGGGCGAAACAGCAGGCCGAGTAGAAACTGCACAAGGAATACGAAGTGGTTTTGGGATCCGCATGGCCAAGGTGCCGCCGTGCCCTTCAGCTGCCGCGCTCTTGGGTGACAAACTTATAGGCGGATCCCAGAGGGGCGACCACGGGTGGGCGCATGCGCCGGAATCCGTGCGGCTTGAGGAGCGCTGATGGCGTTGATTATCCAGGGCGATCCATGCAACTGTCTTTGGCACGGGGCTGTTCGTTGCATACCGGGTGTCGCTAACCTAAAATGGGTTTCCGGTAGCGCTAGTGAAGGGGCGAAACAGCAGGCCGATGGAAACTGCACAAGGAATACGAAGTGGTTAGGGATCCGCATGGCCAAGGTGCCGCCCTGCCCTTCGGCTGCCGCGCACCTTTGTGACAAACTTTTAGGCGGATCCCAGAGGGGCGACCACGGGTGGGCGCATGCGCCGGAATCCGTGCGGCTTGAGGAGCGCTGATGGCGTTGATTATCCAGGGCGATCCATGCAACTGTCTTTGGCACGGGGCTGTTCGTTGCATACCGGGTGTCGCTAACCTAAAATGGGTTTCCGGTAGCGCTGGTGAAGGGGCGAAACAGCAGGCCGAGTAGAAACTGCACAAGGAATACGAACTGGTTAGGGATCTGCATGGCCAAGGTGCCGCCGTGCCCTTCGGCTGCCGCGCTCCTGGGTGGCAAAGTTATAGGCGGATCCCAGAGGGGCGACCACGGGTGGGCGCATGCGCCGGATCCGTGCGGGTTGAGAAGTGCTGATGGCGTTGATTATCCAGGGCGATCCATGCAACTGTCTCTGGCACGTGGCTGTTCGTTGCATACCGGGTGTCGCTAACCGAAAATGGCTTTCCGGTAGCGCTGGTGAAGGGGCGAAACAGCAGGCCGAGTAGAAACTGCACAAGAAATACGAAGTGGTTTTGGGATCAGCATGGCCAAGGTGCCGCCGTGCCCTTCGGCTGCCGCGCTTCTGGGTGACGAACGTATAGGCGGATCCCAGAGGGGCGACCACGGGTGCGCGCATGCGCCGGAATACGTGAGGGTTGAGGAGTGCTGATGGCGATGATCATCCAGGGCGATCCATGCAACTGTCTTTGGCACGGGGCTGTTCGTTGCATACCGGGTGTCGCTAACCGAAAATGGCTTTCCGGTAGCGCTGGTGGAGGGGCGAAACAGCAGGCCGAGTACAAACTGCACAAGGAATACAAAGTGGTTAGGGATCCGCATGGCAAAGGTGCCGCCGTGCCCTTCGGCTGCCGCGCTCCTGGGTGACAAACTTATAGGCGGATCCCAGAGGGGCGACAACGGGTGGGCGTATGCGCCGGAATCCGAGCGGGTTGAGGAGTGCTGATGGCGTTGATTATCCAGGGCGATCCATGCCACTGTCTTTGGCACGTGGCTGTTCGTTGCATACCGGGTGTCGCTAACCGAAAATGACTTTCCGGTAGCGCTGGTGAAGGGGCGAAACAGCAGGCCGAGTAGAAACTGCACAAGGAATACGAAGTGGTTTTGGGATCCGCATGGCCAAGGTGCCGCCGTGCCCTTCGGCTGCCGCGCTCTTGGGTGACAAACTTATAGGCGGATCCCAGAGGGGCGACCACGGGTGGGCGCATGCGCCGGAATCCATGCGGCTTGAGGAGCGCTGATGGCGTTGATTATCCAGGGCGATCCATGCAACTGTCTTAGGCACGGGGCTGTTCGTTGCATACCGGGTGTCGCTAACCTAAAATGGGTTTCCGGTAGCGCTGGTGAAGGGGCGAAACAGCAGGCCGATAGAAACTGCACAAGGAATACGAAGTGGTTAGAGATCCGCATGGCCAAGGGGCCGCCGTGCTCTTCGGCTGCCGCTTCTAGGTGACAAACTTTTAGGCGGATCCCAGAGGGGCGACCACGGGTGGGCGCATGCGCCGGAATCTGTGCGGGTTGAGGAGTGTTGATGGCGTTGATTATCCAGGGCGATCCATGCAACTGTCTCTGGCACGTGGCTGTTCGTTGCATACCGGGTGTCGCTAACCAAAAATGGCTTTCCAGTAGCGCTGGTGAAGGGGCGAAACAGCAGGCCGAGTAGAAACTGCACAAGGAATACGATGTGGGTAGGGATCCGCATGGCCAAGGTGCCGCCGTGCCCTTCGGCTGCCGCGCTCCTGGGTGACAAAGTTATAGGTGGATCCCCGAGAGGCGACCACGGGTTGGCGCATGCGCCGGAATCCATGCGCGTTGACGAGTGCTGATGGCGTTGATTATGCAGGGCGATCCATGCAACTGTCTTTGGCACGTGGCTGTACTTTGCATACCTGGTGTCGCTAACCGAAAATGGTTTTCCGGTAGCACTGCTGAAGGGGGCGTAACAGCAGGCCGAGTAGAAACTGCACAAGGAATACAAAGTGGTTAGGGATCCGCATGGCAAAGGTGCCGCCGTGCCCTTCGGCTGCCGCGCTCCTGGGTGACAAACTTATAGGCGGATCCCAGAGGGGCGTCAACGGGTGGGCGTATGCGCCGGAATCCGTGCGGGTTGAGGAGTGCTGATGGCGTTGATTATCCAGGGCGTTCCATGCCACTGTCTTTGGCACGTGGCTGTTCGTTGCATACCGGGTGTCGCCAACCGAAAATGACTTTCCGGTAGTGCTGGTGAAGGGGCGAAACAGCAGGCCGAGTAGAAACTGCACAAGGAATACGAAGTGGTTTTGGGATCCGCATGGCCAAGGTGCCGCCGTGCCCTTCGGCTGCCGCGCTCTTGGGTGACAAACTTATAGGCGGATCCCAGAGGGGCGACCACGGGTGGGCGCATGCGGCGGAATCCGTGCGGCTTGAGGAGAGCTGATGGCGTTGATTATCCAGGGCGATCCATGCAACTGTCTTTGGCCCGGGCTGTTCGTTGCATACCGGGTGTCGCTAACCTAAAATGGGTTTCCGGTAGCGCTGGTGAAGGGGCGAAACAGCAGGCCGATAGAAACTGCACAAGGAATACGAAGTGGTTAGAGATCCGCATGGCCAAGGTGCCGCCGTGCTCTTCGGCTGCCGCTTCTGGGTGACAAACTTTTAGGCGGATCCCAGAGGGGCACCCACGGGTGGGCGCATGCGCCGGAATCCGTGCGGGTTGAGGTGTGTTGATGGCGTTGATTATCCAGGGCAATCCATGCAACTGTCTCTGGCACGTGGGTGTTCGTTGCATACCGGGTGTCGCTAACCAAAAATGGCTTTCCAGTAGCGCTGGTGAAGGGGCGAAACAGCAGGCCGAGTAGAAACTGCACAAGGAATACGAAGTGGTTAGGGATCCGCATGGCCAAGGTGCCGCCGTGCCCTTCGGCTGCCGCGCACCTGGGTGACAAACTTTTAGGCGGATCCCAGAGGGGCGACCACGGGTGGGCGCATGCGCCGGAATCCGTGCGGGTTGAGGAGTGTTGATGGCGTTGATTATCCAGGGCGATCCATGCAACTGTCTCTGGCACGTGGCTGTTCGTTGCATACCGGGTGTCGCTAACCGAAAATGGCTTTCCAGTAGCGCTGGTGAAGGGGCGAAACAGCAGGCCGAGTAGAAACTGCACAAGGAATACGAAGTGGTTAGGGATCCGCATGGCCAAGGTGCCGCCGTTCCCTTTAGGCGGATCCCAGAGGGGCGACCACGTGTGCGCGCATGCGCCGGAATCCGTGCGGGTTGAGGAGTGTTGATGGCGTTGATTATCCAGGGCGATCCATGCAACTGTCTCTGGCACGTGGCTGTTCGTTGCATACCGGGTGTCGCTAACCGAAAATGGCTTTCCAGTAGCGCTGGTGAAGGGGCGAAACAGCAGGCCGAGTAGAAACTGCACAAGGAATACGAAGTGGTTAGGGATCCGCATGGCCAAGGTGCCGCCGTTCCCTTCGGATGCCGCGCTCCTGGGTGACAAACTTTTAGGCGGATCCCAGAGGGGCGACCACGGGTGCGCGCATGCGCCGGAATACGTGCGGCTTGAGGAGTGCTGATGGCGTTGACCATCCAGGGCGATCCATGCAACTGTCTTTGGCACGGGGCGGTTCTTTGCATACCGGGTGTCGCTAACCGAAAATGGCTTTCCGGTAGCGCTGGTGAAGGGGCGAAACAGCAGGCCGAGTAGAAACTGCACAAGGAATACAAAGTGGTTAGGGTTCCGCATGGCAAAGGTGCCGCCGTGCCCTTCGGCTGCCGCGCTCCTGGGTGACAAACTTATAGGCGGATCCCAGAGTGGCGAAAACGGGTGGGCGTATTCGCCGGAATCCGTGCGGGTTGAGGAGTGCTGATGGCGTTGATTATCCAGGGCGATCCATGCCACTGTCTTTGGCACGTGGGTGTTCGTTGCATACCGGGTGTCGCTAACCGAAAATAACTTTCCGGTAGCGCTGGTGAATGGGCGAAACAGCAGGCCGAGTAGAAACTGCAGAAGGAATACGAAGTGGTTTTGGGATCCGCATGGCCAAGGTGCCGCCGTGCCCTTCGGCTGCCGCGCTCCTGGGTGACAAACTTATAGGCGGATCCCAGAGGGGCGACCATGGGTGGGCGCATGCGCCCGAATCCGTGCGCGTCGACGAGTGCTGATGGCGTTGATTATCCAGGGCGATCGATGCCGCTGTCTTTGGCACGTGGCTGTTCGTTGCATACCGGGTGTCGCTAACCAAAAATGGCTTTCCGGTAGCGCTGGTGAAGGGGCGAAACAGCAGGCAGAGTAGAAACTGCACAAGGAATACGGAGTGGTTAGGAATCTGCATGTCCAAGGTGCCCCCGTGCCTTTCGGCTGCCGCGCTCCGTGGTGACAAACTTAAAGGCGGATCCCAGAGGGGCGACCACGGGTGGGCGCATGCGCCGGAGTCCATGCGGGTTGACGAGTGCTGATGGCGTTGATTATCCAGGGCGATCCATGCAACTGTCTTTGGCACGGGGCTGTTCGTTGCATACCGGGTGTCGCTAACCGAAAATGGCTTTCCGGTAGCGCTGGTGGAGGGGCGAAACAGAAGGCCGAGTGGAAACTGTACAAGGAATACGAAGTGGTTAGGGATCCGCATGGCCAAGGTGCCACCGTGCTCTTCGGCTGCAGCTTCTGGGTGACAAACTTTTAGGTTGATCCTAGAGGGGCGACCACAGGTGGGCGCATGCGCCGGAATCTGTGCGGGTTGAGGAGTGCTGATGGCGTTGATTATCCAGGGCGATCCATGCAACTGTATCTGGCACGTGGCTGTTCGTTGCATACCGGGTGTCGCTAACCGAAAATGGCTTTCCGGTAGCGCTGGTGAAGGGGCGAAACAGTAGGACGAGTAGAAACTGCACAAGGAATACGAAGTGGTTAGGGATCCGCATGGCCAAGGTGCCGCCGTGCCCTTCGGCTGCCGCGCTCCTGTGTGACAAACTTATAGGCGGATCCTAGAGGGGCGACAACGGGTGGGCGTATGCGCCGGAATCCGTGCGCGTTGACGAGTGCTGATGGCGTTGATTATCGAGGGCGATCCATGCCACTGTCTTTGGCACGTGGCTGTTCGTTGCAAACCGGGTGTCGCTAACCGAAAATGACTTTCCGGTAGCGCTGGTGAAGGGGCGAAACAGCAGGCCGAGTAGAAACTGCACAAGGAATACGAAGTGGTTAGGGATCCGCATGCCCAAGGTGCCGCCGTGCCCTTCGGCTGCCGCGATCCTTGGTGACAAACTTTTAGGCGGATCGCAGAGGGGCAACCACGGGTGGGCGCATGCGCCGGAATCCGTGCGCATTGACGAGTGCTGATGGCGTTGATTATCCAGGGCGATCCATGCCACTGTCTTTGGCACGTGGCTGTTTGTTGCATACCGGGTGTCGCTAACCGAAAATGGCTTTCCGGTAGCGCTGGTGAAGGGGCAAAACAGCAGGCCGAGTAGAAACTGCACAAGGAATACGAAGTGGTTAGGGATCCGCATGGCCAAGGTGCCGCCGTGCCCTTCGGCTGCCGCGCACCTGGGTGACAAACTTTCAGGCGGATCCCAGAGGGGCGACCACGGGTGGGCGCATGCGCCGGAATCCGTGCGGGTTGAGGAGTGTTGATGGCGTTGATTATCCAGGGCGATCCATGCAACTGTCTCTGGCACGTGGCTGTTCGTTGCATACCGGGTGTCGCTAACCGAAAATGGCTTTCCAGTAGCGCTGGTGAAGGGGCGAAACAGCAGGCCGAGTAGAAACTGCACAAGAAATACGAAGTGGTTAGGGATCCGCATGGCCAAGGTGCCGCCGTTCCCTTCGGATGCCGCGCTCCTGGGTGACAAACTTTTAGGCGGATCCCAGAGGGGCGACCACGGGTGCGCGCATGCGCCGGAATACGTGCGGCTTGAGGAGTGCTGATGGCGTTGACCATCCAGGGCGATCCATGCAACTGTCTTTGGCACGGGGCGGTTCTTTGCATACCGGGTGTCGCTAACCGAAAATGGCTTTCCGGTAGCGCTGGTGAAGGGGCGAAACAGCAGGCCGAGTAGAAACTGCACAAGGAATACAAAGTGGTTAGGGTTCCGCATGGCAAAGGTGCCGCCGTGCCCTTCGGCTGCCGCGCTCCTGGGTGACAAACTTATAGGCGGATCCCAGAGTGGCGAAAACGGGTGGGCGTATGCGCCGGAATCCGTGCGGGTTGAGGAGTGCTGATGGCGTTGATTATCCAGGGCGATCCATGCCACTGTCTTTGGCACGTGGGTGTTCGTTGCATACCGGGTGTCGCTAACCGAAAATAACTTTCCGGTAGCGCTGGTGAATGGGCGAAACAGCAGGCCGAGTAGAAACTGCAGAAGGAATACGAAGTGGTTTTGGGATCCGCATGGCCAAGGTGCCGCCGTGCCCTTCGGCTGCCGCGCTCTTGGGTGACAAACTTATAGGCGGATCCCAGAGGGGCGACCACGGGTGGGCGCATGCGCGGGAATCCGTGCGCGTTGACGAGTGCTGATGGCGTTGATTATCGAGGGCGATCAGTGCCAGTGTCTTTGCCACGTGGCTGTTCGTTGCATACCGGGTGTCGCTAACCGAAAATGGCTTTCCGGTAGCACTGGTGAAGGGGCGAAACAGCAGGCCGAGTAGAAACTGCACAAGGAATACGAAGTGGTTTTGGGATCCGCATGGCCAAGGTGCCGCCGTGCCCTTCAGCTGCCGCGCTCTTGGGTGACAAACTTATAGGCGGATCCCAGAGGGGCGACCACGGGTGGGCGCATGCGCCGGAATCCGTGCGGCTTGAGGAGCGCTGATGGCGTTGATTATCCAGGGCGATCCATGCAACTGTCTTTGGCACGGGGCTGTTCGTTGCATACCGGGTGTCGCTAACCTAAAATGGGTTTCCGGTAGCGCTAGTGAAGGGGCGAAACAGCAGGCCGATGGAAACTGCACAAGGAATACGAAGTGGTTAGGGATCCGCATGGCCAAGGTGCCGCCCTGCCCTTCGGCTGCCGCGCACCTTTGTGACAAACTTTTAGGCGGATCCCAGAGGGGCGACCACGGGTGGGCGCATGCGCCGGAATCCGTGCGGCTTGAGGAGCGCTGATGGCGTTGATTATCCAGGGCGATCCATGCAACTGTCTTTGGCACGGGGCTGTTCGTTGCATACCGGGTGTCGCTAACCTAAAATGGGTTTCCGGTAGCGCTGGTGAAGGGGCGAAACAGCAGGCCGAGTAGAAACTGCACAAGGAATACGAACTGGTTAGGGATCTGCATGGCCAAGGTGCCGCCGTGCCCTTCGGCTGCCGCGCTCCTGGGTGGCAAAGTTATAGGCGGATCCCAGAGGGGCGACCACGGGTGGGCGCATGCGCCGGATCCGTGCGGGTTGAGAAGTGCTGATGGCGTTGATTATCCAGGGCGATCCATGCAACTGTCTCTGGCACGTGGCTGTTCGTTGCATACCGGGTGTCGCTAACCGAAAATGGCTTTCCGGTAGCGCTGGTGAAGGGGCGAAACAGCAGGCCGAGTAGAAACTGCACAAGAAATACGAAGTGGTTTTGGGATCAGCATGGCCAAGGTGCCGCCGTGCCCTTCGGCTGCCGCGCTTCTGGGTGACGAACGTATAGGCGGATCCCAGAGGGGCGACCACGGGTGCGCGCATGCGCCGGAATACGTGAGGGTTGAGGAGTGCTGATGGCGATGATCATCCAGGGCGATCCATGCAACTGTCTTTGGCACGGGGCTGTTCGTTGCATACCGGGTGTCGCTAACCGAAAATGGCTTTCCGGTAGCGCTGGTGGAGGGGCGAAACAGCAGGCCGAGTACAAACTGCACAAGGAATACAAAGTGGTTAGGGATCCGCATGGCAAAGGTGCCGCCGTGCCCTTCGGCTGCCGCGCTCCTGGGTGACAAACTTATAGGCGGATCCCAGAGGGGCGACAACGGGTGGGCGTATGCGCCGGAATCCGAGCGGGTTGAGGAGTGCTGATGGCGTTGATTATCCAGGGCGATCCATGCCACTGTCTTTGGCACGTGGCTGTTCGTTGCATACCGGGTGTCGCTAACCGAAAATGACTTTCCGGTAGCGCTGGTGAAGGGGCGAAACAGCAGGCCGAGTAGAAACTGCACAAGGAATACGAAGTGGTTTTGGGATCCGCATGGCCAAGGTGCCGCCGTGCCCTTCGGCTGCCGCGCTCTTGGGTGACAAACTTATAGGCGGATCCCAGAGGGGCGACCACGGGTGGGCGCATGCGCCGGAATCCATGCGGCTTGAGGAGCGCTGATGGCGTTGATTATCCAGGGCGATCCATGCAACTGTCTTAGGCACGGGGCTGTTCGTTGCATACCGGGTGTCGCTAACCTAAAATGGGTTTCCGGTAGCGCTGGTGAAGGGGCGAAACAGCAGGCCGATAGAAACTGCACAAGGAATACGAAGTGGTTAGAGATCCGCATGGCCAAGGGGCCGCCGTGCTCTTCGGCTGCCGCTTCTAGGTGACAAACTTTTAGGCGGATCCCAGAGGGGCGACCACGGGTGGGCGCATGCGCCGGAATCTGTGCGGGTTGAGGAGTGTTGATGGCGTTGATTATCCAGGGCGATCCATGCAACTGTCTCTGGCACGTGGCTGTTCGTTGCATACCGGGTGTCGCTAACCAAAAATGGCTTTCCAGTAGCGCTGGTGAAGGGGCGAAACAGCAGGCCGAGTAGAAACTGCACAAGGAATACGATGTGGGTAGGGATCCGCATGGCCAAGGTGCCGCCGTGCCCTTCGGCTGCCGCGCTCCTGGGTGACAAAGTTATAGGTGGATCCCCGAGAGGCGACCACGGGTTGGCGCATGCGCCGGAATCCATGCGCGTTGACGAGTGCTGATGGCGTTGATTATGCAGGGCGATCCATGCAACTGTCTTTGGCACGTGGCTGTACTTTGCATACCTGGTGTCGCTAACCGAAAATGGTTTTCCGGTAGCACTGCTGAAGGGGGCGTAACAGCAGGCCGAGTAGAAACTGCACAAGGAATACAAAGTGGTTAGGGATCCGCATGGCAAAGGTGCCGCCGTGCCCTTCGGCTGCCGCGCTCCTGGGTGACAAACTTATAGGCGGATCCCAGAGGGGCGTCAACGGGTGGGCGTATGCGCCGGAATCCGTGCGGGTTGAGGAGTGCTGATGGCGTTGATTATCCAGGGCGTTCCATGCCACTGTCTTTGGCACGTGGCTGTTCGTTGCATACCGGGTGTCGCCAACCGAAAATGACTTTCCGGTAGTGCTGGTGAAGGGGCGAAACAGCAGGCCGAGTAGAAACTGCACAAGGAATACGAAGTGGTTTTGGGATCCGCATGGCCAAGGTGCCGCCGTGCCCTTCGGCTGCCGCGCTCTTGGGTGACAAACTTATAGGCGGATCCCAGAGGGGCGACCACGGGTGGGCGCATGCGGCGGAATCCGTGCGGCTTGAGGAGAGCTGATGGCGTTGATTATCCAGGGCGATCCATGCAACTGTCTTTGGCCCGGGCTGTTCGTTGCATACCGGGTGTCGCTAACCTAAAATGGGTTTCCGGTAGCGCTGGTGAAGGGGCGAAACAGCAGGCCGATAGAAACTGCACAAGGAATACGAAGTGGTTAGAGATCCGCATGGCCAAGGTGCCGCCGTGCTCTTCGGCTGCCGCTTCTGGGTGACAAACTTTTAGGCGGATCCCAGAGGGGCACCCACGGGTGGGCGCATGCGCCGGAATCCGTGCGGGTTGAGGTGTGTTGATGGCGTTGATTATCCAGGGCAATCCATGCAACTGTCTCTGGCACGTGGGTGTTCGTTGCATACCGGGTGTCGCTAACCAAAAATGGCTTTCCAGTAGCGCTGGTGAAGGGGCGAAACAGCAGGCCGAGTAGAAACTGCACAAGGAATACGAAGTGGTTAGGGATCCGCATGGCCAAGGTGCCGCCGTGCCCTTCGGCTGCCGCGCACCTGGGTGACAAACTTTTAGGCGGATCCCAGAGGGGCGACCACGGGTGGGCGCATGCGCCGGAATCCGTGCGGGTTGAGGAGTGTTGATGGCGTTGATTATCCAGGGCGATCCATGCAACTGTCTCTGGCACGTGGCTGTTCGTTGCATACCGGGTGTCGCTAACCGAAAATGGCTTTCCAGTAGCGCTGGTGAAGGGGCGAAACAGCAGGCCGAGTAGAAACTGCACAAGGAATACGAAGTGGTTAGGGATCCGCATGGCCAAGGTGCCGCCGTTCCCTTTAGGCGGATCCCAGAGGGGCGACCACGTGTGCGCGCATGCGCCGGAATCCGTGCGGGTTGAGGAGTGTTGATGGCGTTGATTATCCAGGGCGATCCATGCAACTGTCTCTGGCACGTGG
Organism: Haemaphysalis longicornis; assembly: GCF_048455015.1. Lineage (NCBI taxonomy): Eukaryota > Metazoa > Arthropoda > Arachnida > Ixodida > Ixodidae > Haemaphysalis > Haemaphysalis longicornis. The sequence goes on along the minus strand of NW_027526233.1, from coordinate 8,947,490 downwards.
CTGTTCGTTGCATACCGGGTGTCGCTAACCGAAAATGGCTTTCCAGTAGCGCTGGTGAAGGGGCGAAACAGCAGGCCGAGTAGAAACTGCACAAGGAATACGAAGTGGTTAGGGATCCGCATGGCCAAGGTGCCGCCGTTCCCTTCGGATGCCGCGCTCCTGGGTGACAAACTTTTAGGCGGATCCCAGAGGGGCGACCACGGGTGCGCGCATGCGCCGGAATACGTGCGGCTTGAGGAGTGCTGATGGCGTTGACCATCCAGGGCGATCCATGCAACTGTCTTTGGCACGGGGCGGTTCTTTGCATACCGGGTGTCGCTAACCGAAAATGGCTTTCCGGTAGCGCTGGTGAAGGGGCGAAACAGCAGGCCGAGTAGAAACTGCACAAGGAATACAAAGTGGTTAGGGTTCCGCATGGCAAAGGTGCCGCCGTGCCCTTCGGCTGCCGCGCTCCTGGGTGACAAACTTATAGGCGGATCCCAGAGTGGCGAAAACGGGTGGGCGTATTCGCCGGAATCCGTGCGGGTTGAGGAGTGCTGATGGCGTTGATTATCCAGGGCGATCCATGCCACTGTCTTTGGCACGTGGGTGTTCGTTGCATACCGGGTGTCGCTAACCGAAAATAACTTTCCGGTAGCGCTGGTGAATGGGCGAAACAGCAGGCCGAGTAGAAACTGCAGAAGGAATACGAAGTGGTTTTGGGATCCGCATGGCCAAGGTGCCGCCGTGCCCTTCGGCTGCCGCGCTCCTGGGTGACAAACTTATAGGCGGATCCCAGAGGGGCGACCATGGGTGGGCGCATGCGCCCGAATCCGTGCGCGTCGACGAGTGCTGATGGCGTTGATTATCCAGGGCGATCGATGCCGCTGTCTTTGGCACGTGGCTGTTCGTTGCATACCGGGTGTCGCTAACCAAAAATGGCTTTCCGGTAGCGCTGGTGAAGGGGCGAAACAGCAGGCAGAGTAGAAACTGCACAAGGAATACGGAGTGGTTAGGAATCTGCATGTCCAAGGTGCCCCCGTGCCTTTCGGCTGCCGCGCTCCGTGGTGACAAACTTAAAGGCGGATCCCAGAGGGGCGACCACGGGTGGGCGCATGCGCCGGAGTCCATGCGGGTTGACGAGTGCTGATGGCGTTGATTATCCAGGGCGATCCATGCAACTGTCTTTGGCACGGGGCTGTTCGTTGCATACCGGGTGTCGCTAACCGAAAATGGCTTTCCGGTAGCGCTGGTGGAGGGGCGAAACAGAAGGCCGAGTGGAAACTGTACAAGGAATACGAAGTGGTTAGGGATCCGCATGGCCAAGGTGCCACCGTGCTCTTCGGCTGCAGCTTCTGGGTGACAAACTTTTAGGTTGATCCTAGAGGGGCGACCACAGGTGGGCGCATGCGCCGGAATCTGTGCGGGTTGAGGAGTGCTGATGGCGTTGATTATCCAGGGCGATCCATGCAACTGTATCTGGCACGTGGCTGTTCGTTGCATACCGGGTGTCGCTAACCGAAAATGGCTTTCCGGTAGCGCTGGTGAAGGGGCGAAACAGTAGGACGAGTAGAAACTGCACAAGGAATACGAAGTGGTTAGGGATCCGCATGGCCAAGGTGCCGCCGTGCCCTTCGGCTGCCGCGCTCCTGTGTGACAAACTTATAGGCGGATCCTAGAGGGGCGACAACGGGTGGGCGTATGCGCCGGAATCCGTGCGCGTTGACGAGTGCTGATGGCGTTGATTATCGAGGGCGATCCATGCCACTGTCTTTGGCACGTGGCTGTTCGTTGCAAACCGGGTGTCGCTAACCGAAAATGACTTTCCGGTAGCGCTGGTGAAGGGGCGAAACAGCAGGCCGAGTAGAAACTGCACAAGGAATACGAAGTGGTTAGGGATCCGCATGCCCAAGGTGCCGCCGTGCCCTTCGGCTGCCGCGATCCTTGGTGACAAACTTTTAGGCGGATCGCAGAGGGGCAACCACGGGTGGGCGCATGCGCCGGAATCCGTGCGCATTGACGAGTGCTGATGGCGTTGATTATCCAGGGCGATCCATGCCACTGTCTTTGGCACGTGGCTGTTTGTTGCATACCGGGTGTCGCTAACCGAAAATGGCTTTCCGGTAGCGCTGGTGAAGGGGCAAAACAGCAGGCCGAGTAGAAACTGCACAAGGAATACGGAGTGGTTAGGCATCTGCATGCCCAAGGTGCCGCCGTGCCCTTCGGCTTCCGCGCTCCTTGGTGACAAACTTATAGGCGGATCCCAGAGGGGCGACCATGGGTGGGCGCATGCGCCGGAGTTCATGCGGGTTCACGAGTGCTGATGGCGTTGATTATCCAGGGCGATCCATGCAACTGTCTTTGGCACGGGGCTGTTCGTTGCATACCGGGTGTCGCTAACCGGAAATGGCTTTCCGCTAGCACTGGTGAAGGGGCGAAACAGCGGGCCGAGTGTAAACTGCACAAGGAATACGAAGTGGTTACGGATCCGCATGCCCAAGGTGCCGCTGTGCCCTTCGGCTTTAGCGATCTTGTGTGACAAAGTTATAGGCGGATCCCAGAGGGGCGTCCACGGGTGGGCGCATGCGCCGGAATCCGTGCGGCTTGAGGAGCGCTGATGGCGTTGATTATCCAGGGCGATCCATGCAACTGTCTTTGGCACGGGGCTGTTCATTGCATACCGGGTGTCGCTAACCTAAAATGGGTTTCCGGTAGCGCTGGTGAAGGGGCGAAACAGCAGGCCGATAGAAACTGCACAAGGAATACGAAGTGGTTAGAGATCCGCATGGCCAAGGTGCCGCCGTGCTCTTCGGCTGCCGCTTCTGGGTGACAAACTTTTAGGCGGATCCCAGAGGGGCGATCACGGGTGGGCGCATGCGCCGGAATCCGTGCGGGTTGAGGAGTGTTGATGGCGTTGATTATCCAGGGCGATCCATGCAACTGTCTCTGGCACGTGGCTGTTCTTTGCATACCGGGTGTCGCTAACCAAAAATGGCTTTCCAGTAGCGCTGGTGAAGGGGCGAAACAGCAGGCCGAGTAGAAACTGCACAAGGAATACGAAGTGGTTAGGGATCCGCATGGCCAAGGTGCCGCCGTGCCCTTCGGCTGCCACGCTCCTGGGTGGCAAAGTTATAGGCGGATCCCAGAGGGGCGACCACGGGTGGGCGCATGCGCCGGATCCGTGCGGGTTGAGAAGTGCTGATGGCGTTGATTATCCAGGGCGATCCATGCAACTGTCTCTGGCACGTGGCTGTTCGTTGCATACCGGGTGTCGCTAACCGAAAATGGCTTTCCGGTATCGCTGGTGAAGGGGCGAAACAGCAGGCCGAGTAGAAACTGAACAAGGAATACGAAGTGGTTAGGGATCCGCATGGCCAAGGTGCCGCCGTGCTCTTCAGCTGCCGCTTCTGCGTGACAAACTTTTAGGCGGATCCCAGAGGGGCGACCACAGGTGGGCGCACGCGCCGGAATCCGTGCGGGTTGAGGAGTGCTGATGGCGTTGATTATCCAGGGCGATCCATGCAACTGTCTCTGGCACGTGGCTGTTCGTTGCATACCGCGTGTCGCTAACCGAAAATGGCTTTCCGGTAGCGCTGGTGAAGGGGCGAAACAGCAGGCCGAGTAGAAACTGCACAAGAAATACGAAGTGGTTTTGGGATCCGCATGGCCAAGGTGCCGCCGTGCCCTTCGGCTGCCGCGCTCCTGGGTGACATACGTATAGGCGGATCCCAGAGGGGCGACCACGGGTGCGCGCAGGCGCCGGAATACGTGCGGGTTGAGGAGTGCTGATGGCGTTGATCATCCAGGGCGATCCATGCAACTGTATTTGGCACGGGGCTGTTCGTTGCATACCGGGTGTCGCTAACCGAAAATGGCTTTCCGGTAGCGCTGGTGAAGGGGCGAAACAGCAGGCCGAGTAGAAACTGCACAAGGAATACAAAGTGGTTAGGGATCCGCATGGCAAAGGTGCCGCCGTGCCCTTCGGCTCCCGCGCTCCTGGGTGACAAACTTATAGGCGGATCCCAGAGGGGCGACAACGGGTGGGCGTATGCGCCAGAATCCGTGCGGGTTGAGGAGTGCTGATGGCGTTGATTATCCAGGGCGATCCATGCCATTGTCTTTGGCACGTGGCTGTTCGTTGCATACCGGGTGTCGCTAACCGAAAATGACTTTCTGGTAGCGCTGGTGAAGGGGCGAAACAGCAGGCCGAGTAGAAACTGCACAAGGAATACGAAGTGGTTTTGGGATCCGCATGGCCAAGGTGCCGCCGTGCCCTTCGGCTGCCGCGCTCTTGGGTGACAAACTTATAGGCGGATCCCAGAGGGGCGACAACGGGTGGGCATATGCGCCGCAATCCGTGCGGGTTGAGGAGTGCTGATGGCGTTGATTATCCAGGGCGATCCATGCCACTGTCTTTGGCACGTGGCTGTTCGTTGTTACCGGGTGTCGCTAACCGAAAATGACTTTCTGGTAGCGCTGGGGAAGGGGCGAAACAGCAGGCCGAGTAGAAACTGCACAAGGAATACGAACTGGTTTTGGGATCCGCATGGCCAAGGTGCCGCCGTGCCCTTCGGCTGCCGCGCTCTTGGGTGACAAACTTATAGGCGGATCCCAGAGGGGCGACCACGGGTGCGCGCATGCGCCGGAATCCGTGCGGCTTGAGGAGCGCTGATGGCGTTGATTATCCAGGGCGATCCATGCAACTGTCTTTGGCACGGGGCTGTTCGTTGCATACCGGGTGTCGCTAACCTAAAATGGGTTTCCGGTAGCGCTGGTGAAGGGGCGAAACAGCAGGCCGATAGAAACTGCACAAGGAATACGAAGTGGTTAGGGATCCGCATGGCCAAGGTGCCGCCCTGCCCATCGGCTGCCGCGCACCTGGGTGACAAACTTTTAGGCGGATCCCAGAGGGGCGACCACGGGTGGGCGCATGCGCCGGAATCCGTGCGGGTTGAGGAGTGTTGATGGCGTTGATTATCCAGGGCGATCCATGCAACTGTCTCTGGCACGTGGCTGTTCGTTGCATACCGGGTGTCGCTAACCGAAAATGGCTTTCCGGTAGCGCTGGTGAAGGGGCGAAACAGCAGGCCGAGTAGAAACTGCACAAGAAATACGAAGTGGTTTTGGGATCCGCATGGCCAAGGTGCCGCCGTGCCCTTCGGCTGCCGCGCTTCTGGGTGACAAACGTATAGGCGGATCCCAGAGGGGCGACCACGGGTGCGCGCATGCGCCGGAATACGTGAGGGTTGAGGAGTGCTGATGTCGTTGATCATCCAGGGCGATCCATGCAACTGTCTTTGGCACGGGGCTGTTCGTTGCATACCGGGTGTCGCTAACCGAAAATGGCTTTCCGGTAGCGCTGGTGAAGGGGCGAAACAGCAGGCCGAGTAGAAACTGCACAAGGAATACAAAGTGGTTAGGGATCCGCATGGCAAAGGTGCCGCCGTGCCCTTCGGCTGCCGCGCTCCTTGGTGACAAACTTATAGGCGGATCCCAGAGGGGCGACAACGGGTGGGCGTATGCGCCGGAATCCGTGCGGGTTGAGGAGTGCTGATGGCGTTGATTATCCTGGGCGATCCATGCCACTGTCTTTGGCACGTGGCTGTTCGTTGCATACCGGGTGTCGCTAACCGAAAATGACTTTCCGGTAGCGCTGGTGAAGGGGCGAAACAGCAGGCCGAGTAGAAACTGCACAAGGAATACGAAGTGGTTTTGGGATCCGCATGGCCAAGGTGCCGCCGTGCCCTTCGGCTGCCGCGCTCTTGGGTGACAAACTTATAGGCGGATCCCAGAGGGGCGACCACGGGTGGGCACATGCGCCGGAATCCGTGCGGCTTGAGGAGCGCTGATGGCGTTGATTATCCAGGGCGTTCCATGCAACTGTCTTAGGCATGGGGCTGTTCGTTGCATACCGGGTGTCGCTAACCTAAAATGGGTTTCCGGTAGCGCTGGTGAAGGGGCGAAACAGCAGGCCGATAGAAACTGCACAAGAAATACGAAGTGGTTAGAGATCCGCATGGCCAAGGTGCCGCCGTGCTCTTCGGCTGCCGCTTCTGGGTGACAAACTTTTAGGCGGATCCCAGAGGGGCGACCACGGGTGGGCGCATGCGCCGGAATCTGTGCGGGTTGAGGAGTGTTGATGGCGTTGATTATCCAGGGCGATCCATGCAAGTGTCTCTGGCACGTGGCTGTTCGTTGCATACCGGGTGTCGCTAACCAAAAATGGCTTTCCAGTAGCGCTGGTGAAGGGGCGAAACAGCAGGCCGAGTAGAAACTGCACAAGGAATACGAAGTGGTTAGGGATCCGCATGGCCAAGGTGCCGCCGTGCATTTCGGCTGCCGCGCTCCTGGGTGACAAAGTTATAGGTGGATCCCCGAGAGGCGACCACGGGTTGGCGCATGCGCCGGAATCCATGCGCGTTGACGAGTGCTGATGGCGTTGATTATGCAGGGCGATCCATGCAACTGTCTTTGGCACGTGGCTGTACTTTGCATACCTGGTGTCGCTAACCGAAAATGGCTTTCCGGTAGCGCTGGTGAAGGGGCGAAACAGCAGGCCCAGTAGAAACTGCACAAGGAATACGAAGTGGTTAGGGATCCGCATGGCCAAGATGCTGCCCTGCCCTTCGGCTGCCGCGCTCCTGGGTGACGAACTTATAGGCGGATCCCAGAGGGGAGACCACGGGTAGGCGCGTGCGCCGGAATTCATGCGCGTTGACGAGTGCTGATGGCGTTGATCATCCAGGGCGATCCATGCAACTGTCTTTGACACGTGTCTGTTCGTTGCATACCGGGTGTCGCTAACCGAAAATGGTTTTCCGGTAGCTCTGCTGAAGGGGGCGTAACAGCAGGCCGAGTAGAAACTGCACAAGTATTACGAAGTGGTTAGGGATCCGCATGGCCAAGGTGCCGCCGTGCCCTTCGGCTGCCGCGCTCCTGGGTGACAAACTTATAGGCGGATCCCATAGGGACGACCACGGGTTAGCGCATGCACCGGAATCCGTGCGCGTTGACGAGTGCTAATGGCGTTGATTATCCAGGGCGATCCATGCCACTGTCTTTGGCACGTGGCTGTTCGTTGCATACCGGGTGTCGCTAACCGAAAATGGATTTCCGCTAGCGCAGGTGAAGGGGCGAAACAGCAGGCCGAGTAGAAACTGCAAAAGGAATACGAAGTGGTTAGGGATAGGCATGGCCGTGGTGCCGCCGTGCTCTTCGGCTGCCGCGCTTCTGGGTGACAAACTTATAGGCGGATCCCAGAGGGGCGATCACGGGTGCGCGCATGCGCCGGAATACGTGCGGGTTGAGGAGTGCTGATGGCGTTGATCATCCAGGGCGATCCATGCAACTGTCTTTGGCACGTGTCTGTTCGTTGCATACCGGGTGTCGCTAACCGATAATGGCTTTCCGGTAGCGCTGGTGAAGGGGCGAAACAGCAGGCCGAGTAGAAACTGCACAAGGAATACAAAGTGGTTAGGGATCCGCATGGCAAAGGTGCCGCCGTGCCCTTCGGCTGCCGCGCTCCTGGGTGACAAACTTATAGGCGGATCCCAGAGGGGCGGCAACGGGTGGGCGTATGCGCCGGAATCCGTGCGGGTTGAGGAGTGCTGATGGCGTTGATTATCCAGGGCGATCCATGCCACTGTCTTTGGCACGTGGCTGTTCGTTGCATACCGGGTGTCGCTAACCGAAAATGACTTTCCGGTAGCGCTGGTGAAGGGGCGAAACAGCAGGCCGAGTAGAAACTGCACAAGGAATACGAAGTGGTTTTGGGATCCGCATGGCCAAGGTGCCGCCGTGCCCTTCGGCTGCCGCGCTCTTGGGTGACAAACTTATAGGCGGATCCCAGAGGGGCGACCACGGGTGGGCGCATGCGCCGGAATCCGTGCGGCTTGAGGAGCGCTGATGGCGTTGATTATCCAGGGCGTTCCATGCAACTGTCTTAGGCATGGGGCTGTTCGTTGCATACCGGCTGTCGCTAACCTAAAATGGGTTTCCGGTAGCGCTGGTGAAGGGGCGAAACAGCAGGCCGATAGAAACTGCACAAGAAATACGAAGTGGTTAGAGATCCGCATGGCCAAGGTGCCGCCGTGCTCTTCGGCTGCCGCTTCTGGGTGACAAACTTTTAGGCGGATCCCACAGGGGCGACCACGGGTGGGCGCATGCGCCGGAATCTGTGCGGGTTGAGGAGTGTTGATGGCGTTGATTATCCAGGGCGATCCATGCAAGTGTCTCTGGCACGTGGCTGTTCGTTGCATACCGGGTGTCGCTAACCAAAAATGGCTTTCCAGTAGCGCTGGTGAAGGGGCGAAACAGCAGGCCGAGTAGAAACTGCACAAGGAATACGAAGTGGTTAGGGATCCGCATGGCCAAGGTGCCGCCGTGCCCTTCGGCTGCCGCGCTCCTGGGTGACAAAGTTATATGTGGATCCCCGAGAGGCGACCACGGGTTGGCGCATGCGCCGGAATCCATGCGCGTTGACGAGTGCTGATGGCGTTGAATATGCAGGGCGATCCATCCAACTGTCTTTGGCACGTGGCTGTACTTTGCATACCTGGTGTCGCTAACCGAAAATGGCTTTCCGGTAGCGCTGGTGAAGGGGCGAAACAGCAGGCCCAGTAGAAACTGCACAAGGAATACGAAGTGGTTAGGGATCCGCATGGCCAAGATGCTGCCCTGCCCTTCGGCTGCCGCGCTCCTGGGTGACGAACTTATAGGCGGATCCCAGAGGTGAGACCACGGGTAGGCGCGTGCGCCGAAATTCATGCGCGTTGACGAGTGCTGATGGCGTTGATCATCCAGGGCGATCCATGCAACTGTCTTTGACACGTGTATGTTCGTTGCATACCGGGTGTCGCTAACCGAAAATGGTTTTCCGGTAGCACCGCTGAAGGGGGCGTAACAGCAGGCCGAGTAGAAACTGCACAAGTATTACGAAGTGGTTAGGGATCCGCATGGCCAAGGTGCCGCCGTGCCCTTCGGCTGCCGCGCTCCTGGGTGACAAACTTATAGGCGGATCCCAGAGGGACGACCACGGGTTAGCGCATGCACCGGAATCCGTGCGCGTTGACGAGTGCTAATGGCGTTGATTATCCAGGGCGATCCATGCCACTGTCTTTGGCACGTGGCTGTTCGTTGCATACCGGGTGTCGCTAACCGAAAATGGCTTTCCGGTAGCGCTGGTGAAGGGGCGAAACAGCAGGCCGAGTAGAAACTGCAAAAGGAATACGAAGTGGTTAGGGATAGGCATGGCCGTGGTGCCGCCGTGCTCTTCGGCTGCCGCGCTCCTGGGTGACAAACTTATAGGCGGATCCCAGAGGGGCGATCACGGGTGCGCGCATGCGCCGGAATACGTGCGGGTTGAGGAGTGCTGATGCCGTTGATCATCCAGGGCGATCCATGCAACTGTCTTTGGCACGTGTCTGTTCGTTGCATACCGGGTGTCGCTAACCGAAAATGGCTTTCCGGTAGCGCTGGTGAAGGGGCGAAACAGCAGGCCGAGTAGAAACTGCACAAGGAATACAAAGTGGTTAGGGATCCGCATGGCAAAGGTGCCGCCGTGCCCTTCGGCTGCCGCGCTCCTGGGTGACAAACTTATAGGCGGATCCCAGAGGGGCGGCAACGGGTGGGCGTATGCGCCGGAATCCGTGCGGGTTGAGGAGTGCTGATGGCGTTGATTATCCCGGGCGATCCATGCCACTGTCTTTGGCACGTGGCTGTTCGTTGCATACCGGGTGTCGCTAACCGAAAATGACTTTCCGGTAGCGCTGGTGAAGGGGCGAAACAGCAGGCCGAGTAGAAACTGCACAAGGAATACGAAGTGGTTTTGGGATCCGCATGGCCAAGGTGCCGCCGTGCCCTTCGGCTGCCGCGCACCTGGGTGACAAACTTTTAGGCGGATCCCAGAGGGGCGACCACGGGTGGGCGCATGCGCCGGAATCCGTGCAGGTTGAGGAGTGTTGATGGCGTTGATTATCCAGGGCGATCCATGCAACTGTCTCTGGCACGTGGCTGTTCGTTGCATACCGGGTGTCGCTAACCGAAAATGGCTTTCCAGTAGCGCTGGTGAAGGGGCGAAACAGCAGGCCGAGTAGAAACTGCACAAGGAATACGAAGTGGTTAGGGATCCGCATGGCCAAGGTGCCGCCGTTCCCTTCGGATGCCGCGCTCCTGGGTGACAAACTTTTAGGCGGATCCCAGAGGGGCGACCTCGGATGGGCGCATGCGCCGGAATCCGTGCGCGTTGACGAGTGCTGATGGCGTTGATTATCGAGGGCGATCCATGCCACTGTCTTTGGCACGTGGCTGTACGTTGCATACCGGGTGTCGCTAACCAAAAATGGCTTTCCGGGAGCGCTGGTGAAGGGGCGAAACAGCAGGCCAAGTAGAAACTGCACAAGGAATACGAACTGGTTAGGGATCCGCATGGCCAAGGTGCCGCCGTTCCCTTCGGCTGCCGCGCTCCTGGGTGGCAAAGTTATAGGCGGATCCCAGAGGGGCGACCACGGGTGGGCGCATGCGCCGGATCCGTGCGGGTTGAGAAGTGCTGATGGCGTTGATTATCCAGGGCGATCCATGCAACTGTCTCTGGCACGTGGCTGTTCGTTGCATACCGGGTGTCGCTAACCGAAAATGGCTTTCCGGTAGCGCTGGTGAAGGGGCGAAACAGCAGGCCGAGTAGAAACTGCACAAGAAATACGAAGTGGTTTTGGGATCCGCATGGCCAAGGTGCCGCCGTGCCCTTCGGCTGCCGCGCTTCTGGGTGACAAACGTATAGGCGGATCCCAGAGGGGCGACCACGGGTGCGCGCATGCGCCGGAATACGTGCGGCTTGAGGAGTGCTGATGGCGTTGACCATCCAGGGCGATCCATGCAACTGTCTTTGGCACGGGGCGGTTCTTTGCATACCGGGTGTCGCTAACCGAAAATGGCTTTCCGGTAGCGCTCGTGAAGGAGCGAAACAGCAGGCCGAGTAGAAACTGCACAAGGAATACGAAGTGGTTAGGGATCCGCATGGCCAAGGTGCCGCCGTGCCCTTCGGCTGCCGCGCTCCTGGGTGACAAACTTATAGGCGGATCCCAGAGGGGCGACCATGGGTGGGCGCATGCGCCGGAATCCGTGCGCGTCGACGAGTGCTGATGGCGTTGATTATCCAGGGCGATCGATGCCACTGTCTTTGGCACGTGGCTGTTCGTTGCATACCGGGTGTCGCTAACCAAAAATGGCTTTCCGGTAGCGCTCGTGAAGGAGCGAAACAGCAGGCCGAGTAGAAACTGCACAAGGAATACGAAGTGGTTAGGGATCCGCATGGCCAAGGTGCCGCCGTGCCCTTCGGCTGCCGCGCTCCTGGGTGACAAACTTATAGGCGGATCCCAGAGGGGCAACCATGGGTGGGCGCATGCGCCGGAATCCGTGCGCGTCGACGAGTGCTGATGGCGTTGATTATCCAGGGCGATCGATGCCACTGTCTTTGGCACGTGGCTGTTCGTTGCATACCGGGTGTCGCTAACCAATAATGGCTTTCCGGTAGCGCTGGTGAAGGGGCGAAACAGCAGGCAGAGTAGAAACTGCACAAGGAATACGGAGTGGTTAGGAATCTGCATGCTCAAGGTGCCCCCGTGCCCTTCGGCTGCCGCGCTCCGTGGTGACAAACTTAAAGGCGGATCCCAGATGGGCGACCACGGGTGGGCGCATGCGCCGGAGTCCGTGCGGGTTGACGAGTGCTGATGGCGTTGATTATCCAGGGCGATCCATGCAACTGTCTTTGGCACGGGGCTGTTCGTTGCATACCGGGTATCGCTAACCGAAAATGGCTTTCCGGTAGCGCTGGTGAAGGGGCGAAACAGCAGGCCGAGTGGAAACTGTACAAGGAATACGAAGTGGTTAGGGATCCGCATGGCCAAGGTGCCGCCGTGCTCTTCGGCTGCAGCTTCTGGGTGACAAACTTTTAGGCGGATCCTAGAGGGGCGACCACAGGTGGGCGCATGCGCCGGAATCCGTGCGGGTTGAGGAGTGCTGATGGCGTTGATTATCGAGGGCGATCCATGCCACTGTCTTTGGCACGTGGCTGTTCGTTGCATACCGGGTGTCGCTAACCGAAAATGACTTTCCGGTAGCGCTGGTGAAGGGGCGAAACAGCAGGCCGAGTAGAAACTGCACAAGGAATACGAAGTGGTTAGGGATCCGCATGCCCAAGGTGCCGCCGTGCCCTTCGGCTGCCGCGATCCTTGGTGACAAACTTTTAGGCGGATCCCAGAGGGGCGACCACGGGTGGGCGCATGCGCCGGAATCCGTGCGCATTGACGAGTGCTGATGGCGTTGATTATCTAGGGCGTTCCATGCCACTGTCTTTGGCACGTGGCTGTTTGTTGCATACCGGGTGTCGCTAACCGAAAATGGCTTTCCGGTAGCGCTGGTGAAGGGGCAAAACAGCAGTCCGAGTAGAAACTGCACAAGGAATACGGAGTGGTTAGGCATCTGCATGCCCAAGGTGCCGCCGTGCCCTTCGGCTGCCGCGCTCCTTGTTGACAAACTTAAAGGCGGATCCCAGAGGGGCGACCATGGGTGGGCGCATGCGCCGGAGTCCATGCGGGTTCACGAGTGCTGATGGCGTTGATTATCCAGGGCGATCCATGCAACTGTCTTTGGCACGGGGCTGTTCGTTGCATACCGGGTGTCGCTAACCGAAAATGGCTTTCCGGTAGCACTGGTGAAGGGGCGAAACAGCAGGCCGAGTGGAAACTGCACAAGGAATACGAAGTGGTTACGGATCCGCATGCCCAAGGTGCCCCTGTGCCCTTCGGCTGCCGCGCTGCTGGGTGACAAACTTATAGGCGGATCCCAGAGGGGCGACCACATGTGGACACATGCGCCGGAATCCGTGCGGGTTGAGGAGTGCTGATGGCGTTGATTATCCAGGCCGATCCATGCAACTGTCTTTGGCACGTGGCTGTTCGTTGCATACCGGGTGTCGCTAACCGAAAATGGCTTTCCGGTAGCGCTGGTGAAGGGGCGAAACAGCAGGCCGAGTAGAAACTGCACAAGGAATACGAAGTGGTTAGGGATACGCATGGCCAAGGTGCCGCCGTGCCCTTCGGCTGCCACGCTCCTGGGTGACAAACTTATAGGCGGATCCCAGAGGGGCGACCACGGGTGGGCGCATGCGCCAGAATCCGTGCGCGTTGACGAGTGCTGATGGCGTTGATTATCAAGGGCGATCCATGCCACTGTCTTTGGCACGTGGCTGTTCGTTGCAAACCGGGTGTCGCTAACCGAAAATGGCTTTCCGGTAGCGCTGGTGAAGGGGCGAAACAGTAGGCTGAGTAGAAACTGCACAAGGAATACGAAGTGGTTAGGAATCCGCATGGCCAAGGTGCCGCCGTGCCCTTCGGCTGCCGCGCTCCTGTGTGACAAACTTATAGGCGGATCCCAGAGGGGCGACCACGGGTGGGCGAATGCGCCGGAATCCGTGCGGGTTGACGAGTGCTGATGGCGTTGATTATCCAGGGCGATCCATGCAACTGTCTTTGGCACGGGGCTGTTCGTTGCATACCGGGTGTCGCTAACCGAAAATGGCTTTCCGGTAGCGCTGGTGAAGGGGCGAAACAGCAGGCCGAGTGGAAACTGTACAAGGAATACGAAGTGGTTAGGGATCCGCATGGCCAAGGTGCCGCCGTGCTCTTCGGCTGCAGCTTCTGGGTGACAAACTTTTAGGCGGATCCTAGAGGGGCGACCACAGGTGGGCGCATGCGCCGGAATCCGTGCGGGTTGAGGAGTGCTGATGGCGTTGATTATCCAGGGCGATCCATGCAACTGTCTTTGGCACGGGGCTGTTCGTTGCATACCGGGTGTCGCTAACCGAAAATGGCTTTCTGGTAGCGCTGGTGAAGGGGCGAAACAGCAGGCCGAGTAGAAACTGCACAAAGAATATGAAGTGGTTAGGGATCCGCATGGCCAAGGTGCGGCCGTGCCCTTCGGCTGCCGCGCTCCTGTGTGACAAACTTATAGGCGGATCCTAGAGGGGCGACAACGGGTGGGCGTATGCGTCGGAATCCGTGCGCGTTGACGAGTGCTGATGGCGTTGATTATCGAGGGCGATCCATGCCACTGTCTTTGGCACGTGGCTGTTCGTTGCATACCGGGTGTCGCTAACCGAAAATGACTTTCCGGTAGCGCTGGTGAAGGTGCGAAACAGCAGGCCGAGTAGAAACTGCACAAGGAATACGAAGTGGTTAGGGATCCGCATGCCCAAGGTGCCGCCGTGCCCTTCGGCTGCCGCGATCCTTGGTGACAAACTTTTAGGCGGATCCCAGAGGGGCGACCACGGGTGGGCGCATGCGCCGGAATCCGTGCGCATTGACGAGTGCTGATGGCGTTGATTATCCAGGGCGATCCATGCCACTGTCTTTGGCACGTGGCTGTTTGTTGCATACCGGGTGTCGCTAACCGAAAATGGCTTTCCGGTAGCGCTGGTGAAGGGGCAAAACAGCAGGCCGAGTAGAAACTGCACAAGGAATACGGAGTGGTTAGGCATCTGCATGCCCAAGGTGCCGCCGTGCCCTTCGGCTGCCGCGCTCCTTGGTGGCAAACTTAAAGGCGGATCCCAGAGGGGCGACCATGGGTGGGCGCATGCGCCGGAGTCCATGCGGGTTCACGAGTGCTGATGGCGTTGATTATCCAGGGCGATCCATGCAACTGTCTTTGGCACGGGACTGTTCGTTGCATACCGGGTGTCGCTAACCGAAAATGGCTTTCCGGTAGCACTGGTGAAGGGGCGAAACAGCAGGCCGAGTGGAAACTGCACAAGGAATACGAAGTGGTTACGGATCCGCATGCCCAAGGTGCCACTGTGCCCTTCGGCTGCCGCGCTTCTGGGTGACAAACTTATAGGCGGATCCCAGAGGGGCGCCCACATGTGGGCACATGCGCCGGAATCCGTGCGGGTTGAGGAGTGCTGATGGCGTTGATTATCCAGGCCGATCCATGCAACTGTCTTTGGCACGTGGCTGTTCGTTGCATACCGGGTGTCGCTAACCGAAAATGGCTTTCCGGTAGCGCTGGTGAAGGGGCGAAACAGCAGGCCGAGTAGAAACTGCACAAGGAATACGAAGTGGTTAGGGATCCGCATGGCCAAGGTGCCGCCGTGCCCTTCGGCTGCCACGCTCCTGGGTGACAAACTTATAGGCGGATCCCAGAGGGGCGACCACGGGTGGGCGCATGCGCCAGAATCCGTGCGCGTTGACGAGTGCTGATGGCGTTGATTATCAAGGGCGATCCATGCCACTGTCTTTGGCACGTGGCTGTTCGTTGCAAACCGGGTGTCGCTAACCGAAAATGGCTTTCCGGTAGCGCTGGTGAAGGGGCGAAACAGTAGGCTGAGTAGAAACTGCACAAGGAATACGAAGTGGTTAGGAATCCGCATGGCCAAGGTGCCGCCGTGCCCTTCGGCTGCCGCGCTCCTGTGTGACAAACTTATAGGCGGATCCCAGAGGGGCGACCACGGGTGGGCGAATGCGCCGGAATCCGTGCGGGTTGAGGAGTGCTGATGACGTTGATTATCCAGGGCGATCCATGTAACTGTCTTTGGCACGGGGCTGTTCGTTGCATACCGGCTGTCGCTAACCGAAAATGGCTTTCCGGTAGCGCTGGTGAAGGGGCAAAACAGCAGGCCGAGTAGAAACTGCACAAGGAATACGGAGTGGTTAGGCATCTGCATGCCCAAGGTGCCGCCGTGCCCTTCGGCTGCCGCGCTCCTTGGTGACAAACTTAAAGGCGGATCCCAGAGGGGCGACCACGGGTGGGCGCATGCGCCGGAGTCCATGCGGGTTCACGAGTGCTGATGGCGTTGATTATCCAGGGCGATCCATGCAACTGTCTTTGGCACGGGGCTGTTCGTTGCATACCGGGTGTCGCTAACCGAAAATGGCTTTCTGGTAGCGCTGGTGAAGGGGCGAAACAGCAGGCCGAGTAGAAACTGCACAAAGAATATGAAGTGGTTAGGGATCCGCATGCCCAAGGTGCCGCAGTGCCTTTCGGCTGCCACGCTCCTGGGTAACAAACATATAGGCGGATCCCAGAGGGGCGACCACGGGTTGGCGCATGCGCCAGAATCCGTGCGGGTTGAGGAGTGCTGATGGCGTTGATTATCCAAGGCGATCCATGCAACTGTCTTTGGCACGGGGCAGTTCGTTGCATACCGGGTGTCGCTAACCGAAAATGGCTTTCCGGTAGCGCTGGTGAAGGGGCGAAACAGCAGGCCGAGTAGAAACTGCACAAGGAATACAAAGTGGTTAGGGTTCCGCATGGCAAAGGTGCCGCCGTGCCCTTCGGCTGCCGCGCTCCTGGGTGACAAACTTATAGGCGGATCCCAGAGTGGCGACAACGGGTGGGCGTATGCGCCGGAATCCGTGCGCGTTGACGAGTGCTGATGGCGTTGATTATCGAGGGCGATCCATGCCACTGTCTTTGGCACGTGGCTGTTCGTTGCATACCGGGTGTCGCTAACCGAAAATGACTTTCCGGTAGCGCTGGTGAAGGGGCGAAACAGCAGGCCGAGTAGAAACTGCACAAGGAATACGAAGTGGTTAGGGATCCGCATGCCCAAGGTGCCGCCGTGCCCTTCGGCTGCCGCGATCCTTGGTGACAAACTTTTAGGCGGATCCGAGAGGGGCGACCACGGGTGGGCGCATGCGCCGGAATCCGTGCGCATTGACGAGTGCTGATGGCGTTGATTATCCAGGGCGATCCATGCCACTGTCTTTGGCACGTGGCTGTTTGTTGCATACCGGGTGTCGCTAACCGAAAATGGCTTTCCGGTAGCGCTGGTGAAGGGGCAAAACAGCAGGCCGAGTAGAAACTGCACAAGGAATACGGAGTGGTTAGGCATCTGCAT
Organism: Haemaphysalis longicornis; assembly: GCF_048455015.1. Lineage (NCBI taxonomy): Eukaryota > Metazoa > Arthropoda > Arachnida > Ixodida > Ixodidae > Haemaphysalis > Haemaphysalis longicornis. The sequence goes on along the minus strand of NW_027526233.1, from coordinate 8,930,620 downwards.
GCCCAAGGTGCCGCCGTGCCCTTCGGCTGCCGCGCTCCTTGGTGACAAACTTAAAGACGGATCCCAGAGGGGCGACCATGGGTGGGCGCATGCGCCGGAGTCCATGCGGGTTCACGAGTGCTGATGGCGTTGATTATCCAGGGTGATCCATGCAACTGTCTTTGGCACGGGGCTGTTCGTTGCATACCGGGTGTCGCTAACCGAAAATGGCTTTCCGGTAGCACTGGTGAAGGGGCGAAACAGAAGGCCGAGTGGAAACTGCACAAGGAATACGAAGTGGTTACGGATCCGCATGCCCAAGGTGCCGCTGTGCCCTTCGGCGGCCGCGCTCCTGGGTGACAAACTTATAGGCGGATCCCAGAGGGGCGACAACATGTGGGCACATGCGCCGGAATCCGTGCGGGTTGAGGAGTGCTGATGGCGTTGATTATCCAGGCCGATCCATGCAACTGTATTTGGCACGTGGCTGTTCGTTGCATACCGGGTGTCGCTAACCGAAAATGGCTTTCCGGTAGCGCTGGTGAAGGGGCGAAACAGCAGGCCGAGTAGAAACTGCACAAGGAATACGAAGTGGTTAGGGATCCGCATGGCCAAGGTGCCGCCGTGCCCTTCGGCTGCCACGCTCCTGGGTGACAAACTTATAGGCGGATCCCAGAGGGGCGACCACGGGTGGGCGAATGCGCCGGAATCCGTGCGGGTTGAGGAGTGCTGATGGCGTTGATTATCCAGGGCGATCCATGTAACTGTCTTTGGCACGGGGCTGTTCGTTGCATAGCGGGTGTTGCTAACCGAAAATGGCTTTCCGGTAGCGCTGGTGAAGGGGCAAAACAGCAGGCCGAGTAGAAACTGCACAAGGAATACGGAGTGGTTAGGCATCTGCATGCCCAAGGTGCCGCCGTGCTCTTCGGCTGCCGCGCTCCTTGGTGACAAACTTAAAGGCGGATCCCAGAGGGGCGACCACGGGTGGGCGCATGCGCCGGAGTCCATGCGGGTTCACGAGTGCTGATGGCGTTGATTATCCAGGGCGATCCATGCAACTGTCTTTGGCACGGGGCTGTTCGTTGCATACCGGGTGTCGCTAACCGAAAATGGCTTTCTGGTAGCGCTGGTGAAGGGGCGAAACAGCAGGCCGAGTAGAAACTGCACAAAGAATACGAAGTGGTTTGGGATCCGCATGCCCAAGGTGCCGCAGTGCCTTTCGGCTGCCGCGCTCCTGGGTGACAAACATATAGGCGGATCCCAGAGGGGCGACCACGGGTTGGCGCATGCGCCAGAATCCGTGCGGGTTGAGGAGTGCTGATGGCGTTGATTATCCAAGGCGATCCATGCAACTGTCTTTGGCACGGGGCAGTTCGTTGCATACCGGGTGTCGCTAACCGAAAATGGCTTTCCGGTAGCGCTGGTGAAGGGGCGAAACAGCAGGCCGAGTAGAAACTGCACAAGGAATACAAAGTGGTTAGGGTTCCGCATGGCAAAGGTGCCTTCGTGCACTTCGGCTGCCGCGCTCCTGGGTGACAAACTTATAGGCGGATCCCAGAGTGGCGACAACGGGTGGGCGTATGCGCCGGAATCCGTGCGGGTTGAGGAGTGCTGATGGCGTTGATTATCCAGGGCGATCCATGCCACTGTCTTTGGCACGTGGCTGTTCGTTGCATACCGGGTGTCGCTAACCGAAAATAACTTTCCGGTAGCGCTGGTGAAGGGGCGAAACAGCAGGCCGAGTAGAAACTGCACAAGGAATACGAAGTGGTTAGGGATCCACGGGGCCAAGGTGCCGCCGTGCCCTTGGGCTGCCGCGCTCCTGGGTGACAAACTTTTAGGCAGATCCCAGAGGGGCGACCACGGCTGGGCGCATGCGCCGGAATCCGTGCGCGTTGACGAGTGCTGATGGCGTTGATTATCGAGGGCGATCCATGCAACTGTGTCTGGCACGTGGCAGTTCGTTGCATACCGGGTGTCGCTAACCGAAAATGGCTTTCCGGTAGCGCTGGTGAAGGGGCGAAACAGCAGGCCGAGTAGAAACTGCACAAGGAATACAAAGTTGTTAGGGTTCCGCATGGCAAAGGTGCCTTCGTGCACTTCGGCTGCCGCGCTCCTGGGTGACAGACTTATAGGCGGATCCCAGAGTGGCGACAACGAGTGGGCGTATGCGCCGGAATCCGTGCGGGTTGAGGAGTGCTGATGGCGTTGATTATCCAGGGCGATCCATGCCACTGTCTTTGGCACGTGGCTGTTCGTTGCATACCGGGTGTCACTAACCGAAAATAACTTTCCGGTAGCGCTGGTGAAGGGGCGAAACAGCAGGCCGAGTAGAAACTGCACAAGGAATACGAAGTGGTTAGGGATCCGCGGGGCCAAGGTGCCGCCGTGCCCTTGGGCTGCCGCGCTCCTGGGTGACAAACTTTTAGGCAGATCCCAGAGGGGCGACCACGGCTGGGCGCATGCGCCGGAATCCGTGCGCGTTGGCGAGTGCTGATGGCGTTGATTATCGAGGGCGATCCATGCAACTGTGTCTGGCACGTGGCTGTTCGTTGCATACCGGGTGTCGCTAACCGAAAATGGCTTTCCGGTAGCGCTCGGGAAGGGGCGAAACAGCAGGCCGAGTAGAAACTGCACAAGGAATACGAAGTGGTTAGGGATCCGCATGGCCAAGGTGCCGCCGTGCCCTTCGGCTGCCGCGCTCCTGGGTGACAAACTTATAGGCGGATCCCAGAGGGGCGACCATGGGTGGGCGCATGCGCCGGAATCCGTGCGCGTCGAAGAGTGATGATGGCGTTGATTATCCAGGGCGATCGATGCCACTGTCTTTGGCACGTGGCTGTTCGTTGCATACCGGGTGTCGCTAACCAAAAATGGCTTTCCGGTAGCGCTGGTGAAGGGGCGAAACAGCAGGCAGAGTAGAAACTGCACAAGGAATACGGAGTGGTTAGGAATCTGCATGCCCAAGGTGCCCCCGTGCCCTTCGGCTGCCGCGCTCCGTGGTGACAAACTTAAAGGCGGATCCCAGAGGGGCGACCACGGGTGGGCGCATGCGCCGGAGTCCGTGCGGGTTGACGAGTGCTGATGGCGTTGATTATCCAGGGCGATCCATGCAACTGTCTTTGGCACGGGGCTGTTCGTTGCATACCGGGTGTCGCTAACCGAAAATGGCTTTCCGGTAGCGCTGGTGAAGGGGCGAAACAGCAGGCCGAGTGGAAACTGTACAAGGAATACGAAGTGGTTAGGGATCCGCATGGCCAAGGTGCCGCCGTGCTCTTCGGCTGCAGCTTCTGGGTGACAAACTTTTAGGCGGATCCTAGAGGGGCGACCACAGGTGGGCGCATGCGCCGGAATCCGTGCGGGTTGAGGAGTGCTGATGGCGTTGATTATCCAGGGCGATCCATGCAACTGTATCTGGCACGTGGCTGTTCGTTGCAAACCGGGTGTCGCTAACCGAAAATGGCTTTCCGGTAGCGCTGGTGAAGGGGCGAAACAGTAGGACGAGTAGAAACTGCACAAGGAATACGAAGTTGTTAGGGATCCGCATGGCCAAGGTGCCGCCGTGCCCTTCGGCTGCCGCGCTCCTGTGTGACAAACTTATAGGCGGATCATAGAGGGGCGCCAACGGGTGGGCGTATGCGCCGGAATCCGTGCGCGTTGACGAGTGCTGATGGCGTTGATTATCGAGGGCGATCCATGCCACTGTCTTTGGCACGTGGCTGTTCGTTGCATACCGGGTGTCGCTAACCGAAAATGACTTTCCGGTAGCGCTGGTGAAGGGGCGAAACAGCAGGCCGAGTAGAAACTGCACAAGGTATACGAAGTGGTTAAGGATCCGCATGCCCAAGGTGCCGCCGTGCCCTTCGGCTGCCGCGATCCTTGGTGACAAACGTTTAGGCGGATCCCAGAGGGGCGACCACGGGTGGGCGCATGCGCCGGAATCCGTGCGCTTTGACGAGTGCTGATGGCGTTGATTATCCAGGGCGATCCATGCCACTGTCTTTGGCACGTGGCTGTTTGTTGCATACCGGGTGTCGCTAACCGAAAATGGCTTTCCGGTAGCGCTGGTGAAGGGGCAAAACAGCAGGCCGAGTAGAAACTGCACAAGGAATACGGAGTGGTTAGGCATCTGTATGCCCAAGGTGCCGCCGTACCCTTCGGCTGCCGCGCTCCTTGGTGACAAACTTAAAGGCGGATCCCAGAGGGGCGACCATGGGTGGGCGCATGCGCCGGAGTCCATGCGGGTTCACGAGTGCTGATGGCGTTGATTATCCAGGGCGATCCATGCAACTGTCTTTGGCACGGGGCTGTTCGTTGCATACCGGGTGTCGCTAACCGAAAATGGCTTTCCGGTAGCACTGGTGAAGGGGCGAAACAGCAGGCCGAGTGGAAACTGCACAAGGAATACGAAGTGGTTACGGATCCGCATGCCCAAGGTGCCCCTGTGCCCTTCGGCTGCCGCGCTCCTGGGTGACAAACTTATAGGCGGATCCCAGAGGGGCGACCACATGTGGGCACATGCGCCGGAATCCGTGCGGGTTGAGGAGTGCTGATGGCGTTGATTATCCAGGCCGATCCATGCAACTGTCTTTGGCACGTGGCTGTTCGTTGCATACCGGGTGTCGCTAACCGAAAATGGCTTTCCGGTAGCGCTGGTGAAGGGGCGAAACAGCAGGCCGAGTAGAAACTGCACAAGGAATACGAAGTGGTTAGGGATACGCATGGCCAAGGTGCCGCTGTGCCCTTCGGCTGCCACGCTCCTGGGTGACAAACTTATAGGCGGATCCCAGAGGGGCGACCACGGGTGGGCGCATGCGCCAGAATCCGTGCGCGTTGACGAGAGCTGATGGCGTTGATTATCAAGGGCGATCCATGCCACTGTCTTTGGCACGTGGCTGTTCGTTGCAAACCGGGTGTCGCTAACCGAAAATGGCTTTCCGGTAGCGCTGGTGAAGGGGCGAAACAGTAGGCTGAGTAGAAACTGCACAAGGAATACGAAGTGGTTAGGAATCCGCATGGCCAAGGTGCCGCCGTGCCCTTCGGCTGCCGCGCTCCTGTGTGACAAACTTATAGGCGGATCCCAGAGGGGCGACCACGGGTGGGCGAATGCGCCGGAATCCGTGCGGGTTGAGGAGTGCTGATGGCGTTGATTATCCAGGGCGATCCATGTAACTGTCTTTGGCACGGGGCTGTTCGTTGCATACCGGGTGTCGCTAACCGAAAATGGCTTTCCGGTAGCGCTGGTGAAGGCGCTAAACAGCAGGCCGAGTAGAAACTGCACAAGGAATACGGAGTGGTTAGGCATCTGCATGCCCAAGGTGCCGCCGTGCCCTTCGGCTGCCGCGCTCCTTGGTGACAAACTTAAAGGCGGATCCCAGAGGGGCGACCACGGGTGGGCGCATGCGCCGGAGTCCATGCGGGTTCACGAGTGCTGATGGCGTTGATTATCCAGGGCGATCCATGCAACTGTCTTTGGCACGGGGCTGTTCGTTGCATACCGGGTGTCGCTAACCGAAAATGGCTTTCTGGTAGCGCTGGTGAAGGGGCGAAACAGCAGGCCGAGTAGAAACTGCACAAAGAATACGAAGTGGTTAGGGATCCGCATGCCCAAGGTGCCGCAGTGCCTTTCGGCTGCCGCGCTTCTGGGTGACAAACATATAGGCGGATCCCAGAGGGGCGACCACGGGTTGGCGCATGCGCCAGAATCCGTGCGGGTTGAGGAGTGCTGATGGCGTTGATTATCCAAGGCGATCCATGCAACTGTCTTTGGCACGGGGCAGTTCGTTGCATACCGGGTGTCGCTAACCGAAAATGGCTTTCCGGTAGCGCTGGTGAAGGGGCGAAACAGCAGGCCGAGTAGAAACTGCACAAGGAATACAAAGTGGTTAGGGTTCCGCATGGCAAAGGTGCCGCCGTGCCCTTCGGCTGCCGCGCTCCTGGGTGACAAACTTATAGGCGGATCCCAGAGTGGCGACCACGGGTGGGCGTATGCGCCGGAATCCGTGCGCGTTGACGAGTGCTGATGGCGTTCATTATCGAGGGCGATCCATGCCACTGTCTTTGGCACGTGGCTGTTCGTTGCATACCGGGTGTCGCTAACCGAAAATGACTTTCCGGTAGCGCTGGTGAATGGGCGAAACAGCAGGCCGAGTAGAAACTGCACAAGGAATACGAAGTGGTTAGGGATCCGCATGCCCAAGCTGCCGCCGTGCCCTTCGGCTGCCGCGATCCTTGGTGACAAACTTTTAGGCGGATCCGAGAGGGGCGACCACGGGTGGGCGCATGCGCCGGAATCCGTGCGCATTGACGAGTGCTGATGGCGTTGATTATCCAGGGCGATCCATGCCACTGTCTTTGGCACGTGGCTGTTTGTTGCATACCGGGTGTCGCTAACCGAAAATGGCTTTCCGGTAGCGCTGGTGAAGGGGCAAAACAGCAGGCCGAGTAGAAACTGCACAAGGAATACGGAGTGGTTAGGCATCTGCATGCCCAAGGTGCCGCCGTGCCCTTCGGCTGCCGCGCTCCTTGGTGACAAACTTAAAGGCGGATCCCAGAGGGGCGACCATGGGTGGGCGCATGCGCCGGAGTCCATGCGGGTTCACGAGTGCTGATGGCGTTGATTATCCAGGGCGATCCATGCAACTGTCTTTGGCACGGGGCTGTTCGTTGCATACCGGGTGTCGCTAACCGAAAATGGCTTTCCGGTAGCACTGGTGAAGGGGCGAAACAGCAGGCCGAGTGGAAACTGCACAAGGAATACGAAGTGGTTACGGATCCGCATGCCCAAGGTGCCGCTGTGCCCTTCGGCTGCCGCGCTCCTGGGTGACAAACTTATAGGCGGATCCCAGAGGCGCGACCACATGTGGGCACATGCGCCGGAATCCGTGCGGGTTGAGGAGTGCTGATGGCGTTGATTATCCAGGCCGATCCATGCAACTGTATTTGGCACGTGGCTGTTCGTTGCATACCGGGTGTCGCTAACCGAAAATGGCTTTCCGGTAGCGCTGGTGAAGGGGCGAAACAGCAGGCCGAGTAGAAACTGCACAAGGAATACGAAGTGGTTAGGGATCCGCATGGCCAAGGTGCCGCCGTGCCCTTCGGCTGCCACGCTCCTGGGTGACAAACTTATAGGCGGATCCCAGAGGGGTGACCACGGGTGGGCGCATGCGCCAGAATCCGTGCGCGTTGACGAGTGCTGATGGCGTTGATTATCAAGGGCGATCCATGCCACTGTCTTTGGCACGTGGCTGTTCGTTGCAAACCGGGTGTCGCTAACCGAAAATGGCTTTCCGGTAGCGCTGGTGAAGGGGCGAAACAGTAGGCTGAGTAGAAACTGCACAAGGAATACGAAGTGGTTAGGAATCCGCATGGCCAAGGTGCCGCCGTGCCCTTCGGCTGCCGCGCTCCTGTGTGACAAACTTATAGGCGGATCCCAGAGGGGCGACCACGGGTGGGCGAATGCGCCGGAATCCGTGTGGGTTGAGGAGTGCTGATGGCGTTGATTATCCAGGGCGATCCATGTAACTGTCTTTGGCACGGGGCTGTTCGTTGCATACCGGGTGTCGCTAACCGAAAATGGCTTTCCGGTAGCGCTGGTGAAGGGGCAAAACAGCAGGCCGAGTAGAAACTGCACAAGGAATACGGAGTGGTTAGGCATCTGCATGCCCAAGGTGCCGGCGTGCCCTTCGGCTGCCGCGCTCCTTGGTGACAAACTTAAAGGCGGATCCCAGAGGGGCGACCACGGGTGGGCGCATGCGCCGGAGTCCATGCGGGTTCACGAGTGCTGATGGCGTTGATTATCCAGGGCGATCCATGCAACTGTCTTTAGCACGGGGCTGTTCGTTGCATACCGGGTGTCGCTAACCGAAAATGGCTTTCTGGTAGCGCTGGTGAAGGGGCGAAACAGCAGGCCGAGTAGAAACTGCACAAAGAATACGAAGTGGTTTGGGATCCGCATGCCCAAGGTGCCGCAGTGCCTTTCGGCTGCCGCGCTCCTGGGTGACAAACATATAGGCGGATCCCAGAGGGGCGACCACGGGTTGGCGCATGCGCCAGAATCCGTGCGGGTTGAGGAGTGCTGATGGCGTTGATTATCCAAGGCGATCCATGCAACTGTCTTTGGCACGGGGCAGTTCGTTGCATACCGGGTGTCGCTAACCGAAAATGGCTTTCCGGTAGCGCAGGTGAAGGGGCGAAACAGCAGGCCGAGTAGAAACTGCACAAGGAATACAAAGTGGTTAGGGTTCCGCATGGCAAAGGTGCCGCCGTGCCCTTCGGCTGCCGTGCTCCTGGGTGACAAACTTATAGGCGGATCCCAGAGTGGCGACAACGGGTGGGCGTATGCGCCGGAATCCGTGCGGGTTGAGGAGTGCTGATGGCGTTGATTATCCAGGGCGATCCATGCCACTGTCTTTGGCACGTGGCTGTTCGTTGCATACCGGGTGTCGCTAACCGAAAATAACTTTCCGGTAGCGCTGGTGAAGGGGCGAAACAGCAGGCCGAGTAGAAACTGCACAAGGAATACGAAGTGGTTAGGGATCCGCAGGGCCAAGGTGCCGCCGTGCCCTTGGGCTGCCGCGCTCCTGGGTGACAAACTTTTAGGCAGATCCCAGAGGGGCGACCACGGCTGGGCGCATGCGCCGGAATCCGTGCGCGTTGACGAGTGCTGATGGCGTTGATTATCGAGGGCGATCCATGCAACTGTGTCTGGCACGTGGCTGTTCGTTGCATACCGGGTGTCGCTAACCGAAAATGGCTTTCCGGTAGCGCTCGTGAAGGGGCGAAACAGCAGGCCGAGTAGAAACTGCACAAGGAATACGAAGTGGTTAGGGATCCGCATGGCCAAGGTGCCGCCGTGCCCTTCGGCTGCCGCGCTCCTGGGTGACAAACTTATACGCGGATCCCAGAGGGGCGACCATGGGTGGGCGCATGCGCCGGAATCAGTGCGCGTCGACGAGTGCTGATGGCGTTGATTATCCAGAGCGATCGATGCCACTGTCTTTGGCACGTGGCTGTTCGTTGCATACCGGGTGTCGCTAACCAAAAATGGCTTTCCGGTAGCGCTGGTGAAGGGGCGAAACAGCAGGCAGAGTAGAAACTGCACAAGGAATACGGAGTGGTTAGGAATCTGCATGCCCAAGGTGCCCCCGTGCCCTTCGGCTGCCGCGCTCCGTGGTGACAAACTTAAAGGCGGATCCCAGAGGGGCGACCACGGGTGGGCGCATGCGCCGGAGTCCGTGCGGGTTGACGAGTGCTGATGGCGTTGATTATCCAGGGCGATCCATGCAACTGTCTTTGGCACGGGGCTGTTCGTTGCATACCGGGTGTCGCTAACCGAAAATGGCTTTCCGGTAGCGCTGGTGAAGGGGCGAAACAGCAGGCCGAGTGGAAACTGTACAAGGAATACGAAGTGGTTAGGGATCCGCATGGCCAAGGTGCCGCCGTGCTCTTCGGCTGCAGCTTCTGGGTGACAAACTTTTAGGCGGATCCTAGAGGGGCGACCACAGGTGGGCGCATGCGCCGGAATCCGTGCGGGTTGAGGAGTGCTGATGGCGTTGATTATCCAGGGCGATCCATGCAACTGTATATTGCACGTGGCTGTTCGTTGCATACCGGGTGTCGCTAACCGAAAAGGGCTTTCCGGTAGCGCTGGTGAAGGGGCGAAACAGTAGGCCGAGTAGAAACTGCACAAGGAATACGAAGTGGTTAGGGATCCGCATGGCCAAGGTGCCGCCGTGCCCTTCGGCTGCCGCGCTCCTGTGTGACAAACTTATAGGCGGATCCTAGAGGGGCGACAACGGGTGGGCGTATGCGCCGGAATCCGTGCGCGTTGACGAGTGCTGATGGCGTTGATTATCGAGGGCGATCCATGCCACTGTCTTTGGCACGTGGCTGTTCGTTGCATACCGGGTGTCGCTAACCGAAAATGACTTTCCGGTAGCGCTGGTGAAGGGGCGAAACAGCAGGCCGAGTAGAAACTGCACAAGGAATACGAAGTGGTTAGGGATCCGCATGCCCAAGGTGCCGCCGTGCCCTTCGGCTGCCGCGATCCTTGGTGACAAACTTTTAGGCGGATCCCAGAGGGGCGACCACGGGTGGGCGCATGCGCCGGAATCCGTGCGCATTGACGAGTGCTGATGGCGTTGATTATCCAGGGCGATCCATGCCACTGTCTTTGGCACGTGGCTGTTTGTTGCATACCGGGTGTCGCTAACCGAAAATGGCTTTCCGGTAGCGCTGGTGAAGGGGCAAAACAGCAGGCCGAGTAGAAACTGCACAAGGAATACGGAGTGGTTAGGCATCTGCATGCCCAAGGTGCCGCCGTGCCCTTCGGCTGCCGCGCTCCTTGGTGACAAACTTAAAGGCGGATCCCAGAGGGGCGACCATGGATGGGCGCATGCGCCGGAGCCCATGCGGGTTCACGAGTGCTGATGGCGTTGATTATCCAGGGCGATCCATGCAACTGTCTTTGGCTCGGGGCTGTTCGTTGCATACCGGGTGTCCCTAACCGAAAATGGCTTTCCGGTAGCACTGGTGAAGGGGCGAAACAGCAGGGCGAGTGGAAACTGCACAAGGAATACGAAGTGGTTACGGATCCGCATGCCCAAGGTGCCGCTGTGCCCTTCGGCTGCCGCGCTCCTGGGTGACAAACTTATAGGCGGATCCCAGAGGGGCGACCACGGGTGGGCGCATGCGCCGGAGTCCATGCGGGTTCACGAGTGCTGATGGCGTTGATTATCCAGGGCGATCCATGCAACTGTCTTTGGCACGGGGCTGTTCGTTGCATACCGGGTGTCGCTAACCGAAAATGGCTTTCTGGTAGCGCTGGTGAAGGGGCGAAACAGCAGGCCGAGTAGAAACTGCACAAAGAATACGAAGTGGTTAGGGATCCGCATGCCCAAGGTGCCGCAGTGCCCTTGGGCTGCCGCGCTCCTGGGTGACAAACATATAGGCGGATCCCAGAGGGGCGACCACGGGTTGGCGCATGCGCCAGAATCCGTGCGGGTTGAGGAGTGCTGATGGCGTTGATTATCCAAGGCGATCCATGCAACTGTCTTTGGCACGGGGCAGTTCGCTGCATACCGGGTGTCGCTAACCGAAAATGGCTTTCCGGTAGCGCTGGTGAAGGGGCAAAACAGCAGGCCGAGTAGAAACTGCACAAGGAATACGGAGTGGTTAGGCATCTGCATGCCCAAGGTGCCGCCGTGCCCTTCGGCTGCCGCGCTCCTGGGTGACAAACATATAGGCGGATCCCAGAGGGGCGACCACGGGTTGGCGCATGCGCCAGAATCCGTGCGGGTTGAGGAGTGCTGATGGCGTTGATTATCCAAGGCGATCCATGCAACTGTCTTTGGCACGGGGCAGTTCGTTGCATACCGGGTGTCGCTAACCGAAAATGGTTTTCCGGTAGCGCTGGTGAAGGGGCAAAACAGCAGGCCGAGTAGAAACTGCACAAGGAATACGGAGTGGTTAGCATCTGCATGCCCAAGGTGCCGCCGGGCCCTTCGGCTGCCGCGCTCCTGGGTGACAAACATATAGGCGGATCCCAGAGGGGCGACCACGGGTTGGCGCATGCGCCAGAATCCGTGCGGGTTGAGGAGTGCTGATGGCGTTGATTATCCAAGGCGATCCATGCAACTGTCTTTGGCACGGGGCAGTTCGTTGCATACCGGGTGTCGCTAACCGAAAATGGCTTTCCGGTAGCGCTGGTGAAGGGGCGAAACAGCAGGCCGAGTAGAAACTGCACAAGGAATACAAAGTGGTTAGGGTTCCGCATGGCAAAGGTGCCGCCGTGCCCTTCGGCTGCCGCGCTCCTGGGTGACAAACTTATAGGCGGATCCCAGAGTGGCGACAACGGGTGGGCGTATGCGCCGGAATCCGTGCGGGTTGAGGAGTGCTGATGGCGTTGATTATCCAGGGCGATCCATGCCACTGTCTTTGGCACGTGGCTGTTCGTTGCATACCGGGTGTCGCTAACCAAAAATGGCTTTCCGGTAGCGCTGGTGAAGGGGCGAAACAGCAGGCAGAGTAGAAACTGCACAAGGAATACGGAGTGGTTAGGAATCTGCATGCCCAAGGTGCCCCCGTGCCCTTCGGCTGCCGCGCTCCGTGGTGACAAACTTAAAGGTGGATCCCAGAGGGGCGACCACGGGTGGGCGCATGCGCCGGAGTCCGTGCGGGTTGACGAGTGCTGATGGCGTTGATTATCCAGGGCGATCCATGCAACTGTCTTTGGCACGGGGCTGTTCGTTGCATACCGGGTGTCGCTAACCGAAAATGGCTTTCCGGTAGCGCTGGTGAAGGGGCGAAACAGCAGGCCGAGTGGAAACTGTACAAGGAATACGAAGTGGTTAGGGATCCGCATGGCCAAGGTGCCGCCGTGCTCTTCGGTTGCAGCTTCTGGGTGACAAACTTTTAGGCGGATCCTAGAGGGGCGACCACAGGTGGGCGCATGCGCCGGAATCCGTGCGGGTTGAGGAGTGCTGATGGCGTTGATTATCCAGGGCGATCCATGCAACTGTATCTGGCACGTTCGTTGCATACCGGGTGTCGCTAACCGAAAATGGCTTTCCGGTAGTGCTGGTGAAGGGGCGAAACAGTAGGCCGAGTAGAAACTGCACAAGGAATACGAAGTGGTTAGGGATCCGCATGGCCAAGGTGCCGCCGTGCCCTTCGGCTGCCGCGCTCCTGTGTGACAAACTTATAGGCGGATCCTAGAGGGGCGACAACGGGTGGGCGTATGCGCCGGAATCCGTGCGCGTTGACGAGTGCTGATGGCGTTGATTATCGAGGGCGATCCATGCCACTGTCTTTGGCACGTGGCTGTTCGTTGCATACCGGGTGTCGCTAACCGAAAATGACTTTCCGGTAGCGCTGGTGAAGGGGCGAAACAGCAGGCCGAGTAGAAACTGCACAAGGAATACGAAGTGGTTAGGGATCCGCATGCCCAAGGTGCCGCCGTGCCCTTCGGCTGCCGCGCTCCTGGGTGACAAACTTATAGGCGGATCCCAGAGGGGCGACCACATGTGGGCACATGCGCCGGAATCCGTGCGGGTTGAGGAGTGCTGATGGCGTTGATTATCCAGGCCGATCCATGCAACTGTCTTTGGCACGTGGCTGTTCGTTGCATACCGGGTGTCGCTAACCGAAAATGGCTTTCCGGTAGCGCTGGTGAAGGGGCGAAACAGCAGGCCGAGTAGAAACTGCACAAGGAATACGAAGTGGTTAGGGATACGCATGGCCAAGGTGCCGCTGTGCCCTTCGGCTGCCACGCTCCTGGGTGACAAACTTATAGGCGGATCCCAGAGGGGCGACCACGGGTGGGCGCATGCGCCAGAATCCGTGCGCGTTGACGAGAGCTGATGGCGTTGATTATCAAGGGCGATCCATGCCACTGTCTTTGGCACGTGGCTGTTCGTTGCAAACCGGGTGTCGCTAACCGAAAATGGCTTTCCGGTAGCGCTGGTGAAGGGGCGAAACAGTAGGCTGAGTAGAAACTGCACAAGGAATACGAAGTGGTTAGGAATCCGCATGGCCAAGGTGCCGCCGTGCCCTTCGGCTGCCGCGCTCCTGTGTGACAAACTTATAGGCGGATCCCAGAGGGGCGACCACGGGTGGGCGAATGCGCCGGAATCCGTGCGGGTTGAGGAGTGCTGATGGCGTTGATTATCCAGGGCGATCCATGTAACTGTCTTTGGCACGGGGCTGTTCGTTGCATACCGGGTGTCGCTAACCGAAAATGGCTTTCCGGTAGCGCTGGTGAAGGCGCTAAACAGCAGGCCGAGTAGAAACTGCACAAGGAATACGGAGTGGTTAGGCATCTGCATGCCCAAGGTGCCGCCGTGCCCTTCGGCTGCCGCGCTCCTTGGTGACAAACTTAAAGGCGGATCCCAGAGGGGCGACCACGGGTGGGCGCATGCGCCGGAGTCCATGCGGGTTCACGAGTGCTGATGGCGTTGATTATCCAGGGCGATCCATGCAACTGTCTTTGGCACGGGGCTGTTCGTTGCATACCGGGTGTCGCTAACCGAAAATGGCTTTCTGGTAGCGCTGGTGAAGGGGCGAAACAGCAGGCCGAGTAGAAACTGCACAAAGAATACGAAGTGGTTAGGGATCCGCATGCCCAAGGTGCCGCAGTGCCTTTCGGCTGCCGCGCTTCTGGGTGACAAACATATAGGCGGATCCCAGAGGGGCGACCACGGGTTGGCGCATGCGCCAGAATCCGTGCGGGTTGAGGAGTGCTGATGGCGTTGATTATCCAAGGCGATCCATGCAACTGTCTTTGGCACGGGGCAGTTCGTTGCATACCGGGTGTCGCTAACCGAAAATGGCTTTCCGGTAGCGCTGGTGAAGGGGCGAAACAGCAGGCCGAGTAGAAACTGCACAAGGAATACAAAGTGGTTAGGGTTCCGCATGGCAAAGGTGCCGCCGTGCCCTTCGGCTGCCGCGCTCCTGGGTGACAAACTTATAGGCGGATCCCAGAGTGGCGACCACGGGTGGGCGTATGCGCCGGAATCCGTGCGCGTTGACGAGTGCTGATGGCGTTCATTATCGAGGGCGATCCATGCCACTGTCTTTGGCACGTGGCTGTTCGTTGCATACCGGGTGTCGCTAACCGAAAATGACTTTCCGGTAGCGCTGGTGAATGGGCGAAACAGCAGGCCGAGTAGAAACTGCACAAGGAATACGAAGTGGTTAGGGATCCGCATGCCCAAGCTGCCGCCGTGCCCTTCGGCTGCCGCGATCCTTGGTGACAAACTTTTAGGCGGATCCGAGAGGGGCGACCACGGGTGGGCGCATGCGCCGGAATCCGTGCGCATTGACGAGTGCTGATGGCGTTGATTATCCAGGGCGATCCATGCCACTGTCTTTGGCACGTGGCTGTTTGTTGCATACCGGGTGTCGCTAACCGAAAATGGCTTTCCGGTAGCGCTGGTGAAGGGGCAAAACAGCAGGCCGAGTAGAAACTGCACAAGGAATACGGAGTGGTTAGGCATCTGCATGCCCAAGGTGCCGCCGTGCCCTTCGGCTGCCGCGCTCCTTGGTGACAAACTTAAAGGCGGATCCCAGAGGGGCGACCATGGGTGGGCGCATGCGCCGGAGTCCATGCGGGTTCACGAGTGCTGATGGCGTTGATTATCCAGGGCGATCCATGCAACTGTCTTTGGCACGGGGCTGTTCGTTGCATACCGGGTGTCGCTAACCGAAAATGGCTTTCCGGTAGCACTGGTGAAGGGGCGAAACAGCAGGCCGAGTGGAAACTGCACAAGGAATACGAAGTGGTTACGGATCCGCATGCCCAAGGTGCCGCTGTGCCCTTCGGCTGCCGCGCTCCTGGGTGACAAACTTATAGGCGGATCCCAGAGGCGCGACCACATGTGGGCACATGCGCCGGAATCCGTGCGGGTTGAGGAGTGCTGATGGCGTTGATTATCCAGGCCGATCCATGCAACTGTATTTGGCACGTGGCTGTTCGTTGCATACCGGGTGTCGCTAACCGAAAATGGCTTTCCGGTAGCGCTGGTGAAGGGGCGAAACAGCAGGCCGAGTAGAAACTGCACAAGGAATACGAAGTGGTTAGGGATCCGCATGGCCAAGGTGCCGCCGTGCCCTTCGGCTGCCACGCTCCTGGGTGACAAACTTATAGGCGGATCCCAGAGGGGTGACCACGGGTGGGCGCATGCGCCAGAATCCGTGCGCGTTGACGAGTGCTGATGGCGTTGATTATCAAGGGCGATCCATGCCACTGTCTTTGGCACGTGGCTGTTCGTTGCAAACCGGGTGTCGCTAACCGAAAATGGCTTTCCGGTAGCGCTGGTGAAGGGGCGAAACAGTAGGCTGAGTAGAAACTGCACAAGGAATACGAAGTGGTTAGGAATCCGCATGGCCAAGGTGCCGCCGTGCCCTTCGGCTGCCGCGCTCCTGTGTGACAAACTTATAGGCGGATCCCAGAGGGGCGACCACGGGTGGGCGAATGCGCCGGAATCCGTGTGGGTTGAGGAGTGCTGATGGCGTTGATTATCCAGGGCGATCCATGTAACTGTCTTTGGCACGGGGCTGTTCGTTGCATACCGGGTGTCGCTAACCGAAAATGGCTTTCCGGTAGCGCTGGTGAAGGGGCAAAACAGCAGGCCGAGTAGAAACTGCACAAGGAATACGGAGTGGTTAGGCATCTGCATGCCCAAGGTGCCGGCGTGCCCTTCGGCTGCCGCGCTCCTTGGTGACAAACTTAAAGGCGGATCCCAGAGGGGCGACCACGGGTGGGCGCATGCGCCGGAGTCCATGCGGGTTCACGAGTGCTGATGGCGTTGATTATCCAGGGCGATCCATGCAACTGTCTTTAGCACGGGGCTGTTCGTTGCATACCGGGTGTCGCTAACCGAAAATGGCTTTCTGGTAGCGCTGGTGAAGGGGCGAAACAGCAGGCCGAGTAGAAACTGCACAAAGAATACGAAGTGGTTTGGGATCCGCATGCCCAAGGTGCCGCAGTGCCTTTCGGCTGCCGCGCTCCTGGGTGACAAACATATAGGCGGATCCCAGAGGGGCGACCACGGGTTGGCGCATGCGCCAGAATCCGTGCGGGTTGAGGAGTGCTGATGGCGTTGATTATCCAAGGCGATCCATGCAACTGTCTTTGGCACGGGGCAGTTCGTTGCATACCGGGTGTCGCTAACCGAAAATGGCTTTCCGGTAGCGCAGGTGAAGGGGCGAAACAGCAGGCCGAGTAGAAACTGCACAAGGAATACAAAGTGGTTAGGGTTCCGCATGGCAAAGGTGCCGCCGTGCCCTTCGGCTGCCGTGCTCCTGGGTGACAAACTTATAGGCGGATCCCAGAGTGGCGACAACGGGTGGGCGTATGCGCCGGAATCCGTGCGGGTTGAGGAGTGCTGATGGCGTTGATTATCCAGGGCGATCCATGCCACTGTCTTTGGCACGTGGCTGTTCGTTGCATACCGGGTGTCGCTAACCGAAAATAACTTTCCGGTAGCGCTGGTGAAGGGGCGAAACAGCAGGCCGAGTAGAAACTGCACAAGGAATACGAAGTGGTTAGGGATCCGCAGGGCCAAGGTGCCGCCGTGCCCTTGGGCTGCCGCGCTCCTGGGTGACAAACTTTTAGGCAGATCCCAGAGGGGCGACCACGGCTGGGCGCATGCGCCGGAATCCGTGCGCGTTGACGAGTGCTGATGGCGTTGATTATCGAGGGCGATCCATGCAACTGTGTCTGGCACGTGGCTGTTCGTTGCATACCGGGTGTCGCTAACCGAAAATGGCTTTCCGGTAGCGCTCGTGAAGGGGCGAAACAGCAGGCCGAGTAGAAACTGCACAAGGAATACGAAGTGGTTAGGGATCCGCATGGCCAAGGTGCCGCCGTGCCCTTCGGCTGCCGCGCTCCTGGGTGACAAACTTATACGCGGATCCCAGAGGGGCGACCATGGGTGGGCGCATGCGCCGGAATCAGTGCGCGTCGACGAGTGCTGATGGCGTTGATTATCCAGAGCGATCGATGCCACTGTCTTTGGCACGTGGCTGTTCGTTGCATACCGGGTGTCGCTAACCAAAAATGGCTTTCCGGTAGCGCTGGTGAAGGGGCGAAACAGCAGGCAGAGTAGAAACTGCACAAGGAATACGGAGTGGTTAGGAATCTGCATGCCCAAGGTGCCCCCGTGCCCTTCGGCTGCCGCGCTCCGTGGTGACAAACTTAAAGGCGGATCCCAGAGGGGCGACCACGGGTGGGCGCATGCGCCGGAGTCCGTGCGGGTTGACGAGTGCTGATGGCGTTGATTATCCAGGGCGATCCATGCAACTGTCTTTGGCACGGGGCTGTTCGTTGCATACCGGGTGTCGCTAACCGAAAATGGCTTTCCGGTAGCGCTGGTGAAGGGGCGAAACAGCAGGCCGAGTGGAAACTGTACAAGGAATACGAAGTGGTTAGGGATCCGCATGGCCAAGGTGCCGCCGTGCTCTTCGGCTGCAGCTTCTGGGTGACAAACTTTTAGGCGGATCCTAGAGGGGCGACCACAGGTGGGCGCATGCGCCGGAATCCGTGCGGGTTGAGGAGTGCTGATGGCGTTGATTATCCAGGGCGATCCATGCAACTGTATATTGCACGTGGCTGTTCGTTGCATACCGGGTGTCGCTAACCGAAAAGGGCTTTCCGGTAGCGCTGGTGAAGGGGCGAAACAGTAGGCCGAGTAGAAACTGCACAAGGAATACGAAGTGGTTAGGGATCCGCATGGCCAAGGTGCCGCCGTGCCCTTCGGCTGCCGCGCTCCTGTGTGACAAACTTATAGGCGGATCCTAGAGGGGCGACAACGGGTGGGCGTATGCGCCGGAATCCGTGCGCGTTGACGAGTGCTGATGGCGTTGATTATCGAGGGCGATCCATGCCACTGTCTTTGGCACGTGGCTGTTCGTTGCATACCGGGTGTCGCTAACCGAAAATGACTTTCCGGTAGCGCTGGTGAAGGGGCGAAACAGCAGGCCGAGTAGAAACTGCACAAGGAATACGAAGTGGTTAGGGATCCGCATGCCCAAGGTGCCGCCGTGCCCTTCGGCTGCCGCGATCCTTGGTGACAAACTTTTAGGCGGATCCCAGAGGGGCGACCACGGGTGGGCGCATGCGCCGGAATCCGTGCGCATTGACGAGTGCTGATGGCGTTGATTATCCAGGGCGATCCATGCCACTGTCTTTGGCACGTGGCTGTTTGTTGCATACCGGGTGTCGCTAACCGAAAATGGCTTTCCGGTAGCGCTGGTGAAGGGGCAAAACAGCAGGCCGAGTAGAAACTGCACAAGGAATACGGAGTGGTTAGGCATCTGCATGCCCAAGGTGCCGCCGTGCCCTTCGGCTGCCGCGCTCCTTGGTGACAAACTTAAAGGCGGATCCCAGAGGGGCGACCATGGATGGGCGCATGCGCCGGAGCCCATGCGGGTTCACGAGTGCTGATGGCGTTGATTATCCAGGGCGATCCATGCAACTGTCTTTGGCTCGGGGCTGTTCGTTGCATACCGGGTGTCCCTAACCGAAAATGGCTTTCCGGTAGCACTGGTGAAGGGGCGAAACAGCAGGGCGAGTGGAAACTGCACAAGGAATACGAAGTGGTTACGGATCCGCATGCCCAAGGTGCCGCTGTGCCCTTCGGCTGCCGCGCTCCTGGGTGACAAACTTATAGGCGGATCCCAGAGGGGCGACCACGGGTGGGCGCATGCGCCGGAGTCCATGCGGGTTCACGAGTGCTGATGGCGTTGATTATCCAGGGCGATCCATGCAACTGTCTTTGGCACGGGGCTGTTCGTTGCATACCGGGTGTCGCTAACCGAAAATGGCTTTCTGGTAGCGCTGGTGAAGGGGCGAAACAGCAGGCCGAGTAGAAACTGCACAAAGAATACGAAGTGGTTAGGGATCCGCATGCCCAAGGTGCCGCAGTGCCCTTGGGCTGCCGCGCTCCTGGGTGACAAACATATAGGCGGATCCCAGAGGGGCGACCACGGGTTGGCGCATGCGCCAGAATCCGTGCGGGTTGAGGAGTGCTGATGGCGTTGATTATCCAAGGCGATCCATGCAACTGTCTTTGGCACGGGGCAGTTCGCTGCATACCGGGTGTCGCTAACCGAAAATGGCTTTCCGGTAGCGCTGGTGAAGGGGCAAAACAGCAGGCCGAGTAGAAACTGCACAAGGAATACGGAGTGGTTAGGCATCTGCATGCCCAAGGTGCCGCCGTGCCCTTCGGCTGCCGCGCTCCTGGGTGACAAACATATAGGCGGATCCCAGAGGGGCGACCACGGGTTGGCGCATGCGCCAGAATCCGTGCGGGTTGAGGAGTGCTGATGGCGTTGATTATCCAAGGCGATCCATGCAACTGTCTTTGGCACGGGGCAGTTCGTTGCATACCGGGTGTCGCTAACCGAAAATGGTTTTCCGGTAGCGCTGGTGAAGGGGCAAAACAGCAGGCCGAGTAGAAACTGCACAAGGAATACGGAGTGGTTAGCATCTGCATGCCCAAGGTGCCGCCGGGCCCTTCGGCTGCCGCGCTCCTGGGTGACAAACATATAGGCGGATCCCAGAGGGGCGACCACGGGTTGGCGCATGCGCCAGAATCCGTGCGGGTTGAGGAGTGCTGATGGCGTTGATTATCCAAGGCGATCCATGCAACTGTCTTTGGCACGGGGCAGTTCGTTGCATACCGGGTGTCGCTAACCGAAAATGGCTTTCCGGTAGCGCTGGTGAAGGGGCGAAACAGCAGGCCGAGTAGAAACTGCACAAGGAATACAAAGTGGTTAGGGTTCCGCATGGCAAAGGTGCCGCCGTGCCCTTCGGCTGCCGCGCTCCTGGGTGACAAACTTATAGGCGGATCCCAGAGTGGCGACAACGGGTGGGCGTATGCGCCGGAATCCGTGCGGGTTGAGGAGTGCTGATGGCGTTGATTATCCAGGGCGATCCATGCCACTGTCTTTGGCACGTGGCTGTTCGTTGCATACCGGGTGTCGCTAACCAAAAATGGCTTTCCGGTAGCGCTGGTGAAGGGGCGAAACAGCAGGCAGAGTAGAAACTGCACAAGGAATACGGAGTGGTTAGGAATCTGCATGCCCAAGGTGCCCCCGTGCCCTTCGGCTGCCGCGCTCCGTGGTGACAAACTTAAAGGTGGATCCCAGAGGGGCGACCACGGGTGGGCGCATGCGCCGGAGTCCGTGCGGGTTGACGAGTGCTGATGGCGTTGATTATCCAGGGCGATCCATGCAACTGTCTTTGGCACGGGGCTGTTCGTTGCATACCGGGTGTCGCTAACCGAAAATGGCTTTCCGGTAGCGCTGGTGAAGGGGCGAAACAGCAGGCCGAGTGGAAACTGTACAAGGAATACGAAGTGGTTAGGGATCCGCATGGCCAAGGTGCCGCCGTGCTCTTCGGTTGCAGCTTCTGGGTGACAAACTTTTAGGCGGATCCTAGAGGGGCGACCACAGGTGGGCGCATGCGCCGGAATCCGTGCGGGTTGAGGAGTGCTGATGGCGTTGATTATCCAGGGCGATCCATGCAACTGTATCTGGCACGTTCGTTGCATACCGGGTGTCGCTAACCGAAAATGGCTTTCCGGTAGTGCTGGTGAAGGGGCGAAACAGTAGGCCGAGTAGAAACTGCACAAGGAATACGAAGTGGTTAGGGATCCGCATGGCCAAGGTGCCGCCGTGCCCTTCGGCTGCCGCGCTCCTGTGTGACAAACTTATAGGCGGATCCTAGAGGGGCGACAACGGGTGGGCGTATGCGCCGGAATCCGTGCGCGTTGACGAGTGCTGATGGCGTTGATTATCGAGGGCGATCCATGCCACTGTCTTTGGCACGTGGCTGTTCGTTGCATACCGGGTGTCGCTAACCGAAAATGACTTTCCGGTAGCGCTGGTGAAGGGGCGAAACAGCAGGCCGAGTAGAAACTGCACAAGGAATACGAAGTGGTTAGGGATCCGCATGCCCAAGGTGCCGCCGTGCCCTTCGGCTGCCGCGATCCTGGGTGACAAACTTATAGGCGGATCCCAGAGGGGCGACCACGGGTGGGCGCATGCGCCAGAATCCGTGCGCGTTGACGTGTGCTGATGGCGTTGATTATCAAGGGCGATCCATGCCACTGTCTTTGGCACGTGGCTGTTCGTTGCAAACCGGGTGTCGCTAACCGAAAATGGCTTTCCGGTAGCGCTCGTGAAGGGGCGAAACAGCAGGCCGAGTAGAAACTGCACAAGGAATACGAAGTGGTTAGGGATCCGCATGGCCAAGGTGCCGCCGTGCCCTTCGGCTGCCGCGCTTCTGGGTGACAAACTTATGGCGGATCCCAGAGGGGCGACCATGGGTGGGCGCATGCGCCGGAATCCGTGCGCGTCGACGAGTGCTGATGGCGTTGATTATCCAGGGCGATCGATGCCACTGTCTTTGGCACGTGGCTGTTCGTTGCATACCGGGTGTCGCTAACCAAAAATGGCTTTCCGGTAGTGCAGGTGAAGGGGCGAAACAGCAGGCAGAGTAGAAACTGCACAAGGAATACGGAGTGGTTAGGAATCTGCATGCCCAAGGTGCCCCCGTGCCCTTCGGCTGCCGCGCTCCGTGGTGACAAACTTAAAGGCGGATCCCAGAGGGGCGACCACGGGTGGGCGCATGCGCCGGAGTCCGTGCGGGTTGACGAGTGCTGATGGCGTTGATTATCCAGGGCGATCCATGCAACTGTCTTTGGCACGGGGCTGTTCGTTGCATACCGGGTGTCGCTAACCGAAAATGGCTTTCCGGTAGCGCTGGTGAAGGGGCGAAACAGCAGGCCGAGTGGAAACTGTACAAGGAATACGAAGTGGTTAGGGATCCGCATGACCAAGGTGCCGCCGTGCTCTTCGGTTGCAGCTTCTGGGTGACAAACTTTTAGGCGGATCCTAGAGGGGCGACCACAGGTGGGCGCATGCGCCGGAATCCGTGCGGGTTGAGGAGTGCTGATGGCGTTGATTATCCAGGGCGATCCATGCAACTGTATCTGGCACGTGGCTGTTCGTTGCATACCGGGTGTCGCTAACCGAAAATGGCTTTCCGGTAGCGCTGGTGAAGGGGCGAAACAGTAGGCCGAGTAGAAACTGCACAAGGAATACGAAGTGGTTAGGGATCCGCATGGCCAAGGTGCCGCCGTGCCCTTCGGCTGCCGCGCTCCTGTGTGACAAACTTATAGGCGGATCCTAGAGGGGCAACAACGGGTGGGCGTATGCGCCGGGATCCGTGCGCGGTGACGAGTGCTGATGGCGTTGATTATCGAGGGCGATCCATGCCACTGTCTTTGGCACGTGGCTGTTCGTTGCATACCGGGTGTCGCTAACCGAAAATGACTTTCCGGTAGCGCTGGTGAAGGGGCGAAACAGCAGGCCGAGTAGAAACTGCACAAGGAATACGAAGTGGTTAGGGATCCGCATGCCCAAGGTGCCGCCGTGCCCTTGGGCTGCCGCGATCCTTGGTGACAAACTTTTAGGCGGATCCCAGAGGGGCGACCACGGGTGGGCGCATGCGCCGGAATCCGTGCGCATTGACGAGTGCTGATGGCGTTGATTATCCAGGGCGATCCATGCCACTGTCTTTGGCACGTGGCTGTTTGTTGCATACCGGGTGTCGCTAACCGAAAATGGCTTTCCGGTAGCGCTGGTGAAGGGGCAAAACAGCAGGCCGAGTAGAAACTGCACAAGGAATACGGAGTGGTTAGGCATCTGCATGCCCAAGGTGCCGCCGTGCCCTTCGGCTGCCGCGCTCCTTGGTGACAAACTTAAAGGCGGATCCCAGAGGGGCGACCATGGGTGGGCGCATGCGCCGGAGTCCATGCGGGTTCACGAGTGCTGATGGCGTTGATTATCCAGGGCGATCCATGCAACTGTCTTTGGCACGGGGCTGTTCGTTGCATACCGGGTGTCGCTAACCGAAAATGGCTTTCCGGTAGCACTGCTGAAGGGGCGAAACAGCAGGCCGAGTGGAAACTGCACAAGGAATACGAAGTGGTTACGGATCCGCATGCCCAAAGTGCCCCTGTGCCCTTCGGCTGCCGCGCTCCTGGGTGACAAACTTATAGGCGGATCCCAAAGGGGCGACCACGGGTGGCCGCATGCGCCGAAATCTGTGCGCGTTGACGAGTGCTGATGGCGTTGATTATCTAGGGCGATCCATGAAACTGTCTTTGGCACGTGGCTGTTCGTTGCATTCCGGGTGTCGCTAACCGAAAATGGCTTTCTGGTAGCGCTGGTGAAGGGGCGAAACCGCATGCCGAGTAGAAACTGCACAAGGAATACGAAGTGGTTAGGGATCTGCATGGCCGAGGTGCCGCCGTGCCCTTGGGCTGCCACGCTCCTGGGTGACAAACTTATAGGCTGATCCCAAAGGGGCGACCACGGGTGGCCGCATGCGCCGGAATCCGTGCGCGTTGACGAGTGCTGATGGCGTTGATTATCCAGGGCGATATTAAAACTGTCTTTGGCACGTGGCTGTTCGTTGCATTCCGGGTGTCGCTAACCGAAAATGGCTTTCCGGTAGCGCTGGTGAAGGGGCGAAACAGTAGGCTGAGTAGAAACTGCACAAGGAATACGAAGTGGTTAGGAATCCGCATGGCCAAGGTGCCGCCGTGCCCTTCGGCTGCCGCGCTCCTGTGTGACAAACTTATAGGCGGATCCCAGAGGGGCGACCACGGGTGGGCGAATGCGCCGGAATCCGTGCGGGTTGACGAGTGCTGATGGCGTTGATTATCCAGGGCGATCCATGTAACTGTCTTTGGCACGGGGCTGTTCGTTGCATACTGGGTGTCGCTAACCGAAAATGGCTTTCCGGTAGCGCTCGTGAAGGGGCGAAACAGCAGGCCGAGTAGAAACTGCACAAGGAATACGAAGTGGTTAGGGATCCGCATGGCCAAGGTGCCGCCGTGCCCTTCGGCTGCCGCGCTCCTGGGTGACAAACTTATAGGCGGATCCCAGAGGGGCGACCATGGGTGGGCGCATGCGCCGGAATCCGGGCGCGTCGACGAGTGCTGATGGCGTTGATTATCCAGGGCGATCGATGCCACTGTCTTTGGCACGTGGCTGTTCGTTGCATACCGGGTGTCGCTAACCAAAAATGGCTTTCCGGTAGCGCTGGTGAAGGGGCGAAACAGCAGGCAGAGTAGAAACTGCACAAGGAATACGGAGTGGTTAGGAATCTGCATGCCCAAGGTGCCCCCGTGCCCTTCGGCTGCCGCGCTCCGTGGTGACAAACTTAAAGGCGGATCCCAGAGGGGCGACCACGGGTGGGCGCATGCGCCGGAGTCCGTGCGGGTTGACGAGTGCTGATGGCGTTGATTATCCAGGGCGATCCATGCAACTGTCTTTGGCACGGGGCTGTTCGTTGCATACCGGGTGTCGCTAACCGAAAATGGCTTTCCGGTAGCGCTGGTGAAGGGGCGAAACAGCAGGCCGAGTGGAAACTGTACAAGGAATACGAAGTGGTTAGGGATCCGCATGGCCAAGGTGCCGCCGTGCTCTTCGGTTGCAGCTTCTGGGTGACAAACTTTTAGGCGGATCCTAGAGGGGCGACCACAGGTGGGCGCATGCGCCGGAATCCGTGCGGGTTGAGGAGTGCTGATGGCGTTGATTATCCAGGGCGATCCATGCAACTGTATCTGGCACGTTCGTTGCATACCGGGTGTCGCTAACCGAAAATGGCTTTCCGGTAGCGCTGGTGAAGGGGCGAAACAGTAGGCCGAGTAGAAACTGCACAAGGAATACGAAGTGGTTAGGGATCCGCATGGCCAAGGTGCCGCCGTGCCCTTCGGCTGCCGCGCTCCTGTGTGACAAACTTATAGGCGGATCCTAGAGGGGCGACAACGGGAGGGCGTATGCGCCGGAATCCGTGCGCGTTGACGAGTGCTGATGGCGTTGATTATCGAGGGCAATCCATGCCACTGTCTTTGGCACGTGGCTGTTCGTTGCATACCGGGTGTCGCTAACCGAAAATGACTTTCCGGTAGCGCTGGTGAAGGGGCGAAACAGCAGGCCGAGTAGAAACTGCACAAGGAATACGAAGTGGTTAGGGATCCGCATGCCCAAGGTGCCGCCGTGCCCTTCGGCTGCCGCGATCCTGGGTGACAAACTTATAGGCGGATCCCAGAGGGGCGACCACGGGTGGGCGCATGCGCCAGAATCCGTGCGCGTTGACGTGTGCTGATGGCGTTGATTATCAAGGGCGATCCATGCCACTGTCTTTGGCACGTGGCTGTTCGTTGCAAACCGGGTGTCGCTAACCGAAAATGCTCTCCGGTAGCGCTCGTGAAGGGGCGAAACAGCAGGCCGAGTAGAAACTGCACAAGGAATACGAAGTGGTTAGGGATCCGCATGGCCAAGGTGCCGCCGTGCCCTTCGGCTGCCGCGCTTCTGGGTGACAAACTTATGGCGGATCCCAGAGGGGCGACCATGGGTGGGCGCATGCGCCGGAATCCGTGCGCGTCGACGAGTGCTGATGGCGTTGATTATCCAGGGCGATCGATGCCACTGTCTTTGGCACGTGGCTGTTCGTTGCATACCGGGTGTCGCTAACCAAAAATGGCTTTCCGGTAGTGCAGGTGAAGGGGCGAAACAGCAGGCAGAGTAGAAACTGCACAAGGAATACGGAGTGGTTAGGAATCTGCATGCCCAAGGTGCCCCCGTGCCCTTCGGCTGCCGCGCTCCGTGGTGACAAACTTAAAGGCGGATCCCAGAGGGGCAACCACGGGTGGGCGCATGCGCCGGAGTCCGTGCGGGTTGACGAGTGCTGATGGCGTTGATTATCCAGGGCGATCCATGCAACTGTCTTTGGCACGGGGCTGTTCGTTGCATACCGGGTGTCGCTAACCGAAAATGGCTTTCCGGTAGCGCTGGTGAAGGGGCGAAACAGCAGGCCGAGTGGAAACTGTACAAGGAATACGAAGTGGTTAGGGATCCGCATGACCAAGGTGCCGCCGTGCTCTTCGGTTGCAGCTTCTGGGTGACAAACTTTTAGGCGGATCCTAGAGGGGCGACCACAGGTGGGCGCATGCGCCGGAATCCGTGCGGGTTGAGGAGTGCTGATGGCGTTGATTATCCAGGGCGATCCATGCAACTGTATCTGGCACGTGGCTGTTCGTTGCATACCGGGTGTCGCTAACCGAAAATGGCTTTCCGGTAGCGCTGGTGAAGGGGCGAAACAGTAGGCCGAGTAGAAACTGCACAAGGAATACGAAGTGGTTAGGGATCCGCATGGCCAAGGTGCCGCCATGCCCTTCGGCTGCCGCGCTCCTGTGTGACAAACTTATAGGCGGATCCTAGAGGGGCGACAACGGGTGGGCGTATGCGCCGGAATCCGTGCGCGTTGACGAGTGCTGATGGCGTTGATTATCGAGGGCGATCCATGCCACTGTCTTTGGCACGTGGCTGTTCGTTGCATACCGGGTGTCGCTAACCGAAAATGACTTTCCGGTAGCGCTGGTGAAGGGGCGAAACAGCAGGCCGAGTAGAAACTGCACAAGGAATACGAAGTGGTTAGGGATCCGCATGCCCAAGGTGCCGCCGTGCCCTTCGGCTGCCGCGATCCTTGGTGACAAACTTTTAGGCGGATCCCAGAGGGGCGACCACGGGTGGGCGCATGCGCCGGAATCCGTGCGCATTGACGAGTGCTGATGGCGTTGATTATCCAGGGCGATCCATGCCACTGTCTTTGGCACGTGGCTGTTTGTTGCATACCGGGTGTCGCTAACCGAAAATGGCTTTCCGGTAGCGCTTGAAGGGGCAAAACAGCAGGCCGAGTAGAAACTGCACAAGGAATACGGAGTGGTTAGGCATCTGCATGCCCAAGGTGCCGCCGTGCCCTTCGGCTGCCGCGCTCCTTGGTGACAAACTTAAAGGCGGATCCCAGAGGGGCGACCATGGGTGGGCGCATGCGCCGGAGTCCATGCGGGTTCACGAGTGCTGATGGCGTTGATTATCCAGGGCGATCCATGCAACTGTCTTTGGCACGGGGCTGTTCGTTGCATACCGGGTGTCGCTAACCGAAAATGGCTTTCCGGTAGCACTGGTGAAGGGGCGAAACAGCAGGCCGAGTGGAAACTGCACAAGGAATACGAAGTGGTTACGGATCCGCATGCCCAAGGTGCCCCTGTGCCCTTCGGCTGCCGCGCTCCTGGGTGAAAAACTTATAGGCGGATCCCAGAGGGGCGACCACATGTGGGCACATGCGCCGGAATCTGTGCGGGTTGAGGAGTGCTGATGGCGTTGATTATCCAGGCCGATCCATGCAACTGTCTTTGGCACGTGGCTGTTCGTTGCATACCGGGTGTCGCTAACCGAAAATGGCTTTCCGGTAGCGCTGGTGAAGGGGCGAAACAGCAGGCCGAGTAGAAACTGCACAAGGAATACGAAGTGGTTAGGGATACGCATGGCCAAGGTGCCGCCGTGCCCTTCGGCTGCCACGCTCCTGGGTGACAAACTTATAGGCGGATCCCAGAGGGGCGACCACGGGTGGGCGCATGCGCCAGAATCCGTGCGCGTTGACGTGTGCTGATGGCGTTGATTATCAAGGGCGAACCATGCCACTGTTTTTGGCACGTGGCTGTTCGTTGCAAACCGGGTGTCGCTAACCGAAAATGGCTTTCCGGTAGCGCTGGTGAAGGGGCGAAACAGTAGGCTGAGTAGAAACTGCACAAGGAATACGAAGTGGTTAGGAATCCGCATGGCCAAGGTGCCGCCGTGCCCTTCGGCTGCCGCGCTCCTGTGTGACATACTTATAGGCGGATCCCAGAGGGGCGACCACGGGTGGGCGAATGCGCCGGAATCCGTGCGGGTTGACGAGTGCTGATGGCGTTGATTATCCAGGGCGATCCATGCAACTGTCTTTGGCACGGGGCTGTTCGTTGTATACCGGGTGTCGCTAACCGAAAATGGCTTTCCGGTAGCGCTGGTGAAGGGGCGAAACAGCAGGCCGAGTGGAAACTGTACAAGGAATACGAAGTGGTTAGGGATCCGCATGGCCAAGGTGCCGCCGTGCTCTTCGGCTGCAGGTTCTGGGTGACAAACTTTTAGGCGGATCCTAGAGGGGCGACCACAGGTGGGCGCATGCGCCGGAATCCGTGCGGGTTGAGGAGTGCTGATGGCGTTGATTATCCAGGGCGATCCATGCAACTGTATCTGGCACGTGGCTGTTCGTTGCATACCGGGTGTCGCTAACCGAAAATGGCTTTCCGGTAGCGCTGGTGAAGGGGCGAAACAGTAGGCCGAGTAGAAACTGCACAAGGAATACGAAGTGGTTAGGGATCCGCATGGCCAAGGTGCCGCCGTGCCCTTCGGCTGCCGCGCTCCTGTGTGACAAACTTATAGGCGGATCCTAGAGGGGCGACAACGGGTGGGCGTATGCGCCGGAATCCGTGCGCGTTCACGAGTGCTGATGGCGTTGATTATTGAGGGCGATCCATGCCACTGTCTTTAGCACGTGGCTGTTCGTTGCATACCGGGTGTCGCTAACCGAAAATGACTTTCCGGTAGCGCTGGTGAAGGGGCGAAACAGCAGGCCGAGTAGAAACTGCACAAGGAATACGAAGTGGTTAGGGATCCGCGTGCCCAAGGTGCCGCCGTGCCCTTCGGCTGCCGCGATCCTTGGTGACAAACTTTTAGGCGGATCCCAGAGGGGCGACCACGCGTGGGCGCATGCGCCGGAATCCGTGCGCATTGACGAGTGCTGATGGCGTTGATTATCCAGGGCGATCCATGCCACTGTCTTTGGCACGTGGCTGTTTGTTGCATACCGGGTGTCGCTAACCGAAAATGGCTTTCCGGTAGCGCTGGTGAAGGGGCAAAACAGCAGGCCGAGTAGAAACTGCACAAGGAATACGGAGTGGTTAGGCATCTGCATGCCCAAGGTGCCGCCGTGCCCTTCGGCTGCCGCGCTCCTTGGTGACAAACTTAAAGGCGGATCCCAGAGGGGCGACCATGGGTGGGCGCATGCGCCGGAGTCCATGCGGGTTCACGAGTGCTGATGGCGTTGATTATCCAGGGCGATCCATGCAACTGTCTTTGGCACGGGGCTGTTCGTTGCATACCGGGTGTCGCTAACCGAAAATGGCTTTCCGGTAGCACTGGTGAAGGGGCGAAACAGCAGGCCGAGTGGAAACTGCACAAGGAATACGAAGTGGTTACGGATCCGCATGCCCAAGGTGCCCCTGTGCCCTTCGGCTGCCGCGCTCCTGGGTGAAAAACTTATAGGCGGATCCCAGAGGGGCGACCACATGTGGGCACATGCGCCGGAATCCGTGCGGGTTGAGGAGTGCTGATGGCGTTGATTATCCAGGCCGATCCATGCAACTGTCTTTGGCACGTGGCTGTTCGTTGCATACCGGGTGTCGCTAACCGAAAATGGCTTTCCGGTAGCGCTGGTGAAGGGGCGAAACAGCAGGCCGAGTAGAAACTGCACAAGGAATACGAAGTGGTTAGGGATACGCATGGCCAAGGTGCCGCCGTGCCCTTCGGCTGCCACGCTCCTGGGTGACAAACTTATAGGCGGATCCCAGAGGGGCGACCACGGGTGGGCGCATGCGCCAGAATCCGTGCGCGTTGACGTGTGCTGATGGCGTTGATTATCAAGGGCGATCCATGCCACTGTCTTTGGCACGTGGCTGTTCGTTGCAAACCGGGTGTCGCTAACCGAAAATGGCTTTCCGGTAGCGCTGGTGAAGGGGCGAAACAGTAGGCTGAGTAGAAACTGCACAAGGAATACGAAGTGGTTAGGAATCCGCATGGCCAAGGTGCCGCCGTGCCCTTCGGCTGCCGCGCTCCTGTGTGACAAACTTATAGGCGGATCCCAGAGGGGCGACCACGGGTGGGCGAATGCGCCGGAATCCGTGCGGGTTGACGAGTGCTGATGGCGTTGATTATCCAGGGCGATCCATGCAACTGTCTTTGGCACGGGGCTGTTCGTTGTATACCGGGTGTCGCTAACCGAAAATGGCTTTCCGGTAGCGCTGGTGAAGGGGCGAAACAGCAGGCCGAGTGGAAACTGTACAAGGAATACGAAGTGGTTAGGGATCCGCATGGCCAAGGTGCCGCCGTGCTCTTCGGCTGCAGGTTCTGGGTGACAAACTTTTAGGCGGATCCTAGAGGGGCGACCACAGGTGGGCGCATGCGCCGGAATCCGTGCGGGTTGAGGAGTGCTGATGGCGTTGATTATCCAGGGCGATCCATGCAACTGTATCTGGCACGTGGCTGTTCGTTGCATACCGGGTGTCGCTAACCGAAAATGGCTTTCCGGTAGCGCTGGTGAAGGGGCGAAACAGTAGGCCGAGTAGAAACTGCACAAGGAATACGAAGTGGTTAGGGATCCGCATGGCCAAGGTGCCGCCGTGCCCTTCGGCTGCCGCGCTCCTGTGTGACAAACTTATAGGCGGATCCTAGAGGGGCGACAACGGGTGGGCGTATGCGCCGGAATCCGTGCGCGTTCACGAGTGCTGATGGCGTTGATTATTGAGGGCGATCCATGCCACTGTCTTTAGCACGTGGCTGTTCGTTGCATACCGGTTGTCGCTAACCGAAAATGACTTTCCGGTAGCGCTGGTGAAGGGGCGAAACAGCAGGCCGAGTAGAAACTGCACAAGGAATACGAAGTGGTTAGGGATCCGCATGCCCAAGGTGCCGCCGTGCCCTTCGGCTGCCGCGATCCTTGGTGACAAACTTTTAGGCGGATCCCAGAGGGGCGACCACGGGTGGGCGCATGCGCCGGAATCCGTGCGCATTGACGAGTGCTGATGGCGTTGATTATCCAGGGCGATCCATGCCACTGTCTTTGGCACGTGGCTGTTTGTTGCATACCGGGTGTCGCTAACCGAAAATGGCTTTCCGGTAGCGCTGGTGAAGGGGCAAAACAGCAGGCCGAGTAGAAACTGCACAAGGAATACGGAGTGGTTAGGCATCTGCATGCCCAAGGTGCCGCCGTGCCCTTCGGCTGCTGCGCTCCTTGGTGACAAACTTAAAGGCGGATCCCAGAGGGGCGACCACGGGTGGGCGCATGCGCCGGAGTCCATGCGGGTTCACGAGTGCTGATGGCGTTGATTATCCAGGGCGATCCATGCAACTGTCTTTGGCACGGGGCTGTTCGTTGCATACCGGGTGTCGCTAACCGAAAATGGCTTTCTGGTAGCGCTGGTGAAGGGGCGAAACAGCAGGCCGAGTAGAAACTGCACAAAGAATACGAAGTGGTTAGGGATCCGCATGCCCAAGGTGCCGCAGTGCCTTTCGGCTGCCGCGCTCCTGGGTGACAAACATATAGGCGGATCCCAGAGGGGCGACCACGGGTTGGCGCATGCGCCAGAATCCGTGCGGGTTGAGGAGTGCTGATGGCGTTGATTATCCAAGGCGATCCATGCAACTGTCTTTGGCACGGCGCAGTTCGTTGCATACCGGGTGTCGCTAACCGAAAATGGCTTTCCGGTAGCGCTGGTGAAGAGGCGAAACAGCAGGCCGAGTAGAAACTGCACAAGGAATACGAAGTGGTTTTGGGATCCGCATGGCCAAGGTGCCGCCGTGCGCTTCGACTGCCGCGCTCCTGTGTGACAAACTTATAAGCGGATCCCAGAGGGGCGACCACGGGTGGGCGCATGCGCCGGAATCCGTGCGGGTTGAGGAGTGCTGATGGCGGTGATTATCCAGGGCGATCCATGCAACTGTGTCTGGCACGTGGCTGTTCGTTGCATACCGGGTGTCGCTAACCGAAAATGGCTTTCCGGTAGCGCTCGTGAAGGGGCGAAACAGCAGGCCGAGTGGAAACTGCACAAGGAATACGAAGTGGTTAGGGATCCGCATGGCCAAGGTGCCGCCGTGCTCTTCGGCTGCAGCTTCTGGGTGACAAACTTTTAGGCGGATCCTAGAGGGGCGACCACAGGTGGGCGCATGCGCCGGAATCCGTGCGGGTTGAGGAGTGCTGATGGCGTT
This sequence comes from Haemaphysalis longicornis, assembly GCF_048455015.1. NCBI lineage: Eukaryota > Metazoa > Arthropoda > Arachnida > Ixodida > Ixodidae > Haemaphysalis > Haemaphysalis longicornis. The sequence goes on along the minus strand of NW_027526233.1, from coordinate 8,898,196 downwards.
GATTATCCAGGGCGATCCATGCAACTGTATCTGGCACGTGGCTGTTCGTTGCATACCGGGTGTCGCTAACCGAAAATGGCTTTCCGGTAGTGCTGGTTAAGGGGCGAAACAGCAGGCCGAGTAGAAACTGCACAAGGAATACGAAGTGGTTAAGGATCCGCATGGCCAAGGTGCCGCCGTGCCCTTCGGCTACCGCGCTCCTTGGTGACAAACTTTTAGGCGGATCCCAGAGGGGCGACCACGGCTGGGCGCAAGCGCCGGAATCCGTGCGCGTTGACGAGTGCTGATGGCGTTCATTATCGAGGGCGATCAATGCCACTGTCTTTGCCATGTGGCTGTTCGTTGCATACCGGGAGTCGCTAACCAAAAATGGCTTTCCGGTAGCGCTGGTGAAGGGGCGAAACAGCAGGCCGAGTAGAAACTGCACAAGGAATACGAAGTGGTTAGGGATCCGCATGGCCAGGGTGCCGCCGTGCCCTTCGGCTGCCACGCTCCTGGGTGACAAACTTATAGGCGGATCCCAGAGGGGCGACCACGGGTGGGCGCATGCGCCAGATTCCGTGCGCGTTTACGAATGCTGATGGCGTTGATTATCAAGGGCGATCCATGCCACTGTCTCTTGCACGTGGCTGTTCGTTGCATACCGGGTGTCGCTAACCGAAAATGGCTTTCCGGTAGCGCTGTTAAGGGGCGAAACAGTAGGCCGAGTAGAAACTGCACAAGGAATACGTAGTGGTTAGGGATCCGCATGGCCGAGGTGCCGCCGTGCCCTTCGGCTGCCGCGCTCCTGTGTGACAAACTTATAGGCGGATCCTAGAGGGGCGACCATGGGTGGGCGCATGATGCCGGAATCCGTGCGGGTTGAGGAGTGCTGATGGCGTTTATTATCCAGGGCGATCCATGTAACTGTCTTTGGCACGGGGCTGTTCGTTGCATACCGGGTGTCGCTAACCGAAAATGGCGTTCCGGAAGCGCTGGGGAAGGGGCAAAACAGCAGGCCGAGTGGAAACTGCGCAAGGAATACGAAGTGGTTAGGGATCCGCATGCCCAAGGTGCCGCCGTGCCCTTCGGCTGCCGCGCTCCTTGGTGACAAACTTTTAGGCGGATCCCAGAGGGGCGACCACGGGTGGGCGCATGCGCCGGAATCCGTGCGCATTGACGAGTGCTGATGGCGTTGATTATCCAGGGCGATCCATGCCACTGTCTTTGGCACGTGGCTGTTTGTTGCATACCGGGTGTCGCTAACCGAAAATGGCGTTCCGGTAGCGCTGGTGAAGGGGCGAAACAGCAGGCCGAGTGGAAACTGCGCAAGGAATGCGAAGTGGTTAGGGATCCGCATGCCCAAGGTTGCCGCCGTGCTTTTCGGCTGCCGCGCTCCTTGGTGACAAACTTTTAGGCGGATCCCAGAGGGGCGACCACGGGTGGGCGCATGCGCCGGAATCCGTGCGCGTTGACAAGTGCTGATGGCGTTGATTATCGAGGGCGATCAATGCCACTGCCTTTGCCACGTGGCTGTTCGTTGCATACCGGGTTGTCACTAACCGAAAATGGCTTTCTGGTAGCGCTGGTAAAGGGGCGAAACCGCATGCCGAATAGAAACTGCACAAGGAATACGAAGTGGTTAGGGATCTGCATGGCCAAGGTGCCGCCGTGCACTTCGGCTGCCGCGCTCCTGGGTGACAAACTTTTAGGAGGATCCTAGAGGGGCGACCACAGGTGGGCGCATGCGCCGGAATCCGTGCGGGTTGAGGAGTGCTGATGGCGTTGATTATCCAGGGCGATCCATGCAACTGTATCTGGCACGTGGCTGTTCGTTGCATACCGGGTGTCGCTAACCGAAAATGGCTTTCCGGTAGTGCTGGTTAAGGGGCGAAACAGCAGGCCGAGTAGAAACTGCACAAGGAATACGAAGTGGTTAAGGATCCGCATGGCCAAGGTGCCGCCGCGCCCTTCGGCTACCGCGCTCCTTGGTGACAAACTTTTAGGCGGATCCCAGAGGGGCGACCACGGCTGGGCGCAAGCGCCGGAATCCGTGCGCGTTGACGAGTGCTGATGGCGTTCATTATCGAGGGCGATCAATGCCACTGTCTTTGCCATGTGGCTGTTCGTTGCATACCGGGAGTCGCTAACCAAAAATGGCTTTCCGGTAGCGCTGGTGAAGGGGCGAAACAGCAGGCCGAGTAGAAACTGCACAAGGAATACGAAGTGGTTAGGGATCCGCATGGCCAGGGTGCCGCCGTGCCCTTCGGCTGCCACTCTCCTGGGTGACAAACTTATAGGCGGATCCCAGAGGGGCGACCACGGGTGGGCGCATGCGCCAGATTCCGTGCGCGTTTACGAATGCTGATGGCGTTGATTATCAAGGGCGATCCATGCCACTGTCTCTTGCACGTGGCTGTTCGTTGCATACCGGGTGTCGCTAACCGAAAATGGCTTTCCGGTAGCGCTGTTAAGGGGCGAAACAGTAGGCCGAGTAGAAACTGCACAAGGAATACGTAGTGGTTAGGGATCCGCATGGCCGAGGTGCCGCCGTGCCCTTCGGCTGCCGCGCTCCTGTGTGACAAACTTATAGGCGGATCCTAGAGGGGCGACCATGGGTGGGCGCATGATGCCGGAATCCGTGCGGGTTGAGGAGTGCTGATGGCGTTGATTATCCAGGGCGATCCATGTAACTGTCTTTGGCACGGGGCTGTTCGTTGCATACCGGGTGTCGCTAACCGAAAATGGCGTTCCGGTAGCGCTGGGGAAGGGGCGAAACAGCAGGCCGAGTGGAAACTGCGCAAGGAATACGAAGTGGTTAGGGATCCGCATGCCCAAGGTGCCGCCGTGCCCTTCGGCTGCCGCGCTCCTTGGTGACAAACTTTTAGGCGGATCCCAGAGGGGCGACCACGGGTGGGCGCATGCGCCGGAATCCGTGCGCATTGACGAGTGCTGATGGCGTTGATTATCCAGGGCGATCCATGCCACTGTCTTTGGCACGTGGTTGTTTGTTGCATACCGGGTGTCGCTAACCGAAAATGGCGTTCCGGTAGCGCTGGTGAAGGGGCGAAACAGCAGGCCGAGTGGAAACTGCGCAAGGAATGCGAAGTGGTTAGGGATCCGCATGCCCAAGGTTGCCGCCGTGCTTTTCGGCTGCCGCGCTCCTTGGTGACAAACTTTTAGGCGGATCCCAGAGGGGCGACCACGCGTGGGCGCATGCGCCGGAATCCGTGCGCGTTGACAAGTGCTGATGGCGTTGATTATCGAGGGCGATCAATGCCACTGCCTTTGCCACGTGGCTGTTCGTTGCATACCGGGTTGTCATTAACCGAAAATGGCTTTCTGGTGGCGCTGGTAAAGGGGCGAAACCGCATGCCGAATAGAAACTGCACAAGGAATACGAAGTGGTTAGGGATCTGCATGGCCAAGGTGCCGCCGTGCACTTCGGCTGCCGCGCTCCTGGGTGACAAACTTATAGGCTGATCCCAAAGGGGCGACCACGGGTGGCCGCATGCGCCGGAATCCGTGCGCGTTGACGAGTGCTGATGGCGTTGATTATCCAGGGCGATCCTAAAACTGTCTTTGGCACGTGGCTGTTCGTTGCATTCCGGGTGTCGCTAACCGAAAATGGCTTTGTGGTAGCGCTGGTAAAGGGGCGAAACCGCATGCCGAATAGAAACTGCACAAGGAATACGAAGTGGTTAGGGATCTGCATGGCCAAGGTGCCGCCGTGCCCTTGGGCTGCCGCGCTCCTGTGTGACAAACTTATAGGCTGATCCCAGAGGGGCGACCACGGGTGGCCGCATGCGCCGTAATCCGTGCGCGTTGACGAGTGCTGATGGCGTTGATTATCCAGGGCGATCCTAAAACTGTCTTTGGCACGTGGCTGTTCGTTGCATTCCGGGTGTCGCTAACCGAAAATCTCTTTCTGGTAGCGCTGGTAAAGGGGCGAAACCGCATGCCGAATAGAAACTGCACAAGGAATACGAAGTGGTTAGGGATCTGCATGGCCAAGGTGCCGCCGTGCACATCGGCTGCCGCGCTCCTGGGTGACAAACTTATAGGCTGATCCCAAAGGGGCGACCACGGGTGGCCGCATGCGCCGGAATCCGTGCGCGTTGACGAGTGCTGATGGCGTTGATTATCCAGGGCGATCCTAAAACTGTCTTTGGCACGTGGCTGTTCGTTGCATTCCGGGTGTCGCTAACCGAAAATGGCTTTCTGGTAGCGCTGGTGAAGGGGCGAAACAGCAGGCCGAGTAGAAACTGCGCAAGGAATACGAAGTGGTTAGGGATCTGCATGGCCAAGGTGCCGCCGTGCCCTTGGGCTGCCACGCTCCTGTGTGACAAACTTATAGGCTGATCCCAGAGGGGCGACTACGGGTGGCCGCATGCGCCGGAATCCATGCGCGTTGACGAGTGCTGATGGCGTTGATTATTCAGGGTGATCCATGCAACTGTCTTTGGCACGTGGCTGTTCGTTGCATTCTGGGTGTCGCTAACCGAAAATGGCTTTCTGGTAGCGCTGGTAAAGGGGCGAAACCGCATGCCGAATAGAAACTGCACAAGGAATACGAAGTGGTTAGGGATCTGCATGGCCAAGGTGCCACCGTGCACTTCGGCTGCCGCACTCCTGGGTGACAAACTTATAGGCTGATCCCAAAGGGGCGACCACGGGTGGCCGCATGCGCCGGATTCCGTGCGCGTTGACGAGTGCTGATGGCGTTGATTATCCAGGGCGATCGTAAAACTGTCTTTGGCACATGGCTGTTCGTTGCATTCCGGGTGTCGCTAACCGAAAATGGCTTTCTGGTAGCGCTGGTAAAGGGAGAAACAGCAGGCCGAGTAGAAACTGCGCAAGGAATACGAAGTGGTTAGGGATCTGCATGGCCAAGGTGCCGCCGTGCCCTTGGGCTGCCGCGCTCCTGTGTGACAAACTTATAGGCTGATCTCAGAGGGGCGACAACGGTTGGCCGCGTGCGCCGGAATCCATGCGCGTTGACGAGTGCTGATGGCGTTGATTATCCAGGGTGATCCATGCAACTGTCTTTGGCACGTGGCTGTTCGTTGCATTCTGGGTGTCGCTAACCGAAAATGGCTTTCTGGTAGCGCTGGTAAAGGGGCGAAACTGCATGCCGAATAGAAACTGGACAAGGAATACGAAGTGGTTAGGGATCTGCATGGCCAAGGTGCCGCCGTGCACTTCGGCTGCCGCGCTCCTGGGTGACAAACTTATAGGCTGATCCCAAGGGGGCAACCACGGGTGGCCGCATGCGCCGGAATCCGTGCGCGTTGACGAGTGCTGATGGCGTTGATTATCCAGGGCGATCCTAAAACTGTCTTTGGCACGTGGCTTTTCGTTGCATTCCGGGTGTCGCTAACGGAAAATGGCTTTCTGGTAGCCCTGGTGAAGGGGCGAAACAGCAGGCCGAAGAGAAACTGCACAAGGAATACGATGTGGTTACGGATCCGCATGGCCGAGGTGCCGCCGTGCCCTTCGGCTGCCGCGCTCCTGGGTGACAAACTTATAGGCTGATCCCAAAGGGGCGACCACGGCTGGCCGCATGCGCCGGAATCCGTGCGCGTTGACGAGTGCTGATGGCGTTGATTATCCAGGGCGATCCTAAAACTTTCTTTGGCACGTGGGTGTTCGTTGCATTCCGGGTGTCGCTAACCGAAAATGGCTTTCTGGTAGCCCTGGTGAAGGGGCGAAACAGCAGGCCGAATAGAAACTGCACAAGGAATACGATGTGGTTACGGATCCGCATGGCCGAGGTGCCGCCGTGCCCTTCGGCTGCCGCGCTCCTGGGTGACAAACTTATAGGCTGATCCCAAAGGGGCGACCACGGGTGGCCGCATGCGCCGAAATCCGTGCGCGTTGACGAGTGCTGATGGCGTTGATTATCTAGGGCGATCCATGAAACTGTCTTTGGCACGTGGCTGTTCGTTGCATTCCGGGTGTCGCTAACCGAAAATGGCTTTCTGGTAGCGCTGGTGAAGGGGCGAAACCGCATGCCGAGTAGAAACTGCACAAGGAATACGAAGTGGTTAGGGATCTGCATGGCCGAGGTGCCGCCGTGCCCTTGGGCTGCCGCGCTCCTGGGTGACAAACTTATAGGCTGATCCCAAAGGGGCGACCACGGGTGGCCGCATGCGCCGGAATCCGTGCGCGTTGACGAGTGCTGATGGCGTTGATTATCCAGGGCGATATTAAAACTGTCTTTGGCACGTGGCTGTTCGTTGCATTCCGGGTGTCGCTAACCGAAAATGGCTTTCTGGTAGCCCTGGTGAAGGGGCGAAACAGCAGGCCGAATAGAAACTGCACAAGAAATACGAAGTGGTTAGGGATCCGCATGGCCAAGGTGCCGCTGTGCCCTTCAATGGTTCTGATGTCTCGAATTAAAACTCGCGCCAGCCCCCGTAAAGTTAATAGCGTACTTCGCAATAGTAGGGCGTACACTGGAATACGCAAGCATCATATGGGACCCTCGTCAAAAAGGATTTATTAACAAAATCGAGCGGGAACCAAGAACGCCGGCTAGATTTATTATTTCAAAATATTCTCGCAATGATTCGGTAACACACATGCTGTAAGAAATAAATTTACAACCCCTCCTAGACCGCCGTCGCATAGCCACACTAAAGGTCTTGTGTTTGCTCTCCCAAAGCACATTTAACTTTGATATAGAGCAGTACCATATTCCCCGTCAAGTCCGGAGCCAGAAAATATCTATTACCTCAATGTCGTGTGAACACATATGCTTGAATGTTTTCCCCAGAACAACAAGGCGGAAATGTATTACCAGATGCTATACGTGATTCTGAAACTACAAATTTTGAAAACAATGTTACAAAGTATTTTCTTTGTGAATCTTTGTGAACGCTTGAGTGTTGTTATTTGTGTGTGTGTGTTCGTTTGTATATTTGAATTTCTCTGCTGCAACGTGTACCATGTACGTTGTAGAATGTAGTATTCTGAACTTTATTTAGTGATATATGTGATGTAGGATGTAAGTTGTAGAAGATAGTGTAGTGATGGTTTTTTTGTATTGGCTATGCATTTGTTCTTTATACTTGACATGACAGTTGTTATGTCAGATTACTACCCCACCCATGTAACGGCCCAGTCGGCGAACCGTACATGGAAATATATAAACAAAATAAAATAAAAAGCATGCCGTTAAACCTGTAGTTTCACCTGGCACGGAAAAAAGCGGAAAATTTAAAGTAATGCCGCGCCAGCAGTGGGGCACTGAAAAACTGAATCCAACTTACAAACCCACTTCTCTATTTAATAAAGGAGGACCGAGACAGGACGGAAATCCCGTCGTAACAGGTGGGCGTGGTCCAGAGGGAAAGTAATTACGTGGCAGGGTGGAGTAAAGTAGTGATTTTTGGTGGCATTTGCGGCGAAGCCGGCACATCCAGGGCCGAATTTGCTAGAAGAAACCACCGATGTGTAAACATGTGAGGACTATTTTAATCTGTGTTGTTGCTTCGTTTTTTTTTCTTCAATTCATAGATCCCGCACCCAAACATTATCGTTAGATACAACGAACAAGCGTTCGGTCACGTAAAATGACACCTAATTACACCTGCGATTTTGACCACAAACGCATTATGACGTTCATTCAGACTTCAGGTACAGTCCTCGAAAACGTGCCTGTGGATATGTTAGTAGTCTTGAGAGTAACTGCATTCGCATGGCAATAAACTGCCGTGCGGTCATATTTCTAAAAAACTTCCGCTCACACCAAAAAGAAAATGTTTCACAGTGGTGCCTTCTCTTGGCGGCTCTTTTTTTGACACTATGAGGACTGTTGGTTGAAGAAGAATATTTCATTTACCTCTTACAGCAGCACATGCATCTGATCCCGCCTGCCTCTCCCGCTATTCACTTGAATACTTCAATGAACAAACAGGTGATAAAAGGCTCCACAAAGAGAAAAACAGACAACTGAAGGACAGCCACTGCAGTGACAATTCCGTTTTTTGAAAACTCCCTAAAATTCATTTTCACCGAAAATTGTGGAAACGCAGAAGGGACACCGATCTCCCGGTTACACTGCTGCCTAAGAACACTGAAGAATGCTTCGCCCTATTACACATTTAGGAACACATGCCCTGCGAATAGATACGCCATTTCAATCTCATATATTATGATCGATGGTTCACTAACGACGCTAGTAATGTTTTTTTCTTATGTATCTACTTCAAACAACAGAATGTACCGTGAAAAACAGAAACTGCCTATCCTCTATGATTTCGTCACTCTCTCAACTTGACGTCATCATGCAAGAGCAATGCCAAAATATGAGCCTCCGTTTACCCTTTGAAGCTCTACTTGAGGGTGAGTCCTAATGCTTCTGTGTTCACAGTGATCTCGAGTACGTGATTAGCTGCCCGCCGACGGTTCAATCGTACTACGAGAAAGCGTACGTTCTGTTCTTTTCAAAGTGCTCGACGTCAGCACAATTGGGAAACAGGGCTTAGAACGCACTGTTCACCACACCAAACATATATGCTTCGCAAGAAATGCACTATGCCAGGCAGTGGTGCACGCTGACTTCTTCCTAGTGCTAGGACTCTAACCGACACATCATTGTTGAGCGGGGGAAACTCTACAAAGGCACCCTGCAAATGCCCGAGAGTTGTGTCAAAAAACTTAGAAAAATTTATCGGGCCCTTTCTTAGTCACACAAAAGAAAGCTTTGTGTAACTGAGGCGTTGACCAGCTATGGTGCTATTTGGAGACCACAGTAAAACGTCTGCCTAAACCTTCTACTTCATCTTTTGTCTTACTGAACTTTTCCCTGAGTCACCTACAGTACTTCTAATTCTGATAAGCACCAGTTTACAGGTGAGGTGACATTGCAGAATAATCACCCCCATCGTATTTCGAAATCGGGAATCTTGAACAGCGGTATATAGTCCTGTATCTGTCTGTACTGTATATAGTCTGACGAATGAAAACTGAATGAGACTCAGAGTAATGCAACAGCCAACAAGAGGACACTTGCTTGATGACTAGTTCTGAAGTAACGACAATGAATAGGACTTTACAGAAAATTTGTGCAGCAGTTGGTTTCGCTACAAAGCAAAATTTCTTTTGGTTTAAATACGGAGGCGGCACGCTATAGAGACATCTAGGATATGCGCATACAGACGCGCAATTACTGGTTAAAGTGTTTGCTTAAAAATGCTTGCTGACCTTGAAGAGCCGTTCAAGTATCAAACAGTTATGTGTCATAGAGAGAGCTGCTATCAATTCGAAAAGTAATTTCAGCCATTATTCCAAAGGATGTACCCTTCAGTGCACCTGTGTGAACGCGTTCTACGCCATTTATCAATAAACTTCTATTAAACCTGAGTTGGTACTTCTGCATTTCACAAAACACTGTCTGTTTGCAGACAACTGAGTATGTTTCATACGGGTTCCCATTTCAATTGCAGAATTGAGCATTGTTTCGCAAGGTTAAACCAATAGCACGCTTTATGAGAGAAATATGAACAATACGTACTCTTTCTTGCCAGCAAAGTAGAAGGCACGCATAGTGTAGCCCACGTAAAAAGGTTTAACGAGAATGCTGTCGTTCGGTGAGGGTTTGTCCGAAGTGCGTCCTTCCTGGGTAATAACAAAATAAACAAAATGCTTGCACTATCTTTTTGATTCATACCGGATGATGGGAATGTGAGCTCGCTTAACTGATGCGGAACATAACCTGTTGTTTAAGAACTGTTATTGAAAAGGTTTTGGACATAGCTTGTAGTGATAAACCATGGCTGATGGAAAATAGAGCAAGAGCAACAAACCCTCCTGACTGCTATATTTAAATCATCTGAGCTCGCACATTTACAAAACTCTGCTTGGCGAGAAAATCGGCTTACGTTATCTAATTACCATTGCATTAGGCTGCCCCAAGCAGTACTCATGAAACAAAAATTTACTCCAACAAATATACACGTTTAGTAGTTACTAGTTTTTAAATACACCGATTGGTTTAAAAATTTAGCTTTCATTTTCATCTTATTTTTAGGGGTCCTTTGCGTTTTAAGTTGTGGATCTTGCTTGGAAGCAGAAGCTGGCAGTAAATCTTGTGTAGAAACACTTTCCATTGTGAAACAAGACGCCAGTTATTTAGCCAGTTTAACGTTTGGCACCTAAAGCCGGTACTTCCCCCGCTCCTACCTATGGTTGTACCCTTCTACCCCGTGCCTTCATTTACCTCTTCCTCAACACCGGCCTGTAAAGGCACACTTTTATCGTGGCAGAACCACGGCAAATCAATTGCGTTTTCTATAAAATTTACCCAGGTGTTAAAGTAGCGTTTCTATCTTGGAGCTCATGCTCCTGAATATGGTATCCAGCGAGACACAGATTTAAACATACGTTGTAAAGCTACTTCGCCCTCATCTTCCGGAACCCATTCTCCCAAATCAGGAGTCAATTCGAATTTGTGGCGGGTTTTCGTCCTTATACAACTGCTGATTTTTGTGCCACCCAAAAACAACGATGCAATTTTTGGTACCCGTTAGCCATTAACTTATTGCGCACTGTTATGGGGTGATGACGTGCACAGGAGAGTGGTGCAGTGTAGTGGCCACCATTATGTGTACGGTTTTATTTGCCAACATCAAGTACCAAGAAGCGCACCAGCGAAACGTGGTGTAGAGAAAACTAATTGTGCAAGGCTGGAGAAACAGAAAGAGGTAGCTGCGCCTCTCCCTTCGTGGGAGACATGCTGTTGCACTCCATATTTATTTAAGAACTGGCACTTGAAATTTCTGTATGACTCGCAGGCCGGATGGTTTCATCCTCATGCTTTCACAACTCTCCTGGAATGCCATGCGCCTGGATTGAATTGCGCCTGGAATGCCATGTGAGCTCAGTCTGATAGACCCAGGTTTCATTACCTGAGGGGGCCAGCAAGGTTTTCGTCAGCGCATAAATGTAGGCTAATCAGTTCGATCTGTGCAACACGGTTAAGAAGCGTATTACATCGACAGAAATTTTTACCACACACATAAAAGATACACAGGGATGGCGCATACATGAACGTGGCCAAAGCGACAAGACAAAACTTGCGTGAAGTTAAGTTGTTCATTTTGTTACGCCCGTGACTAGTGCGGATTTACACGATCTATTTGTTTTTTGACAAACTCATCGATGCCGTACTTACACAGTTTTCAACGGCGTTCATGATGCACCACTTCTCCAAAATTCACGGCTCGCTAGGTCTTTAAAACAGCGCTCTGTAAGTGTCCTCTTGAAACGAGGAACGGAGTGTGGAACGCGCAGGAAATGGAGGCAGTGGTGAGCTAAACGGCTGCACGCAGCAGCGAGCGCTTGAAAAGCTGTACGATTGTCTCGGAGCCTGCAATACCGCACCTACGTCTCTGCCCTATACAGCATTTTTAAAAATATAGAGGCACTTTGTATAAAACACGTTTTTTGCAAGCAGCAAACTGCGTGGAATTCTTCTTAGCACGGCGCTTCCCCTTTTCCCCCTGTTCCCTGCAGAGGACATTCATGCTCGGTTTTCTGGAGCAGCAAACTGAAGGGTGGCCCCACATTTCCCTGTCACCTGTTTAAGGTGATGGGAGAAATTTTGCACGCAAGAACGGACAACAGGACTCCATTCTTTGCGAATTTCATCTAGCCATTGACGCAGTACCCCTGACTTAACGTCACGTGAATTTCGTTCCACCACTGATGACATTACTTCCCGACGGAAGGCGGCATCTTTCAAACGTACAACTTGCTGCTGAACACAATCGGTGACTTGGTACCGACAGGACTTACCGAGCGCTAACCCTGTGTGGTCTCTCCTTTGTGGCACTGTCTATACAGCGCTACTTGACCATGTTCCACCCATTGATTCCCACAACCGGACGCATTTTTTCTCCCCTGTTGGCCGCACATGCAATGTCTCCCTTACCCCTCAGGAGTCGGGAGTGGCCCAGTAGTTCGGTTCCCAGATTCACGACGCAAAGTTACTGGGTTTGAATCCCAGGCGCTCCGTAACCACACTTTTTGTTTTTAGGCTTCGAGGATTTTGTGCAACTGGTGGAGAAATCTCGGCTAAACAGCTGTGTGGTTAAAAGGCTGCTCGTCTGTGCGAATGCTGGAGTGCTACTTCACTTCATTACCTTACTGTTCCTTGCCATCATTGGTGTTAATCGTCTCAACGAATGGTGTCGTTACCACGATAGAACCTTCTTGCCGACAAGTAACGCCAACCAGCACCTGAGCAGCTTTAAAGCAAACTGCGGAAGAGCATCGGATTGACCACGATCACTCGCCTTCAAGGCCGAAGTTCACAAAAGACGGCTTCGGAACAGCCAACAAAAGTTCGTCGTCATAGTTTACTGCCCATAAATGATGAGATAGGTGATTATGAAGAAAGCAAGGCGCTTTGTGCGCGTTTCACTTAGCTTATCAAAGCAGCCAATAGGGTGAATAATGGAGTAGCCTGCCGAGAGCAGCTACTGGCAACTCGGGCACACAATTAGGAATAATCTAAGCCGTCAATGGCACCAGCCAGCAAGTGGAGAAATATGTGACGGCACAACCACCCGATGGCAAATTTCACAGAATAATTGACTATGAAATCAAACTTAGTGCAATCTTGTCTTCTATCAAGATCAGAACTGGAGACACTGCAGAAAAGAATTGGAATGCCACCGCAAGGCAGGGAGGATCAGTGCAAAGCAAGAGGCAACGCGGCATGTTAAACTACGGAAGCTGGAACTGGTAATGATTTGCGGAAAAGCTTTAGAATAGAACCGACCCTGCGTTCAGAATGCCTCAGCGGTTGTACTCAGACCTAGCTTTAAGAAAAGCGGAAAAGTTCAGTTAAGTGGGAGAAGCTCTAACTGGGGAACATGTGGTTGCTGTAAAAAGGCTTCAGAACTCCGCCGAGGAAGAAAACGATCAAGCGATATAAAATACCTTAAGGCGTGTTCTGAAATTGAGATAAATCATTGGAGCTTACAGAAAATTATTTCCGCACAAGGAAGCGCCGACCGCCACGTGCTAGTGCATAGTGTGCAGACCAGAACACTGCACAGGAATTACAGAATATGAAACACAAGATCTACGTGCCGGTTTTGATTCCAGTGTTGAAATGAGCATTTCCAAGATTGCTGCCAGCTATGTTCAAGTCGACAAAAGCAGTAGGACGCAGCTCTACCACGGCACAAAGCAGCACAATGGGTAAAAAGCTGCGCGTTTTTAAAAAGCTTCGAAGGCTGATGACATTTCCAAGGGAACGATTAGGTTTTCGGAAGAAACCGGTTTCAGCCGGATATGTCTGCCCCAACCCCCAAATAAAACTTGTCGGGTACGAGCAACTCCCGCTTCTAGAGCTCCGCGCTCTGGATCTGCGTTTTTGCAAGGTGAAGATCTATTCGACCACGGACGGTCTTAGGAAAATTCAGAGACCGAAAAGAATAACAATCCCACCGCAGCGATTTCTAGTCAACGCGTAAGCTGCACGCAACGCCAAAACGACCTACTACGTTAATGCCTACAACGCTGCGGCTAGAAAAGCTGGTGAAGGTCGGTGTATACGAAGCGAAGGAGACCAAGTCTGCTCTGGCCGCAACTGCAAATATACAGTCTGATTCTTTGCTTTGCAAAGGACTGTAGTCTGAGTAGGGTGACACATGTCTCACCGACATTGCCGTTTCATACTATGCGCCGGAAGTAGGCGGTGATTTATTTAGGTGGGATTGCCAAATAAATTGGCGCAAAGTTAATAAGGTATGCAATGCTGGCCATTGGTTAGGGCGGAGGAGACGAGAAAACCAAATCCATGGACACAGTTCAAGTGACAACATAACCACGAGATAATAAAACTGAAGCAGGTATCGAAGCTATATCGGTCGACGCGGTATGGCACAGTAGGCTGTCTGCTACAAAACATTAAGAAAATATGAATGTACAACTACTAGTGCCGGACGGCACTGCCCACGCCCCAAAGAAGAATGAGCTAGAACTGCTACTTCGCTAATAGAATTAGTTGGAATTTTTACTAGAAGAAACCATCGTCTCGAAAGCAATCTGATGGCAGGGGAAACAACACAAGTTTGAGTATTGCAAGGTCCTTCGGACAAAAGTAACGCAACACTAACCCTAAACGAAGTAGTGGTCCTTCTGAAAGTGGAAGATTGCGGAAAGAACTTCAAAAAGAGGTGCATACCATTTCATGCGCGACCCTTATTGCAGGACAGTTCAATCTAAAGATATAGCAGCAAACTAGTAGCTATGCCACCAGCTTGCTGTGGACGGAGACCGTTAACTTGGAGACCAACAAGGAAAACGCGGTAAACCGACTCCTCGACTACCTAAAAGGGTAAAGAAAAACTAAGCGATGCTGCTTCGCTACGACTATGCCATCGGAAATTGTGTGACCTTAGTAATCATGGAAGAGGCTAGAGAATCACCGTTACCGGCTGCCACTCTGTGTTGCTACTATCTTATGACACAGTCATTCCAGAGGACTTAGCGATGACAAAAAATTGTTTAGTATTCAGCATGTTTGGTACACGCAAAAAAAGTATGTCGTTAAACAATGACCCGGAGGCAACACCTAGCCTCATTGAGGACACACTGTCGCTACTGATCAACTTGGGCAGCGAAAAGGTCGCCACGCAGGACACGTAAAAAATAGTACCTACAACTTTCCGTTCACGGCGGGCACAGGAATGGTATGTGATTTGTGCGGTGGAAGCAGAACGCTGACGGAATGCTGGCAAACGAGGTTTACACCCGGCCCGTGACTATAGTCCGGTCTGGTGCAACACCAAGAATATCTCCTCTAACCACTACAACCAAGCACCACCTCAAACAAGTGCGTCAATAATTGCCAAAGACAGCCTGAATCCTAGACGAAACGATTTACGTGGATGACGTAATCCTTGGCAGCAACATTTAGAGTGCTCTCAAGCTACAGAAACAGGCAAGTTTTGTTCGAGAAAGTGGCGATGAGTTTGCGAAAAAGGAAATCCGATGACAACAGAGTCAACAAATATTTGAATGAAAACAATCAAGGGCAATGATCACGTACACAATCAGCAGAAGGGACCAGCAATGGTCGTCGGCATGATATGCAAGCACTCGAAGTACATTACATTCATTACAGCGGAGAAGTGGAATTAGTTACCACGCCTTAATTGGGATTAGTTAACACGCCTTAGAGTACGCCGACATTATATAGGAGCCCCCACCAAAAATATTTAGTATACAAGCTTGAACGCGTACAGAACTTGGCTTTGCGTTTTATCTTTTCCGACTACTCCCGCTTTACTAGTGTTTCCGATCTACGAAAACGGGCAGACCTCCGAACTCTCTCAGACTGCAGAATGATATCTAGATTAAAGGTCCTTTATTCTTTTTCCACGATCATTATAAAATACCCCGAACTAACGACCTCCAAGCTTTCTTAAGGCACTCTTCGCGCACAAATCATGATAGGACTATCAGGCAACCTCATAGCAACATAAACACACATAAGTACTCGTTATTTCCATCAGCCATCAGACTGTGGAACAGATTACCGGCGGACGCCGTCAACACCACATCTGTAGAGGGTTTTCTAAGAGCCATAAATGATCTACAATTTTAAGGCTTGATAAAAAAAAAATTGCATATTTAGTGTTTTTATAACTTCCTTTTGTGAACTAAACGTTTACACTGTATAGCATGCTTCTGTCCTTGTGTATTCTATATTGTTCGTGTTTCTTGCCTTTTGAAAAACTACGTTATCCTTACAATGAAAACTTGAATTCATTGTAACCACTCCTGTATGGGCCCTGAAGGGCCTGCAGTATGTTGAAATAAATAAATAAAATAAACAAATAGACGAAATGGACAGTGTGGCAACCAGCAGGCAGGATATTTGATCTGCCTGGTTTGTTATTCCTGTTTGCGAACTTCGCAGTTAAAATTTTGGGTAGACCAGGAGTGCGACGAGTAAAAGAGAGCTTGCTAGAGGTTCCCGATGCTGCGCAAGCAAAGACAAACAAAATTTGTGCCCGTGTACGAGCTGCACGTGTTTGCGGATGCCTGTACCGAGCTTGCAGGGCGGTACATGTTAGTGCTCCACAAAAGTTAGTCCTCTACAACAATTGAATGCAGCCCAGTAGTCTTCATATCTGACAGATTATATAACGCGTCCCTCCACTAAAACCACTGATGATATTGCCTGCTAGACTGACACAATATTTGTGTGCCATAGGATCGATGGGTAAAAACGGAGGCGATGGGTGTAAGAATGCTACTCCTGTCGTAGCAGGTTTTTGAATTAACCCAGAAGAAGCACTTGGATATTTCGTTCGTTCCGCAGGTGAATCGAAACTTGTAACTGATGTTAAAGAAATCACGAAAGAAGTGGTTTCTAGGTACCACAACCCTCAGTTAAGCGATAGAATAGGCGATCTCAAAAAACGTTTTGAGAACTTTTTGCACTAAAAGCCGAACTTGAAACTTTAAAAAGTGAAAGTGAAATATCGCGCCGCAATAACCGATAACAAATCGATCGCGCCGCAATAACATCAACTTTTATCGTCTTGCAGACCCATCTGCGAACGAAACGTACACAGAATCGAAAAAACGCATTATCAGTGACTGTCGTGGTAACCTTGAAGTGACCGTTGATTCAAAAGATATATAACGTGCGCACCGACTCGGTCGTCACGATCCCCACCACGCCCGCCTCATAATAGGTAAGTTTAAAGCTTCAAAACCAAACACGAAATTCTTTCACAAGGTGCAAGGAACCAATCATAGCGTATGTGAAGGTTTCTCCAGCCGCGTTAAACACGCCCGCAAACAAATGGCCGCTTTCGTCAAAGCTAAAGCTGTGCTCTGCTTTTAAAGCAAAGCATTTTACCTCTACCCCCAAGGGTTCTTTCGCGACCGTTGGTGTCACCAGCAAACTCCTGTGAACATATAAAAGAATTCACTGGCACCGCCGGGAATCGAACCTGGAACTCATAGACTAACAAAGCGAGAGCCCGTTGTCTTACCGATTTAGCTACGAGCAAACGCGAAGATGGGGAAGGCTAGTGGTGTACTCACCAGGCATATCTACGGGTTCCCTCTTGCGGTCTCGCTGAATGCCACGTGAAAGCGTTACGCGACCACTCACGGCCGTCTACGGCCCTGCGCGCACCTTGCTCATGGGCTCAGAGTTACAAAAATTAAGGAAGCTCACACCAATGCATGGCATCTTTCTTCCTTACGCCAATATGCTAAAGCCTGTGGCCTCCAGTGTTTACGTAAAAATCACAGCTCCTTGTCGTCCGCCCTCAAGCCAAACCAAGGAATACATTCAAATACTCCTTGACGGCCAGGTCATCACTCCAAGCCCCAGCATCAAGATCCTGCGCCTACATCTCGAGGCTAACACCAAGAGTGACGTCTCCTTGCAGCGCCTCAAAAACAGCATTAATCAAATCATGCACATGATCAGGCGAGTTGCCACCAAGAAACGATACCTAAAGGAATGCGGTACCTTTTGATTAATTGAAGCTTATGTCCTCTTGAGAGTCACTAAGGTCTACCCCCTGTCTTCTTCTCGACAAGGAAGACATAGACATGCTTTATATAATGATTCGAAAGGCGGTCGAGAAGTCCATTTGTCTTCTCATGAGTGCGTCCACACTGAGGCTGCTTAGCACGAGGCTCCACAACACGGTGGAAGAGCTGATAGAATTCCATCGTTCTAACCCGAAGGTCCGACTCAGAACGGCGGTTGGTAACCGCATGGTTCACCAGATTGGCTGGCCAGCCAAGAATGTCACTATGCTTGACGTACTCCCAGACTCTTGGCGATTAAAACTAAAGATGCTCTCTTTGCTTAGAAATATGAACCCCTCACATGACAAGGGTAACGGAAAAGAACGGGCTCAAGCGCCAAACACCACCATCGGCGGGGATCATGCAGTTATCTACAAAGACGCCTCCAAACATCGATTGCAGCAATACGCCATCATCGTGGCTACCTCCAGAGCCAACCTCCTTGCGTGTACTTTGCTTAGGACCCAAGAAATGGAGGCAACAGAAGAGGCAGCCATCACCTTGGCTGTCACTCAACCAGGCGTTCGGAGGGTAGTCACCGATTCCCAGCAACCCTACTGGAATACCCCGTCGGGTTGGGTGTCCTGACCCACACTGCGCGTGCTGAAAAACCACTCCCAAAGAGGTTCTATTAAGCTCATCTGGACACCCCCTCACGCTTCAATAGAGAGCAACAAATACGCCCACCCAACAAGTCTGCGCTTTTACCTCCCGTGCTATGGAGCTGCACGAGGACAGTCACGCGCTTGTCACGATAGGGAGGTAACCTAGCATTATCGCCTTCTGAGACAGACCGTACCTTCGCCTACCCGGCCCTTTTGAGGGAACAACAAAATACCGTACGACTCGTGCAATCCGGGCTCCTTCCCACAGGCTACGCGCCTTCACTTAATGTATCCGAATTGCTACAACGCTGAATGTAAATTTTGCTCAAAAGAAGGAACACTCCGCCACGTAATCGGTGAGTGTGACTTTAGCCCTGCGCACCCTCCTCTCTTTCCATCAACTACCCAACAAAAGCAATTGGAGGTTCTGCTGTGCAGGCCCTCTATACCTACCCAGCTTCAGCGGGTGGACAGAACACAGGCCGCGCGGACTGCATATGGGCGCCACAGAAGATGGAATCACTCGCGAGGGCTGCACTCTGGGCCGTTCAGAAATATGAACAGAAGTATTTCTTCTTCAGGCTCCTCCTTGTCTGCCGCAAATTCGTCGCCTGCGTCCGCGGCGCTGAGACGGAGTAGTTTGATCGTCTAACACCGGGTTGCAGCTAACTTTATTTTATAACAAATGTTTCCACTCTTGTGCTACACCAATACAACTCAACCAAACACCGTGTATGCATCATGCATTGATTTAACCTTACCAAGAATATCTCTTTGAAGTAATGAATGGTGTAATTAAGTGCATTTCACTTCTCTCTGGTTTTACTATTTGTAGAGCGATGTGAGTGAATTTAGGTGACGTCGCATGGGTAATCGTATTGGTGCCCTTTACAGCTTTGCTTTCCAACCAAAGTCACGGGGTGGATTGGCGCATTTTTTTTCATTTACCTGCGCACCTCACCGACGTACATATCTCATCGCACCGGTCATACATTTTAGGTTTCAGGTGTCCGCACCCTGCACCACCCTCTTCGATGCCTCATTTTCTCCCCGTGCCACGAAAGACTGGAACGGCCTTCCGCACCATATCACCGCCATCACCAGTCCGTCGTCTTCCAGTGCCGAAGTAACGGCTCACCTGTCCTGTTAAGATTTTCGTAGCTACAAACTACAATTTCATGTGCTCACACCACCCCTTTTTTAATATCCCGATTTGGGTTTCTTAAAGTAATATATAATAAAAATGAAATGAAATAAAAAAGTCGAACGTTCTGACGCGAACGCACCGCGTTGAAACAAATTTCATTGTTGAGAGATTTCATCATACTGCGTTGTTTAAAGTGTAAAAGATGAAAAGCGTAGAAATAAAATTCTCACCGTGAACGTATAGTGGACGCCCTTCTTTCTAAGCACTTGATGGTATAGCTCAAACCACCTCTGTGGCCAGGTAGTCATGGAAGAGTAGACCTGAGCCATTGTTTAAAAGTAGCCAACCGCTGCTCCACCAATACCTTTTAAATAGTGGTCCCCTTCTTAGTTTCTTGTAGAAACTAAGCTGAGACAGTTGGGGAAGATCACTAAGGTGTATGGTGGGCAGAGGGTGGCGAAGAACCTGTGCTCGCTACGCGCGCTAGGTTTCTATAAAAACTTGTTCTGGCAAAGGCGTCAACAAGCCACCGAGCAGCCTACGCATTAATCCGCAGAAAAATATAGCACCTGGTTATAAGGTCTATCCGGGAGGCTACAATACTCGCCTAAAAAATGCACTGCCGTTGCAGTAGAGATAGAACAGAGTGACGTTAGAAAACTACAATACAAAGTTTAAACAAATACCTAAACCTAAGTCGTCATTGAATAAAATGAATCAACCTTAGACAGTATTAATAAAACACCCTAATAGAACAAATCGCTGAAAGGTAAAATAGGTCGGCCAAGCTGCAGTTTTTCTTCGGCCGAGAACATTCCAATGGCACCCAGGTGGGAGCGGAGGAACACATTTAGTAACGTGTGCAGTCACGCACCAGGTGCGCTGGAGTGTAAGAGCCGTTTTTCAGTCTTCCTAGACAAGGCCTTCTGTTCAAGGCGGCGCCTATGATAAAGAAATTTCGGAAGCTTGCTCGGATGGCCCCACTTTATTGGCATCAAACCGCTGGAAACAAGAGAAGCATATTGTCAATGGTTGTTATAAAAAGTATGCAGGTGAATCTGTAACAACATAAGGCAGGATTCCAGAGATACCCAGGTGACGCTTTCGCTGATCAAATATCTTATTAGCCGGCCTTCAAATACCGCATTAGGACACTTAGATAATTAATGAGTTGCGCTGAAATTTGATACGGAAGCAAAAAGCATACGACGAATGCGCACCCCGTGCTCGACACAGCGATGGGCTCTCGCTGTGGCAAACTTCACTCCCCAAACGAATTTTGCGAACAGCAATCGCCATTGTGCGGGAAAGCGCGGTGTGCGACAAATCAAGAATATAGGTGCAGCAGAAGTTCAGGTCCTTAAAACTAGAAGTCTCACCCCTCTTAGAAGGAGCACAAGCCGAGGAAGTAGTGCAAGCAAGGCAGGACAAAAATCTTCACCCAGAGAAAAATTGTTGTTAAGCCTAAACTGGCCCACGCATAGACAGCAGTTTACTAAGCCAAACTCGCTTACGATTCACCCAATTCAAGGCGATATACTCTAACACCGCCAGCCAGGGAAAAGAACGTCTCAAGAAAAACACTGATTTCAAGAACCAAAGTTATGGTCTTCAAGAAGAGATGTCCAACATATCCACGGCTTCTTCCAACCACAGTACAACCATGCAGACCCTGAAAAAGCCCCGCAGCTCCATCATCACCAAAGGCTGCCTGTAAATGAAACGCAATGAATAAATAACTCAAACGAAAGGCTCGATCCCTACACCTAACCGAGCAAGGATTGGCCAGGAGGTGGAGACCAAATAAAGCAAAAAATATACTCTTCTCCCTGCATTTTATCTACGCCATTCACATACGACTAACCTCTGGTTTCACCTTCAAAAGCCATGAAAGAACCATTTCAGCAACGAATTTATCAAAAATGCTGCAGCCAGATTGCATTTCGAGAGCTTCACTACACCTTTAAACTGAAGCCCATTCCATAAACCTCTCCCCAGTAACATCAAGAGCTATTTGCTCGTGACGTGGCTGCAGAGAGGCTACTGAAAAACAAAGATGTTTCTCAGGGAAATTATCGGAGCTTTTCAGACAACAAATGGATCTTGTATAATTCTGCCTACAATAAAGAATTAGATACACATAACGCAGCTCCAAGAACCCCATGCAAAGGCCAAGCTACCCGGGTTTTTAACGTAGGAAGACTCTGTGGGAAGAACAGCCACTCGGGTAGAGAACACGGCAGCTGCCGCCATTTCACATGGCATGGAGGCCTCAAAAGCCTACTCATAGAGTTCCAGATTGTGAGGGCCAAACCCTTCCAATCGGGGCGAGGAGGCGCTAGTGACGCCCTCTCCCCGGTGGGGCAAGAGCGATCCTCGGGCGCCTCCTTATTTTCCTACGAATCAATGGGGATGCGCGAAGGAGACTCCAGGGGAGACAGCCCTTGTGGCGCGCAGCGATCGCACGGTACGTAAATGCTGTTCTTCTTGCTGTTGTTGCATTCGCCACTGTTTCCCACTACCATGGGTCCGGGCACCACCGTGAGATTTGCGCATGCCTTGATTTCGTCAGTGCGTTATCTAGGATATCCGGTGACTCTCCTGGCATATTCCACGTCTTCAGTGGGTTCGCCCTGCGTCCTCGATGTGACTGCTTGCGCACTCTAAGTTCAGCGGACGAGCTCCAATGCCACCAGGTCCAGTTCAGTGGATTAAAATGTATAGTGGCCACATAGAGGCCCCTTCCCCCATCTCTGCGAGAGATGGTACTGCCGCGCGTAGATAGGCTGGGCACACGCTGACGAATTTATGCTCCAGGGGCAAGGGGCGTAGTGCAGTGTAGCGCCTGCAACATGGTTTTCAGCGTTATACACCTGTGCACTATGAAAGATGTCGCTTCGCTGTGAAGTGACAGAAAACGTACAAAAGCGGCGAAAGTCGTGGCTCGATTTCCATCCCGTTGTGGGCAGATTATCTCGGCAAGGTAGTTTGGTGCTTCTCGGGTGCAGTGAGCCTAATGACGGCGCGTTAATCTATTCCACTACTAAAGGATATGCCCACAACTTCGACTGGACAATAAAAGAGGAGGATGTCTCTTCGCTTTCAACTGTTATTGTCTACCCAAAACAAGAAAACTAGTGCGTGGACGATACAATTAGCGAAGCAGTTGATGTACCAACTAAGACGCAAAACTCTAGACTCTTCATCGCAGTCCACATGAAAGCAACACATAAATATGTGGCTACTATTTCAACAATCCTCCCGAGCCAAGGAATTACGTAGGTTCCTAAAAGATAAAGACCTCAAACTTTTCAGTAACTCTGCAAACCATCCACATTGGACAACAACTGCTAACTTGCTTCTGTACTATAGCTTTCAAAACTGAAGGTTATCTGACCGTTCCGGCCAAAACTAATGAGTGAAACCTCGATATCAGTCCCATTTGCTTCCCAGGGACCACCACCACCACAGTATATTGCCCGACGATCCGCACCCGGTTCGAAACTACGGTTGCTGAGGCTCCAAACAAAAAGACATCAGCCGCATGAGCGAACCTACTTCTGTTCGAGACATTCCCTAGATTGAGAGCCGCTTTTTTCCATTTCAGAAGTTCACCGGTTATTGAAAAATATACAAAGACAAACAATGCTGCTATAAGCTAGGAAAGCTGAGGCCACAATTCAATGCAAAGTCTGCTGCCTTTGCGTTGAGCCAAGAAAATTGGCTGAAGATATACAGCGATGTTAGTGGCCTCCTAATGTCCAAGCAAACAAGTAGCCTCATTCGCTACCTTGCTAAACTAGCGAACGGAATAGTGAACGTAAAAGCACTGTCGATGCCTACAAGGGCACACATGAACATCTATAGACAACCTAGCTCCGCTGTATGCTTTAAAAGTTTAACATCGAACACAGCACACCTGAACTACTGCGGCCGTCCCAACACCGCACAAGATGTGCCCCATGTGTGTAAAACAATCAAGAAAGCGTTAGCGCTCGATAATTAAAACAGCCCACCGGGACCCGAATCCATAACGCAGAAATCCCACGAGAGCATGGCAGACGCCTGCAGCAAATCACTGCTACACAACGTGAATCAGATCAGGACAGGGTATAATTTCTATAATCTGGAAACACGACAACGCTACCTTTAATAAAAAGCAGGCTAACCACTGATCGTAATAAAAATGACAACCTGCATCGCCAATTTATTGGACAAAATTATCCACTACCAATTGCAAAATGTCTTTTACGAAGCAATGTTTTTATTCAAGGTAGGCTTTCTCCTATATATAAGGGCCAAAAACATCCCCCTAGGAGAAGAACTCTTTGAGAAGACAACCACGAACACTACCAAGAGTATGCAGGACCTGTTCATTTTTACACTTAACAACACTGACATCAACAACCGCGCGCAGTCCTCTATTGGCTAATTTTTTTTGCAGCTTCGAAGCGCAAACTAAGCTAGGTGGTTTGAAGTCTGACACAATCCGGATTGGCGACAGGCGCATCTCGGAAGGGGCAGTCATGTCTTTACTCTTTTTTAATCATTCGCGTAAACCCAGCGCCAAAAGTGAAGCAAACTCCAAGCAATAACGCAGCCTTATGATTAGGTGACGTGGCTTTAGAAACCCCCAAACCCAGCACTATCGCCCATCTCCAAGACGCATTTAAACAAAAGGCATTATTAGTCTTTTGTATTTTCTCGAATAAATTTCAATTTTAATTCAATTGAACTACCGCAGGCATTATAACAACCCGTACTATGCCGGCGACCTCAGCGATGCCTCCACCGCACTTGACCTACTACACACTTCAGCACATACCTGGCGGTTATTGTAGGTATACCCACGCATATGCTGATGGGTTAGTTACGAACATTCAGGACAGTACATTAGGAACAAGTGTGAGTAAGGGTTAATGAAGAATACCTCAGTAACCTCTGATTTGCTGAAGACCTTCCCTTGCTAAGTAACTCGGGGGACGAATTGCGGAGCAAGTTTACCGCACTGAACCTAATAAAACCACGGGCCTGAAAATAAAAGGAAAAAGTGAAGTAGTGATGAATAACCTCGGGACAGCACAGCGATCTGCGGTAGGTGGCGAGGCAGTAAAAGTGGTAAGCGAATATACCTACTTAGCCCAAGTTCTGACACCAAATCCTAAACATGAGACAGGGATACTTAGACGGGTAAGAATGGGGTGGATTGCATTTGGCGGGAATTCTGAGATAATGGATGCCACCCTATCTTTGTTTCTGACCAAGAAAGTGTAGACAGCTGCGTCTTACCGGTACTCACCTTTGAGGCAGAAGCTTGGAGGCTCCCTAAGAGCGTTCAACTTAAATTGGGGACGGCTCAGCGAGCAACTGAACGGAAATAATAGGTGTAACATTAAAGGACAAGAAGAGAGCGGAGTGGATCAGGGCAGAAACGCGTGTAAAAAATATATTAGGAGAAATTAGAAGGAAATGGACGTGGGCAGGGCATTTATTGCGAAGGCAAAATAACCGTTGGTCATTAAGGGTAACAAGGTGGATCCTCAGAGAAGCCAAGCGTCGCAAAGAGCAGCAGAACGTTAGTTGGGCAGATGAGATAAAGAAGATTGCGGGGATACATTGGTCGCAGTTATCAAGGCGCCCGGGTAAATGAAGAATAATGGCACAGGCCTTTGCCCTGCTGTGGGAGTAGATGGGCTGGAGATGATTCCGGTTCAGGTGTACAGGTACCACTTTCGGGAGCCTGTGTGAGCCAAAAGCTCAGCCACGAGACATCAGCGGCAAAAATCGAGCTCACAGCTGGGAGTGCTGCGCTGCAGATTGTCCATGACGGCCCTCCAATCCCTGGGTAGTTAGCCTGGACTCGTGGCCTGTGCTAGAAGCACTTTTCCAGCGACAAAGTCATCAAGGCCAGCCGATTCTTTATAAAAACATCTTACACAGAGGCACCGCACTACGAAAACACAATTTCGTTTGAGTTGTTCCCCGGACATTGCGGCATCAGGGCAATGTAATATCTTATCCGCTCATGCCATTCCACGAGCTGAAGAGTACCCCTCGCTTTATGCAAAGGATGTCAACGGAGTAGTCATAACTGTCGCATGGCGCATGCAATTGCAGCACTTGCGGAACCCGCACTTGCAATACGCCCCTCTTTGCGTTGTCGACCCGCAGCGTAGGTTTCGTATACCACACGGATTATCCAGACCAGCAGAGTTTGCTGTAAATCGTCTGCCCCCAAAGTAGCCTATGTATACGAAGAGGTTTCTTTACAAAATTGGTCTGGTGACATCACCTCTGCGTGCCGTGGGCGGCGTATGACAGGACACTGAACACCTGTTCGGTGTTTGTCCAAGATTGTGCTGGGCGCGAATGACGGCAATGATTTACTACGGGCTGGAAATGTCAGCATGAAAGATTTTTAGGCCCTTGAAACAGCAAATACAGTACGGTGCGGGGCTTTATTGCTCTTGTCTGCTTCTTTAAAAACTGTGGACTCGACTGCAGCCTGTGATAGCCTATGTCACTATTTTTAATGAATGTGCGTCTGGCAATCTGATGAATTTTCTTCCGCTTTTCTTCTCTAATATGTATTCACTGTACCACTTAAACTGTACCACTTAAAAATGTTGACCAACCACCTGAACTAGCAAGTCCAGCATTATACAGGCCTCATTTCTTCGGTTTCATAAAGAATTGTGTATGTAAACTCCGGGACGTGTTATCAGTATTTTACCCTACGTGTACCGCCATTGTTTCTGAGTGAACTTTTTTTACTTTGTTTTTTGCCCTGCGGAACACAAGAAGCTGTAAACTTTAAAAGCGAAAATAAAGACGAAATGAGATGAAAGTATGGACGTAAGACAAAGATAAGACAGTAGGTACAAGAGAGAGAATTGGTAAAAACATCACAGGTACTCAGATAATGGATGACATAGGACAAGTCTAGAGGTGGGAATGGCATCCGCATTCGTGTAAAAGGCACAGCAACCATCTGCAGTGGCGGTCTTCTTGCACCCACCGGTTGAAGTCACCCGGTTTATCCCACAGAAAAGGAACAGTTTTTATCTAACAGTCCTGAGTTTTCCTTGTTCCTGTCCACTTCCACAAGAGTTAGTTGATAACCGCTTTATTCTCCAGATCCAGACACTCGGGACATGTTCCTGGGTTTGCTGGTGCGAGTTCCCAAGTCGAGGTTACTGAAGGTGTGAGAATCACCCCAGCTCGAAGCTTCCTGAGAGAAACGCCCTCCACCCCAGAAAGATTAGATGGGAGTGAGCAGACACACGGGGGAGTTAGTGCGCGTTTGTCCCTTCTGATGACACATTTCATGGCTAAAAGCATGTATCGTGGATCACAAGGAAGAGGTCAAGGGCCGGATTCAGAGGCACTTACAGAAGGACAGTGCGACAAATTGTCCGGTCATTTCTTCAAGATATTTGGCAGTGTCGCAGCGTAACATTAGCTGTGCTTTCATGTGGAGCCTGTGATAGTGCTGACAGATCAGAGAACTCTTCACTTGTTTCGGCTACTTCGCAGCACTGAGTGAGCCTGTCTATGCATGGGCCTCTGTGATGTTAGGGAGTGCGCTGGCAGCTTTGCGTCATATTGTGAGGTGGCAAGCTCGGGGTGACGCCGATGACGAAGACAGCGTGGCCGAAGCATGCCCTCACAGCAGTTGTGGGGGCATGCTTCCGCAGTCCGCTACCAGACTGCTTCCGTCCAATACAAGCCTAAGACAGCACGTCCGCAACGCATAAGTCAACAGGCAGCAGGACTCCCTCTGATACCAAGCGCAAACTCCTCAAGTCACCGCCTGGCTCACAGTCCAGCGGGTGAGTAGCTCAAGCGCCCCTCCCAGCTCCCAGCCCTAACACTCTTCCTAATACCCCCCGTAGGTTCCTCCATAGCAGACGTACTTAGCGAACTGTAGACTATCCACGCTGAAATCGCATCTCTAAGGCAGGAAAACACTGCTCCCAAGCGCGACAACTTTTTTCTAAAAAAATTATCTCACTCAGCTCCCCTCTCCCAGCAGAAGAGCTCAACTTCCCTACCACAAAAACGGAAAGCCTGCTCCGTCTCCCAAGACGAATTTCAGGACCAGCCTACTCAGCACCTAGAGAAACATCTCGGGAGGCTAGGACATACCCTAGAGGAACATAAAGCGGAGTACAAAAATCTCCTCCAATCCTTGCTTAGCAATGATGCAGCCATAGAGGGAAACGTAGGACAATAGGAGCGGAAATGCATAGCTACCTCCATCGAATAATTGCCACCATCAACGTTCCAGTAGCCACAGTAATAGATGCCCCCATCCCATAAAGAATGATTAGTCCAGCAGTGGAATTGTCGCCGCCTCCTAAGGAAGCGTGCCAATTTACAAATGCTACCGGCTTCCTCCGACCAACCCCCCTCAGTAGTAGCCCTAGAAGAACCTGGTTAGCACGACAACCTATGTGGCTACCAATCATTCCAAGACCCCCGTAACCCATACCCGAAATCTTAATGTATCGTAAAATCCACCCAAGGAAGTGCATTTTCACAGCGTGCCTATCCCTCACGGCATGGTCGTTATTTACTCCAAACTCCGTCCTCCCGACAACTACACGGGCTCAACATACACAGCGGCCTCAAAGAATATACACACACTTTCAAAAAACTTTTCTCACGAGGTCGCGGGTTCGATTCCCGGCCGCGGCGGCCGCTTTTCTGATGGAGGCGAAAAGCAAAAACGCCCGTGTGTACGAGATTTCGGCGCACGATAAAGATCCCCAGGTGGTCAAAATTAATCCGGAGCCCTCCACTACGGCGCGCCTCATCGCCTGCGTTGCGTCGGCGCGTTAAAACCCACAATCAATCAATCAATCAATCAAAAAACTTTTCTCACTAGCCAAGAGAGAGGAAAAAAGCCACGCCATCTAGCAGTCGGCAACTTTAACGCCGAACATATTGCGCGGGGTTCGCTTCAATCTCGAAAAAGGGGCGCCTTTTTTAGGAACACGTTAACTCACATAGGCTCAATTCGAACTCCTCCGGACCTACCAACCAGACTTGGCAATAGTGCACTATGAGACACAACACGAGATCTCACTCTTACCCATTGTATATCCAAAGCACACTGACACAACATGGACCACACTCTTGGAAGTGACCATTACATCATCCAGCTCACATTCGTCCTTCAGCGCCCTTTTGTCCTCCAACAAAAAGAACGATACATAACAGAATAGCACGCCTTCAGGACCACTCGCAATAATCACCCTACCGACTGAATCTTCTACAGAGCAGTCCCTGGGTACATGGGCAGCCAAACTCCTTGAAGGGAAAAACGCTCACCAACAACCACTTGACCCTGGGAACCCGGCACAAATGGAACATTCCAGTCTCAATAATATGTGGACTGCACTACTCAGCCTACGGCGAAAATGGCAAAAAAATCAACATAATAAGCGCCTCAGAAAGAAAATTGCAGATCTAAGCCAGAAAACAGAAACATACGCAGCAGAATTAGCCGCAGCCCAAAGGAGAGAAATCTGTGACCAGCTCAGAGGTACCCTTAGCATGAAGCGCACCTGGTCCCTCTTCCTTCACCTCATCGATTCCCATAAATCCAAAAACCGCATCGGCCCTGCTTGTCGACTCTTACTCAGTTACTCCGCAACAACCCCTCTCCTCCCTTTAAGACAAATATATCCCTACTGGTGGCCGTAACACCTACCACACTACCATGGAGGACCCAACATACTCCTCGAGGACACAACATACTCATATAATTGAAGAACACGTCCGAGCCACTCTTCTCACTCTCAAAACCAGTTAGGCTCCGGGGAGAGACGGAGTATCTAACAAAATATTACGAACGTCCATGGCAACTCTATTACAACACTCACACGCTTCTACAACAAACACTGGAAAGAAGGCGCCCTACCAGCGTCATGGACACATGCGAACATTTCACTCATCCCCAAGCACGCAAAATCGTTGAGCTTAAATCACTTCCAGCCGATTTCTCTCACCTCCAGCATGGGAAAAGTGGTAGAACATATCATATATGTCAGACTCACCAAATATATAAACCAAACCTACGCCCTGCCTCGCACCATGTTTGCATTCCGGGCCGGACTCTCGACAAATGATGTTCATCTCCAATTCTCCCACGACATCATTTCTTCCCCCAATAGTCTGACACAGCAGCGATGTTAGCACAAGACCTCCCAAAACCTTTGACCGTGTCTCACATCAGTAAATCCTTAATGGCCTTTCCTCTATCTCCACTGGCTTACAAAGGTACAATTACGTTAAACCTTTCCTTTCCTTACGGACCGCAACCCTCCGACTTGACACCTTACAATCAGGCGAGCTTCACCTACCCCCAGTAGGCACTCCGCAGTGAGCTGTGCTATACCCGCTTTTTTTTCAATATAGTCCTCCTTCTTATGCCAAAGGCTCTAGATTGCATTCCCAGCCTACACCATAGCCTCTATGCAGACGACATCACACTGTGGACAAGTGGAGGTAGTGACGCACTTGAGAGGAGAGTCTCCAAGCAGCAGCGTCACCCTGGTTGAGGGAGCCCTTCTAGCGAGCCTCCAATGACACCCATTTAAATCAGAACTACTACTTCTTATTCCAAAGCCCTCAAACCGCACAACTCCCAACCTTTAAATCTACATAGATTAAAAGCCTCTGCCAGTCGTCCCACAAAACAAAATTCTTGGCCTAGTCATGAACCGTAATCGTTCAAACACAGGGCACATTAAGCGCCTTTCTTCACGTGTTTCCCAAACAATCGGACTCCTTCACCGCATCACTTCCAAAATACATGAGCTGAAGGTAAGAGATAGGCTCCGTCTCCTTCAAGCATTCGTTTTTAGTCGAATCACCTATGCTCTCCTTTAACTCCTCCCTCTAATTCAGAACTGGCCAAAATCAATTGCCCTAACTGCACAGTATACAAAGCTGCTATCCAGCTTCTACCCGGCAGCTCCACTGCCAGACTAGAAGGAACTGTGAGACTTTTCTATCAACTCTTGAGCCGTATCGGAGTTGATAGAGGCGCACCGCATGAACCAACTAAGTCGCCTAGCCAAAAATGCCCCGGCAGGCACCTCCTTCAACACCTGCAGTTAAATAGCCTAATATTACCCATTCAGAACTCACGATACCTAATGAAACCCACGCCTGCCTCAAAGTACTTCCCCTACCCCGCAATGTGCTCCCTCATATTTAACGGCGCCGCAGAGAGCAATGAACCAAAACCTTAGCAGAACGCTATCCCATACCGCCCGCCATGGGGTACATAGATGACACCAAGTACCGGCTGAAGACCTCTTTCGCGCTATCGATTATTATTACCCCCAACAACCCCCCCCCAAACAAATCCTTCACAATCAACGTGACCCAGCGGAAGAGGCGGCAATCGCACCAGCCCTGTCACACCGGCCAACCCTCGAATTCATATTATCCGAATCTAAAACGGCCATTCCAAATTTTGCTTCGGGTGCCCTCTCAACGCACAAACTAAAACTTCTTACGCAATATCCACCCACCACCCAAGTAGACGTGGTCTCAACTTCTGCCCACACTGGGCTTGGAGGCAATGAGGTGGCTCGTAAAACGGCCGGAGGGCCCACCCCCCGGGCACACCCCAGCCCCATTTCTTCCATAGAGCAAGGTCAGCTCGCGACAGCCTCTTGGGCTACCACGACATCACCGTGTATTACCGCCTCTCTCGCCTCCGATTGCCCACTCACCCTTCGCTCAGCTACACGCAAGAACGGCTTTGGAGACTCCAACAAACAGAATCTTCGTTCTTTTTTATAGCTGGTAGTTCATCTACATTTTCCGGAACTACACGTTGTAATTAGCTGATGGCCTTAATTCACTCGGTAATGGTTTGTATTTTGTATTTTGTACACTCAACGAAAAGTCTGCCGGAAGTAAAGTGCAGTTTGACATACGGGCTGTCTGCACGGTTTTCGCTTTTTGCTACCGGAATCATGCTCTTGCCCTCTCTGTCTCCCTCCTCTCCTGGTGATTGAACAGAGGCTTGTTTATTGCAATTCAATTTTCCCGCCATCGAAGTGCTTGCGCGACTTCTCCTGGGCTGGGACACCTCGCGTCCTATCCTCTACATCTCCTTTCTTGTTCTGCCCGGAAAAGCACTATTGTGAGATCTGCTCTCAGGGAGCATGCTTTCATCTCGCACTTGCTGAAGCCTTTCTCCCCACTTTTAAGGTACGCTTTGCTATAGAACGCGTCGCTTTTTGAAGGAAAGTGTAACCAATACTATCCAGTGGCTTCGCTGTAGCGGAGGATTTCGAATTGATTTAACCGCAGCTGTGCCGCACGTGACTCGCCGGTTTCAAGGTGTGCAGTCAGCGGCGTCGGCTAGCCGCCCTGCGCCGCTGACAGTGCAGGCATGGCGCATGCGTACACCACAGCTGGTTCACTTCCTGGCCCCGTGACTCGGTGCATGCATGCTACCTTGGCCATGGGTAAGAGCGGTACCGGGCCTTCTTCGGTTCTCTAGGCGTTGCACGGGAGCTCGCGGTGTTCAGCCGTCGGTGGAAAGATGCGTGTGGCCACAGCTCGAATATCGCCGGGTGAGCTGCTTCCCTGGAGGAATGACACGCGCGAAGCTAGGGTGGGAGACGGAGAAAGAGGCAGCCTTTCTGCTTGGAAACCGCTTGACGCGCACAACAAGACTAAAGACAATGGCAGGGGTATGACTAATACTATATTTACAGCAAAGCCATGCGTTTAACACAAGCGAAACCAAGACCTAAGCAGCCTAAGCCAAGCTTTCCCTTTGCATATCCAGGGATAGCGAAGCGAAACCGCAGCCATTTTTTTGCTCGGCGGTATTCTTTCTCTTACGGAGGTAAAAAACACCCCAATGAGAATTCCAAACTGATTGTACGCGGGGACGGCCGGTACATTGCATATATATTTCCTAAGATGTACCTTCAGTACCTTGGTGCTAAATAATGGGTACATGTATGACACATGGTAGCCGCTCCAGCAATTTTGAAAGGTTCTGCTCATATAAACAACTTGATCGAATATCCTCTGAACATTTGGCCGAAACGGGAAAGCGGGTATTTTTCCAAAACCTCTGTTAGGGCGGGTGACTCCGTGACACTTTCTGTCCTTGACCCCGCGTGACTACGGTAGCTATATAGCGTGACAGCAGACGAGTAACGGCGAGAAGCCGGGTACCCCAAATTGCTGTACATGTAAATGCAACCAACGCCACACAGGACACCGTTGTAATGAAAATCAATGATTACGCCACACGGAAAAGAGGCCGCGGCTTGTAGACGCATAAGTGGTGCAAATGAAAAGACGAAACGATTGCTTTCATGAATACTTTGCGTGGCCAACTAATTACCAATGGAAAAAAATCTTTCACCCCCAATATATTCTGCTTTATGATCGGAATCAAATTTTTTCTTGCCATCTCCATGTCTAAACTGTAGGTTGTGCTCATCACCTCTAAGTAAATGCAGCAAGTTGTGGGATAATCCTCCCAAGCTATTCGAACTTCCGCATACCTGTGAAAAATTGTTTATATGTGTGGTCCAGACAATATTACTCCGCAATTGGGGGAACACTAGCGGTCAAAAATGTCCCAGGCGTTTCTTCACTGTGTGAAACATCTATGAGCACGAATGGCAAAAGCCGAAGGTAGTTTTCGTTGTCGCTTGTTTTTGCGTTGCTGCTGTAGCGGCGCGAAAACAAGCGACGACACAATCACCAAGTGGCATCTATGAATGGGG
This sequence comes from Haemaphysalis longicornis, assembly GCF_048455015.1. Taxonomy (NCBI): domain Eukaryota; kingdom Metazoa; phylum Arthropoda; class Arachnida; order Ixodida; family Ixodidae; genus Haemaphysalis; species Haemaphysalis longicornis. The sequence continues at coordinate 8,865,101 of NW_027526233.1, read as the reverse complement.
ATCGCAACTACAAAAAAGCTTAATCGAACATTCAATTTACCTTAACTATTCAAAATGTTTTTCGCACTAAGCAGGGAGCGATGAAGGCGAAGCACAGAAAAATAATCAGCTCCTCATAAAAACGGTTGTGAGGAGGCGTAAATTTAAGCCCCAAGGGCCGGAGTGAGACGTGAAGACACCGAAGCGCTCGTGCTGGGGGCGGAAAGCAAAAAGAGCACGCCGGGAAGCAGGAAAAGGAATAGAAGGAGGAGGTGGAACGGAGGTAGCAAGTTGAAGGCAGGATGAACGCGGCTCTCGGCGAGTCCTCTGCTGGACGCGAACGCCCGGGAGACTCAGAGCCGAGCCACATTTCTCTCCTGGCCTTGTGAACTGGCAACGCCGTCTCTGTGGTGGCCTCACAACAGCCTTCTTCCGGTAACTGCGGGCGCACGGGCAGCGCCGTGTCATCATTTGGGAGTGAAGAAAAAGACGGAGGTGGCGAGCGCTGGAGGCAGGAAGCAGGGGGTTCCAGAAGCTCTCGGCTGGGCGAGAACACCTCCGCGGGTCTTCGTCACGGAGCTGCACGTTCCTCCTGGAAGCTCTCAGCTGGGCGTCAACGCTCAGGAGATCTTCACACCGAGGAACACCTCGTTCTCTTCTAGTCGATACTGTCCATGGAACACCCGGGCCGAATACAACGTGCTGTTCATCGGCCCGGCACCGACACCGGCACCGGCACAGCACCGGAATCGACAAGGGCACCGAGCCCTGCGCACCGAGTGAATTCACCGACTGGGACCTACTCGTGAGCGCGAACAGTTTGGAGTGGGACTTCTCGCAGGGGACTTTGTTATCATAGGACGGTTGTCGTTAGATTAGCTGGATGTTCATTTGTGCAAATTATTTTGTAATTTGTCCCGTCAATATAATTTGGTAGTCGTCCGTAGCCAAATCGTATCTACTCTTGTTCGCCCGGTAAACTTAAAACTCCTCATTTGCAAAAACAACCTGCATCACAAAAATGGCGGAGAAGGAAAAGGCTGTTGGCTGCGGACAAGGACAACGTGTATTTACGGGAAAAATAACTGACGAAAAAGATAAGTCAACATTAACCTAATCAAGACAAGACAGTGAATGTCCTACGCCACAAAGCTCGCGCCCAAAATAGTTCGCGCTCACGTGTTGGTCTCTGTCGGTGCGCTGGCCCGGTGCGCGGCGCTCTGTGCGCTGCTACTGTGTTTTTGTTGAGGTCGGTGCTCCGGCCGATAGAAGACACGTCGGCTTCGGTTGACAGTTGTCTGGTCGTCAACGGGGAAGGTGCGGCTCGAAGCGGAGTTCCCCCGAACGCTAGCGTCCGGCAGGTCGCTCCCCGAACCTCGTTCTTCCTGCTCGTTCGTGCCACCACCGTCTCCTTCTTCCCTCCCAAATGATGACACGGCGCTGCCTGTGCGCTCGCAGTTACCGGAAGAAGGCTGTTGTGAGGCCGCCACAGAGGCGGCGTTGCCAGTCCACAAGGCCAGAAGGGAAATGTGGCTCGGCTCTGAGTCTCCTGGGCGTTCGCGTCCAGCAGAGAACTCGCCGAGAGCCGCGTTCCTCCTGCCTTCAACTTGCTATCTCCGTTCCACCTCCTCCTTCTATTCCTTTTCCTGCTTCCCGGCGTGCTCTTTTTTCTTTCCGTCGACAGCACAAGTGGTTCGGTGTCTTCACTTCTTACTCCGGCCCTTGGGGCTTACATTTACGCCTCCTCCCAACGGGTCACATGGCTGAGCGCTGTGGCCAGAAACATTTGATGACAGGGGCAACTATTTCTCTAAATGCTTAATATTCTGCTTCCTCCCTGAGATTGCACAATGGGGTAGGTAATACACAAGTACAGCAGGTTTGCTCCAGAATGATTTAAATGTATCGTTGGCTGGTTTGAGCGGCATCGTAATATGGGAAGCCTAATTTTTATGACTTTTTACGTATACATCTACATTGCAAGCATGGCGCATGGGATGTACGCGACAGTTTATAAAAGGGGGGGTAGTAGCTTCGCGGCTAATATCACGCGGCTGTGCGGAGCTACAAACGTACCTGCGTGAGTGTGTCTTGCTGTTGTTGCCAAGTACGGAAAATTCCACCCCGTATAGGTCCCCTTTGCTGTAGAGTTTCGCAAAATTATGAGGCGCAATAATTTATTTCAGCGCCTCGATGGGAGTGTGAGCTGTGAAAGTAATGTATGACGTATTCACAGCGATTATCTGGTCTACTAAGCTTCTTTGAACGTGAATACAGTCAAGGGATATCAAAAATTGGTAAAATAGCAGAATGAACTGGCCACCTAGTCAAGAAATTTGTACCCATGCCGCCCTCATCCCAAATGTCATAATGGAATTGATGAAATTAGTCTTTTCTATCAATAGCGTTATGTGCATTGCCTTATAACCTACTTTTTCTTACAATTCTCCCGCTTTAACTGGGAAAATAAAAGCTTGACTTGATTTCCGCGTTGTTTCTACTACGGCATAGGCCATTGTACGATGTATATCAAGCTATCATTGCTGTGAAAACCATGGCGCGGGGTTAAACAACAGGCGTCGTGGTTAAGTACAAACATTCAGGTGATATCTCGAGCGCTCTCCTCAAATCCACGCAAGGGGGAGTAGCGTTTTCGTCGTTTCACGCGAGGGGGCCGTGCGGCCACTCGTCACCGAGTTACTCATCCCTCCGGCGGGATGCGCAGCCACGCCATCACTACTTCAACGTCAGGTTGCTTTCGGCCACGTCAGTCGACGCCATCATTGATGCAGCGGAGGCCATTGTCCCAGCGTCCGACCTGTACAGCGTGCAGCACATGGGCGGATTGGATTTTCAAATCGGAGTCAACACCCAGGCAGCGGTAAGGAAACTTTTGGACGCAAACGTTCTACGCATAGGAAGCAACCTAGTCACTCTCGTGCCAGCGAACAAACAATACCTTAGCATGGCCGTCTTTTTTGCCCACCTTTGTTACGGACGCCGAACTGACGAAAGCTTTGGAACCATACGGTTAAGTCGTGAACATTGACTCGAACTGTTTTCGTGACAAGCCGCACCTAAAGACTGGACTGCGGTACGTCAAGATAGAAATGCCCATGGCCAACCCAGTGCCGAACGTCTTGAGAGTCAGCGGCCAAAGGCAGCTTTTCCGCCGCTGCAGGAACGGATAGAGAATGGCGACAAAGGTCGAAGTCGGGCGATGGAAGTGCACGAGGACGACGAAACAACCCCTGAAACCACCGACGACACCAGGAGCGAAGACACGGAGGAGGTTGAAGAAAAGAGGAAAACGCAACATCAAACGGCGACAACGACGGAAGCAAAGGGCGCAAGAAGCGAAGACGGTAGCGAGGCGCCAGTCGGAGCGAGAGAGAGACAAGATGGCGGTAGAGGAGAAGACGGCCGCCATGACAGCAGCAGCCGGGCAGTGCTCGAGGCGGAAAGCAGGAAAGATGGCGCCGGAAAAGATGGCCGCCATGACGACAGCAGCCGGGCGCGGCCCGGGTTGGAGGAAAGGCATGATGGCGCCAGAGGAAAAGACGGCCGCCTTGATGTTAACGGAGACGGCCGCCGACGCGGCGACAGCATCGAACAAAGCCAAAAGAGCCGACGGGCGCCCAAAGGGCGTGAAAAACTGAGCTTGCATCGCGACGATGGAGAAAACGAGGCCCATACCCACTCGGATTTCTGTCCTGGCGGGCCGGGCACGCAGCAAGGAGACGACGGAACCGACCCGACAGCCGAGCGGAAGGTGGCGGCGCACGCCGCGCTGCGGGCCGCGGCGCACGTAGCGCTCCCAGCCGCTGTACAGGACGACGGGGTTACTTCGGGAACCTCAACTGATGACGACAGGCTCATCATAGGCGAGCGAACAACCTCCACAAACAGTGGGGACAGTGCGGACAGCACGGACGAAACGGACGGCCAGGTGTACTAGAGCCCGCGACGAGCTAAAAAGAGCAAGCAGGCAAACCGACAGCGATACCTCGACGGGCAAGTTCAAAAAGAAGCTCAAGAGCACGGAAAACCAGTGTGAGCAACTGTTCAACTCAGACGAATGGACGAGTAGCGAATATTTTGAGGATTACGATGATGATGACATGTGTTTCTAAAATATTGCAATAATGTTTTTTTACATGTTTTTTTCTTCTCTTCAAGTGTTTTTCGTTCGTTTTAGTCTCGCGTCTTCGTTCCTGGTGTTTTTTTTGTTTCTTTTACGCGGACGGAGGGAGAGGAGGTGTGCGCCCCCCACATAGTCTGTCACTAGTACAAATGGTAGAAATAGAAAATAAGCAAGCTCGTAGGCATGGGCCCGAGCGCATTGGTTGGGGCGGTGGAAAGGACAACATTGTCTTCGCGTGTTCACCGGCAGATCACGTGAATCCCTTGATGAGCAAACAGACGTGCCCCCAACAGGGGCCACGACTGGTTGTTGGGAGTGACAAGCGGCTGGCACGCCGACCCCAAAAACACAGTATCAGGTGGCTAACAGCTGTAACGAAATGCAGGAAAGGGAAAGCGTACTCCATTCATTTGGTTTACGGTTTTAGAGAGCGCAGGAGCTTCCCGCCTGAGTGCGGTACACAGCACCCTAAAGACAAAAGGGGACCCTGCATTTCTCAGGAATCTCTTCTTGTCTCGCACTGTTGCGCGTCCTGCTGGAACAGCGAACGCGCCTGACGAACGGGGCCTTACCCCAGGGAACTGCTGCGCCTGAAAGGGTGTCGATGGAGAAGCGTGCCCGCAAACATTCAATGACGAGAAAAGGGACCTATGTTGCGTGCGATGCGCCCGCCAAGGCAGCCAGGGTAACGCTCCCACCTCCTCATGTAAAGTGGTTCCGACACTGGAGCCCCAGCAAGTGTAAAACCGTCCTTCTCAATTCAGTGCCGGCAAAAAATTGCAGCAGGTGCAAGTGTGCACATGGCCTTTTAATCCAATATCAGAAAAAACCAGTGATTTTTTTTGGCTTGTGGTTACGCCAGTTCAGTGAGAAAGTGGATTGCCAAAAATGACCGACGCAGGACTAAAATACGATGATGTAAATGCAAAGTGGTGCACTGTGCGCGCACAATGGGTTCTGAGTGTCCTGGGCACGGCGATGGAGGGTGTCAGTGCTCCTCGGGTTTTTGTTTACGAATACCTTGGTGTCGCCGTCAGAGTGTGAATGCGCGAACCTTAACAATCCATCCATAAAATATTAAACATTTGGACTTGGAACGTTCGGGGCTTTAGATCGCCCACCAAACAGCAGCAAATAATAGACCTCGCAAAACAAAACAGATGCGACATACTGTGCATACAGGAAGCGTACATCAAATCTATCCAAGATGTCCAAAAATTCGAGACTCAACATGGCCTTAAGGGCATCTTTTCCTTTTCAATGCAGCACTGCTGTGGAGTTGGCGTAATAGTCTTTAACACAACCTTGCTCGCACATACCCACTTCACTTTTGATACAGTAGGTAGAATAACAGTTTTGTACTTCAACTGGAGTTGTGACCGATACCGCCGAATTAACAACTATGCTCCCACAAACCTTTCCACTGGGAAAAACCTGTTCAAAATATAGAATATCAGTTCCTCGAGAACCGGCATGTCATATGCATTGGAGATTTTACTTGTGTATTAAACGAGTATGACAAGATAAAGCCCTCACATAGAGTTGACTACCAAGGACGCGAATTAAACAAGTTAATACTTCATTTTAATTTAATTAACGCACACATACTCCTTCACGGAACAACAGTGCAGTACACAAGGCAACAAGGAAGGACAAAAAGTAGACTAGACAGAGTCTACGTTAGCTCGATTCTGGCAGACACTGTCACAAATTGCGAGTTACGTGTATGTGGTACAGTCAACAAACCAATGCACGGTTTCTTTTGTATTTGTTTTTGCATTTCAATGTTTTGTAGTTGCGTATGTAGCAAGGAAGACCCCGAGTGAATGAAACGGCTTGTGTAAAGGGGGCTGGTGCCTGGGGTGGGGGAGCAGCCCCCCTCCCAGGACACAGGCTGTCCTCTCAGTGAAAAATTTATGTGCCAAGAAGTGTACGTCATTTGCATTCGTGGTCATGCCGTGTTAATTCTTGTCTCATTTCGTATCTGCTTTGTTATTAGCAAGGAGAGATGTTGTTCTGGATTGTAACAGACGGACCGAGTATGTGAACATAGAAAGGCGTAACCACGAGTGCTTTGTACCTGCTTTTGTTACAGGAGAAAAATAAAAATTCCTTTGCTTTCGCAATATTTACAGAAAAGTGATATAGTGCTAGTGCTTAAAAAGGGAAACTGCAATGTTTGGTTTAGCTGCCGCACAAGAGGCATTTCCCCTTCTGTAAATATAAGAAAAACTGCTTGTAGCAATGTTTCTATAAAATGTATTTTTTAACACAACGACAGTTTGGATTAAGGAAGAATTATTCAGCAGAACTTGCACATATTCCGCTTATGGACTAGATAAGACAGTGTTTAGATGAACGCCTGTTCTGGGGACCCGTAATGGTTGATTTTACAAAGACATTAATCATGGTTCACCATATTATCTTGTTTAGAAAAGTTTAATCGCGTCGTTGCTGAGGCCGGGCCCTTTATTATTACAAAATTAGCTAAGAGTTGGTGAAAATCGTCAGTGTAATGCGTGCCACGGGGGTAATAAATAATTGCGTTCCTGTGGGGTAAGTTTCTGTGGGCAATTGCGTTCCTGTGGGGCGTTCTATAGTTTATAAATAGGCCATAACTACACAATGCCGCTTTGATTCATTTGAACCAAACCTCGTTAAAATGACAATGACCCCAATCTAATGTAAATTTTACAAAAGTAGATGGCCATCTAACCGATCCGCACTAGAACGTATGACTTAATATGGCAACCTGATTGAATGGTGGTGTCCAGAAAAACCCTTCGCAGGTAATCCAGGGCTGATAAGATTGCAGAACGAGCTATTTGCGAATACATTTAGTGCGTATTCTTTAAACAGCGGAGCTGTTGTTGCTGACCGTAATGTGTGCGGCATCATCAGAGAAGCTTGGTAATATTTATTACGGACATTTCTCGCGCACGTGAGCACGCGCCTGTAGAGGAGTGCCTGGTAACCTCCTGGTTTCCGAGTGGCACAACCCCTCCCCCTACCCCCAAATAAAACAAAGCCAATTTCCGTTCCACAACACAGCTCGCGCTACAGACGCCCACTTCCTCCGGAATATAGTCGTTGGATCTCGTGCTTGCTGATCCGTTCCACTTTGGAAGAAATGTGAAAGACTGCGCACAAAAAGAACCGGGCACGCCAGTCATGCACGAGGAGGACGACGATAAAGGTGGATATAACATCGACTACTACTACCAAAATAAAAAGCGATGGCGAAACATGTAATGTAAAATATTTCAAACCTAAAGTCATTCTCTGTGTGTCCTTCTATGCTGACTTGGAAAGAAATCGGGCCGCTTCGCTATGATGCAATCTTCAAGTGTAAGCTTCAACAATTTTTCTAGCAGTAACAATGGCGGGGAAACAATGGACATTGCGAATGCACGCTTAGACATAGAAGCACCAGTCGTACGGCGCGCAGTATGCTTCTTATAGTTGCACAGCTGTCCCGATCATTGGAGGTGTCCCACACGACAAAGGCCAATCGGCATAAGCGACATTGCCTTACTTGAGGATGTTTGTCGATTGCACCCAATGTTTAACAAAACAATTACGATGAGCCATGACAAAATAATGGTGGGTGCAAATCTGTTCAAACAGAGAGCGACTGCGAAACTGCGATCTTGAGCGGTATTTCGGCGCCATGTAGAGGACAAACGGTGAACGAAGCCATGGCTGCAGCCCTAGGAAAAATACTTAACATTAGTTTCAAATCCCTGCTCTATATACGTAATCGCGAACGTCACGGTCGAGACAATTTAGCGGAAGAACAAAAACTTCTCTGAAATGTCGTCATGTATGGGTAAATAAGGCTACGTTTGCTTCTGCGCACTAGCTGGAGCAGTATAAAACGCTTGATGTGATGAATAAAGCAAACCGGAATTTTGTCTTCATGGCTTCTTTACAATTTGTGAATGATCGCCCCACTTGAACGACGGTTACCGCATTCTGCAAGGTGACGATGCGACAATATGTAAAACGTATCAGTGAAGTGGCTAACGACCCCGTTAGGGTTCGAAATTGGAGTAAAAAAGACTGTCAGAATTTTTTACGCTCGAAAGTACTTCCATGGTTTTTCATTCTGCCAACAAAGGACAGAACCACACATCATACATAATAATGTATTCGAGTAACAATAAAAAAAAAACTTGCGCCACTCCACCCTCCCAATGTCGTTTAAAAGCAAAGCGGTGTACGGCACCCACAACGCTTACCCTTGCGACGTTACTTTTAAATTCACCCATGTCGCTCTACAAATAGTTAAACGAGAGAGAAGTGGAATACACAACCGAACCCTTTATTACTTCAGAGATATTCTTTGTAAGGTAATCAATGCTGGTAATCAATGTAGTTGGTTGAGTTGTATAGGTATAGCACATGAGTCGAAACTCTATTTTTATAAAATAAAAGAAGCTCAAACGTGATGTTAGAGGATCTCAATTCTTCGTCCCTGCTGCCGCGAACGGAAGCGACCAGATTGGCGGCAGAGACGGGGGAGTTGAAGGAGCAGGAGGAGAAGCAGGAAAGTCGATCCCGGATATAGCGAACCAAGATATATCGAATTGTTGCATATATTGAAAGGTCCAAAATCCCCTTGGAAATCGAACACGAAAGCAAATATTTTATATATCGAATTACCCATATATCGAACTGGCGATATATTGATATATTTTTGCGATCCCCTTCGAGTTAGATGTCAGGAATCAACTGTACTTCTATTCAGATTTCGGGATGGCCCAGAGTGCGGCCCAAGGTCCATGGAGTGGTTCCTTTTTCACTGGAGCCCATACGCAGTCCGCCTGTGTTCTGTCCGCCAGCTGAAGCTCGGCAGGCAGAGAGGGGTTGGACAACAGCATCCCCCATTGATCTTGTGGGGTAGTTGACTGAAAGAGCGGAGGGTGCTCAAGATAAAGTCGCACACCCCGATTATGTTGCGGAGTGTTTCTACTTCTGAGCAAAATTGACATTCAGCGTCATAGCGATACGGGTGCGTTAGGTGAAGACGCGGCGGGGGGGGGGGTTGGGGGAGGGAGGAGCGGGATTGTATGAGCCGTAGGGTAGTTTGTTGTTCTCTGAAAAGGTTAGGGTAGGACGAAGGTACCGTCTGTCTCTGAAGGCGATAACGCTGGGTTATCAACCTTAAGGTGATAAGCGTGTGACTACCTCGTGGAGCTCCATAGCACGGGGTTAAAAGTGCAAGCTTGTGTTTGGGCATATTAGTTGCCGTCAACGGAAGCGCGAGTGGGTTTCCAGATGAGCTGAATAGAACCGTTTGGTGTGAGGTTTTTTTAGCATGCGCAGCCCAGGTCAGGACATCCAACTCGACTGGTAAATCGGGTAGGTTAGTTGGAAATCAATGGCTACCTTCCGAACCCCTGGTTGAGTGAGAGCAAAGGTGATGGCTGCCGCTTCTGCTGCCGTCATATCTTGAGTCTTGAGGGCGGAACAAGCAAGAAGGCTGATCCTGGAAATAGTCACGATGATGGTGTGTTGGTGGCCCCGATGTTGCGAGGCGTCTGTTTAGATAACGGCATGATCCCCACTGATGGTGGCGTTGAACACTTCAGCCCGTGCTTGTCGGCGACACTCGTCGTGTGAGGCGTTTTTATTTTTAAGCAATGGGAGCGTCGTTAGTTCTTGTCGCCAAGAGTTCGCAAGTCAAAAAGTGAGTTGTATTCTCTGCTGCCCAGCCAATCTGGTGAAGGATGAAGTGACCGCCAGCAGTTCTGCTTAATCGGAGCTTCTGGTTACAAAGATGGCCCTCTATCAGCACTTACACCGTGTTGTGGAGCTCAATGCTAAGCAGCGTCTCTGTGGACGCACCTATGTGAAGAGAAATGGCCTGCTCAACCGCCTTTTTGTTATTATATTAAGCAAATTTATCTCCTTCTTGACGTGAAGAAGAGAGGGATTTGTAGGAAGCCATTCTCGAGAGGACAAAAGCTTGAAATAAACGAAAGGCATTTGATTCCTTGAAACCTCGCTTCTTGATGGCAACTGGCCTGATCATCCGTATGGTTTGATTGAGGGTGTGTTCGACGCGCTGCAAGGATACGCGACTCTTTGTGTTGGCCTGGATATATAGGTCCAGGATGTTTATGCTGGGGCTTGGAGTGATGGTGTGGCCATGAATGAGTATTTGAATGTGTATATTCGTGTGTCGTTTGACGTGAGCGCGGATGACAAGGAGCTGTGATTTTCTACGTGAACACTGGATTCCCCAGGTTTAGCACACTCCTGTGCTTTTCCTGGGCTTTCTTCACAACCTACTCTTACTGTTCTATTCGTTCACGTAGCCTTTCAGTGTTTAGTATGATTCGCTCAATATGTTTATATATATATATATATATATATATATATATATATATATATATATATATATATATATATATATATATATATAGATTGCGAGAAGGGCTGTCTTTGGTTGCCGTAGCAAATAGTAAAAAATGGGTATAGCTTCTAAAACGCCAGTTTTGTTAAAAGCTATACCCATTTTTTACTATATATATATATATATATATATATATATATATATATATATACATATATATATATATATCTGTATATATATATATATAAATATTTATAACGTAGAACAGAGACGTACGGGACGAGGGATTCCGTAAGAACACATATCAAAGTTGCTGTCCTTATTGCCAGTGCTATTTGGCGTTTTAACAGTGTTTTTATAGTGCCGAATGAGGTATGACTGCATTTTTTGTTGCAAGAATAAATAATTGAAAATTCAAGTCGAGAAAAAATGCGCCGTTTTTTCCGGAAGCGGGAATCGAACCCACAACCTCCGCATTGTCCAGGTCCTGATATCCTCTGTGGGGCGGCTTACCTGTAATAGACGGGGAAAGAGGAGGGGGGGGGGGCACAGGGCACATAATTTATGGGTTGAATTTCAGAGAGGTAAATTGCGCCGCTTTTAGCCAATTTCTTTTAGCGCAATATTCCGGAACACTTTCATGCTAGATAAACAATTTTGACTAGATAAACTAGATATTTTGACTTGTTATGACTAGATAAACTATTTTTATAACAGTTGCTTGACCAATTTTGATGTATTTAAAACCGGCGTGAATGCCTTTACGAAGCGTTTTAGTTCTCAACAAAACACTCAGGAGCATTTAATATAACTCCTTCACAAAAAAGTATGTCCAGTTTTTGCCCATTTTTCGTGCAAAGACATTTTCTACTCGATCAACTTTTCTGATGATCTTGGGCAGGGCTGATCCTAAGAAGGAGCGAACAGGTACTTTCATTTTCAATCTATTTTAATGTTGTTTTTATGAGTTACGTCCACACCACTTATTAGTCCAAAAGAACTTAATTTTCTTCTTATGTCATACTACATTCAAAAAATTCTAGACGCGTTGCGAATGACGCCCTGCTTCAGGTGGCTGCAGTTCTATCCCTCTGTGTTCCCGCAAGGAAAGGCGTAAAATTAGAGTTACATAACTTGTTTCAAACCAATAACATAGCAATGCTTGCATGCATACAGGAAACCTTGCATACTGCAACGATTAGAGCAATAAATATTTTATTGGTCAAGGTTCAATGCGTAGGGTTCTCAACCAGTCGGAGGCAAACTAGCGCCTCTGGAAGTTTATTTATTTATTTATTTATTTATTTATTTATTTATTTATTTATTTATTTATTTATTTGATGCCTGCTGGCCTCTGCATGCATTACAGAGGGAAGATACATAACACTAATCATTATATTTGAGACAAAATACCAAAATATTTCTACAAAGCCCGCTGAAAATTGTCAATATAGACAGTGAATGCAATCATACGTGGAAGATAATTACACTGCAGTATTGATGTAAAATAAAATGAATCGCGCAAGGCGTCACCTTTAAAGGAAAGTTAATGTTTTGCTTTAAGCTAGCGGTCCCACTTTGCGATATTTAGAATGGCGCTTGGACCCTTCTATTGCAGTTTTCGAATGATAGATATTACGAAAAAAGCTCAACCTCTGGTTTCGTCTGTGATCTTTCACGTCCTGCCATTTCAGTTTACTTTTAATTTCTCTCATGCTAATTTGAGCATGCCAATTGCCTAATAGGAATCGCACTGACATATTCTGTATGTTTTCGAGCGTATACACGAGCTCTGTGCTGTATGGATCCACGAAAACACATGCGTACTCCAAGATTGAGCGCACATGAGTGAAATACGTTTGTTCTTTTCAGTTAGATGAAGGTTCACTGAAATTTCATCTCAGAAAGCCAAAAACATATGCATCCGTAAATTTTATGGTGTGAACGTGCCTATTTACCTCTAACCACTCCCTGAATAAACTCCTAGGTATTTATATTCCTCGGCCGTTGTTACAGCAGCATAATTTGCGGTATAAGTATTCAATTGGAATGAAGGTTTTCTTGTAAAGCTGCCGTTAACACACTGTTTACAATCCAAAAACTTTTCCTAATCCGCACACCAGGATGTTATTAAATTCGAATAAAGCTGCAGCTAAACGGATTCACGATCGTTCGCTATAGTCCGGTAAACTACACAGTACTTTTGAACAAAGCTATAGGGCCAAAAGTAATAACAATGCAAAAACCGATTCATTAGTTCATAGGATGAAATGTACTACGCAGAAGGTGATATGGAACACCATCATTTGTTTTTGTGCAGTCCAAGAATATACAGTCCATCACTTTAAGCTTATCTATTGCAAGAGCCAAATCGTGCGTGAACTCAACAATCAGCGTTGAGCAAAAAATCCTGACAAAATCTGTGTCTGCTAGGATGCTGGCGATTATGTTTAACGAAATGAGTCATATCCCAAGAGTAGCTAAGCTCACCTTCAAACATTGGAACTAAATTAACAGCTAGGCTTCGTCACTGACAAGGCTCTGTTGTTATCGCAAATTTAATTTTTTTTTCTAAATAGGCAGTCGTAAAATCCCATGAAGTAACATAGTGCAGTGCATGAAGTTAATCCTACCAATGCACGAGCGAGTCTCTTCTACGTTTATCTCCAACAACATAGTGCAACATTGCTTGTCGCAGTTTAATTGTAAGCAGAATAACTTGCGCTTTTGCTCGCGCTTGCCTTTCTTTCGTGGGGAGTCCTTGACATGGTGACGGTTTAGCTCCTGCGTGGTGGCCGCTTGTTCGACGCCCTTAAAGGCCAGTTATTTTGGTGAACCATCTCCATCTCGGATCGGACATCTCTGCCGGGTCGATGTCTCCAATGCTCTCCATTTCTTTAGGGGGCGAATAGCCTCGAGCTGATGCGTCGACAAAGCCGGCGGCCGAGGCGTGGTAGCGGCGATGAATTGCGAGGCTTAGCTAACCCGTCGGTGTGGCACAGTCTTTTTGTGGCAATAAATGACATTTCGATGGCCTAAAAGGTTCCCTGCTAATGTCCAGTGAGTCCTTGCACCTTGCCCGTTCACCGAGAACACTCATTACTGTTTGACAAACGATGGTCGTTCATTTTAAACGTAGAAACACGGAGCGGATGAAAAACGCGTCCCCGTCGTTCGGCTCCCTAACCGCTTTTTCTCCCCCCAGGAAAAAACCGGTCGGTCTCCTTCCAAACACGTCTGTGCATGAATTCTCGGCGCCCAGGCGCGTGCTGTTGTTCGGCTGTATGCCGTTTGCCGAAAAAAGGACGTATAACGATATACCTTACGTAAGCCGGTCTCCTCTTTAACACCGGTTGCCAAATATTCTGTGGCCATTCGCTTGCCGTAATTCGGCCGAGGACAGCTAACCGAATGAAAAACGTATATTCGCGGGCCGTACGTCGTCCGGTATCCTTCATGACACTGGTTGCCGGAAGAAAACGAATATTCTACCACCGGACGCGCGGTTCACCGTTGAAACAACGAATGCACGGCAGCCGCGCTACGGCCGGTCTCCTTTCGAACACCAACTGCCGCAAGAATACGCATATTCTGTGGCCGGTCGCTTCCCGTGCTTCGGCAGATTACCGCTTCCCGAAGAAAAAACGGATGTCCTAAGGCCGTACTTCGGCCGTTCTCTTTCTCAACATCGGCAGCCGTAAGAGAACTGAATATCTGGCAGCCGGTTAGCTGCCGTTGTGCGTCCGGGCAAGGGCGGACGGAAAAATACCGAAGCGCTGGTTGCCGAATGTTGGCCGTTCAACGCATGATCACTGGCTTCGTGAACCTGGATGCTGGCCGGACATGACAGAAAGCGGCCATAGACGGACCAGTCTCTGGACACACTTTCTGTGCCGCCTGGGTAGGTTGATGCGCAAAGTTAAAAGCCTCAATAAACGCAAGACTTTTAATTTCACCGTGCTGCCATATTATGAATATATCACCTATTCCTTTTTAATACATTGGCATCAACTTTTGAGTTGCGAGGAAGTTTGACTCTAGACTTCCCATAAAGATATTGGCGTAGTTGGGCCCGATTTTGGTTTTATTGACGTTCCGCTTGTCAGGGGCTACGAAGAATTCGCTGGGGGCCGACGAACGAAAGAAAAAAGAAGTACGAACGGAAAGCGGAGAAGACGGCCCTGCAGCGTATACGACACCGCCACAGCTTACGCCGCCAACGCCTCCCCGAGACGCCGCCAGTGTTTATACGTACCATCACGTGGCCCCGAGACGGTGCCAGCGTTTATACGTGTTGTGTGCGTGTGCTTCGGATTTGGGACTCTATCGCTTGGGAGGTTGAACTGAACTTCGTGCGCAGGGAGTCGCCCAACCGCCGCGCATCGCGACGGACGTTCTCAGTGCTGTTTCCCCGATCCGATAACGCAATGTAATCAGTTTTCCTGTCATTAAACAGTTTACTCTCTTTCCAACAAAAGTCCTTGAAAAAACCGGCCACTCTGACACGCTGACTTGCACGTAATTGACACCATCGAAATAAAAATTGTTATGTTCAAGGGTGGTGAAGAAAAGTTTCAAGGGTGAGAGAATCGAAACGTTTTTCACCCTCCGACCGCTCATACGCACATGCTAGAGCGGTGATTCCATCCGCATGCGGACTGTTAGTGTGTAGCGACACGACATCCAGGGTAACAAGTAAACAGTTGTTAGAAATTTCTATCTTCATATAATCCCAGAGAAAATCATTTGTATCCTAATGAAGCATTGAAAGCTGGGGGGAATGTCGTGAATGAGAGAGTTGACATAGCGTGAGAGGTTCTCGGTGACAGTACAAATGTTAGAAACAATAGGGTGACCTGGATAGTTGTTTTTATGAATCTTAGGGAAAAGGTAGAATCTACCGGCTACTGGGCTTAATGGGATAGGAGAACAAGCAGTTGTTTCAGTTATTTCCTGATTTTGAATAAACTCAGAGAGTTTGTCCAAATTCAGTAGGGAGTACTGTGTAGAATGTAGATTCTGATAGTTGTCTATGAACCTCGTGCACATAGCTTTGTCGAGGATCATCATCGCGCCTCCGTTTTTGGCCGGTTTGATTACTGTTTCGGGGCAGCCGGCGAGTTCCTCCACGGCTTTCCTTTCCTTGTTTGTGATGTTACGGCGGAAAGAGATTTGCTTTTAGTATGCTGCTCGTAGATCGCGATGAACGGCTTTAATGTACATGTCGAGGCATGTATCACGCTCCGTGGGCGGTGTCCAGTGATTATGGCTAGGTAATGCAGTTCGGGTTTGGTAGGTTGGCGGATGGTCTTGGCAGTACTCTCGCAGTCTTGCACTTCTGCCGAAGTTATCTAAGTCCTTAAAAAGTCGAAATTCTTCGAAACCGCCACTTGTCGGGCAAAACTTCAGACCTTTTGGCAGGTCGCTCATGTGATCTGGTGACAGGGTAACACTAGAATGGTTCCTCACCTTTCCAGTGAGATTTTTGGAAGCGTTCACAACCTGAGGAGAGGTGACACAAGGCGGATAAAAATTTGGGTTTGCGCTGGCAGACTGACTAGTACGGGCGCTAGTGTTAGCTGGCGAATGGTCAGTATTTGGCGGGTTAATCACGTTAAGGAGGCGATTTTGATGGGCATTCCCAGATAATAGACAGCCATTAGTAGTGGGGCTAACTTTATTCTTACGGGTTTAGTCATTGCTAGGAATATTATCTCGTGAAAATTTACGGATTTTGTTTCGCATATGGCGGATGCCTTTTCGGATTCATAGCTGCGTAGAAGGCATGATTCTCTTTCGCTTAGCTGCTTACTAACAATTTCCCCTTCCTGGCGGAGGGAATTGAACATATTCTCGTAGTGATTTAGAATAATCTGCGTAATATGCAAGGATGCGTTGTCTAGTACCTGTTGCAACATCCTCTTGATGGATAGGGAGAGTTTGGCAGTTGGAGGTCTCAGCCTAACCATCAAACCCATGGAAGCTACCTCGGCAGACAAATACTGTGAAAGTGCGGGAACATGCAAATGGGAACGTGCGCGTTTTTCAGTAATTTTTTTTAATTTTAAGAACTGTTTTGACCCTGGGTAGGAGGCTGCATTACCGGGTTTTCTGTGTCCTCTTCAGTTTGTCGGCGCAGAATATATTTCTTGCAGAGGTTTTACGAGGCATGGGCTGGCTTTGGGGCGTCCGATGGCAGTGCAGATTCGCTGCGTGCGTTTTGGTGCTGGCGCTGGGTGGTATTAACAAGGCAACTCTAAAGGTTCCACCACGACGGGGCAACATACGTTGCGTGGGCTGAAAGTTCAGACAGCACGGAAGAGTGGAGAATCACGGTTTTAAAAAGAAATGAAAAGTATACAATAAGGTATTCAGCAAATTGGGAGACTGGTTCTGACGGAGCCATACAGGCATGAGCGAATTCGGGGGCGATCACCCGCTAATGGAAAGAATAGATAGAGTGCACAAATGTCCATTGCACCGGGAGCTAGCAACTGATTCATAAATAAGTAAGGTACATACATCACTTAGGGTAAAACATTTCCAAGAGGTGGGGAGAACGAGGCCTTCTTCTGAAGAGTAGATAGCGTTATTCAACTGGAATAGGCTAATAAAACTGGTGTATTTGGAGTGGTTCTGTGAATTCTCATGGGAAGGTAAAGGGTAGGAATAATGAACAGTGTGATAAAAATTATGATGTCGCCATTTTAATCAAGCACGTTAGTTTTCCGTACATTTAATTATAACAAGCGTCGCTGACCCAAACGTATATATGAGATGAGATTCCCGAACGTCGAGGTCGTGGTGGGTGTTGACAGTGAACTTGTTGATTTAAGATGTTCAAATGCATGACCGGGACCGTTGGCATGTCTTGACAGGGGCAAAGAATGGCAACTTTTTGCATGAGAGTGGGTATTATGGAAACCTATTCAGAACGGTGTTTCAGTTTGGCCGATCTATTGTTGCCTTCAAACAGTGCAGTCTAGAAGGTGTTCGACATTAGCGGAGTCGCAGTTAAAGTTACCATTTACATTGACGTAGTAGTCTTAAGCCGTGCTGGTGGCGCTCTGTGTAGTGGTTATTTGTGGGCATATTTTACATCGTGGTTAATTACAGGACATGCAACCAGGAGTTCCCGGTCGGTTAATACGAGACTTGGTAAGACAGTCACCTAAATTCTTATTACGCCGGTATACCATGTGAAGTGGTTCGGGGAACATGCTTTTGAGGCGTTCACTTTGAATTACGATATTGTGATCTTTTCTTAGCATTCTCTTGTAGAGAAGGCTGAGTTGGTTGAAACCAGGGTGAAGTGAATTGAAGTGAAGTTTATTTTCCTTTTCATAGAAAAGAGGGGACCGAGGCAAAAGGCGGTTAGGCCTGACGAGGCCTCTGTACTCTAAGCCTGTAAGTAGTACAGATGTAAACGCAAAAACACTTAATACATAGAATGGGCAGCAATCAAAATACGAAAGTAATATATAAACAGTAACACTTACTAGAGTACAAAACATGTGCACAATCATGGGCAAATACAAATTGATACTTGTACGAGTTCAATTTCGTAGATACGGATGAAATAAAGTAAGTCATTCGACTTAATTACTTGTGTGGAAAAGATAGAACAATAGATATATACACTTACATCCATGTACACACATACATACACATACGCATATATATCAAAGACGGTAAGCTGCATTTTTACATTAAAACTTCACCTTCAATCAGATGCTGTTTGGTCTTTTTTTTAACATGTTTCCAGATGGAAAAAACTCATCAGGAAAGGGGAATTTGCTTAGCGCATTGGTACCTGACAACTCAGTTTTTCTTCACCGTAATTTGTTCGCGTTCGCGGAACTCTTAGTTTTACTACGCGAAGATTGTAACCTATGTTGCTATCAGGAACAGAGTACAAGCGATTCTGGTGAATGTATTGAAGAAGCCGCAGATAATACACTCGGTCGGCTTTTAATATGGAGTGTTTTACAAACAATGGTTGCGTGCGTAAGTTTCGTGGTGCACCATAAAATCCCTCAAAAGCCCGCAAGGCTCTTTGTTGCAAGACAAGTAATTTTTGGTAATTGGAAGACGTGGTCATACCCCAAACAAGATTACAATAAAAAAGTCTTGAAAACAACAGGGCATTATACATAGACACTTTTACCCAAACAGGCAGTAGATTAGAAATCCTATAAAATAGGCCAACAATTTTACTTAGTTCAGAAGGAAGTTTGGAAATATGAACAGACCACGAAAGATTTTCAATAAACCACACACCAAGAAATTTTTGGGAAGAAACTTGATTGATTGTTATACAGTCATAATGAATATGTATACAATTAGTTTCCACGGTGGTGATGGGCTTGAAAATATTAAATTTCGTTTTGCTTATATTTAAACTAAGCTTCTTCCTCTGTAACCAATCACGAAGGTTGATTAAATAAGCATTGACCATATTTTGAAGCGCCGGTAATGAACAGGAAGAGAAGAAAAGATTAGTGTCATCAGCGTACATCACCAGATCGGGAGAGTTATGTATGCCGGCTAGGTCATTGATATATGTAATGAATAATAACGGCCCTTGTACTGATCCCTGTGGGACACCATGCTTACCCACCTGTATATCAGAGGATATGTTATTTGTTCGAACATATTCGGACATATTGCTCAGATAACTCCGCAATAGGTTCAACGCAATACCTATAACTCCATAGTTACAAAGTTTCTTAAGAAGGGTTTCATATTGTACGCAATCCAATGCCTTGCGAAAATCTAAAAATAGGCCAAGAGTACATTTTTTGTTTTCAATATTATCAATTATTTTGTCTTTAACAACAGTGCTTGCTCTGTGGCCTTATTTTTCGTGAACCCATATTGTGCATCAACAATCACATTATATTTGTGCAGAAAATCGGCTATCCTAGAATTGATAATACCTTCAAACATTTTTGACAACACAGGCAGAACAGAAATTGGTCGGTAATTCGACAGTTCGTTTAAATTGCCTCCTTTATGTACTGGAACGACTCGGGCCAATTTGAGATCTTCAGGAAAAACACCAGTTGACAGCATTAGATTTGCAATGTGTGACAAGACATCGCATATAACGGGGCAAACGTGCTTTAACGGGGTCACCTATATATCATCGTACCCTGCAGATACGTCATTTTTAAAGAAAGGATCAATGTAGCTACTTCTTGAGGAGTTGTGGGCGCGACTATTTTAGAATTGAGTAGAACTGAGGGTGTCAAACCGGAACCGGAAACGAACCGAAAACCGGAACCGAACTAGAATTTCTACCCAGAACCGGAACTGAACCGGAACCGTATCTTTTCCGCCATTTTGGGACTGAACCCGAACCGGAACGAATCGAAGGAACCGTTCCGAACCAGTCCCGGACCTCAGAAATATGATTTCTAGTGTTCCATTTCAGTACCCTACGTTGCGTCCGAAGATATTTTGCTACTCGCCAGACACAATTATGAAATATCTTGCGTAGTCTGCAGTTCCGAAGGCCCATAATGTTCTCTTCTAATTATTGCCCTCAAATTAATGTAAAGTTGTCCGTATATACTATCAGTTTGAGGTAGGTACTGCCCATCTCTCCCAATTATCTTTTACATTTACCATAACCTAAGTTATAACGCATATTACGAGGTAACATATCATGAAATATTCTTCATGGTTTCTATCTGCATGGTGTTTAAAATCGTATAACGTTTTCAATGTGTTGTTAATTCGGATGCATCACTGTCCGCTTGTGAAGGCCTTTAGGGAAACCATCAACATTAAATCGATATCTTCCACGTATTCTAGTTTGAATGGGCAGTTATATACAAACAGCGCTGAGACACAAACACTCGCAGTTCTCAAAATTAACGTCACTTTTTCTTGTATACAGTGCCGTTGTGTCCTTTGGTTGCTGCTCTAAGAGAACATAAGATATAATTAAAATGAGGAATCCTAATTTACACTTTCAAAGTATGTTTGATATCATTTTCATGTTATCTTGAATCTGCTCAACCTTACACTTAAGAGGCGGATGGATTGAAGTCGATTAGTGCGGGTTAGCGTGTAGACTGGGGTGATTTAGGTGAGTGATGAGCTAATGTGAATTAGTGGGACTGATGTGTTGATTAATTTGGATTAAAAGAATTAGCAGGTCAGTTAAGGCGGATTCGACGGTCGGACCAAACATGATATTGCCGCGAACCATGCATTGGGTTTGTTTATTTGTGTTTTGCTTTTACCGCCCGGCTGCACCTGTCTGTGTTATCTCCGTGCTAAGGGAAGCGCGTGTTCCATTCTTTCTGTGCTGTATGTGTTATCTGTTCTGATAGGGAGAGCATTCCGAACAGCCCGGAATAATCTTCTTGCATCTACAATGTTCTCGATGCGAATCGACGGTTCCAGAACCACGCGCGCCGAAAGATCAAAAGCCTGCAGAGCAGACGCCGGGGCATTCCGATTCTGCGACGCTCGCCGACGCAAGTCACTTTGTTGACCGCTGCTTCGCCGCCTCTGTATTCTTTTGAGTTGTTAGGGGAGCAATTCCTTCAAGACAACTGCGTCGTCCTTGGCTTCGTGACATCTGGTGGAGGTGCGGGGTACTCACCCTTTATGCTCTCTACGACATCTGGAAGCCGCCAAGCTAGCCCAACCAGAGAAAGCCGCCGACTGCAAGGAGTACAACCCGAGTTCGGTCTCATGCCAGAAGGGCCCAAGAGAAGGAACGCTGCAACCAACACCATGGTACAAGAAACAACGTCGCCAATCGTGCTGCACCAGCCCCGGGAACCGCCATCGTTTCGGGGAGCCCCCGCTGAAGACCCAGAGGAATGGTTGGAGAAGCTGGAGCGCGTGCGGATGTTCAACAGGTGGGACGATGTAGAAACCTTCCGGCATGTTTTCTTTTTCTTGGAGGATGCAGCTCGAACTTGGTTCGAAAACCACGACAGCGCCTTGACCGACTGGACGCAATTCAAAAGCGAGTTTCTTAAGACCTTTACGACCATGGTGAGAAAAGAACGAGCTGCGCTTTTACTGGAAACTCGAACGCAACACCCGAACGAAGGAGCAGTAATCTTGGTTGAGGAAATGAAGCGACTTTTTCGCCGTGCGGACCCAGGAATGACGGAGGAAGAGAAACTACGGTTTCTGAATCGAGGTGTCAAGCAAGAGCTCTTCGCGTGCCTTGTTCGCAACCCCCCCCCCATGACCGTGCCCGAATGCGTGTCTGAGGCCGCCGCGATGGAGAAGACGCTCGAAATCCGAACGATGCAGTACGACCGCCCAATCAATGCGCTGGTTTGGGAGACGATTGGTGCCAGCGCTATTAACTCCGACTAACTGCGCGACACCATCCGCGCATTGGTAAGGGAGGAGCTGCGGAAACTTTTCCCGAGGACGACACCACAACCTCAAGTCACTTCACTGACCGACGTGATCCGGGAAGAAGTACAGCAGGCTTTGGGTACTTCTGTGCCGTCCGAAGCAGCCCGCGAGCCCGAGGCTATGAACTACTCTGCGGCTGTTCATCGACCCCGCCCTGCTCCAACACGCCGTCAAGAGGCCCCACCGTACCGCCATGGTACAAGAAATCATGGTACAAGATACCTCTGGCGAAGCACCGGATAATAACCGAGGATGGAGCCCGACCTACCCGACAGTCACCGTACCGCGTCTCTTCCCGCGATCACGAAGCCATCCGGACTCAAGTCGACGACATGCTGAACGACGACATTATACAGCCATCGAAAAGTCCATGGGCTGCGCCGGTCGTACTCGTGAAGAAAAAAGACGGTACACTCAGGTTCTGCGTTGACTACCGGCGATTGAACAAGATCACCAAAAAGGACGTGTATCCCCTGCCACGAATCGACAACGCCCTCGACCACCTCTGCCATGCGAGGTACTTCTCATCGATGGATCTGGAGACAGACTACTGGCAAATTGAAGTGGACGAGAGAGATCGAGAGAAGACTGCATTCATAACCCCGGACGGCCTATACGATGCATTTTGGAATGACCAGATCTGGAAACTGTCTTGAAAGGGCAATATCTCATCCTACGTTTTTTTAGTTTAAAAGTGGCACAATGTACAAGTAAGACTGCTATTGCGATTACTGTTCTACCCGGTACACGCGCGCGCTTATAGAAAATCTCGTACCTCTGCACGGAATTTTTCTTTGATTTTCTCATCGTTCTTGGAAGAAGCAAGGAACGAGTTCAAAGTGATGCCGTTTGGGCTATGCACGCCAGCAGCAACGTTCCAAAGAGTTATGGACACGGTGCTAGCTGGCCTGAAGTGGCACACCTGCCTCGTATACCTCGACGACGTTGTGGTATTCTCCCGGACTTTCGACGAACACCTCGCAAGGTTGCAGTCTGTGCTCGAGGCCATCCGTACGTCGGGGTTAACGCTGAAGTCTGAAAAGTGTCTCTTCGCGTACGAGGAACTGAAATTTTTGGGCCATGTCGTCAACGCCGCGGGAGTCCTGCCTGAACCGGCGAAAACTTCAGCCATAGCGAACTTCCCAAGGCCGAAAGATAACAAGGGCGTGCGCAGATTTCTTGGATTGTGTGCATACTACCGGCGCTTCGTCGCAAACTTCGCACGCATTGCAGAGCCGCTCACACGCTTGACGAAAGATAGCACCCCTTTCAGCTGGGAAAACGACCAAGAAAAGGCATTCTGCGAGCTGCAAAAACACCTGCAAAGGTTGCCCGTGCTCGCTCCTTTCGACGAAAACGACGAAACGGAAATACACACTGACGCCAGTGATATAGGCTTGGGTGCCGTCCTTGTCCAAAAACAAAGCGGGTGCGAAAACGTAATCGCCTATGCCAGCCGTGGTCTGTCGAAGGAGGAGAAAAACTACTCTACCTCCGAAAAAGGGTGCCTGGCTATTATATGGGCCATTTCAAAATTTCGCCCATACGTGTATGGCAGACCGTTCAAGGTTGTAACAGACCACCATGAGCTGTGTTGCCTCGCCAATTTGAAGGACCCCTCTGGCCGTCTTGGGCGGTGAAGTTTGCGCCTGCAAGAGCTCGACGTTACAATCGTCTACAAATCCGGCAGGAAACACTCCGACGCCGACTGCCTGTCCCGCGCCCCTGCCGACCCACCACCACAAGACTCCAATGTAGACAGTGCGTTCTTCGGTGTTGTTACGGAGAGCGACCTAGCCGCCCAGCAGCGTGCCGACCCCAACTTGCGTGTAATGATCGACTACCTCGAAGGACGAAACGTCGCTGTGCCTGGAGCATTCAGCCTCAAAAACTCCGTCCTCGTGAAAAAGAATTTCAGCCCCGGAACAAGAACAAATTATCTACTTGTCATCCCCGCAGACCTTCCTGACGAAACTTTGGAAGCGTCCCATGGCGACCTGTCTTCCAGACATCTCGGCACAGCTCGCACTATTGCAAAAATTAAGGCGAAGTACTTCTGGCCCCGCCTTACATCCGACGTGACCCACTACGTTCGGAGTTGCTGGGACTGCCAGCGACGAAAAACACCGCCGACAAGACCCGCCGGACTTCTGCAACCGATCACCGTCCCGTCGAGGCCCTTTCAACTGATTGGAATGGACCTTCTAGGCCCGTTCCCGACGTCACGATCGGAGAACAAGTGGATTGTCGTAGCGACAGACTACATGACGCGCTACGCAGAGACCGCCGCTCTCCCGCGGGGGACTGCACAAGAAGTCGCCAAGTTCTTTATAAACCAAGTTGTGCTGCGACATGGAGCCCCTGAAGTCCTCATCACGGACCGCGGAACGGCCTTTACCGCGGAGCTGATGCAAGGAATCTTACGCTACAGCAACAGAACGATGGACGACGGCGTACCACCGCCAAACGAACGGACTAACGGAACGTCTGAACAAGACGATTGCGGATATGCTGTCCATGTACGTCGACGTTGAACATAAGACTTGGGACGAAGTCCTCCCGTGTGTCACGTTTGCGTACAATACAGCGGCGCAGGAAACTACGCAGATGACACCGTTCGAGCTTGTCAACGGAAGACGACCGACTACGATGCTCGACGCCATGCTTCCGCATGTAGAAGACGACGACCTCTACGCCGACGTCCAAGGATACCTTCAACGTGCGGAGGAGGCCCGCCAGCTCGCTCGAGTTCGTATAAGCGACCATCAGCTGGTGGATGCCGGCCAATACAACCTCCGACGCCGAGACGCCGAGTACCAAACAGGGGATCGTGTGTGGGTTTAGACTCCCATCCGACGACGCGGACTGAGTGAGAAACTTCCGCGACGGTATTTCGGACCCTACCAGATTTTGCGACGTGTTGGCCAACTTACCTACGAAGTGATCCCCGATGGTGACTCCGGCACATCACGACGACGTACGCGGCCCGACGTCGTGCACGTGGTTCGCTTAAAACCTTTCTACGGACGATGACGAACTTTTATTTTTATTTTCGGACTGTCGCTTATGTTAGCATCGGGTCGATGCACTCTTAGAGGGCGGGTAATGCCGCGAGCCATGCATTGGGTTTGTTTATTTGTGTTTTGCTTTTACCGCCCGGCTGCACCTGTCTGTGTTATCTCCGTGCCAAGGGAAGCGCGTGTTCCATTCCTTCTTTCTGTGCCGCATGTGCTATCTGTTCTGATAGAGAGAGCATTCCGAACAGCCCGTAATAATCTTCTTGCATCTACAATGTTCTCGATGCGAATCGACGGTTCCAGAACCACGCGCGCCGAAAGATAAAAAGCCTGCAGAGCCGACGCCTGGGCATTCTGATTCTGCGACGCTCGCCGACGTAAGTCACTGTGGTGACCGCTGCTTCGCCCGCTCTGTATTCTTTTGAGTTGTTAGGGGAGCACAAGTTTGCTCCAATAAACTTGTTTCTCCTTCAAGCCAACTGCGTCGTCCTTGGCTTCGTGACAAAATCTTTGGGGTCCTTGGCATTTAGAAATTTTGCAGCGTTCTCCTTCTCGACCAATCAGAAAATTTTGTGACGCACAAAGTAGCCAAAGAGTTCGGTGACGACCGCCTAAATGCTATAAAATGTCTGTCTTCATGGTCGTATTGCGCTATTATGTTGTTGCTATATTAAAATTGACATGTCGCACTAAAGGTAATAACTAATTGTCTAATGCATATTTTATAATCATCAAAGGGTTTTGAAAACGTGTGTATAGGTGAGTATATGAAAGAAACTAAACTGCAAGAAAAAAAGGGAGAAACGATCAACTGGTTTGATGCAAGAGGCGCCCGATAGCATTCTTCAATACCTTTTCTTTCTTTGTGTTACCGTTCTGCAGCCCCCCACAGGTGTAGCATATCAACCAGCGAACACAGCCCCCTCTAAGCTGAGGAAGCGGCGATAGGACATGCGCTAAGCCAAAGTGGCGCGAATACTCTCATAACAGACTCTTAGCAGGAGTGTCCCAACTTTGCCAGCGGTCGATTGTATGTTACAACACTTCCGATGATCAATCAGAGACCACGAGCGAGGCCAGTCAAGATTGTATGGGCACCAGCTCATACTGGCATCCCTAGCAAACAAGATCACTAACGTCGTGGGTCGAGATTTGACATGCCTAGCCAGCGCTGATGAAGCCCGGCCCGAGTGCATGCATCCTGCAGTCACAGACCAGGAAGTTACTCAGCACTATGGCCTCTTCCATAACACGTATTCCTCCCTGCACAAATCGCTACCGATTAACCAGGAAAGATTACTCCACCCTGTGGGCATACACCTTCCCACACAACACCAGACTTCACTTCTCTCCATTCTCAAAGCAACTCTCTCCATTTCGTTGCTTATGTGGAGAGCCTGGGAACCTCATACACATAGTAGTCGGCTGCGACAAGTGTGCCGTAGATCCATCCAACCTCCACGTTTCCATAGAGAATTGGAGACAGCCATGGCCAGCTCCGGCCTAGAAGATCAGTTGCTCTTGAAGGAAACGGCTGTCGATTCTGCCCCCTCGAATGAGGACGCCTCTCTGAAACATTGACTCGATTGAATTAAACGTCATTCCCTCTCTCTCTCTCTCTCTCTCTCTCTCTCTCTCTCTCTCTCTCTCTCTCTCTACAAGTGATCATTACTGCTGCTTGTAACTTCACTTCGCTATCATCTTTACTAGAGCCCAATCGCTGTCACCAATCGCTGAAGGGCCATTAGCAAGTTCCTATCACCGGTGGTTACCTATCCAATGCCGTCCTACACACCCCGTCCAATGAGTCTTTAGAGTGCGCTGCTGAGCACACACCCGCGGTTTAGATTCCCGGCCGCGGCGGCCGCTTTTCTGATGGAAGCGAAAAGCGAAAACGTCCGTGTGTCCAAAATTTCGGCGCACGTAAAGATCCCCAGGTGGTCAAAATGAATCCGCAGCCCTCCGCTATGGCGCACCTCGTGGTCAGCGTTGCGTCGGCGCGTTAAACCAATAAATAAATAAATAAATAAATAAATAAATAAATAAAAAAATAAATAAATAAATAAATAAATAAATAAATAAATAAATAAATAAATAAATAAATAAATAAATAAATAAACAAACAAAAAATAAATAATTAAATAAATAAATAAATACAAAAATAAATAAATAAACAAATAAATAAAAAGACAGCAAATAAATAAATCAACCCTTTCGATAAACGCTTTCACTCTTGTTCGCATCTGGAAGCATTGCGAAAACTATAGCTATTGCCAGCACAGAGCAACAGTGCGTGATTTGCTCATCGCTGCGAATACACCTCCCGTTCCTGCTTCGCGTTTGTGGCTTTTTTAAGTGGCTATCAAATGCGTTCTATTTTGCAACTTAAGGAAAGCCGGCAAACAGCCGCTACACCGCGGTAATGATGTTTTTCAGCGGTCGAAGAACGCGAAGACCGGGAAGGAGAGAAAAATATTTTGAGCAAGTTTCTAGGTTATCTGACGAGGAGAGAACTGTAATTTTTGGCTGAGGCACATTGCGACCTCATTATCTAATGTGTTGGTTTACTACTTTCTGGAAGCACTCAAGATTTAGCAAAAAGTTAAAAAAGTGTTGCAGTGTCGATATGTTTGGCGAAGACAAAATATTTGGACAAAGAAACCTTCATTAGGATTTTGTTTTTATGCCGACGTAATAAGGAAACAAAAAACGAGCACAAAAATTAACAGAAAAAAACACGGCAGCTTTTTTTCTTTGAACCCACTTGAACCCGTTTGAACCGGTTCGAACCGGTTCGAATCGGAACGGAATGTTGCTCTGGAACTGAACCCGAACCGAACCCGAACGGCTTGAACCCGAACCCGACCCGAACCCGAAAAAATTCCGGTTCGACAGCCTGGTTAAAACTAAGTTTGTTGGCGGGTTAACGTTCGCGGCTATTTTCTTAAAGATTTCGTTACGGTCTATTAGTTTGCCTCGAACAATAGCGTCCTCAATAAATTGTTGCGGGTATTTTTATTCAGGACGGGGCGGTCTTAAGTTTTCGAAGCCTATGTTAAAGTATGCTTGGTTTGTTCAAGTTCTCCTAAAACGTTAGGCTTGGCTGTAAGGTATTGCTGTCTTGCAGTGCGTGACATGGCTATTTTGACAGTGTAATTACTGTAGCGTTCACATCGATATACATACGGTTTGGTTTGAAGCCGACGTTGGGAAGTGCTAATGGTGACGTCCAGAAACTTACATTGTGTCCGAATAAGAATGAGGAAGAGAAATACTAGACTGGGCTGTGTTAAATGTCTCAATTAAGTTGAGGAGCTCCGAAACACCGTGTGGCAGATCATGAATATGTCGTTAATATGCATTTTACAGTGCAATGGATATAGATTTTGAGTTGCAAGAAAGTTAGATTCAAGGCTAGCCATAAAGATATGGGCGTAGTTGGGTCCAATTTTAGTTCCCATTGGCGTTTTACTTACGCACGTAATGAACTCCATCACACTCAAAATTGCTATGTTCAAGAATACGCCTAAGGAACGTTTGGAGGGTGGAAGAATCTATTAGTTTGTCGCACGATGACTGCTCATAGCAAGCGTTACAGAGGTGATGCCTTCTTCATCGGGGATGTTAGTATACAGTGACGCAACATCGAGGGTGACTAGGAGGCAGTTATCAGGAATTTCAACTTTTGGGATGTCTCAGAGAAAATCTTTGGTAATCCTAATGAAGGAGGGAAACCTGGGTGAAATGTCGCAAAGGAAATTATCCACAGAGGGTGATCCCAACCTTGTGAATCTTATTGAGAAGATAGATTATACCGGTTACAGGGTGCGAAGGGACCAGGGAACGAGTTGTAGTTTAATTTATTGTTTAATTTTTAACAATCTCAGCAAGTTTATTCTTGGCGATTTGGCTATACTCTTGAGTGTGATCATCGGTAGTGCTTTGTAGAACGTCCATACAGATAGTTGCCCATTGGTCTCGTAACATAGTCGGTTTTGTCAATCATTACGATGGCGCCTCCGTTATCGCCAGGTTTAATAATCTGTTCGAGACAGCCTGCGAGTTCCTCTGGAGCTTTCTTTTCGTTGGTAGTCATGTTGTGGTGGAAAGAATATTTGTTTGGTATGTTTTCGCACATCGCGTTGTACAGCGTTGATGTACTAGTCGAGACAACTATCACCCTGTGTCGGAGGGGTCCAGTGCTTTTAACTAGATAGGGTGCTTCGGGATTCCTCCGTCGCATGGGTATTGTAGAAGAATTCTCGTAGCCTGATGTTTCCGGTATAATTATCTACGGCCTTAAAAAGTTGAAATTCATCAAAACCACTCGCAGACGGGCAAAATTTTAGACAAGACGTTCATCTGAACTCGGAAGAGCGTTACGCTTGAAAGGTTCATTACTTTCCCGGGAAGATTTTCTTTCTTGAAGGCACACAAGGGAAAATTATTATTACTGGTGTTTAATTGAACTGTTTGGAGTGCAGTAGTCGAAGTATTTATTATAGCCGTAGTTACATTATCGGTTTATGTCAGAGTGGAGGCCGTTACTAGTGCCGGAGTGTAAATATTATATGCGTGTGGCCAGTGGTGTAAATTTTATCTCCGTAAAATTTGTGGGCTTTTGTTCGGGATCTGAACCATTTAAGCAACTGCTTAAATGGTTCAACTCTCTTTTGCTTAGTTTCTGTCGGAGTAGTTCCTCTTTTTTTCGGAGAGAATGGGCAGTAGTTTCGTAGTATTAGAGATATTTTTCTTTTTAATTGTAAAGATGCTTTATCGAGTACCTGTTTCACTTTTTTATGTTGTACGGGAAGCGGTCGGTAGTAGCAGGTTGTATTCTAATCCTGAGACCCCTCGCAGCAACCATGGCTGCCAAATACTGTGCAACCGCGGAAACCTGCAATTCCGAACGTATGCGCTTTCAGTGATAGTTCTTACATTTAAAAACTCTCTGGAAATGGGAAGGAGGCCGCGTTACGTGTTTTTTTGTGTTATAATCATTAGTTCTATGTCTATATATTTACATACTGATAAGTACCCACAAGCCTCTAAATGAACGTTTAATTTGCGACTTCCAAGCCAAGGCGACGACGACGACGAACGAGTGATACCCGGAACGCATCATCATCAGTCTTTCTGGCACCTCGAGTGCTTCTCGGTCAAGAGCATCCTTCTCCGCTGCTTCTTCTATTAGCTTCTTAGTAAACCTCACCAACACCCCCAACGCGCATTTTCTTTACGCGACACTGGTGAAGGTTCCTCGGCACGACTACCCCATGCAAAGGGTCCTTTCGGACAGCCTGGAACGGCCTCATCCTGTCCATACACCTGTCCATCGGGCTAGTCGTCGCCAACGCGGACTGTCTCCAGAGTGCGGTTACCTTGACTTCACCGCACCTAGACGTCAAGGCGCTGAACCCCAAGTAATGGGGCAACCGCGTACCTCCCAGGTAACTGTGCAACAGCCACGTGTGCCGGCAATTTTTCACGGTGAGGGGTTTCAGGACGTCGAGGACTGGCTGGAGCAGTTTGAGCGGGTCGCATCGTTCAACCAGTGGGACGCTCGTCAAAAGTTGCATCAGATCTATTACTCGGTCGAACATAGTGCAAGTACGTGGATGGAGAACCGCGAAGCGAGGTTATCTACTTGGGAGGAATTTCGCCAGGAGCTGCTGGAGTCATTCGCCAGCACCGACCGCTTTGACCAAGTTCAGCGCCTTTTGGAGTCTTGCATCCAAAAACCGAACGAGACTGTGGCGATGTTTGCAGAGGACATGGTCCGCCTCTTCCGGAGAGCCGACCCTGAAATGTCAGAGCAGAAGAAACTACGGCATCTAATGCATGGCTTCAAGAAACAACTGTTCGCTGGCCTCGTACTAAATCCACCCCGCACAGTGAGGGATTTAATTAGGGAGGCCACAGCCATCGAGCGCGCCCTGCAAGACAGATACCGGCAGTATGACCGGGTTACCGGCGGTTCTCCATAAGCTACTGCTGCAGCGATTGCATCCAGGGATAGGTTACTGCGTGAGCTCGTGCGATCGATAGGGAGAAACTACAGCTGCACTGAATAGGCTCTTCAGAGCCTTCACATGCTTCTGTCGCCGACATCCTCGGTCAGGAGATCCGGCAAGCCTTGGCCATTCCGGAAAGCCAGCCGCAGCAGCTCCAACCAAGGTCTGTGTCGGTTGTCTGTCGTCACCCACCTGTACCGACTATTCCAGAGCCTGAGCGTGTGCCCCAGATTAATTCCTGGCATCAGGGAGTGCACAGCAGCCCGCATGCTCGGCCTCGAATGGGAACTTCAGCTGGACGACAGGTACGGAAGTTCGACGTCTGGCGCAGAAATGACAACCGGCCGATGTGTTTTCACTATGGCCAAGCAGCCGGTATCTACCACCGCTGCCCGTACCGTGAAATTGGGCTTTCCGGATTCGCTCCCACGGCTCCGCGCCCTAGCATTGGGCAAAGTCCCCCTGCTATCAGGAATACTTTGATGTGAAACGAGACCTTCAGCCGAACCGTCGACCACGTTCACCATCCCCAGCGAACGACGTCTCCCCTCACCATCGAAAATTTGGCGGGATGCTGCGAGGCAGATCCCCAAGCCCTGGGCGAGGAAACTAAAAGCAGACCTCTGGCGGCAGGGTTGCTGGTAGCCCACCTACGCAAGACATTCAAAACCGCTCAACGTCTGCGACGGAATAGGATACCACAAGAATGTCTTTCGCCGAAGCTGGAAGCGCCGAACTCGTAATTTGTATAGATTGACATGAAGTGGTTTCTCCGATTGACACCAGTGCAGACTACTCTATAATTAGTCAGAGCCTCGCGGATCGGTTGAAATAAGTGAAGGTGCCGTGTTCTGGTCTTCAGATTCAATCTGCTGGAGGCCATTTAATTACTCCAGTGGGGAAGTGCACCGCCAGAATCACCATTGGTGACGCTGATTTTCTCGGCGGTGTCGTGGTCCTCGCGTAGTGCGGCAAGGACCTTATTTAAGGGATGGACGTTTTAGGGGAGTACAACGCTGTGATCGACGTTGGTAAACACCTCATTACATTCTCGTCGATCCACCGCCTACCAGAACTCGGAGCATACCGAGCGCCGTTGCGGGTTATTGACGAGGACCTAGAACATACCACCGTGGTCCTTAATGCTAGTTTCAGTTCACTGCGACAAGTCCAGCTCTGTTGGTGGCATAGCAGAGCGAATCGATGAACTTTTATTGCATCATGGCATCGCAGTTACTCGAGGCGTGTTGCACTTAGCGGATGGCCATGCTGCATTGCTGCGTACTAACTTCAGCAATGAACGCCGACATGTCGCAAAGGCACGACAGTTGCCTATATCGAAGACATAGCTGATTGCGAAGACTGCTTTGCGTTACAAGGCGCCGATGCCATCATCGATGTCAACTCCAGCTTGCCTCTAAGTGAACAACAAGCCCTCCTCACGTTTCTGACGACCTTCAAGGACTGTTTCTCTTCGACATCTGGCGTGCATCAAACTCCACTTACAAAACATCGCATCGGTGTGGATGATAACGTGAGGCCACTTCGTCAGGATCTCTATCGTGTCTCTGCGAAGGAATGGGACGCCATTCACAGTCAAGTGGTGCTGATGTTGCGCGATGATGTCATCCAGCCTTCTCAAAGGCCGGGGGCATCACCCGTCGTTCTGGTCAAGAAGAACGGCACATTGCGATTTTGCGTTGATAACACAAATTTTAATCAAGTGACAAAGAAGGACGTGTACCCGAAAAGATATCAATCTTTTCGGGAAGACGGAAATTATTCGCCCCAGCTTGGCATGCACTTCTGAGCTAGGACCGAAAAGAAAAATACATAAGAATACTTTTAGAAACGATAGGTAAACTTGGTTCTAAAATGCAAATTTTTTGGTTGGTCGTTTGCTTGCCTATCTCTCTCTCTCGAATCGTCTGCCTAGGGAAAACATAAAAACATTTTGAACGAGAAGCTTTTGCAGTGAAAACATTTTCGTACTAGTGAAGTCGGTAGCTTACTACAGTGCTGTCAAAATTGCTAACATAAAGAAAGTATTGGACATGATTGAAGCCAAAAACAAATGCATCAGTGATTCTAGCACTTTTCTTTTGTAAAAAATTGCGTAGGTGTACTTTTCACCACCTCCGAGGCGAAATACCAAGATAAAAACAAATATATATCCACAAAGAACAAAAAGCACCCCTGAAAGCTTCAGCTTATGGCTCGAGGTCCAAGCCAAAAAGTAAAAAAAATGACTCCAATCTACACTCTAATGGTTGGACGGTATATATTTAAATGACACTCTCAACAATTACCCATGTTGAGTCAGTGCAAAGAGTGAAACCAGAGACTCTGCCAGCCGTTACCTGGGATTCGTGGTGGCGGCGTCCCTAATGGAGCAGGGTCGGCCAAAGAAAACGGCGACTAGCGACTTTGAATGGACGAGGAAAACGGCGGAACGCCCGGCTATAGCGCCATCTCTCTCACTGACTCCCCTCTGTCTTGTTTCATGTGTCCCCTCCAAAATGCACCTTCCCATGTGTCAGACGCTGAATCCGCAGCACTGTTTGTCTCCCGATTTACAGGTGTGGGCGTAGTTTATGCGGCACGCCGACGGGCTCTCACTCCGCTAGTTTTTGGGCCGAGGTTCGGTCCCTTTATTGGCAGTGGTTTTTTTGGGTACCCTGGGTGTAGCCAGTACCCAGTAGTAGCATGGGATTTTGTGTACCCAAGAGTAGCCTGGGAGTTCTCTGCTGCAGCGGACACGAAAATTTCCTTGGCTGGGTAGAGTGCAACTGCTTCACAGTAAACGGGGCCCCAAAAGGTTGGGCTGAATTATTGAGTGGAATTCAGGAAATGTGAATTGGGATCATGGGAGGACCGAGGGATGAGAGGAGAAGGTTAGCTGGGATGGAGGAGTATCCGTTACGTGGCAAGAACGGCAGAAGTTTGCCGTCTCTCGACGTTTCCCTGAAAAGGGTATGCACAGGTGCCGTCATAAGTAATTAGAGCACGGGAGCGGTGGCCGAACCGTATCGGAGCGCCGTGTAGCTGCACGGGCGGTAAATAGAAGGACGAAAACTCGCATACGCGCCTCCCGAAGGCGATAGCCCATCTATACCTCTCAAACATCCTTTTTAACCTGCATTCGAGCATTGTTCGCAGCATAGCGGTCTCGGCGACGGCGCTGATAGCAGGGACGCATCTGGGAGCGTCTCTGGTGCGGGGCCAGCAAGTGCGAGCTGCCGGAGAAGCGGCGCGCTATCACAGGAGTTTGCAGTGAGTTTTTCATTAAAATATTTTTAGGCAGTCCAGCAGGTCTCGGCGGCCCTACGTTTGCAGCGACCGAGCGACCCCACAGAGGGGAGGGGGAGCGGTGGTTCTCTCCGACCCGAGCGGGGAAGCAGCGGCGTAGATCCTTGGGTCAAGCCGGGACGACGTCTAGGCCGCGTCACGGCTAAAATGAACCTCTCGTGAGAAGGTAGTCTGAAACCGCTCTGCAGGCGACTAAACAAAGTTGCTCTCTCTCTCTCTCTCTCTCTCTCTCTCTCTCTCTCTCTCTCTCTCTCTCTCTCTCTCTCAGGTGTGTACGGTATCGCCGCCATCGCCGAGACCAGTATGATGCGATTAATCCTTGAAGGCAGGTTTAAGAAGTGGTTTGCGAGGTATAGATGTGCTATCGCCGTAGGCAGACGCGAATGCGCGTATTCATCCTTTCGTTTACCGCTCGTGCAGCTACACGACACTCCGTTGCGATTCGTCCACAGCTCCCGTGCTTCAATTAGTTCTGACGGCACCTGTACCCTTAAAACTAAGGCTTGTGTAGGATGTATTATGAGGGAAGTATTATGCTAATATTAGCTACCGCGAAGAAATTTCGTATAGCCTCAAAATGCAGCAAGGAATAATAGAATCGTCAAGTATTTGCCGTAAATTTTTAGAGACAGCAGTTATTCGCGTATTGTCGTCTCACCTACGTCTGACAACAGCATATCGACCGACGTGCATCTATACACAAACATCCACTGAATCGGTTGCGATTTGAAATGATCAACTCTATTCTCTCACTTTGGCCCCAATTGATTCCACTCTTGTGAAATGTAAGCACTATATAACGGCGAGGCAAAATGTGTAAGCTAAAAAAAGCGTTTCTGAACTGCTATAATGAATGCCTTGTGAAACATGCCCTAACGCAAGCTCTAGAATGTCAACTACGTAAATTATAAAAAGTCGTTGGGAGTACATCGAAAACAGTCAGCCCCCGAGTAAGCAAACAGCCACTTTGCAATGTGTACATTTTTGCGGGAAGAGCTGCGTTTGGTGTTGAAGAAATACCGCAGCCTTTAGAACAATTCTACATAAAGAAGAAAAGCAACAAAACGACACGACAATATGGTCCACAGAAGAGGTTGCTGAGGTCTTTAGCTTGAATTGAAATAGACTATTGACGCTTCTCCCGCGTCTAAGCGCTTACGGACCGTATCACTTCCATGCGGGACTGTGGGATTATTATGGGTTGCTGTACGCTAAGTTTGTCAAGAGAGATTATTCCCCCCCATACTTTGTTGTGACGGCAGTAACTACACCGTCGATAACTTCGACCTTGAAATATATATTATCGGGCACGTCATTTAATGATTCCACGCTCGTGACTACGTGTTTGTATTTACAGACATCCTAGGCACTGTTTTATACAAGCATGGCAATCAATAGTAAAATATGAGACATGATTCGAAGTATCCACTGCAGGGCGCCCTGCAATTTTATCAAGAAATCCTTCACTAGTATGCAGTTACCGCTTGTCCCGTAGCCCCATCCGGGAATGTGTCAGTAGAAAGAAGTCTAGAAGTATGTTTCTCAAAGTGGGATTGTAATTACATGCACCTTCAGAAAAATTTGGAACGTATGGTTTCGGACTCTACGAAGATGTGTAACGTATACCAATATCTCCACAGAGCTGTGTTCGTGCGTCCGATATCGCTTGCAAACAAAGCCGTTATGGACCCGCATTCGTCCCGAAACTTTAGTATTAGTAGCACCACGCCCCCCCCTCCCACCTCATTGTTCTATCGTGGCAGAACGTGAAAGCGACTAGGTTTCTAACGCAAATGCTCCTCTCAAATTGCGGTCATTGGTCGCAAAACTACAGTAGTACAAGTCGGGATGATACATAAAACCGGAATAGCGCTGACGGAAGTTCCCTCTGCACTATTCGGCAGACAACCGTCTACCCTCCGTAGAGTGCACGAAGGTAAGACAGCTTCTTTAAGAATGAGCCAGCTAGATATTTCTCCGGCCAGCAAAACCGCATCAAACCTCTGACGCATACTCTCATTCACGCACCGCAATTCAAGGGCGCAGGGACATTATCGCCCATCACTTGGCAGACGAACGGAGAAGAGTAGCAAATCGGGCAATCCGAATGATATCTTGAGTAGATCCCGGGCTATAGAAAAGATTGAGGGCGCCCACAACATAGAGGGAAGAAGTAAGGTGGGAGTTCTCTTCATTTTTCCGAACTCTGACAGCAGCCAGGCAGTGGCGGCGTATTCGTCCATCTCGAAGGCCCGGAATTCAACCACCGTGTGTGGAATGACCTGCTGCTCTCCCACATCTGCGAGGAAGTGACGTTTGGCGCTTGAAGTTTATTGTTGCATGGGCTCAATATCGGCAGGCTTAAAAAAATTTACTCGCATTTTCACACACACCGGTTTACCAATGGCTCTGCATCATTGGGTTCTGGAGGGTGCAGGACTGATGTGGATACCACACTGCTGACTGTTACATTCCAAGGCGCAGTGCCTAATCGGTAATTATCAGTTCTGCCCTGCAGGTGACGAGGTTGTCCCTGTACCCTTGCGGAGCGATATACCAGGTATTTATTGGCAGTGTCGGGAGGTCATGCCTCGAGCTTCCTTGTGAGTGTTCTCCTTCCCCAGAAGTGCAGAGGGCCCCTGTGCCTATTTAATACATCAGAATAATAGGCGCCCATTGTAATGCAAAGAAATCACTAGGTTGTCTGCTTGTTTGGCTGTATGGCTGCCGTTGTGTTCTTTGCCATGTCCCAGTTCCCATGGTGGAAATTGTATTCAAGACGAGCAGAGTTGTGCACAGTAGAGCGAACGGTCGACTAAAAAAACACGGCCTTTGAGCACTGCCAGCTCCCACAAGGAATCTGCTTGGCTTTATGTGACTTTCTCCGTTTAGCACAGGGAACACTCCTAGAACACTCCTATTTACTCGACAACATCGGTGATAGAATAAATGGTCGGGGTGGAACGGCATAATTGGCAGGAGTTATTTCTGTGGAACAATGAAGGTTAACATTTCGAAGGCACGCGTCGAGAAACGGTGACATTGTTCTTGTTGGGTATATTTTCCTCCAAAGAATCATTTTACCTTCGAGCGACGGCATGATTGTGGTTTTATGTGATGTGTGATGGTTTCACTAATAGCATTGTATTACTTTTTTGTTATTATGGTTATTTTGGTACATTTATTATGACACCTGAAAGCGGCACCTTTTTTAACGTAAAAAATGTTTTTATCATGATTGTTACGTATAAACTTTACTCCACATAGCATTGCCTTTTGAGAAGTTGTCTCGTGATTAGTGTGTATGATCATAATATCTGGACTAAGTTCAAAATATATTCATTTTCTTTGCTGTCAGAGTATTTTCAGAGTCAGATAAAATTTTCTTTATTCAATCGCAAAATAGAGCAATTGTGAGCACATGGACAATACATCACACCAGGTAAACACATAAATTGGCGGGGAAGTTAGATGATGCAATAAGTTCGGTCGTCATAGCACGAAGAACTTGAGGGTCGTCTTTATGTCATACCACCAAGATGCATGACGACATGGTTGTTGTGAAGCTTTTTGGGTTAAAAGGATGATTTTGACATGCGCTCCCATTACATGCCGAATTCATAAGGCTTAGTTACGCATTATTATGGTATCCTATGTTACACATTACTATGGTATCCGCTCGTACTTGGTACAGATGCAATGGCTCTGAATAATGTGTTCTAATCCTTAGCAAAAATGAGTGTAAAATAATTAAGGCGTAGAAAAAAAAGTGGGAAAATAATACACATATAGCTACATTATATCACTTCTCTTTGGGCACTTATGGAATACCAGAGGGGAAGAACTGCAGCGAAATCACACCCTAAAGTACACGTTAAAGCAAGTGGTTTGCAGCGAAATAAATCATGTAGGCCCCAAACTTGCGTTGGATGTACCAGCCGCCTTCTTTCTATGCAGACAGGTGGCTTCGCGTAAATTGGATGTTTCCAGACGCCAGAGTTTTGACTAGTAGCTGAAATGTATTTTTCGCTGAGCATCAGCCTATGCGTGTATTGTTTTTGTGGTGTTTTCAGCAGCCTTACTTTAGTAGCCGGTGTCAGAGAAATAAAATTTCGAATTGAATACATAACTTGTAAAGGTGCTGCCTTGGTATATCATGCAAAGTGTTTAAGTGGTGCTCTGTTCAATCACTGCTGTAGCCCTTCACACAATGCGCAAGGTATTTTTACCTTGTTGATGAATCACTTGAGACAATAAATGAGTTTTTTTCGAAGACCAAACAATAGGTTCTGAGCTCATACCTCTCTTACCAGAA
The DNA here is from genome assembly GCF_048455015.1 of Haemaphysalis longicornis. NCBI lineage: Eukaryota > Metazoa > Arthropoda > Arachnida > Ixodida > Ixodidae > Haemaphysalis > Haemaphysalis longicornis. The sequence continues at coordinate 8,826,565 of NW_027526233.1, read as the reverse complement.
CGCCTTGGGTCTTTTACATAGAGAACGTGCGCTATACGACATACCCTACTCTATTCGTAAAATACTGTGACCGGAAGCTGAGCTGAATCTATAGATGCGTCTGGCCATGCTGTTGATTTCGTAATGCAAACTGTGGTGTTTTCGCAAAAAAAGAATTGGTGGGAAAATGGTGCAAAAAGGTACAATGCGTATGAGAGTGTAAGATTGACCAGGGGGTCTATGGGGTGCCCTTCTGTGCAAACGCGAGCTTGGTGGGCAGCGATAGCAAAATTGCTCATTGGATATGGCGCTCCGCCAATTTTAAAGACTGACGTGTGGCTGAGGTGGAAATGAATGGGTGCCACATGCGGTTGGCTACTGGATTACCTGCACAGAAAAATATAATTGGCAGGCAAGAGGGGATAGCACTATCCAGGTTGCATGCAGGCGACAGCAAATGGGTACAGCACATGGATAGGAACTTTACTAGACAAGCAGCCAAACATGAATTGCTCCCGGAAGCGTAAATCAACTGCAACGGACGTAACATACAATTCACTTTCCCCGAAGGTGGCGGAAAACTTCTTAGGTATTCCATTCGAAAAGCGGAATGACACCTCTATGCAGCATGCACTGTTTCCAGGGCTCATTAACCAGCAGAAGATGAATGGCTCCCCGTTGGCCTTTTGTTATGTTCTGCTCCACAAATATTGACCACGATACATTGTACACACGTTTTCGTCCAATTGAATGCAATATAACAATATCTGCCTAATAACGTTGCAAGAAGACCACACAAAATACACTCCTCTACTCTTACATATTAATAATAATGAATAACAAAACACAAAACATTTGACATGGAAACCAAAATCTTGCGTATCACTCACTTACCAGGGAGAAAACATCCCGCCATATCCATGAAGTGAATGATGATGAGACGGGCGAAGCTAAAATGCTTATCGGTAAAACAGTGACACATTCGCCCGCACATCATATTGCCGCGAACCATGCATTAGGTTTGCTTATTGGTGTTTTGCTTTTACGGCCCGGCTGCGCCGGTCTGTGTTATCTCTGTGCCAAGGGAAGCGCGTGTTCCATTTTTTCTTTCTTTGCCGCATGTGTTATCTGTTCTGATAGGGAGAGCATTCAGATCTAACGTGAACAGCCTGGAATATTCTTCTTGGATCTACAATGTTACCGAATTACCACTGCCGAATTACCACTGCCACGAAGTGCTGTGGTCTTTCCGGCATCTGAGCGACGTCGACATACATAGCCGTGCGGTCGTTTTCGTAGGTCTCGGCCAACGCTCTGGCCCTGGCCTGTCTGCGCTCTTTGTCCCTCTGCGGATGCATGTTGCGCGGGAGCGGCGAGGTCACCAGCTGTCTACTAGTGATAGCCGGCAGCATCTTTCTTTGCATGTTAGCCTCTTCTTCTTTTCTAGTTGTTGTCTGGCTGAGGCCCGCACGCTGTAGAATCTTCCGGCCAGTCCTGGTGTTCTGTAGTCGTTGTAGCTGCGCTGCACGCTGAGCCTCGCATATCTCTTCGAGAGTATTATGGACTCCCAAGGACTCCAAGGCCTGGTTGCTAGTACATGGCAGGAGTCCAAGGGCCGTTCTGTATGCTTTCCTTATGACTGCGTTAATCCTATGCCGCTCGTACTGCAGCCATCGGTGGAAAGAGCCCACGTACGATACGTGGCTCACCACAAACGACTGCAGTAGTCGCAGGAGGTTGGCTTCCCGCATGCCGTCACGCCGCGTCGAAATTCTCGTTATGAGGCGGGTGGTGATGCCTATTTTCGTTAGCAGCTTTTCGAGTGCCGTGTGATTACCGTTGCCTGCGTCCATGTGTAGGCCTAATTCTCTGATGGTATTGACGTGCGGGATGGTGCTTCCGTCTTTGGTGTATAGTTTGATGTTTCTGTGAGCTTCTTGTTCTCCCTTCTTTCTTCGGTGGCCGGAGGGTGCTATGATCAACAGCTCCAATTTTTGAGGTGAGCAGTGCCGCCCCGTGCCGTGGAGGCTGGTTTCGACGGTACGTATTGCCTGCTGCAACGTCTCCTCGATGTGTCCGTCCGAGCCTCCTGTTGCCCACAGCGTCAGGTCGTCTGCCTATATGGTGTGTCGTAGGCCCGGCAACTGGGGTAGCCTTTCAGCCACCGGTATCATTACTAAGTTGAATAGTAGTGGGGACATGACCGACCCCTGTGGCGTGCCTATGCTGCCCAGCTTTCGGTCTTCGAACTGTAATTGCCCTATTTGGATGCTAGACGTCCTGTGTGACAGGAAGGCTCGTATGTAGTTATACGTCCACTCTCCTAGACCAACTCTGTTGACCTGTTCCAGAATGGCGTCGTGACGGACGTTATCGAAGGCGCTTTTCAAGTCTAAGCCTAGGATCGCCTTGCAGTCAACCTTGCTGGGAGTTTCCAGCATGTCATGTTTCAGGAGAAGCATTGCGTCCTGTGTGCAGAGCTTTGCCTAAATACCAGCATGGTGTCGGGGTATATGTCGTTCTCTTCCAGGTAGTCTTGCCACCGATTGTTCTGGACATGTTCCAGCACCTTCCCTGCACATGATGTGAGGGAGATGGGTCGTAAGTTCTGTATGCTGGCTGGCTTGTTCGGTTTTGGGATCAGTATTGTACGGGCTGTCTTCCATTGTTTTGGTAGGTTACCCGAGCGCCAGCATTTGTTGTAGTACATCGTTAGGGCTTTGATTGCCGTCTCGTTCATGTTTCTTAGAATCTTGTTGCTTATGGCGTCCGGACCAGCAGCCGATCTGCAGTTCAGTTCCTGCGCCGCTCTGCGGACCTCCCATTCTTCTGTCTTTATTGTGTTCTGGGTTTGCCGTTCCTCTATAATGTGGGTGGTCAGGGTTAGGGGTGGCAGGCAGGTATTGTTCATTGAGTAGCTTGGCAAGCTTTTCAGTACCGTGCGTCTTGGTTGCCTTGTAGACGGTCTGGGCAAGTCTGTGATGTAAATAGGCCTTGCTTTGCGTCTCGTCTTGCAGGTGCCGGAGGAGCTTCCACGTCTTGCTGGCGCGCGGCTGTCGGTCGGCCTCGTTGCATATGACGTGCCATTGTTGAGCGCATAGCTGGCGACTGTACTTCTCGATCTCTCGGCCGAGGTGCGCTATCCGCTTGCGCAGGCTTCGTAGATGTCGGTGTCTCTTCCATCGTCTTTGCAGGGATCCTCTGGCCGCGATCATATCGGCCAGTTTAGGGTCCATGACATGGATCTGGTCGTCGGTTTCAATTTCCTTTGTGACTTGTTTGCTGGCCTCCACCATCTTCGTGGTCCATTGCTCGATACCTTCGATGACCGAGTCGGTGTCGATTCGGCGGAAGGCATTCCAATCGGTTAACTTGTGCTTGTGTGTATTCTTGTTGGTCCTTGCGTCCGCCCCCCTGATGGGGACCTCCACTTCTATGATGTAATGGTCGCTCCCGAGACTACGCCCCGTGTTTCGCAACTTGGACGCCTTGCCGCTGGGGAGACGCACAAAGGCGAGGTCGGGGTTGGTGTCTCGGGCGGTGGAGGTACCGATGCTGGACGGTTGCTGTGGATCTGTGATGAGCTCGAACCCGGTCTCTTCGGCTTCATCGAGCAGATTTTTACCCTTAGCCGAGGTGAGCCCGTATCCGAGGTCCTTGTGCTGTGCGTTGAAGTCTCCGGCTATTATTGTTGGGTTGTTTCCAACCTGTCGCAACGTCTTGTGGAACATCGCTTTGAACCGTTGACTTCGGTGTTGTGGATTGCTATACACGTTAATGGCGTAGACTGTTGTCTGCTTCTTTTTGCCGACACCACCTCGGTCGCACAGATCTCTAGGGCGGTGTCTTGGCCAAGGAAGCGGTCGTGTGGGATGATTGTTAGATCCTTCCTGACGAACGTGCACACTCCCTGCGCGGCACCCTTGGAGCTGGTTCTCGTACTGGGAGGTGTTGCGTGCGTTCTGTATCCGGGGAGTGTTGGCTTCTTTTCCAGGTGTGTTTCTCGGACCATCATTATGTCTGGTGGGGGGTCCGCGGCTTGCACGTGTTGTTGCAGTAGTGCCAGTCGGCATCGGAGGCCATTGGCATTCCAGTGCGAGACTTTCAGTGTGGTACGGGTCTTCTTAGCCATGATGTTGTTGGGTCGTGTCTCACGCGGCGTTGTGGCCAGTCACATTTGTACTTGGCGCCCCTAGCTTCTCGTATAGGTATTGCTCCAGTCTGGCGATGGGGTCTCGAAACTGGGCCTTGGTTTCGTCCAGGCTGACTTTGATTTCTCCGTACTGTGCCACAAGCTTGTCTATTTGCGCTCCTTGCTTGTCGAGTCGAGCTTCGATTCTCTCGATTCTTCTGGTGTTGAGGCTGAGTATCACCGAGAAGCCGATGTGGTTCAGCTTTTCCGGGTCGTCGGCTATAACTGGCCTTGGCATCGGGGAGTATGTGTTCTGGTCGGTTTCAATGACTTCGCCTTCTTCCCTTTCCTCCGTCTCTGTTTCCTCATTGTTACCGTCTGCAGTGTTGTACTTGACGTCTACTTCTATTGGTGGGGGTGCTGTAGGTGCCGTGACTGCTACATTTGCCGTCGTTGTTAGCCACATCTCGTGAGGAGTCTTTGGCGGTGCTGCCATGTTGCACCTTCCCGTGACGAAGATTTCTTGTAGTTGCTTGGTTAGCTTGGCGATGGTTTCCTTTTGGTCTTTGACCATCTTCTCTAGAGCTTGTATGCTGTCGTTGTCTCCTCGGCTGCGTGAGCGCAGGCCGCTTTGGCTGGTCTGCTGCTTGGCTCCGCCTCCATTGGCGGCTGCTACTCGGACCCATGTCACACCTGCGGCGGCGGTCGCTGCTGGCGATCCCGCTGTCTTGGCACCTCTTCTTTTACTGGTCGATCTCTCGCGGCTGGCGCCGCGCGATGATAAATGACGTATTCTCTTTCCAGCGCTTGGTAGTTCTGGGAATTCGTCTTTCCTCGATAGTCTCGTCTTTAATGCTGGCGATGGGTGAGACTCCCCGACGGCGCTTGCCGCGGTCTTTGCGTTCTTAGCCTCCCACTGGCGTTTCTTGACTTGAAACGGCGTTTTGTATCGGTTCTTGCAGTTCTTGTCACCGGTTGGGTGTTGGCCTCCGCGTAGTTTGCAGTGTGGTTGACATGTCTTTTCGTAGTCTTGGTCCGGATTGGCTTTTCCGCAGCCCAAGCAGACCTTGAGGTTGGGCGTGGGGAAAACATCCCTGCGATGTCCTACTTGGCCGCAGTGCTTGCACACCTCCCTGTGTTGCTTATAAATTGTACACTTGATCATTACTCTGGCGTATCTGACGTGGGTATGTACCCGGTCGCCTTGGAACAGGACTATGACTGCTTCGGATGTACCGATGGGATGTGCTCCGAGGACCGTCGAATTGTAGCTACATTTGAGATATGCGTTGATGTCTTCTTCTGTGTCTTTTACGGGGATATTGTGTATAACTCCCCTTAGCGTGTTGTCCGGTGATCTGCGAGTTGTGGACAGCAATTGACGAGAGCAACATGAAAATCGCTCCGGAGGGAGATGCCATCACCTACAGGTTTCTCGCCAACATGAGTGGTAGGACGGCACAATCCCTGCTCGAACACTTAAATAAGGCTTGGGAAACCTCACACCTCCCGCCGGAGTGGAAAGAGGCTGAGGTGCGACTCATGCCCAAAACAGGCAAGGCCCCCGTGATCGAAAACGTCAGGCCAATATCGCGGACCTCCTGTGTTGGCAAGGTGATGGAGCGTGTGGTTCTACTTTGCCTTCAGGAACACCTTGAGATCACCGACCAACTTCCGAAGACGACGTTCGGGTTCCGCAAGGATCTATCAACACAGGACGTCAGGCTACAACTTTAAGAGCTGGTAATCAAAAGAGCTACGTGAAACAGCCCCAGGGCAATCCTCGCCCTAGACCTCAAAGGGGCACTCGACAATGTTACTCATGCTAGTATACTCACTAACCTCAATGAGACTACGTGTGGGCAGCGCGCTTTCGGATATGTCAAAGACTTTCTGTCCTCCTGTAAGGCACGAATCTCATTGGGTGCAGAGCGATCGGAGCCCATTGAATAGAGGGAGCGGGGAACCCCGCAGGAAGCAGTGTTATCCCCACTCCTGTTCAATCTGGCCTTACTGCCGCTGCCACGTTTGCTAGACCAAATCGAGGGAATCGGACACGCGGTCTACGGGGAGGATATTACTATATGGACGGAGCGAGCGGGTTCCGACGGCTGGATGGCGGAGACACTCTAGGCAGCAGCACTCACAGTGGACGAGTACGTGAAGATCTGTGGACTCAATTGCACGCCACAGAAGTCGGAACTCCTCGTAATCCAACCAGGGAAGCCCCGCAAGCATCCCCCACCAGACATCCACATCCAAATTGATGGCACCAAAGTCAAGCCTACGGACACATGTAGAATCAACGGTCTTCTAATACAAGACAATGGCAAAGCACACGCCGCCATCGACAAGATCAAGACCAGCGCGGAGAAGAGCCTAGCCATGCTGAGAAGGGTTTCAACTAGAAATAGAGGACTGAAGGAAGACGACGCCCTCAGACTCGTGCAGACATTCATTACATCCAGGATAACATATTCGGCCCCGTATCTTAATCTTAACAAGACGCAAAAAAATATACTCGATACCATCATCAGAAAGCCCACCAAGCAAGCCCTCGGGCTATCCATCTATTCATCGACCCAGCGCCTTCAAGCCATGGGGCACACAACACACACGACGAACTCATGGAAGCCCACCTGTCTAACCAGCGACTCTGCCTGAGCCAGACAAATCATGGCCGCGCGGTGCTGGATAAAATAGGGTGGCGCAAGGAGAGAGCAACAATCAAGAGGTCCATCCCAACAGAATGGATGACGACAATCACCTCCAAGCCCTTACCCCGGAACATGTTGCCGGGGAAAAATGATTGCAGGAGAGAAGCCAGAGCTCAGTCGGTTAATTTCATAATGCAGCGGATTGAGGGAGTCCTATGCGTGGATGCGTCCCTCGTGAAGGGTAGCAGTAAAGCAGCAGCGGTGGTAACCGACGGGGAACGGTTGATAAACAGCGCTGCAGTCAACACCAGAGAGTCAGCGACAGCAGAGGAAGTGGCCATAGCCCTGGCGCTCGTCCAACCGGGTGCCAGGGTGGGGGTCACCGACTCCGAAAGAGCATACGGCGGCTACAGGAAAGGGGTGATCTCCTCTGAGGCAGCCGCGATATTAACGAAGAACAGGGCGCCAGAGCGAGCCGTAGAGCTCGTAGGGGTGCCTGCCCACACACACGTAGCCGGCAACGTCATAGCCGATTATCATGCCCAAGCGATGACCCTCCGGGAAGGGCAGGACACCGGCACTACCAACCCAGTTCTCACGTACACAGAGATTACCTCCGAATATAAAGAGGATCGGCGCACCTTCCCCGAGCCGCACCGCACCATGAGCAGGGAACAACAAACAATCATCAGGCGCATTCAGGCGGGCTCACTCACACACCCAGTATGATGAATAAATTCTACCCAGAAACCGAAGAGTACACTTGTCTATTTTGCGCAAATAGCATAGTCACTCTCGCACACATCCTGATGGAGTGCAATTCACTCAAGTCTTCTGTACCCCCCCCTCCAACCTTCACTACCCCACCCCATGAGCGATGGAAAACCTTACGGTCCAGCCTCACCCTGCGGATCCAGCTCGCGCTGGCGGCCAGGGGCCAGGAGCTGTTGGTCGTATATGGGTCCCGAAACCAGGGAACCACCCCTTCCGAACTCTGAGAAGACGCCGTCATTTTATTTGAGCTCAATAAATATTTTCTACAACTACTACTACTAGGCAGACTTCACGCGTTGGTGTTCCCGAAGCACATGTAGGGGGAACCAAAAGCAGCAACTTGTGGTGGTTAATGAAATATGAAAACCCTCGCCGGAAAAATGAAAACCCTCCAACAACGCTACCACTCGCCTAAAACCATCATTCACGACATGCCCTCAGCCCGACGACCCGATCCAACCCGGACGTGACTCTTGCACAGGACGATGCCACGAACCGACGCACACCTGAAATGACAGAGCCTGCCGCTGAGAACAAGACGAGAATGACTACGCGTAGTGCCCGACCGTCAACACAAACAAGCCGCGATACGACGCCCCGACTAACCCGAAACTCAAGGAAAGCGGCCTCCGACGTCCAGCTCTCCATCGACGGCCTTGACGTAGCCGCCCTCATCGACATTGGAGCCGACTACTGAGTAATAAACGGGTCAGTCGCGTCCAAGCTGAGGAAAGTTACGACAAGATGGGATGGTCCGCGCATAAACACAGCAGGAGGTCATCTCGTGACGCAAAGTGGAACGTGCACATCGCGCGTCACCAGAGACGGCACAACATACCCTGCGGCGTTCGTAATTTTGCCTAACTGCTCCTGCGACGTAATTCGTGGAATAAACTTTTTGATGGATAACGGTGCGATAATTGATCTGCAAGCAAGGTCGATAACTTTGGCCACCGATCACTCCACGACGCCGGTACCGAACTCCGAGCACCGCGTTGCTTTGGGGACCACCGAAGATCACGTCACCCTGCCACCCCGCGCAAGCTTGATATCACCGTCTACTGTGTGAGAGAGAGAGAGGGAGAAAATTTATTGTTCAAGGCAGTTAGGAGGGCGGGGTGGCGGGTGGCATGAGCCTAACGGCGACAGCGATGGCTTGGTTGACCAGGGAGATTTGGGTTCCTGGATCCGAGCTGCCTAGCGCCCCCTCCAACTGCTCGTCACACGGTTGATTGATTGATTGTTGGGGTTTAACGCACCGACGCAACGCAGGCGATGAGGCGCGCAGTAGTGGAGGGCTCCGGATTAATTTTGACCACCTGGGGATCTTTAACGTGCGCCGAAATCTCGTACACACGGGTGTTTTTGCTTTTCGCCTCCATCAGAAAAGCGGCCGCTGCGGCCGGGAATCGAACCCGCGACCTCGTGCTCAGCAGCGCAACGCCTTAGCCACTGAGCCACCACGGCGGGTACTCGTCACACGGTATGAAGGTGAAGGGATCATTAGGACATGCCCATATGCAGTGCGACACGGTGGCTAGAGCACCGCACGAAGGGCAATTGGGGGAGGAAAATAGTGAGAGGTGAATATGGTGCAGCACTGCACGACATGAAAGAGTGTCGGTCTGCAAGAGCCGCCACGTGCGCTCCTGGGAGTTGTTAAGGCTGACATGAGCGAGGGGAAACGCGCGCCGGGAGAGACGGTAGTGCAGGACCAAGTCTTGCTAGCTGAGGAGGCTATCTGGAGCTGATCTGGCACCGTGTGAGGGGACAATGCTGGGGCCCGCTCGGATAGTGAGTTCTCGAGCAGTAGCGTGGGCAGCCTCGTTACTCCCCACACCCGTGTGGGCTGGGGTCCAGATCAGTTCTATCGGGGTGGTGGGTGGACTTTTGGAGAGGATTTGGAGGGCCTGCGGGGTGATTAGACCCCGGGTGAACTTTCAAACGGCCGTTTTCGAATCAGATATTACGACTGCGGGGGCTGGCCGCTGAGTTAAGGCTAGTGCAAGTGCCGTCTCTTCCGCCGTCGCGGGACTGGTGGTACGGACGGAGAAGGAGGTGACAGGGGGGGGCATTTGGTCGGTCGACTACTGCCACTGCGTATGCGGCGTGGTGGCGATAGTCCGCCGCGTCGACATAAAGCATACATGGATTTATTGGAAAGCAGCGGCACAGCTCTCGTTCTCTATGCTCCCTGCGACCCTTGTGATGAATGGGGTGCAGATTGCGTGGTATGGGGTGGACTATAAGACACGCATGCGTATCGCGGGGAATTGCGAGTCTCTTATCAGTAATTCAAGGGGCGTGCAGCTTCAGGCGATGTAGTATGTGCCTTCAGGTTGACGTGACCGAAAGCCTCCGCAGTTGATTAATATGATGGCCTTGCACGAGTTCCTCCGCGGTATTAGAGACCACCAGACGTTCGAGTCGAGCAGTGGATGCATGCACGGGCACTTGTAACGCCGCCTTATAAGCTTTTCTAATGAGGCAATCAATTTTCTGCAGTTCGGTTTTTGTTACATGAAGATAAAGGAGTGAGTAGGTGATCCGGATTAGTACAGAAGCTTGTACCAGCTGGAGTGTTTCGGTCTTCTTCAGTCCTTTGTGATGGGTGGTTATTCGTCGAATTAGGCCGATAGTTTGGTTTACATGCGATGTAATTTGCGATATAATTTGAGTGTTTGATCGGTTACGCTGTATAAGAAGACGAAGAATTTCAACACTTCCTACTGTTGGGACGGTGTTGGTGGCAATCTGAATTTTTATGTCCGGTGTGGCTTCCGATCTACGCTTCGCGGGTAGAAGAAGGAGCTCATATTTCTGAGGTGGACAGTAGAGTCCTACCACACCCACCTTCCCCACAACTACCGGTGCACCAGCTTGGAGGGCTTCTTCTATGAGGGCATCGCTACTACTTGGTACCCAGAGTGTAATGTCATCTGCATACAGGCTTAAGTGAAGGTGTGGGATTTTTTCCAGCCTCATGGGGATGTTGAGGAGGGCGATATTACACTAAAGTGGAGGCAGTGTGGCGCCCTGCGGAGTGCCAACTGAGGTAAGTTCAACAACGTCTGATGTGACGTCTTCGACCTGAATAATTGCAGTGCGAGACGTGAGGAAGTCCCTGACGTAGTTGTAAGTACGTTGTCCTGGGGAGGCTGTTGCCAGCCCTCGCAAGATTGCCTTGTGTGTACCCGGTCGAAAGCTTTCGTGAGGTGTAGGGCACGTACAGCGGTCGTGTGCATTTTTGATGCAGGGGTAATTACTTCCCGGATAGTTTAAGAAGAATATCCTGAGTGGACAATCCTGATCTAAAGCCAATACGGGGTGAGGAGTAAAATTAGTAGAGTTGAGATAATTCGTAAAGCGAACATGGATGATGTGCTCTAGTACTTTTCCAATGCATGAAGTGAGGGAGATGGGCCGAAGATGTTCAATATTGAGCGGCTTCCCCGGCTTAGGTATCAGGTCAATTTTTGCGCGCTTCCAGGAGTGGGGTAGAACGCCGAGTTTCCAAAAATCGTTATAGTATTTTGTAACTGTCGAAATAGATTGGTCATCTAGATTACGGAGCATCTTATTTGTGATGGCGTCAGGTCCTGGGATCGACCCTGGGCGAATGTGGAGGAGGGCGGCTCCTACTACCGCCTCCGTTATTTCAGCATCTACTTTAGCATTAGCTTCCCCTGAATAGGACGGAAAAGCCTGTCTACTGCCTACCGATATGTAAAGAGAGCGTACCTTATTGAGGAGTTGCTGATTTGTGCCCGGGAAATTATGAACCAGGGCGGATAGTCGATTCAGTTGAGTTGTCTTGGACCGTTCTGGATCTAAAAGATGCCTGAGAAGTGACCATGTGCGTTTCATACTGAAGTTTCCTTTCATCTGATCACAGATCTGGCCCCATTGATCTCGCGCTAATTCGGCAGCGTGGTTTTGTATCGACTAAGTTAACTCAGCTAGATTAAGGCGGAGTTTGCGGTTGTGCTTGTTGTTACGCCAGCGGCGTTGTAGGCTTTTAAATGCTTCCCACATGTGCTGTAGCCGGGAGTCTACTACATACGAAAGGAATTTCTCTGTCTATGCGAGTGCTTACAAGTCGGGCATCGGAGATGATTCTGTCTACACAGTCCTGGAAGTTGTCAGTGCTAATTTCTTGCGACGGGTTATTTGCATGGACGTGGCGGAATTCATCCCAATTAGTAAATAGGTTTGTCTGGTGCGCGGCGGATCTGGTGCGCGGCGGATATCCGGTTGAAGAATTAGGTGATTGCTGCCCAGCGATGAATCAGTGCAGGTCCAACGGCAGCACTTCATTTTGTCAGTGAGAGTGCGGTCTGGGGGAGAGTCTTTTTGGCCGCTATTGCCAATTCTGGTGGGGATCGAGGAATCTGACTCAATGACAAACCTGTGCGCTTGCATTTGTTCCCATAGCAGGCCACCATTCTTTGTACAATGAGAGTATCCCCAAGCAGTATGACGGCATATGACGGCATGATAAGCATGTGATTTTGTGCTGCCTGTTTAGCGAGAAAAAAGACGTGACCAAATCTGTGCCCAGTACATTTGCGGCTGCTATATAAGTTAATAATGTATATCCTATGTGCATCTCGTTTAGGGGGAAATAAGACAAGATCATGTGCGATATCAACGCTATCGAATTGAGATCTTTGAGGTCTCACATTCCTTTGAACCAAGACCATCGTCTTTGGTTTGGTTATACATTGGAACGCCTTGTAACCCGGCAGCTTAACTGCAGTGCCTGTTTCCTGTAAGACAATAACTAGAGGGGGTGACTCCGTAGACTGAATGAGCATCTGCAGATTGAGGCGTTTCCTGCGGTACCCTCTGCAATTCAACTGCCAGACTCTCAGCACCTCCTTATTGTTGCTCATACGTGGTGTCATAATGGGGCTGGTTCACCACATGGGGGGCCGTGGAAGCGTTGATACGGTCCAAAATTTCCCCCAAGAAATTGTGCAGTTCTGTTCGTAGTTCGTCAATGTTGGCCTGAACAACGGAGAGATTGCCTTGCAGAGCTTGATAAAAGTTGGAGTATTGTGCTCTTTGCTCCAGGAGCGCGTGCTTACATCAGCCTTCTATAGTGGTAAGGTGCTTGCCCACCAGTTCCTCTCGGTCCGACAGGGCGGGAATGGACTGGGAGTCATCTGCAACTGCCTTACGCTTGGGTGGTGGGGGATTAGGTGAGGGAGAGGGAGCTTCTTCCACGTGAGGAGTAATTCTCTGTTTCAGAGATTGGATTTCCGGCCTGATTGCTGCGTTCTTCTGCCGAGGAGAGTCATTTCCGCCCTAATGGCGTTAGGCTCTTTAAGGATGTCATGGGAGGGAGGGAGGAGCGGGAGCGGGTAAGATGAGCCAGGGTGGGAGGCGCTCGGGTAGCTCACCTGTTTTCCGAAGTTCAGTTCGGATTTGACGAGGTGACCCGGGGGCGGGGCGAGGAGTTGCCACCAGTTGTTGTTTTGGGTGCCGCGTCGTTGGCCTGGCTGGTGGGATGATATTTTGGTTTGTCTTGTGATCGTGGGATTTCGGCGTTCTTTTCAGGGTCCTGTTGATGTTGTGGCCTTCAGCCACGATCTGGGATAATGTGGGTTGCCGTCTGTGTGGTTAAAATCGTTTAGGGCAATCCGCAGTCCCAGTGACATCAGGGCCATCAAAGACGATGCACCCGGGAGGACAGGGGTGGGCTTCAGCGGGGTTCACTGTATCGCAGCTGGAGCAGCGGGGACGGCCTCGAGCGTTCGAATTTGGGCACACATCTGGTCTGTGTCCGGCCTGCCAACATGCTGTGCAGGCCTCTGTATTCCTCCGAAACGGCTTGCAGCGATAGGTAGTGGCTCTCTAGCGGATTATATAGGGGACGTGCTTGCCGTCGAAGAGAATTTGAACCATATTGGAAGAGTTCAACCCTTTCGCGTCCAGTAGTATAAAACCCGGGTTGTAGTTGTAAATGATGTTCCTGATCTGCCCTGGAGTATCGTTCTCGGGAAGGTTGAAGATTACACCGACAACGGTGTTGGCTGGTTTCGAGACGCGAGCTGCAATTCCATACTGCTGCCCAAGGAGCATGATGGAGCTGATGTTGGCGTACATTTTCCCTCGGTCCTCTGGTGGGGCGCTGATGATGACGTAATTGGCGACCTGGTGATTTCTTATTTGGTCATCTTCGTTAGGGGCTGATCCAGCTTGAGCGTGGATGATGTGAGCTAGCGTTGCGTGTGCGACAGACGTTAACGCTAGTCCGCCGCGTGGGCGTAAGATAATTTTGACGTCGGAGACCGGCAGTGGGGAAGCACGTGGCTGGCACTTCGGAGGGCGCCGGCGGCCTTGTTGTGCTGCGCGCATTGAGCCTTGGGTATTCATCAAGGTTGTGGAGGCTTGTTCCGCGGCGTGCAAGACTGGTTGACGGTACCGAGCTACGTTGCATTGCTGGCCGTCTGAGCTGAAACTGGCCGCATTTAAAGATTTAACTAATAACTCGCCCTAAATAAACGCTGTGTAGCACAACCTCAGGATAAGAGCCAGTGGATAGAGGTAAAGGAAATCATACTCCGAAATCAACCATTTAACCACTTCAAGCGATCTGATTCGACTCGTCTAATACGGCCAAAATCAACACATCGGCCTACCGGGGTTATTACTTAAAAGGACTGAATCTATCTAAAACTCCGCATCAGAGATACGTTTTACTTATTCTGGCATTACATCCATGTTTCCTTCATATGAGCACTCATGCCTTCTTCCCTTTCGCTGACATTCCTTCGTGAGCCGCAAAGCATTACCGTCTTAAAAGCATTTCTCTTCCTTTGTGGTGTATTCAGTGCATGTGAAAGACGCATGGATAAACGGCCGTTTGCAGTTACAGAACAGTCCACCGTCGCTGACAAAGGTGATTCCGGAATGAGCGTAGGCAAGGTCCTTCAGCTGCAAGAATGCACTCGTGAAATCACCGAACGTTAGGAATTATTTCTGTCTAATTGGGACGTAAGCCACTCCTTAACACTGAAAGACATGTTTTACGTCGGAAATACGGCTATGCGGACCTGCTAGGATATTCTTAGCTAGCTTGGTATTCTAAATGACAGTCGTCAGCTCTCTTTGTTTGGTCCTCGAAGTGTCATGTATCTAGAGGCGAATATGTTGTCGTAGATTGCTTTCAGTAGTTCGTCGTTAGTGATTAGTAAAAAATGAGTGCCTTTCGACTCTGTGAAGAAGGATGACCTGCAAAGCTCTACGCAGTCCAATGAGTCCGCAGTCCAATACTTCTAAGCCCATTAGCTGTATGAACCCCTGAAGGATCCAAGCTTTGTTTTTGCCGATAAACATGGAACTGCCTGTGGCCCTCCCGCGTTGTAAGCATCTTACTTTATGTGTAAGGCTGGGTTCAGACTATGGCCGCAACTGTCATAATACCTTTAAAGAATGACGTCACTTCACGTCTCAGCCAACCGAGCTGCGTGACATGCCATTTTTACGTGCATAGATCACTTGTTGCGTCGTTAGTCTGAACATAGCCTAGCAAACAAAACCAATATGCTCTACCACTGACTCCGGACATGTCCCATTGGGCCGTTTAACGTCCGCGTTTAAATATCGTACAAGCACAACGGACATGCCATCCATCAGTACGGACACGAAACCTATAGCTGCGCGTGCATGCCCCACCTCCTCCTTCCCACTATTCTCCACTACTAACGTGCGCACGCATAAACCGGCCACCGGTCAGGTGAGAGTGCTTTGATGTGAAAGCCGCTGTCTAAAATATCCCCTGAAAGCCCTCTGAAGAAGTGATATTGGTCCACGCCAGCGTTCCAAGCGGGAAAGTTGCTCTTCGTGCGGGAGGGATTCACCGCTGCTGAACGAGCTGAACTTCAGGCGCTAACGGCGGCGCCAGCAGCTTACCGCTGTTTTTGCGCCCATTCGCGTTTGTGTTCGAGTCAACGCTTTAATTCTTGCTCTTCTTCCTCATAAGGAACGGCATGCAAACTTGGAATCCCTTGAACTGCATCCTCGCGTACAAACATGTGGCTGTCCGTTTTCCTGCCCCCCTCGTATGCATCTTACTGTGCGTGTAGGATGTCTGTGTAGCATATCAACCCACACCCGAACCACTCCATTAAGTAGGACAGCCGACTAACCGCATTAGGTCATGTAATTTCGACATCTACATCTTCCACCAGCACAACCGGCATTTCATCGCTAGGGGAATGCAGCCTATTTGTGCGTGCACGCCGCCCTCTTTCTACCCGCAAACCATGCACGCATAAACCAGCAACAGGTAATGGCGCATACTAAAGCGGGAAAAGGACGGGCGAATATGTCGCTCGGAAGGCTTTGTAAGCTGAAAAAGAAATATAGGCTCAAGCCGGCGTTCCAGCTGGGAAAGTTCCTTTTCTAACGAGAGGATTCGCAGCTACTTGGAGAAGTGAATTTGACCGGAAATGGCGACGGTGAGTTTCGGTCGTTTTAGGGGGAGGCCAAAGGACCTCCCCCTAACGGAGCTTCTCCCAGGCAGCCGTTAACTATGCTTCACGGGAGCGGCGTTTTATGTCCGCGCAACCCAGTGAGAGAACGCAGCAGCGACTAAAGAAAGAAAACACAGAAGCGTCTATCGAAGTCTGAAGTATAGTACGACACGAGCAGCTACGGCGTCATCTCGGTCACTGCCTATCCCTCACACATGTCTCATGCGTCGCCACCAAGGAGCGCCCTCCCCCTGACACTTTCCCCAAATGCTGTTCCATCGTCTGCTATTGCAAACCATGCAACGTTTGCGCGGAGTGGGAGGTTCAATTACGATATGCAGTAACATGCTCGCTGCTGCCTTGTCCGGGGCTAATCCGAACCACGTGAAATTTGCGCGGAAGGTTCGAACACGGTTTGCAGCATGCTCGCCACATGCGGCGGCGCACTGCGAGGTAGCAGCAGAGTAGTGCACGCCGCCGTGCGTTCGCTCATCACGCGAACATTTCCTGGGACGCAGCAGAAATGCGCCGTGACCAAGAAGACTGCAGCTCGCGCTGCGCACAAATTTCCTGTCGGGCAGTGTGGTAATCATCAGTACATTTTTTACGCCCATCCGTGCTTCTGTTTATTTTCCGCCATCATCTCATAACCGCACTACTGCCGTTAGCTGGCGCCAGCGCAACTTGAAAAAGGGGCAGCGATGGGGGCGAGGGTGAAAATAGTTGTGGAAGATGTGTCAGCGGGGGTGAGTAGGAACCCCGGAGCGGCGGCGAGTGAATCAATGACACCGGAATGAAAACTGGGGGGTAACATATACTGTTTGCCGTTATATGCGGCCTACTAGCAAAACGTGAATGTACGTGTACGCAGAGTATTCCGTCAGGCATAACCTCGGTAAATAAGTGCTTTAGTACTCCTTGGTTGCAGAACGATGCCTAAAACATCAAGCGGGCACCAGCTGAAACGAAGTTTTGGTACAGCTCCATCGAAAGAGTAGGAAGCGTCTACCATAAGATTTTTGGTATCCCTTTGAAAATCAGAGGCGGGAAAGGTTGAGGAGGTTAGACTTTACTTGACCGTAGCGATGTTATTACGAACACTGCCATACTATCCAAGACTAGACTCGGAATACTTATACACTTAAAAACAAGCTTCAACGGGTAAAACTAAGGGTTCACGGTGTGCAATTCACCAGGCCGACGAAGCAACAAGCTTAGCGGAAAAACTCAAAGGACGGAACGGGAATAGTAGCATTTACTTTCACTGATAGAGGGCGGATTCTTTTGTGATCAACCCGGTAAAGGAAATTTCAAAAACAGCATTCCGAAGGCACATTTTACGCTTTAATCGATGTTATCATCCCATGCAATCTGTTAAACGTACCAACAGGTTGTGCAGTAGCCAGAAACATGAATAATGTCGTGGATGAGGGCGAAAACCAATAATAGGCCACGTTGTACCACGTGCATAAAAGCGGTGAAAAGTCTGAGCTGTATTGCCCTTCCCGAAAACGTCCCTATGAACTGAAAAATGCCAAAGGGTGTCTTGAAGGAGATTTTACTGATATCCGGGTACACGGGAGTATCGATATTAGGCTTTTTTGAATACCTTTGGAGACTTTGGTAAATGCGCTAGCTTATCCTTGAAGTCCCCTGTATTTTAAGCTCGGGTTTTCTCTCTGATACTGCGGCTCCCTTCAAAAAAGGGTAATCACAACAAGGCCGCCATTTCAATGGCTTGTTTGAGACTTTGTTTAATGAAAAGGACAGGTTGTTAAAGGAGGGATGGCATTGCTGATTTTAACCTTCTGGCGAAGTACTGGTTCATCTATTTGATGCTTCTCCACACACAGTCGACGGGCCACGGCGCAAGTGAGTGCACCAGTTGTAATGCTTTTATGAACGACGTCATGCTTCTCGACATTTGTGCCATATCGCGTTGGGGTCAGAGAAGAAACCCGTGCAGAAATTTCCCGTTCGGCGAAGATATTCCGCGAAGATGCGTAAAGGCAAAGACGTAGCTGGTAACTAGTTGGACGGTGACAACATAGTCGGGTTTAGGGTTGAGGACGCTTTTAGGGGCGAAGGACCTTACGGTCTCCGGGTGTCGACGTCTGCTGTCGTCGTCGTCTTGTGTAGTCGTGGCCCTACAACACCGGGACACTTGTGTTGCCATGCCTAGCTCTGGAACGTAACGTGTACTTGAAGAACACACCAGGGACACCTGTTTTCTAATAAGTCGGGATAGAACATTTGATCGCCGTGATCAAAGACACGTCCACCGAAAACATGACGGTACAGTCCTTTTCCAATGCCTCGTTCCCGAACGCTTCGATCTTCAAAGACAGGAGTCTTTTACGCCAAAGCTGTATAGCTCTACTCGGCAGCAATTTCATCTCCATAGGAAAAAACGCCAAGGTGACAAGAATGCACTTATGCACTGCATGCTTCTCCCTTCCCTAGGTTTCGCATTAGTGGCGACGGTCCAGAATTTCTGGGGCCATCTCTACTAGAAGAGATAAGTAAGAAAGAAAAGGTGTGCAAGCAGAAATATGTGATGCACGTTGGTCACGAGAACCATCTAGTGGAACATGCAACGGCGGCCGATGTTTATAATCAGGAATTTTACCCGGCCCACGCATATGCTGGAGTTGTTGACATCCTGGAGGTATCACAGTGGTGTTTAGGGGGTGTGAGAAATCTGAGGGATAGGAGGCTTACCTCAGCAGCAGTTTCTACTGGATGATAATGATGGTTGGATGTTATGGCACAAAGCCAACTGGGGCAAGAGCGCCAAAACAGTGGTTAAATATGAGAGGTGAGCATGTAAACACTAATGCCAGTAAGCAAGAAGAAAAGTAAAATCAATACAAGACCGTGAGGATTGCTGGTGTATAAGGCCAGGTTGTGATAATGCGTGGTATGAAATTAAGTCTAAGAACTTAACTTCTGCTAAATATTTAAAAACGCGCTTGACAGAAAATGTAGGATCACCAGAGAGGAAAAGGGCTGGATGTAACGGGATGTGTGGTCTGGTAAGTTGGGTGAATTGTTATTGTCGTGTTGTGTCGAGTGCTTTGCATTGGAGTAGTACGTGAATTACAGATAGGGCCTCTCCACACCTGCTACACGGGGTTTTGGAGATCCTGTGAGCAGGTGGGAGTGTGTTATTTGAGTGTAGCCTATCCGTAACCTAGCAAGGGCAACTTCAGTGTGTCTGTTGTGTGTGTCAGTCGTGTATGGTCCCAGGAGTGGCTTTATTGTGTGTGGTTTGTTGTCTGTCTGTTGATTACAGAGCGCAAGCCATGTTTGGCGATGGTGTTGTCTGATGTGCCGCTGTATTTGCACGTGCAGCTGCAGGGGCCCTCTAATTTGCGGTCTCATTTCCCGCAATCCCGGAGTGGCCTGGAACCCAACACATGATCACCTCGAAATGTAATGCATACGCTGACATATTGGTTTTATACACTACATTAAACATGGCTTTTAGAAGACTTTCTGAAATGATAATGCATGTACAGCACTCAGTGAATCTCAAAATGGTAGACTTGGGTATTTCTTGTGGGACTATGTGATTTAAAACAAGCAAAACTCCATGGCCTTCCGCCGTAAAAATGCTGGTTTTCGAGTTCAGGGTCGTAGACACTGTAAAATCGGGTCCTTGCGCCGCACACGACACAGTAAAAGCAGCATTTAATGCGTCGCTACAAAGTTCTCCACCCTTTACTTCTCTCGCAGAAACAAGAAATGCTGCAGAATTGCAGTTGTTGGCACATGTTTTCTATCTATAGCTACAAACGACATGTCACGCGACACCGCCCGAAGTTTCCATGGTGGTAAAGGTAAAAAAGAAATGATTTGGTGGTGTCTAAAAATGTGACACAAAGATTAGACAGTTCATATTTAGCACGGTGTGAGAATGGGGCAGGAATAGATGGGCGATTTAAAAGATTTTGGAACGTAGTTGTATCAGAGATGGCAGGTTTGAAAGGATGGTTTGCCAACGATGAAATCTTAAACGCGTATGAAAGATTCATGTATATTCTCTGGCAATCCAACGACCCTTTGTCACATTCGACACACAGACTCTGTACGGGACTAGTGCGAAATGCACTCGACGCAAGGCGAAGCCCCGAGTGCAGCACTGGTTCCAGCATTTTCAGTGCTTTTTTGTTGCCGACCAATAAACCACACTCCCATAATCCAAGCAAAACCCCACGAAGCTTGTAAAAAATTGTAGGAGTAGCTGCTTGTCCGAACCGTAGGACTGGTGCGACATACTTTCAGGATGTTCATTGTTTTTAAACATTTATGCTTAAGTTGCCTAATCTGAGGAATGAAAGTTAGTTTTCCATCCAGCACTACGCCTAAGAATTTCGTATCTTCTTTAGAGGAATTGAGTCACCATTAAGTTTAATGTCAGGGTCTGGCAAGATCCCACGCCTCTGAAAATATGATGCAGGTACTTTTCGTGGGGTTAGGTTAAATCCATTTTGATCTGCCGAACGAGAAAGCTTATTAACGCCAAGCTGCACTTAGTTTTCACAGATGGACAGATAATAAGATTTGAAGGATATTTGCACATCATTCCCATACATAGAATGAGAGATTGTTGGTGGCAGTGCCTTTGCCAGTGAGTTCCTCTTTACAATAAACAATGTGCAGCTCAAGACTCCCCTCTGAGGCACAGCATTTTCTTGTACGTGAACCCGAGAAAGCGCGGAGCCTACTCTCAGCCGAAATCTTCGGCAGACAGATAGCTTTCTAGAGTATTAAACGTGTTACCTGATATTCCAAAATATTTCATATATCTGAGGATGCCATGGCGCCCTGCTGTATCATATGCTTTTTCGATATCGAAAAATACAGTCATTCCATATTGCTTACGTAGAAAGCATCTTTTATGTAAGATTCTAGGCTCACAAATGGATTGTTGGTGGATCCCCCCACCCTGAAGTCTGCCTGGCAGTGATCGAGGAGACCATTGTACTCCAGAAAGTACACCAGTCGTCTGTTAACGGTCTTCTCGAGTAGCTTACACAGGCAGCTTGTCAGGGCGATGGGACGATAACTTGCCGGAGAGGAAGGGTGTTTCCCCTCTTTGAGAAAGTACACTACGATGGCCTCCCTACAAGACCCTGGAAGGTGGCCCGAAAAAAATATTTTGTTGTTAGAGGTGAAGAAGGTTTTCAAGTGTGTGTGCGTGTAAGTGTTGCATCATAGTGTATGTGATGTCTGCACCCGGAGCTGAAGGCTTACAAGTTCTGAGTGCAATCTTCAGCTCATGAAGTGAGAAGGGGGTGTGATAAGATGAGGTCGACTTATTACTATCTCGCAAAGATTTCTCACAGGATTTTTTGTGTTTTATGAAAGTGTTGGTGTAGTGCGCTCAACTGGACACATTTTAGAAGTATTGTGCGGGTGTGTTAGCCTGGTCTTCCAGCGTGTCCCCTGTTGCACTAACTAGGGGCAGGCTGTGTGTCTGTTGTCCTTTTAGTTTGCGTATTCGTGTCCAGACTTTGTGTGTGTCAGTGTATGAGTTGATGCGAGTGAGGAAGGTGCGCCAACTCTCCCTTTTCGCCTCACGACGCACTCGCTTCCCAAAAGCCTTTGCCCGTTTAAATCAAATGAGGTTATCTGACGTGGGGTACCGGTGAAGGACACCCCATGGCTTGTTTCGGGCCTCTCGCGCCCGCCTACAGTCCTCATTTCACCACGGCCTCCTTTGGTTGCACGAAGCGCTGGAGGCGTGGGGAATGGACTTTTCGGCCGCGTCGAGGACGTGCGCCATGATTATTTGGGATGCTTCATTCACGTGTAGGTGTTCTATGGTTGTGTGGTGTAGTTTAGATGTTTCTGTGAATATACTCTGGTTTGCTTTCCATTCTTTAAAGCTGTTATGGGAAGATGGACTGCATGGACCTTTAACTATATATGTTAAGGAAGTGAAGAAGTGGTTACTACCATAAGGCTCAGTGTTCACGCTCCACTCAAGACATGGAAAGAGAACTGCAGAACCAATAGCCAAGTCGAGATGTGAGTAGGTATTATGTCCTAAGTTATGGTATGTAGGCTGTTTTTTGTTGTAAAGGCATGCTCCTGAAGATGTAAGAAATTTCTCCATAGGGCGACCTTGGGCATCCGTTCTGGAGGAGTCCCAAAGAGAGTTGTGTGCATTAAGGTCGCCTGTTAGGATGTACGGTTTGGGCAGCTGGTCGACCAGCACCGGGAAGTCAGAGATCGAAAGTGCATGACATGAGGAATGTGTATAGATCATACCGTTATCAATCTATTAAATATCTTTGTGTGGATTGCTACAGCCTCAAGGACGGCGTGTAAAGAGAGAGGGCGGCATGGTAATGATTTCCGGGCGACAATGGCCACACCTCCTGAAGAGTGTGTGCAGGCAACCCTTTCCTTTCTGAATACCATGCAACTATTAAAGAAATTTGCGGGATTGTAATTCAAATGTCTACCCTGAACACATCACACTCGGCTGGTTGGATTGCAATATTTCATGGACATCATCAAGCTTTTTAAAGAGGCCTCTACAGTTCCATTGAGTAATATGTCCGCTTCCCATTATGGAGATATAGAAGCCACTGAAGCCTGTGTGCAGGTGTGTTCATGTGTCTTTTGGGTCGGTTAAACAAGGATTTGGCTTTTTCGGCCTTTCTGCTGGCTTGGCCATCGGAGGCTGCTTCTTGCGGTGCGTTGCAGGCAAGAACGGCGCGAGGTCCATCTCGTCCTCAGATGTTCGGGGGGTGCTGTCGAACCCGCCCCCTTCGGACTTGGCCCCTTTTGGAGCCCTTCAATTGAGCCGCCACCATCGGGGGCGCCAGAGGTGGCATGGCAGGTGCGGTGACGGTGTGAGCCGGTTCGGTGCTCGTGGTGTCCATCCCCTCAGCACCCTCCAACCCACTGGAAGACGGGGAGGCAGAAGCGGGAGTGGCACCGGTCCCGACAGACGTGGTTTGCACCACAACCGCTGCTGCCTCAGCAAGCGGCGTGGTGCCAAGTTGGGCTGCGTTAGGCAACCCTGCTTGGGGCGGGGGTGGGACTAGGTCACACTCGCTGAACTGGGTCCCTGTGGACACCAGACGCCGCTCCGCCCCCCGTCGAGCTGCGTCGGCGTACCTCCCCAGGGGGAAACAGGCGAACCTCATTCGCGCCTCTGGGATGGTGATGTTTTCTGTGACCATTATGTTTACTATTTTCTTCTCAAGTTGAAACTTCTCGCATTTTCTGGAGTATGCCACGTGTGCACCCTGAGAGTTAATGCACTGGACTTGTTGTGAACTACAATTATCTATGGTATGGTCATGCTTACTGCACTTGGCACTGGTTATTTGGCCCCGACACAAGTTAGTACCACGCCTGAACCGCAGGCATTTGAAATAGCACCGTGGATTCGGGATGTACACTCGAACGGATCACCGGATGAAACCGCCATTGATGTGGTCAGGAAGAATGGAACGGTCAAAAGTCAAGATAATATGTTTAAAGTCAAGATAATATGTTTAGTTTGTACTATCTGATCGTCTCTTCTAATGGTGATGCGCTTGACTGCCGTCAGACCT
The DNA here is from genome assembly GCF_048455015.1 of Haemaphysalis longicornis. Lineage (NCBI taxonomy): Eukaryota > Metazoa > Arthropoda > Arachnida > Ixodida > Ixodidae > Haemaphysalis > Haemaphysalis longicornis. The sequence continues at coordinate 8,802,960 of NW_027526233.1, read as the reverse complement.
TGACTTCTTAGGCCTTCAAGAAGATTGGCATCTGTCTTATTTGCAAGATCTGCCTCAGAGATCACGCCCTGTGAGCTGTTAAGGCTTCGGTGGGTTGTGACCTTGATGTCAAGATCCGCAATACGGGTCTGCGTCAAGCGTTTTGTGGCCTGCTGCTCACTATGTACCTCGACCAAGATTTCACCGGTTCTTTGTTTCTAAGCTTTATAGGACTCACCTACAACACTTTCCAGAAAGTTCGAAATCAAGAAAATGGTCTGTGAAGCAATAGTCCTGGCTTGTTCAAGATATTCAATTACCATGAAATGGGGATTGTTATTAGGTTGTCGGGTCGTCATGGCTGGAAGGGGTGGACAGGATACTTCGGTGCGGCCCATTTTAGAGGGCCGATTTTTGGGTTTGGGAAAATTAGAAAAAACCACACAGCATGTATAAAGGCAGGGAACGGGGGTACTGTGTTCGTCAGCCTTACCGTGGTAGCTGAAGAGGTCCCGGAGCTTCCAGCCTCGCAAACAGACAGGCAGCCCATCCTTCACCTTACACCTCGTAGCCACGGTAGATTACAGAAACTGTATGGGGGCTCGGGGTCCGCGGTATCGCCAGTACCGTTACCAAGATTGCTCAAGGTGCCCCGTGCGGGGCAGTGTCAACTGGAAAACATTGAGCAATTGTCTCGTGAGTAATGTAGAAAAGCAACTTTCGCTGATAGTGGAATTGGTACCCACCGATAACAATCCCGCGTCTCATTTCCCGACGAGCTGCGAGGATGAGTGCAGGTTCGGGACATATGTAGATTCGGCAGGGCGAAACGAACAAAATCAATGTTCGTAACTTTATGGGGGGTGATTATATTGGTAGGGTACCGGCTCCTAAAAGTTCTGTATTTGGTCCCGTAGAGCGCCATTGATGTGGCATACCAGAGAGCGCCATTGATGTGGCAGCCACAACCACAGTGATATGGTTTGACGCTCCAGGTGGATCCATTGGGGGGGCAGGCGGATGCAGTGTGGCGACTTGCATTAAATTTTCAAGCCCGTGTTGCAAATTCGGTAAGGGCAGCTCGGAAGCCGTAATCTGGATTATCTGCAGAGACGACGGAAGCCATTGCAGAAAAAGTCGTGTCATTGAGCAAGAGTTCATGGCATAACCTTCTTTGGCTATCATGCTTTAATGTTCAAAAAGTAGCTGTTGCGGTAAATGGTCACTGAACACCTCATCAATACGAGAAGCTAGCTTCTTATGTAGAAAAGTGCCTATGTGTATGTGCCTTCAAGGGCGGATTGTCGGGAATGTGACGAACCTTTACCGCTACATCAATAGACAATGATTCCAACGTAATGTGACTGACTCGGAAAGGCGCATCAGCTTGGAGTAACCAGACGTGATGATGACGGTGGTCATGGTTGGGTTTTATTGGCGCAAGGCCGACTATGGGCAAAGAGTGCCAAAGAAGAAGTTACTGACTTTAGAAGAGACGGTAAATACTAAAACACGTGACTAAACCTAAAGGCGCTGCAAAACAAAGGACAATGGAGATGGCTGGTGTATAGGGCCAGGATGATTACACATGATATGACAACAGCTGCAGAAAGTTGACCTCAGCTAAAAATTAAAAACACGTTTAATAGAAAACATTGGTTTGACGGCTAAAAAGTATGATGGGTGCAAAGGAATGTGCCGTCTGTGTAATCCAGGGAAATGTTTGTGTCGTGTTGTGTCAAGTGCCTTGCACGAGATTAGTATGTGGGCTACGGATAGGTCCCTTCCACACCTGTTACACGTGGGTCACGAAGATCCAGTGAGCAGGGGGGGCGCTGCGGTCGCCGAGGTGAGCGGACGTGTTCTAATCGGCTCCGTCTTTCATGCCCAAATACGTAGTGCTAATCAGCTCCAACCTTAGATGGAAAAATTAAATTCTATATTAAAACGGAATATTCCCCAAGATACTACTCCCACTATTACGCAAAACGGCGTCGAACTTTCAGGAAAGCCGCTTGCCGATGCCTTCAACCGTTATTTTATTGACGTTGTACCAACGTCGTCATCTTCCCATAGGAAACCCAGAGTACAACACATCCATTGTGCATGACTGGCCAGGCACTGCTAATGATGATTGTGGCAGGATGCCCCTGGGGAGTGGCCAACCCAAGAATCCATCACGAGATAGCTCGCGTTCTGCCACCATTGTCATCTTCCTGTAGGGGAACCCTGAGTACCACACCCCCACCGCGCATGACTGGCGAGGGACTGCTAATGATGATTGTGGCAGGATGCCCCTAGAGATTGGCCAACCAAAGAATACATCACGATTGGATTGGATTGGGAAAACTTCTTTGGGGCCTGCGAATGAAGTCCTATTACTAGGTCTTCATGATTTGGCCGGAGTGCTCACCGCAGATGTCGCCGACCCGGCTAGGGGTCCTCCGCTCCCCGTCACCGGGTCGCCGGGGTCCTCTTGCCTGGCCAGCGCCACGATGACGCACTGGACAGCCTGTAGTTGAAGATTTTGGTCTTCAGTCCGCTCCGCCTCCTCGAATGCAGGTGGCATTGTTCTGGTGTTTGATTCGTCCTGGTATGCGAGGCAATCCCAGACGATGTGCTTAAGTCTTGCTTAGGCTTTTTCGACACACCCGACAGGTGGCATCAGGGTATGTCTCCAGGTACATCTTGTGCTTTAGGTAGGGGCTCGGGACCGTCTTTTTTTGGAGTTGCCTATAGATGACCGCCTGCTCCCAGCTCAATCCTTTGCTGGGCGGCGGGAGCTTGCGTCTGGCAAGTCGATAGGCCTGAGTAATTTCTTTGTAAGCAGTCATTCGGTCTCGTGTGCTGTGCCACAAATGCTCTCCAACACTTTGCCCGGCGCGGTTAGTGAGTTCGCTCACACGAGCGTGTGCGGTTTCATTGTGGTGCTCAGCACGCCCCGACACCATCCTGCGTGTGCCGGGAACCACTTGATTCTCGTCTTCCCCATGAGGCTTGGTTGTCTTCGCAGTAGTTTCTCCGTTACGGGGGAAACACTGCCTTTGGAGAAGTTTTTGACAGCTTGCCTGGAATCACTTCTGGACCGTTGTGCAGCCTGGATCTTTGAGGGCCAGTGCAATAGCCACATCGTCTGCTTCCTCGGGTCTCCCGCTTGCAACGCTGGCCACCACTCGGAGGTCGCCCTCGGCGTCGACCACCGTCACCAGGAAGCCACGTTCGTTGCAGTATTCTGCTGCATCGACGTAGCGGGCTCCAGCGTCCCCGGCGTAGAGCTCCGCCAGCGCCTTGGCCCGTGCTCGCCGTCTGCCCTCGTTGTACTCCGGGTGGATGTTGCGCGGGACTGCATCCACCTGGATTTTGTCCCTGGTGTCACCTCGTAGCTGCGTCTTGGTTCCCTGCTTTTCATGGTAGTTGTATCCCAGCTTGTCCAGGATTCTTCTGCCTGCTTTGGTTATGGTTAGCCTCTCTAGCTACGCCACCCGTTGGGCCTCGATGACTTCGTCCAAGGTGTTGTTTACGTCTAGGTTTAGCAGTCACTGGGTACCAGTAGACTCGGGTAGTCCGATGGCCATCTTATACGCCCTTCGAATGAGCGATTCCAGCTTTTTCTTCTCATTAGTTTCCCACTTGTGAAACGCCGCCAGGTATGTTATGTGGTCTTGTCGAAAGACTGCACTAATCGTATGAGGTTCTCCTTGCGCAGCCCCCTTTTCCTGTTGCAAACTCGTTTCATGAGCCGAATGGCGCTGGCTGCCTTTCCGGCGATCTTCGTCATTGTGCCCCCATTGTTACCCTTCTCTTTGAGAAGCATACCCAGTACTCTGATGTCGGATACCCTGGGAATCGCCGACCCGTCCTGAGTGTAGATCGTAATCTCGTCTCGTTCTCGTCGTTGTTCACGCTGACTGTCTATGGGCTTGTACAAAAGCAGCTCAGACTTACTCGGTGAGCATCTCAGGCCAGTGACCTCGAGGCTCCCCTCGACGGTCCTCACTGCTTTCTGCAGGACCTCTTCCACTTGGGCGTCGCTACCTCCCTTGACCCACAGGGTGATACCATCAGCATATATCGTACGCTCGACGTTCTCCACCTCTGCGAGCTGGTGGGTGACCCTGATCATTACCAGGTTGAACAGGAGCGGCGAGATCACTGACCCCCGAGGTAGGCGTGCCTCGGCTTCCGTTCTCCTTGGCTTTCGTCTCGACATCTCCGGCGATGAGCACCGCCGTTCGCCCCATCAGGAAGCTTTTGATATACTCGTGCGAACTTTTACCCATGTCCAACCTCGAAACTTGCTCGAGTATTGCTGAGTGGTTAACGTTATCAAAAGCTCCTTGTAGGTCGAGCCCCAATACAGCCCTGGTGTCTCGGGTGTCCGTGTCGATGGTTAGGTGTCCCAACTGCAGAATGGCGTCTTGTGTGCAGAGATGCCGCCAGAATGTAATCATCGTTGCGGGGTAGAGGTCGTTGTCTTCGAGGTAATCTTGCCACTGTGCCATCAGGACGTGCTCGAACACCTTGACCACACAGGACGCCAGTGAGATTGGTCGGAGGTTGTATATATTTGGTGATTTGCCCGGCTTGGGGATCACGGTCATCCGTGAGCTCTTCCATTCTTTCGCACGATTCCCGTACTCTAACAGTCATTGTAATATTTGGTCAGCGCTGCTATCCACGCTTCGTCCAGGTTCCGGAGCGCCCTAGTGGGCACCCTGTCTGGTCCCGGCGCCGACCTGCTGTTAAGCTCTTGCACTGCCACTCGTACTTCCGCCACACTGATTTCTCTATCTAATTTCTTGTTCGTTCTACCTCGATACTTGCCGTGCGTGACCTTTGGCGAGTCGGGGATTTACTTACCGAGTAGCTGCTGCGCCACAGCCGTCGCTCCCTTTTCTTTGGTTTCCCCATCCATAATTTTCGGTAGTCTGTCCCGTTGGTGAGTTTTAGTCTTGGTTTCGTCCAAGAGGTGATGAAACAGATTTCAAGTATTTCTAATATGCATTTGGCCGTCTGCGGCATTGCAAATTTCGTTCCATTTTTGGTCGCTGAGCATGCGGCTGTGCTCCTCGAGTTTGCGATTGAGTTCTGCCCCCTTTTTGCGCAGTCTCCTGTTAAGTCTTTGCTTTTTCCATCGTTCTTGTATACAGCGCTTGTCCTCCAGAAGGTAGGCTATCCGGCTGTCGACGCCGACTATCCTGTGGTCGTCCGTTGTAATCTCCTTCGTGACAGCCTTGACGTCACAAGTAACTCTCTCCATCCAGACGCGTATGTCCGTGATTCCTTCCTCTGCTCGTTCGGCCCTCTGTGTCCTGAATGCTTTCCAGTCGACGCAGTGGTGCTTTCGTACTTGTGGCGTTCATGTCTTTAATCTGATCCTCGTCTCTACTATAGCGTGATCGCTGCCTAGGTCCGTCCCGGTATTCTTCCACGTGACCTCTTCCTCCGCAATGTTCTTAACGAAGGTCAGGTCAGGCGTTGTGTCCCGGGACACGGAGATTCCGTTTCTCGTTGGATTGTTCGGGTCCGTGACTAGAACATATCCGTTGTCGGCCGCGTCCTCCGCCAGATGCCTGCCTTTCGCGTTGCCTCTGATATAACTCCAAGACTGGCCTGCCGCGTTCAAATCGCCACACACGAGCAGTTTGGCCCCTTTTGCTACCGTGCTGGCCTTGCTGAAGAGTGCCCGGAAGCGTTGTTTCTGTTTGCTTGGGTTACTATAAATATTCAGCACGAACATGCTCTTTCTTTTTGGCCTCTTTTCCGATCACAACCTCCACGAATGCATGGTCGGTTGCGACGTTCTTGAGCTCTATTTCTAATGCGGTGTGTGTCTTCTTTGTCATGACGCATAGGTCTCTGGTATCTTCGTTTGTCGACCAAATTGTCCTGTATCCACGGAACGGCCGGGTCTTCGATAAGGTTTCCTGCAGTAGAAGTATATCTGGTTCCTGTTCACTGTTCTCAATATACTGTTGTAGCACTGTCGATTTCCTCTCGAGGCCGCGACAGTTTCATTGCCACACAATCACTGCTGTACCTGGATCCATTGTTGTTCCGTATGTACTCCCTGCGACATAAGGTGTTGCAGGGCTGTCTCTATCTTGACAAATCTTTTTCCGTAGATTTTGCTTTGCTCCGTCATGGCCGTCTGGATTGTCTCGAACGTCCGGTCTACTCGCGCTACAATGCTTTTCAGAGCCACCGCCAACTCGTCCATCCGGGCCTCGCTGCTGGTGATCTCTATCGCACCATGCGTCGCCGTTATTTTATTTATTTACAAATACTGCTGTCCCATGCCTGGGGCATTGCAGGACCGGGTACAGAAAAAATCCAACAATAATACAGAAGCAAACAATAGTACGCACAAATTTTGTGGCTAACACATAAAGTTCTTCCCGAACTCTACCGTGTCCGGTCTACGCAAAGCACCATCAAGCTTGTTTAACAGTTCCACCACGCGCAGAAGAAAACAGAATTTGAAACAATCCAAACGAGACCTGAAGGGTACAAGGTTCCAAGCATCTGTACTGCGTGTTGTGCGGACTGGTGCATCAGCGAAAGATAAGGGTGCGTGAACGTGGGTTGTATTGTGTACAATCTTGTGCAACAAGATAACACTCTCACGCGTACGGCGGTGTTCAAGTGAAGGAAGTAACAACAAGTGTGCATGTGAAGACGGTGAGAAGTCTCGATCATAACGATCAAAAATGATCCTTATTATCTTGTTCTTATCCTGTTTTTATCTTGTTCAAGATGAGGCAACCAAACCACAGAGGCGTAATCGAGCATCGGTCTCACTAAAGTCTTGTATGCAGTTAACTTACAATCTTTATTCAAGTTTTTCAATCTACGCTTTAAGTACCCAAGTTTCCATAGAGCTTGAGAGCCTATCTGGTCAACATGTTTGCCCCATTTAAGGTCAGGTGAAAAGGTGACACCGAGATACTTGAATTCGCTCACATGTGCTATGGTGGACCCAGTGTAGTTATAACTGAAAGTGAGAGGCTCTTTTTTATTTGAGAAAGACATAGCTACAGTTTTCTTGTGATTTATGGGCATTTGCCACGTGAAACTCCATGCGTTTCTTGATGGCCGGTTCTTTGTCTTCTTGCTCGGTATTCATTTCTTCCGTCTGCGGCAGCGGTGGAGGAGTGTCAGGGGGGATTGGTAGCATGTTCTGGGAGCGCTGCATGCTTTCCAGCGCGGTTCGTAGTTTTTCTAGCGCCTTGTGCAGCTCCTTGTTTTCGTTGCGAAGGGCCGCCATGGTGTCACTTTCTTCTTCTTGTTTCTTGAGATGCTGTCCCCTGGTCGCCTTCTCACAGGTCCTCGCGGCTCCTCCCTTGGCTCTGTCCGCCCAGCTCACGCGCTCGCGTGACGGCGACCGTCCCCGCCTTGTGGCGCTGGGGCTCCTGCTCTTGTTGCGCAGTATACTCTCCTTCGAAGGTGACCGTCCCCTCGACTCCGATCTTTCTCAGGACAATGTTATTTTTATCTTGTTGCCTGCCGGCTGCAGCGTCGGATAATCTAGGTTGAGTGACAGCTGTTGCTGCTGCTTTTCTTCTTCGGCTACAATGCGCCGCTCCCATTGTCTCTGTCGTACTACGTACGGCGTCTTGAACAGGGCCTTGCACACTGTGTTGCCGGTCACGTGGTCGCCCGCGCATAGCTTGCACCTGGGCGTGCATGGGTGAACTGCCTCTGGATTTGGCTTATCCCAGGCCGGGCCCCTTCGCTCGTTGGGGTTGGGACACACGTCTCTTCGGTGGCCTACGCGGCCGCATTGTTTGCATACGGCAATTTTTTAAATGCAGAGCATTTCTTTAACCCACGATATCACCCGTTCTAGGCGTCTGTAGTAGTCCGCATCGCTCGCCTCGACATGCCCGGCTCAGACTTTTCGCTATCGGCGCAATCAACATTCGATAGCGCGCCCAGGCACGTTTCAAGGACACTCTCTCCCCTCTGTCGGACTCAACGTGCGCCGAGGCTGCCAATTTTACTCTGACGAGCGCTCTCTCGTCAGCCGTTGCCACAAGTGCAACAAAATTACCGTAACGCAAACTACTTAACGTCGTGGGCCCCCGGAAATGCTCTGCATTTGATCGTGCCCCTCGCGAGGGGGCTTTTTCACTGCGTCGCCATGCGAACCGTTTACAAAGCTTTAGTTTCAGTTCCGTATCTCCCCGCCCCGGCCGTGGAGAGAAGGCGGCCGGCCGCGACTCTCCCCACCGCGGCACTGCGGTTGCGAGTTGCGCTAGGAAAGCGAGCATCGTCTGCTAGCGGGGAGCGGAACGCGTTCCGCTCTGCATCTCCGGTCTTTGCCACTACTGGATGCGCACTGCAAAAGAAATGTTTGCCGTACAGCGAGCATTTTAGAAGCGCCGACTCGTACCTGACGTAATTAGGCACCCTTGTGCCATCGAAGACGACCGTGACCACCGTTGTTGTACCAATTCTTTTGGCACCGAGCGCCAAACGGTTGTTATGGTTTACTAGCTTGGCGTGGATCTCCTCTGGGGTCTCGTTAAGTAATATTCCCCTGATTACGCCTTTAGCAGTGTCTTGTGGGGCTGTGATGTACGTCCACACTTCGTAATGTTGTCGTCGTATCGTAAGCTATTTGACTTGGTTGTACCGGTTCGCCCGTTCGTCTTCAGTCGCGCAAATGACAATGATATTCTGTTGCGCGTTGACGCACAGAATATCGTCAGTTTTTGCCTCGCAGGTGAATTTTGCTGCCGATTGAGCTGCCGCAGCAACTTCTAATAGGCCTAACTTGGCCACGTTAGGTCCACCTCTCGGTCTCATTACAATTTTGATGTTGTCCCTCGGTAGCGCAGGCATTCTTGCTGCTTTGATGGCCGTAAGACCTCGTTCGCCTTGTTCTTATAGCTTCCTTTTAGCCGTTATCCCTTTTCCTGCCTCACTCGCTGACGCGGCTTCGCGTTGTTGCTGCTGCATACGAGCGAGTCGACTGGTTGTGATCTTACATCCTGGCGTGTTCATTTCCTCGGGCGAGATGTCGTTGCGCTCTACTTGTACAGTCATTTTGCGAGAATTGCTGGTAGAAAGAAGTGCTACCTGCATCTCTCCCACTTCTTCGAAATTCTGGGATTCTGCCATACCCAGCCGCAACGGCGCTAGGCCGAACCCTGGCTGTGACTCGCCTAGAATTAGCGGCCTCTCGCCGTCTGTTCATTTCAAAGGCCAAAAATTCGACGAAGAAAACACTTGCCTGTGACAAAATCGACGTCAGTCGATGCCCGGTGTTTTCCTGAATCACAAAGGAAACATTTGCTATAACTGGCGCAAATAAGTGACTCTGAACTGCGGAGCCGATGTAAAGCACGTCCGCTCGCATCGTCTTCGTCGCTTCGCTTTCAACCACTGTCATCTTCCCGTAGGGGAATACTGAGTACTACACACCCCACCGCGCATACCTGGCCATGAACCGCTAATGATGATTGTGGCAGAATGTTCCTTGGGATTGCAAAATAACGAATCCATCACGAGATAGCTTCGCATTCAACCACCGTCGACATCTTCCCGTAGGGGAACCCTGAGTACCACAGCACCACTGTGCATGCCTGGCCAGGCACCGCTAATGATGATTGTGGCAGAATGCCCCTGGGGATTGGCCAACTAAACTATCCGTCCTGTGATAGCTTCGCGTTCAACCACCGTTGTCATATTCCTATACGGGAACCTCGAGTACTAAACTCCACCACGCATGCCTCGCCAGACACCGGAAATGATGATTGTGGCAGGAAGCCCGTAGGGATTGGAAACAAAAGAATCCATTACGAGATAGCTTCACGTTCAACCACCGCCATCTTCCCATTGGGGAACCCTGAGTACCACACCTCCATTGTGCATGCCTGGCCAGGCACCACTAATGATAATTGTGGCAGGATGACCTAGGGATCGGCCAAACAAAGAATCTATCACGAGAAAGCTTCGCGTTCCATCCCGGTCGTCAACTTCCCGTAGGGGAACCCTGAGTACAACACCCCCACTGCGCAAGTCTGGCCAGACACCGCTAAAGGTGACTGTTGAAGGATGCCCCTTGGAATTGGCCAACTAAAGAAACCATCGTTAAATAGCTTCATGTTCAACCACCAACGTTATCTTCCCGTACGGGAACACTGAGTACCAGACCCCTACTGTACCTGCCTGGCAAGGCACCGCTAATGATGGTTGCGGCAGAATGTGCGTAAGGATTGGCCAAGCAAAGCATTCATCACCAGATAGCTTCGCGTTCTGCCACCATAGTCATCTTCCCTTAGGGGAACCCTGGGTGCCCCATCACCACTATGCATGCCTGGCCATGCACCACTTATGATCATTGTAGCAGGATGCCCGAAATGATTGTCCAACCACAGAATCCATCACGAGAAAGCTTTGTGTTCAAACGCAGTCGTGAACTTCCAATAGGGGAACCCTGAGTAGCAAACCCCCCCTTTACAAGTATGGCCAGGCAAGGCTAATAATGATTGTCGCAGGATGCCCCTAGGGATTGGCCAACCAAATAATCCATCACGAGACAGACAGACAGACAGACAGAGAACTTATTTGAGGTCCAGAAAATCCGTGGCAGTCTTAGTGACTGCGTCCTGCGGATGCGGGCCGCACTTGCGCAGGGGGCGGAAGTCCTTGTTCCTCCGCTCTCTTGCAAGCAATCTGGTCAGCCCGGAGTTGAGTCATGTACTGTTCACTTTGTAGGGCTTCTTCCCACTCTTCTTCTGTTATAAAGTCACCGCGCGGTAACGCAGGGCATTGCCAGAGCATGTGGTTTAACGAGCATGTGGTGCTACTACATTTTGTGCAGTGCGGTTGGATATCGTGTGCGAAGTGGCTAAATACGCTTCTCGAGGGGAAAGTACCCGTTTGGAGCATTCTAAAGGCAGTGGATTGTGATCGCTGAAGCTTGGTGTGCGGGGCTGGATATTTCTTTCTCTCTAGCTTGTAGTGTGCCGTGATCTCGTTGAAAGTTTGTAGCGGATCTCTACACTCTTCCCATTCGCTGGTCGTCGAGCGTCCTACGCTGCCGCGGCGGGTGATTTCACGCGCGCAGTCGTGGGCCATCTCGTTGGCGTTGGGAATGTTCTCATGTATTTCATGTCCCATGTGGGCAGGGAACCACGTAATGCAGTGATAGCAGTCCTCGCTTCTGTTGTTGATGATTCGCGCTGCTTCCTTGGCTATCGTTCCTTTGAGGAACGCACGGACTGCTGCCCTTGAGTCCGAGTATATGTTCGGTCTCGAAGGGTCGGCCATAGCCAGGGCAATCGCCACTTGTTCTGCGATAGCGGGTTTGTGGGCAACTACGGATGTTGCGTTCAGCAGTTTGCCAGCAGGGTTGGTCACGACCGCCACGTATTTGCTGGAACGGCCGTATCGTGCTGCATCCACGAACGTCGACGTTCGCCGCCCTTGTTGTGCAATTTTCAGTAGCGCCTTGACCCTGGCCGCCCTCCTGTCTTCGTTGAATTGCGGGTGTATGTTGGGAGGGATGAGCCTGGTTTCGAAGGTCTCCCTGGTTTTCACATTGAGTTTTACTTGGTATGCTTCCAAATCTTCGGGGATGTGCCCCGTGGTGAGGAGTATGGCTCTCCCTGCTCTCGTAGTTAAGAGTCTTTGCTTTTGGGCTTCTCTTTGTGCCTCAATGATCTCTGTTAGTTTATTGTGTACACCCAGTCTTTCAACCTTTTCAGTGCTGGCACTAATAGGGAGACCAAGTACCCTCTTGACGCATTTCCTAATGAGCGTGTCGACTTTGACCACCTCGGTTTTGGCCCAGTCTACCGCTGCTGCGACGTAGTGTACGTGACTCATTAGGAAGGCGTTCTAAAGTCTTAGGAGGTTATCTTCCATTAAGCCCCCTCGTCTGTTCGATACTCGTGCGATGAGTCGGATTGTGTCTTCCGATTTCTTGGCGAGCTTTTCTATAGTTCTCGTATTCTGTCCTCGGGACTGTATCATTAGCCCGAGGACCCTCAGGGTGTCTACTAAGGGGATGGTTTGCCCGTATTGTGTTTCGATTCTTATGTTCGTTTGGTTAGGGGGTGGTTGACCTCTACCGCCCTTCCTGTTAGACATGTACAGGAGCAGTTCCGATTTCGCCGGCGACAGGTGGAGACCCGAGTCACGGATGTAGCTCTCCGTTGTCTCGAGCGCAGTCTGCAGGGCGTGTTCGGTTTCTGCTTCCGATCCTCCAAGACTCCATACCGTGATGTCGTCTGCATAGACGGCGTGGTTGATTCCTTTAATTGTACTTAATCTGTCTGACAGTCCTTTCATGGTGAGGTTAAATAGCAAGGGAGCCAAGACGGCCCAGGTGGCACAGAAAGTGTGCCCCAAGACCGGCCCGTCTATGGCCGCTTTCTGGCATGTCCGGCCAGCATCCAGGTTCTGGCAGCCACTGATCATGCGTTGATCGGCCAACATTCGGCAACCAGCCCTTCGGTATTTCTCCGTCCGCCCGTGTCCGGACGCACAACGGCAGCTAACCGGCTTCCAGATATTCAGTTCTCTTACGGCTGCCGATGTTGAGAAAGAGAACGACCGAAGTACGGCCTTAGGGCATCCGTTTTTTCTTCGGGAAGCGGTAATCGGCCGACGCACGGCAAGCGACCGGCCACAGAATATGCGTATTCTTGCGGCAGTTGGTGTTCGAAAGGAGACCGGCCGGAGCGCGGCTGCCGTGCATTCTTTGTTCCAACGGTGAACCGCGCGTCCGGTGGTAGAATATTCGTTTTCTTCGGGCAACCAGTGTTATGAAGGATACCGGCCGACGTACGGCCCCAGAATATACGTTTTTCATTCGGTTTTTCATTCGGTTTTTCATACGGCAAGCGAATGGCCACAGAATATTTGGCAACCGGTGTTCAAGAGGAGACCGGCCTAGGTAAGGTATCTGGTTATACGTCATTTTTTCGGCAAACGGCATACAGCCGAACAACGGCACGCGCTTGGGCGCCGAGAATTCATGCACAGACGTGTTTGGAAGGAGACCGACCGGTTTTTTCCTGGGGGGAGAAAAAGCCGTTAGGGAGCCGAAAGACGGGGACGCGTTTTTCATCCGCTCCGTGTTTCTACGTTTTAAATGAACGAACATCGTTTGTCAAACAGTAATGAGTGTTCTCGGTGAACGGGCAAGGTGCAAGGACTCACTGGACATTAGCAGGGAACTTTTTAGGCCATCGAAATGTCATTTACTGCCACAAGAAGACTGTGCCACACCGACGGGTGAGCTAAGCCTCGCCAGTCATCGCCGCTACCACGCCTCTGCCGCCGGCTTCGTCGACGCATCAGCTCAAGGCTATTCGCCCCCTAAAGAAATGGAGAGCATTGGAGACATTGACCCGGCAGAGATGTCCGATCCGAGATGGAGATGGTTCGCCAAAATAACTGGCCTTCAAGGGCGTCGAGCAAGCTTCCACCACGCAGGAGGTAAACCGCCACCATGTCAAGGACTCCCCACCACAGAAAGGCAAGTGCGAGCAAAACCGCAAGTGATTCTGCTTACCATTAAACTGCGACAAGCAATGTTGCACAGTGTTGTTGGTGATAAACGTAGAAGAGACTCGCTCGTGCATTGGTAGGATTAACTTCATGCCCTGCACTATGTTACTTCATGGGATTTTACGACTGTCTATTTAGAAAAACAAATTATTTTAAATTTGCGAAAACAACAGAGCCTTGTCACTGACGAAGCCTAGCTGTTAATTTAGTTCCGATTTTGAAGGTGAGCTTACCTGCTCTTGAGATATGACTCATTTGGTTAACCATAATCGCAAGCATCCTAGCAAACACGGATTTTGTCAGGATTTTCTTGCTGAACGCAGATTGTTGAGTTCCCGCACGATTTGGCTCTTGAAATAGATAAGCCTAAAGTGGTTGACTGTATATTCTTGGACTGCAAAAAGCAAATGATGGTGTTCCATACCACCTTCTGCGTAGTACATTCATCCTATGAACCGAATGAATCGGTTTTTGCATTGTTATTACTATTGGCCCCATAGCTTTGTTCAAAAGTACTGTGTAGTTTACCGGACTATAGCGAATGAACGTGATTCCGTATACCTGCAGCTTTATTCGAATTTAATAACATCCTGGTGATCTGATTCAGAAAAGGTTTTGGATGTTAAACAGTGTGTTAACGGCACCTTTACAAGAAAACCTTCTTCCCATATGGGAAGATGACGATGACACCTCTGTGAATGCCTGGCCTGGCACTGCTAATGATAATTGTGGCAGGATGAACCTAGGGATTGGCCAACCAAAGAATCTATCACGAGAAAGCGTCGTGATCAACCGCCGCCGTCAACTTCCCGTAGGGGAACCCTGAGTAACAGATCCCCACTGTGCAAGTCTGGCCAGGCAACGCTAATGATTGTAGGAGGATGCGCCTCGGGATTGGCCAACCAAAGAAACCATCAGATTATACCTTCGCGTTCAACCACCGTCGTCATCTTCTCGTAGAGGAGGAGGAAGAAAAACTTTATTTTGAGCCTGGTGATGTGGGAGCCTTTATCTTCGGGTCTCTACAAGGCGTTCGCTTCCTACGCGGGGTTTTGGCCAGCTTTAGGCTTTCCTCCGCAACGGGGTTACCGACATCCCTGTGGCTCTTGTGCCCACGAATGGGGGCGCAATACGGCACAACAATCCCGGGAAAATGCAAAACGCCCTACGTTCTGCTACGGAGCGTTTCCAGAAAATCACCAGCGTGCGTCCCTTCAGGAAAGGAGGCATTGTGATCCGATCGCCTGACCAAGAGTGCGTGCAGGACTTGCTGCAGTGTTCAACCTTTGCCTCTTTCCCTGTGAGCCTATTTGTGCCTGCCCATCTTGCATGCTCGAAGGGCATCATTCGCGGAGTTGACCCAGAAATGTCAGTGTCAGACATGCTGGAGGAATTCACTTCGGCTGGTGTCATTGCTGTGCATTGCTGTAGCCGAGTAGAGAACGATGTCCGCTATCTGACCGAGTCAGTCATCGCCACCTTCGCTGGGGTGTCTGTCCCTGGGGAGTTAAAAGCGTGGCCCGTAATCTTCAAGGTTGAGCCGGTTTCCCCTCGTCCACTACAGTGCCGAAAGTGTTGGCGATTCGGCCACTGTGTCGGGGGTTGTAAGTCGTCCGCTCGTCGTTGCACTTGTGGAGGCGATCACCCTCCTGCTCCATGCCAGACAGATGAAGAAACTTGCTGCCTAGGTGGAAACCCACACCGTGCGGACTACTCCAACTGTCCAGTTCGAGCACAAGAGGTGACGATCCCTGAGGTCATTGAAAAGCGCCGGTGCTCGTGGAGTGAGGCGATGGCTGTAGTCAAAGATAGATCGTCAGGCTATGCGTTCGTTGTGGCACGTGGCTCCGCTACTGTGGACGCATCTCTTGTTGATGTGATCGCGTCAGCAATCGAAAAAGTCAGTCAACGATGATGGATCGCTACTTGCATGCTATGGCAGAACTCCTAACAGCTCACACGGCACACATCAGAGTCTTTGTCCGCGTTGTGTGGCGTACCTGTGCAAACAGATTCCGCTAGTGGTTTTAATACTAAGGCTGTTGGTTCACTCAATCAACTACCTTTGGATGAGACTGACCCCGCTCACTCTTCAAGCCGTTTCAGCCAACCGTCACCATCCACTTCTGCTTCTTCAAACCCTACGTCTCAGTCACAATGCGGAGGTACTTCTCTTCCCTCCAAAATGGTAGCTGGCCTGCCCCCCGGTCGTCCGTCCTCGATGGTTCGTCATGCACCCAAAGCCGCAACTGGCCCGCCTATTTCTACTATGGCATCTAACATTCGTCCTGCTAACGAGAATAACATCGAGTCTGAGAACTACCCAGAAGACATCGAGTGTCAATCGATTGTGTAAAAAAAACAGGATCGCCGATTTTGTGTTCACCTGAATCGTTCCCGAAACAAAAGACTAAGAAAGGTCAAGCGAGTCAAAAAACAGGGTATATTTTGGAGCCGGCTGTGGCGGCCATCACTTCCCCATAACGTCTCTACGGATACTTCAATGGAATTGTCGTTCAGTCTTTTCAGCACTAACAGACCGTCACAATATTGTTTCTAAAACCCGACCGTCCAATTAAAGGAGGAGAATTGCTAACTTTATTATTCCAACGATTTTGTCATAAAGCCCATCTCTCATTTCAATTAATGTCTGTGGAATCGGCAATTCTGGCAGTGACGTTCAATCTTCCAGGTTGCGTTGCATTTTCTATAGTGAATGAGTACGTTCCGAGTGGAGTAACTTCCACCTCTTCACTCGATGCTGCCGTGTCGGCGTGTGAAAAACGAGTTGTTCTTTGTGGGGATTTCAATTCGCACCACGTATCGTGGGGTTTCCGCACAGATTCCTGTGGCAGGCGTCTTTGCGACTGGATGCGGGACAACAATTTGTACTGTTTTAACTCTGGAACTGCGACATTTTTTCAATGGCAGACCAGTTCTGTTCTTGATTTGACCTCCTCCACCCCGGGAAATATATCTTCATGGTCTACTTGGGACCAGGCTACAAGTAGTGACCACACCTCAATTGTATATAAGTTTTTATGCCTTCCTACGTCATCGCGAGCACATATAGTTCGGCATATAAATTTTCATCGGGTTCAAAAAGAACTAAAGACCGCACTTAGCTCTGTTCCATCGGGAGACGAGGAACTCCGGGCAGCTCAAGTGTTATCAATCCTGTCTGAATCTGTTAAAAAATCCCACTTTATTGTTTGTTCCCAAAAAGATGGCGGCTCCAGTCCACGGTGGGATGAGGAATGTGCTCGTGCGTATACTAAGAGAGAAGCGGCTTGGAAGAAAGACCCTAAAAACCAATGCCCATCAAATTGGACCAGTTACAAGTTGGCGGCTGCAATATTCAAGCGGGTTGTTTCTCAAGCAAAACAAAATTATAACACTCAAAAGTTCGCCTCTCTATCACAGTCCAAAAATAGACGCATGTTGCATAGATTCCTTCGTTGAAGAAAGGTTGTACAAGATCAGGATAACGACAAGTCAATTGTTCAGTCAACGAGTGAGTCTATGGAAACATTGGAACGTATTGCGCAGGAACTGGAATCTCGTTTTTCTTCTTGGTTGGCCTCTCCTTTTGTGTGCCAGGTTTCAAATGATGGTTTCACTCCAGTGACAAGGGCGGAATTAGCTGATATTGTTTTGCAGCTGTCTGAGTGTGCTCCAGGATCAGACGGCATTACGGTGGCAACATTAAAATTTCTGCTTGAGGTGTCTCCTCATGATTTACTAAACATTGTCAACATATCGTAAAAAACAGCTGGATACCTTCAGAATGGAAAATCGCTAAGGTAGCACCATTGTTGAAAAACGAAAGTTTGGGTTTCGTCCAAGACAATATTAGGCCCATTTCGTTGACTAGCCACGTGGTAAAGTTGGTTGAAAGGGTATTCCATGGCCGGCGTATGCGGTTTCTGAACAGTAATCGTATTCTAAGCCCCGCCCAGATTGGCTTCAGACCTAGAAATTCTATTTGGAAGGCCCACGTCGACATCGAGAGCCTCATTAAATTAGCTCGCCGACTAAAACATGTAAGTGCGCTGGTAACCCTAGATATAGCAAAGGCTTACGGCAGCGTAGAGTACAGCAAGTTGATGTCACGCCCTGCATCTAGCGAGCTTTCAGGGTACATCCGCTCCTGGATTGGTGAGTTTTTAAAGGGAAGGAAATTCTTTTGTTCCAAGGGCGGTTTATCGACATCCCAGTACCACCTATTTCGTGGAGTTACTCAGGGATCAGTTCTTTCTCCCGTTATTTTTAACTTACTCCTAAGTTCTATCACAATACAGAACGGCATATCTACATATGTGTATGCCGATGATATTGCTTTTTTCTCGGCTGATAGGGACATCCAAGCGTTTTATCAGCGACTGCAGGACTATGTGGTTGTCCTGGATAATTGGCTTAGCACGTTATATCTCTCGCTAAATGTCAGTAAACGTGCCTTTATAGTATTTCCCAGCAATAACCCTATATCATTACGTCTAACATACCGGTTGCAATCGATCCCTCAGGTCACGGAAAATAAATATTTAGGTATAATTTATGACGACCACCTCACATGGCGTCCTCACATTTCACACATTGCTGCCAAAGGTGAAAAAGCTGCGGGAGTGCTGCGTAGGTTATGCAATCATAAATTTGGTATGCGTAGAGACGCCCTGCTAATGATTTATCGTTGCTATGTTCGCCCAGTATTGGAATTTGGTTGCGTGTTATTTTCTGGCTCCGCGACGTACAAACTCCATCCCCTATTTCTTATTGAGAGATTGGCGTTGCGTTTATGCTCAGGGTTACCAAAGTATGTAGCTAACTCTGTATTGTACCTTGAGGCACGGTTGTCTTCACTTCTGGATCGATTTAAATTGTTAACTGTTGTAACTTTCTAAAAATGTTTGAATCTCCATTATACGAGGCTCAAACCATTTTCCACTTGAGGCCTGACCTTTGTCGAGGATTTACGTGGCTCCGATTTCAGCGCCCTCAATTGGATTGCGTTCAGGCATGGCTGCAGCCTCTTCGTGCAGATCTTTTTCTCCTCCAGCTCTTTTCTGATAATTTGTCGCCTGTCTACATAAGCTTGGACAACATTTTTCCTTCGCATGCGAAATTATTGCCGGCACGATTACTCAATCATTTACTTGAAGATCACTTGGCTACTCTTCATACTGATGTCGGTATTGCCACAGATGCCTCGCAAAGTGATGAGAAGGCTGGGGTAGGAATATATTCTCAGAGTCTAGATTGGTCCTTCTGAATCAGGCTGCCAGACTATACCCCGATCTTTCAGGCAGAATTATTGGCGATAATCTTAGCCCTTAATAAACTACAGCACAGATTTGCGGGGGTGGTTTTCCTTTCGGATTCTCTCTCCGTTTGCACTGCTATAACAAATGATAAAGATTCTTCCATTCACAGGTCATTCCGTTCTTTCATTCCTTACCAGCTGCGCGAGATCCGGTTAGTGTGGGTCCCTGGTAACGCAGGGATAATCTTCAATGAACAGGCAGACCAATTAGCTCATGTGGCTCTTGGGGGTCCTGCCGTCGGGAATTGCCCAATTGACAGTTTTCTTTTGTGGGCGAGGTTCAGGCGCATTCAAGTTTTACAAATTATTCGGCAAGATGGCCTTCGTTCATGTTCTGACTATATTCACCCCTCTCACTTACGGAAACCTAAATTCTGCGAATCTCGTAAATGTGAGGTCGCAATCACAAAATTTCGTTGCAGAATCCCCCTTTCAATTTTTATTTACACGAAGCTGGTCAGGCGTTATCTCCTCAATGCCCTTTCTGCAAGGCCCCTGAAACAATAGAACACTTTCTTTTAAATTGTCGCAGCTTTTCCTCGAGGCGACGCACGCACATTGAATACACGTTTAGTCGGCTGAAACTCCCTTTATCTTTAACCGTTATTCTTTCCCTGGATGCTTCCGTCATAGGATATTGCCAGACAGATGTCGTGATCGCCTTTCATTGCTTTGTTGTGGCGACAGGCGGGATGCCCTGCTAGATAGCTATGCCTTCATTCGCAAGTTTTTTTTCCGGACAGTCCTGTTCTATCCAAAGATTTCTTTTTCTACTATCAATGTTTTTTCTCGTTGTTCTTTGTTTTTCTTCTATCTAAAATAAGCCAGGTCACAGCCTAATGATTACAGGCAGCTTCTTGGCCAATCCCCCGCTTGGGTACGCACCATGACATAAGGAACCAACCAACCAACCAACCATGTGGGAGTGCCTCCTCAGTCCAGGAGACCATGGGACGACCTTGCTGTCCCAGCCCTGGACACCCGGAGTTGCTTTGCATCGAAGCCGGCTCTGGTCGCCAGGTTCTCCCACAGCTCAGGAAGGGGAAGGGAAGTGGGTAAGGCAGGGAGGGCTGGGTTGTGTGCGCACCCCAAGATCATGTGTATGAGGCTACATGGTGTGGGAATTGCGGAGCTCCGCCATCTTTCCTATCCCTCTCGGCCCACCGCGGAGGCGAGAGGGGTGGCACCTCTTTCTCCGCGGTCGCCCGCTTTCCCCTCCAGGAGAATCCCCGTCAGAGCGGGGGGCGCTGCCGAACCCCTCACGTGACAAGTTTTGCCCGGAAGCTCCGGCGGCCTGGTCCGCGACGGGCGACAAGGAGAGGGCCTCTTTGGACGCGAACGATCGTCCGGAGCGGCCGTAAGTACGACGCTCCTTTTTGGCCTGCCTTTGTCCGCCCTCGCGCCTGTCTCTCCCGCCCTGGCTAAGGTGGTCGGCGGTGTAGAACGACGCGCCCGGCGTCTCCTTTATTGCATTGCAATAAACGTCGGAGTGGGCGAATTCTGTGTCCTGTGTTCCTTGCTGTTCGCTGCCGATACGCCAAGTTGGTGATCCGTGGAAGTGTTCAGTGGAGCTAGCCTTGCGGCCGGATCTCGAGGATCGAGCTAGGCCGCCGTCAGAACCCTGGTCCCCACAATTTTGGCGCCCGAACGTGGGACTCGTTTTCAAGTGAATTCGAGGTTCGCTAGCTCCGAGGACATGGCACAGCATTATGAGTTGGCGGATTGGATGCTGTTGGCTGACCTTTGTGATCATGCCCAGGAGGTCTCGCGATGCTCTGCATCAACAGCGCCCAACGCAGCCGCAGGAGCGGCTCGGGTCCCCCTTCTCCACGGCCCCTACGCAACCGCGAGTGCGGCTTGCGCACCAACGAAAATTTCGGGAAGTTCTGAATTCCACGAGCGCTATACGTCAGGTGACGGCGCGCTTCCAACCACCATGCGACGGGCCTACGCAGATGCTGCGGCTTGCGCGGCAACGAGAATTTCGGAAAGTTCCGAATTCCACGAGCGTCTACGTCAGGTGACGCCGCGCTTTTAACCACCATGCGCCGGGCCTACGCAAATGCTGAAGCCCCATGTGGCGCGCCTCTCGTGCAAGTGAGCACGCAGGCGCCCGTAAGCGAAGGAATGACTGTGGATGCAGCTACCATCGCGAACGCTCTCGCAGGCGCCATGCAGCAAGTGCTGCAGGCGGCGCGCTCACCCGCTCCCAGGGTGCAGCTACCGATGCCGACGTATAGCGGTTATAGCGATCAAGTGAGCGCGAACGCTTCTGCTGGCTCTCAGCCGTTACAAGCAGGCGACCGGCATCAGAAGAGCGAGGTGCTGCACAGAGTTCTGCCCGCAGCCCTAGTCGACCATGCCGCCCGGTGCAATTGAGTGATAGGCCACACGGCGCGCACGATGGATGACTGCCGAACGTTGTTCAGGGAGGAATTCCTGCCCGTCGACTACCTCCCGCGGATGCGTAGAGAGTTGGAAATGCGCACCCAAGCTCTGGACGCATCGATGATCGAGTATGTTCGTGCGATGCAGGAGCTTTACGAGTACGCCGACCCACATGCCCGGAACTCGGAGCGGGTCGATCGGGTCATCAGGCAATGCCACCCCACCTTTGTCTTGTACTTGAGAAACTGCAGGTGCAGGGATCTCAACGAGCTGGCGGCCGAATCTCGTCGTCTGCAAGCAGCAATTGCAGCTGCACGCGCGTATAGGCCACCGCCGCCTCCGGTGGAAACACTGGAACCAAGCTGTGCTTGGCGCGGCGTTACGGGCAGCGGACGAGTCGAGGTCGGCTCTACGTTTACACCCAGCCAGCGAGAGACGCTCGGTCTCGGGGACCGAGCGCTGGACCCCTACTCGTATGGGTTGCGCAACGCGGAGGCGATACGGCCGGAGATCCTGGCAGCCCCGCGATTAGTGCACACAACAAACCGGTCGGGTGATCAGCCGGCGAACGCTCGCCCAATCGGGCTTCCCTACACAGGAACGGCGCTGCCGCAGTTGCTGGCACCCGCTCACAACTCTCCCCCGGAGAACCGGATGCGGCCAGCTGGCCGCGGAGCGTACGAGCAGCATCGAATGGCGCACCAAGCAGCACGCAATTCTGTTCGCTGTTTCAAGTGTGGCCAAGTTGGTCACATGATGCGAATCTGCCCAGGTGGACAGGGAAACGCAGCGGGCCGCAGGTGAAGTCGCCGGCGGCTGATCAACGCGCCCGAGAGGAAAACATCACCGCGCCCGCCGCGTTCAGAGTCGGAGTTCCGACCAGCGCGCCTGTGCCCTTTCTCGACCTCGCAATTGCGGGCCGGAGTTTTAAGGCCCTGCTGGACACCGGGGCAAGCACTTCACTCGTAGGGGACGAGGTCGTTTCCCATCTCGAGCGCAAAGCTATTCGGCTGCGCGCGCGGAAGTTGCCGCTCCAGCTTGCGTGCGGTTATGTTACGTCACGCGGTGACGTACGCCTCGTCGTGCGTTGGAGTCAGCGTGTACGGCGAATGCGTTTCGTCCACTTGCCCGGACTGACGGTCCCAGTCATTCTCGGGAGAGACTTTATGTCCAAGGTTGGACTGGTCGTGGACATCGGCAACGGAGGCTATCGGGAGGGCCCGTTTACGCCGCTAAAGCCGTTCGCTGAACCGCCGCCTGCAGCGAGGTCGCTGTGTGAGGCTGCCGCCGAAACGTCCCGCGCGCCGAGGGTAGCAAAAGCTTCAGGCGCAGGGAATAGCCGGCGCGCGCGGCACCCTCCGAGCTCGGGTGTGGCCGCGGCAGGCGCGGTGAATTTCTCCTGCACCGCCAGCCCTCCAGCCCGAAATCAGAGCGAGGAGTTAGGCGCGCTCCTAGCAGGTGCTAGTGATCTGACAGCGGCGCAGCGTAATCGCGTCGTGGACGTCGGCAACGGAGGCTATCGGGAGGGCCCGTTTATGCCGCTAAAACCGTTTTTCGAGCCGCCGCCCGCAGCGGAGTCGCTGCATGGGCGTGCCGCCAAAACGTCTTACGCACCGCGGGAAGCAGAAGCTTCAGGCGCTGCCGGTAGCCGGCGCGCGCTGCAACCTCCGGGCTCGGTCGTTGCTGCTGCCGCGGCTGATTTCTTCTGCGCTGCGCGCCTTCCACCCCGAGGTCAGGGCGAGGAATTGAGCGCGCTCCTAGCAAGTGCTAGCGAGCTGACAGCAACGCAGCGTGACCGCGTCTTGTCGTTGTTAGGTGACTTCGGCGAGATATTCACTGAGCAAGCAGGTTGCACGAGGTTGGTGCAGCACTGCATAGACACCGGCGATGCTCAACCATGGAAATGCAATCCCCGGCCCGTCAGCCCCGCCAAGAGGCAGGCAACTGATGAGGCGCTGGAGGAACTGCTGAAAGCAGGCATTATCCGCCGCTCGACGAGCCCGTGGGGGTTTCCAGTGGTGCTCGTTCGAAAGAAGGACGGTAGCTGGCGTTTGCGCGTCGACTATCGGCGGCTGAATGCGGTCACGAAAAAGGATGCGTACCCCTTCCCGAGCGTTGACGAAATCGTCGCAAATCTCGGTGGCGCAAAATACTTCTCCATTTTGGACGCCAGCAAGGGGTACCTTCAGGTCGAGATGCGTCCCGGCGATGAATGCAAGACAGCTTTCACTTGCCATCGGGGGCTGTACGAGTTCATACGTATGCCTTTCGGTTTGTGTGGAAGTCCGAGCACATTCCAACGCCTGATCAACCGGGTGCTCGGTGAGGCGAAGTGGCACCATGCCCTCGCCTATTTGGACGACATTGTCGTCTACTCCCGCACCTTTGAGGAGCACCTCTGCCACCTGAGAGACGTCCTGGGACGACTCAGGGCGGCTGGCATCACCATCAATCCTGCCAAGGCGCAAATATGCAGCGCTCAAGTGAGCCTGCTCGGCTATCGGATCGAACGCGGACAGGTGTCCTCCGATCCCGAGAAACTCCGGGCGATCTTGGAGTTTCCCACGCCGAAGGATGTCGCCCGAGTTTGGCGCTTCCTAGGGATGATCGGCTACTACCGCCAGTTTATCCCCGCTTGCGTGCGCCTGCAAGCACCCTTGACAAAGTTGTTGCGGAAATCCGCCCCTTGGGAGTTGGGAGAGGAGCAGGAGAGCAGCCTACGCCAACTGGCGAAAGCTGTTGCAGACACTGCATGGCTGAAACTGGCGGATCTGAACAGGCCATTCGTGATCCGAACAGACCCGAGTGACCTCGGCGTAGGGGCAGTGCTCCTCCAGGTGGATGGAGAACAACTGCGACCCGTGGCTTTTGCGAGCCGTGCGCTGACACCGGCAGAGCGAAACTACTCGGTCACCGAGAAGGAGTGTCTGGCCATAATCTAAGCACTTCGAAAGTTCGAGATGTACGCAGATGGGGTCAAATTCACGATCGAGACTGATCACATGGCCCTCACATGGCTTACTCGCCTCCGGAGCCCAGCGGGAGGCTCGCGCGATGGGCCAGACATTGCAACGCTTCGAATTCGAAGTTCGCTACCGCAAAGGTGCCACGAATGTGGTCGCGGACGCGCTGTCACGGGCGCCGGTGGACGACACCCAACCGGCCGGAGAGGCCGAGGAGGACGCTGAAGGTCAGCGACCCTTCTCGGTGCGGGGAGAGCGCGGAACGCGGGAGGACCCAAGTTTCGGAAGCTCAGAGCACGTGCATCTCGTCGGGGGAGGAGTTCCGCTCGAGGTTGCGTTCAGTCGGGATGAGCTAGTCGAGGCTCACCAGGAGGACGTGTTTTGTGGGGAGGTGATCGCCAGTCTTAATGGAGACGGACCCTCAGGCAAATCGAACACCGGTGAATGACGGGCGCCGGGAAGCTGCTGGTATTGCGGCTGGCGCGGCCTCTAATGCAGCTGGTATTGCTGCGAGTGAGCTGGAAAGTTACCTGCTTGATGCCGACGGAGCTCTGCTGAAATACGTGCCTGGCAAAAATGACTCAAGTGAGTGTTTTAAGGCCGTTATCCCGAGCCAGCTCAGGTGTGCTACATTGTGGCACTACCACGACGCAGACGGCCACGGTAGCGCGCCAGAGACATGGCGGAAGCTTTGTCGGTATGCTACCTGGCCCGGCATGAAGGCACAAGTATGTAGGTACGTACGCACATGCCACGTCTGCCAAGAGCGCAAACCGCGAGGCTGTAAGGCGCCGGGCTTGCTACAGCCTATCGTGAGCACAAAGCCATGGGAGATCCTGGCGTGCGATCTGATGGGCCCGCTGCCGCGCAGCAAGAGAGGATACAAGTTTGTACTCGTGGTGACATGCCACTTCAGTGGGATCGCTGAACTCTATCCGCTGCGCAAAGCGACAGCACAGGAGGTCCTGCAAAATGTGTCTGAGGTGTTTTGTCGCTACGGATTTCCGGAGCGGCTGATTACCGACAACGCCACGTATTTCACATCAAGGTTGTTTCGTGAAGCGTGCGCGGCAATGGGTGTCAGGCAGCAAACAACATCGTGCTATCACCCCCAGTCTAACGTGACGGAGCGCCGAAATCGAGACATAAAGCCACTGCTTGGGGCATATGCCCGGCGGCAACAAGACTGTGATGAGCACTTGAGCTCGATCTCCTTCGCTCTGCGCACAAGCGTGAATCGGTGCACGGGCTTCACGCCCGCATTTATGATGTTCGGCAGGGAGCTGAACACACCGACGGACACGGTTCTGGCCAGGAGGTCGACCGCAGTCCTCGCGAAAGCAGCAGATGCGGCTTACGCGCGGCGCTTGCGCGAGCGTTTCGCAGAAGCAATCAAGGAGGCGAACCGCAGCCGCGGTAAGGCCAGGGTCGACCAAAAGGCGGCCTACGACCGAGCTCATCGAGACGTGGCGTACCAAGTGGGCGACACTGTCTTGAAACGCCACCACGCGCTGAGCGATGCCAGCGCAGGGTTCGCGGCCGGTCTCGCACCCAAGTGGGTAGAACCGTTCGTAGTCGCCGAGAAGATCTCGCGGCTGAATTACAAGCTGAAAGACCCGAGGTCTGGTCGAATAAGCGGCCCCATTCACGTGGGCGAGCTGAAGCAGTACTTTCCCAGAGGAGAAACTGCCGACGCTCCCACTTCGGACTCGCGAGGTTGCGAGCTAGAGGGAGGTGCGGAAGGAAGGTTCCCGACGCACCGCCCCAACACCCGCGATCGGCGAGGTCGCTGACCGGGTGGGCCACCGTCTCCGGAGGGTTCAAGCCCGCACGCCCAGAGTTCAAGCGACCCTCCAACCACGACGCCACCGCAACACGCCAGGCCTGCTGTGAGCCAGCCGGGCCAGCCGCCACCCCGGGAAAGACGAGAGCCAGCTGTATGCCAAAAGAGCACCCCGCAGCCCGTACAGCGAGTGAGCTGAGCGGCGGGCCGGCTCCCGCGGTCAGCTAATCGCGCCCCCTTCTCCACGTTGGCGGAGGCGCTCGTCCGGGGTGCGCTCGCCGAGCGAAAGCCATCGTCGGCGCTGGGCTAACTGGCCACCTGGGAGGCAGCACTATGAACGCGGCCTCCAGCCCGGGTCCGGGCATAAGAGGTGGTCACTGCTGAACTCGCAAGCAGCGGAAGCCGCCGGCGGTGCGGCAGGCAAGCGCCTCGTCGGCGCTGGGCGAACCGCTGCGGGAAGTGGCCGCCTGGGAGCAGCCGGCTGCCCGGACCCTGTCCTCAACCGGCCGAGCCTACTTCTCCGGCGGGGCCTGCGGACCTTGGGCCGACTGACGAAATCAGGTCAACCGGCGGACTGTGGCGAACTATGTGGTGATTGTGGCGAACTATGTGGTGGCAGTGCGGTGCAACGCGGACGTTGGCGCAGTAGCGAATGTTCGGGATTGGACTTTCTTGGACTTGCTCAAGGAGGTTTGCCAGGCAGCGAAACGAATGGTGAGGTCATCGTTCGGCGGAGCCCTCGAGGTCGAGCGGCTTTGGTCAAAGGGGGGTGGGATGTGGGAATTTCGGAGCTCCGCCATCTTTCCTATCCCTCTCGGCCCGCCGCGGAGGCGAGAGGGGTGGTACCTCTCTCTCCGCGGTCGCCCGCTTTCCCCTCCGGGAGGATCCCCGTGAGAGCGGGGGGCGCTGCCGAACCCCTCACGTGACAGGTTTTCCCCGGAAGCTCTGGCGGCCTGGTCCGCGACGGGCGACAAGGAGAGGGCCTCTTTGGACGCGAACGATCGTCGGGAGCTGCCGTAATTACGACTCGATCCTTTTTGGCCTGCCTTCGTCCGCCCTCGCGCCTGTCTCTCCCGCCCTGGCTAAGGTGGTCGGCGGTGTAGAACGACGCGCCCGACGTCTCCTTTATTGCATTGCAATAAACGTCGGAGTGGGCGAATTCTGTGTCCTGTGTTCCTTCCTGTTCGCTGCCGATACACCAAGTTGGTGATCAGTGGAAGTGTTCAGTGGAGCTAGCCTTGCGGCCGGATCTCGAGGGTCGAGCTAGGCCGCCGTCAGAACCCTGGTCCCCACAATGGGTTAGGGCAGAATTTCCATGTGGCAGAGTATTGGGTGGGGTATATTCGATGTAGCCAAGTTGGGTGAGGAAAGGCGTTTGTTTGAAGCCTCCGGAGTATTACTTCTGTTTTTGTAAGATGTGGGTGAAGAGAGGGAAAATGTTGTCATGATGTGCGGTAATGTTGGGTGATGTCTTGAAATGTGAGCAGGAGAACGAGACTTGATGGATCCTCAGAGGCCTGGGAGCAGAGTTCGCAGGCTTGTGTATGGGCAAAATTATTGCCCGTTAGTGAGAATTGTCCAGGGGTCCACACAATGTCGATCGTCCTCTTGGGGGTGTGTTGAGCCAAGATGTTCCACGTAGTTCAGGCCACGTAACCCGATAAAAAGCTGCGATAGACGGCTTGACAGTCCGTAATTAGAATTGTGGCGGGTGTTTGAGTGATGGCGAGGGCCACAGCAAATTCTTCCGCAGCCCAGGTAGATGTGGTGTTGATTGAGGCCCAGGTGATGATGTTGTCTTTAGTGGTTGCTACGGCTAAGTAATGGGACGGAGTTGAGTAAGGGCTGGCATCCGTGTACAAAACGTTAGGATTTTTTCCGTATATTTGTTCTTGGGCTTGGCTACGGGCGTGTCGACGAGCGGAGTGCAAAGTGGGATGCATATTTTTGGGAAGAGGGCGTACACGAATGAATAGACGCCAAATATGGGGAAGAGATTTTCTGTCCGTGGTTTGAGGAATTGACATTTTGAGCTCCTGTAAAAGTGCCAGTCCTGTTGGTGTTTGAGTTAGACGGAGTCGTTGACTGGAAAGATGACCTTCGATGAGTTCCGTGACCGAGTTGTGAATGCCTAATTGGAGCAGTTTAGTTGTCGCGGTGGACATAGGAAGGTTAAGCGCTTTCTTTATAGCTTTGCGGATGAGGCGATCAATGGCTTCTGTGTCACACTTGCTGAGAGTGAGGTAGGGGGCGATGTAGATGACCCGTGATATCAGGAACGCGTGGATAAGGCAGAGAAGGTCTTCCTCCTTCATGACGCGATGACGACTGGAGATGCGACGAAGCATATGGGTAACTTGAATGAATACTGTGGTAAGCTTGAGTAATGTAAGATCGTTCCGTGTATTGGTCCGGATGGTAACACCAAGTATCTTGAGTGAAGGTCTGCGACGTATAAGCTGACCATCGAGGGTAATTTGAACTGATTCTTTTTGGATGCAGGTGGACTTTTCCATACAATGATGAGGTCAGATTTTCTAGGGGAACACCGAAGGCCAATTGATAAGGCATATTGGTTTACAGTGTCAGTGGCTTTTTGAAGGGTATCTTGAATTTCACCTAAAGAACCCGTGTCAGTCCAAATGGTAATATCATCCGCATACAGTGCGTGATGAACACGGGGGATGGCTTTAGGCTGACGAGGGAGGTCTAGGAGAGCGATATTAAAAAGCAAAGGTGAAAGAACAGAACCTTTAGGAGTGCCTCGATCTCCTAGAGGGATGGGATCAGATTTCATATCGCCTGCTTTGAGGATCGCCTGTGCGTGGGCAGCCGCAGCCTGTTTCGTTGAGACCGGAAGAGGATGGCAGAATGAGAGACGTTATCGAAGGCTCCCTTTAAGTCCAATGGAAGAATTGCACGAGGCGAATTTCGGGAGGCTGGTACAAGAATTTCTTCCTTTATACAAAGAAGGATGTCTTGAGTGCACAGATGTTTTCGGAAACCATACATTGTATTTGGGATGAGATCCTTGGCTTCTAGGGTAGGGTTGTAGACGTCGGAGTAACATGCGCTCCACTGATTTACCCACACAAGATGTTAAAGAAATAGGACGAAGGTTGTCCTGATAGGGTTACTTGTTAGGCTTCGGGATAAAGCGGATCTCTCCTGTTTTCCATTGTGGGGGAAGTTTTCCGGATTTCCAAAAGGCGCTATTATGCTGCAGAAGTTGTTCCTTGAGGCGTCATCCATGTTGGCTAAGAGACA
Source organism: Haemaphysalis longicornis (assembly GCF_048455015.1). Classification (NCBI taxonomy): domain Eukaryota; kingdom Metazoa; phylum Arthropoda; class Arachnida; order Ixodida; family Ixodidae; genus Haemaphysalis; species Haemaphysalis longicornis. The sequence goes on along the minus strand of NW_027526233.1, from coordinate 8,773,733 downwards.
ATAGGTCACATATTCTGGGCCCGGGGTGCTGTTTTTGTTGCATTCGGAAAGAGATGTGCGGAGTTCGTAAAATTGAAAATCTAGATCAAGGTCCCGATTTGGCTGTCCTGTGTAGGGAGCGGGAGTGGAATTTCTGGCTGTGTGGAGATATTTATTTTCTAAGGAACGCATGATTGCTTCAGAAGAGCCATTGAAAGAATGAAGAGTCTGGGTCCATGCTCGATGAGAAGCGCTCCTATTGGTTTGGGGGTCGATGAAATGCCGGAGCAGGTGCCAAGTTCTTTTGGTTGTCAGAGTACCTTGGAGGCTGTCACACAGCTGTAACCAATTTTTTTGGAAAGGTGGTTGGCGTATTCTGTTGCTTGTTGATTTAGAAGGGCGATTCGGAGACGCAGTTTGCGGTTCTGCCGCTGTCACATCCAGCGCCTTGTGAGGCTCCGTCGTGCCTCCCAAGCCTTAAGAGTTTCGGGTCGACATCAGGGGTGTGGTAGGCGATAGCCACGGTTTTGGTTTTTGAGTGAACAATTTGAAGTAAATCATCAATCCATGCTGATAGGGGTGACGGGGGTCAATAGGTTTGGAAGAAATTCTTTTCTGAAGGTGTCCCATTTGGTAAGGCGTGCCACCCCCATCTGAGCATTGTACATGCAGTTTTGAATTGTTATTAGTATAAGCTCGTGATCAGATTCAAGGTTTTCCTGCGGAACAAACCAGGCGACGTCTAGGGCGCCCAAAAGAAATGAAAGATTTGTGGTAGTATCTCTGGTGACGCTTGTACCAGTGCAGGTTTGTGAATTGGGTTGGTTGAGCAGCAGTAGATCAAGGTCGTCGATAACACTGGCCAGAATGGAGCCCCGCTGGTTTTTGTAGTGTTAGCCCCAAATAGCATGAGCGGCATTGAAATATCTTAAAATAAAAAGAGGCCTATTTCTGACGATTTCGATGGCATCATTGATTGTGGCTTTATAGTGGGGTCACTTTTGGGTTAATAGGCGTATTCATGGGAGGTTGTGGCCGTTACTACACCAGCGTGGCCAATCCTCCTCTGGTGAGGGAGTGCATTACCGGCAATGGTCGCCGGGGTCAGGCCACACCCCAAGCCCCTTCGTGCAATTCCATCAATACGCGGATTTTTTTTAATCCGGTGGGAATTGTCCGGCACCGGGATTCGAACCACGGTCCTTCTGCACGCGAGGCGGTTGTTCTACCTCTACGCCATCGCTGCATCCCTACGACATAGCTGCATCGCTACGCAATGCCTAATGACCGCAATGGTACCGAAATCATGGAAGAACGCGAACATCATCCTAATCCACAAGAAAGGCGACATGAAAGACTTGAAAAATATAGGCCGATCAGCTTACTGTCAGTCGTCTACAAGGTATTTACCAAGGTAATCGCTAACCGATTCTCTGCAACCTTAGATTTCAGTCAACCTAAAGAACAAGCAGGGTTTCGTAAAGGTTATTCAACGATGGACCATATTCACACAATCAATCAGGTGATAGAAAAGTGCGCTGAGCATACTGAACTGAGCATACTAGCCTTCATAGATTATGAGAAAGCATTTGACTCGGTCGAAACCCTAGCAGTCATTCAGGCATTACGGATCCAGGGGGTAGATGAGCATTATGTAAGAATACTAGAGGATATCTACAATGGGTCTACAGCTACCATCATCCTCCATAGGGAGAGCAGTAAAATACCTATAATGAAGGGTGTCAGACAAGGAGACACAATCGCTCCAATGTTATTCACAGCATGCTTACAAGAAATATTCAGAACGTTGGATTGGGAACAGGTGGGAGTAAGGTTTAATGCAGAATACCTGAGTAACCTCAGATTTGCTGATGACGTTGCCTTGATAAGTAACTCGGGGGACGAATTGTAAAGCATGCTTTCCGCACTGGGCGAACAGAGTATAACCGTGGGACTGATAATATTATGCAGAAAACTAAAGTAATGATCAATAACCTCGGGACAGCACAGTAGTTTGAGATAGGTGGCGAGGCTTTGTAAGTGGTAAGCGAATATATCTACTTAGGCCAAGTTGTGACCCCAGATCCCAACCATGAGGCAGAGATAATTAGAAGGATCAGAATGGGGTGGGGTGCATATGGCAGACATTCTCAGATAATGAATAGCAGCCTACCATTGTCGATGAAGAAGAAAGTATATGACAGCTGCATCTTACCGGTACTCACCTCCGGGGCAGAAACTTGGAGGCTCACTAAGAGGGTTCAACTTAAATTGAGAACGACTCAGCGGGCAATGGAGCAGAAGATGATAGGTGTAACATTAAGAGAGCGGAGTGGGTCAGGGAGCAAACTGGTGTTAAAGACATATTAGTAGAAATTAAGAAGAAGAAATGGACGTGGGCAGGGCATGTAATGCGAAGGCAAGATAACCGCTGGTCATTAAGGGTAACATAGTGGATCCCTAGAGAAGGCAAGCGTTGCAGGGGGCGGCAGAAAGTTAGATGGACAGATGAGATCAAGAAGTTTGCGGAGATACATTGGTCACAGTTGGCACAGGACCGAGATAATTGGAGAATAATGGGAGAGGCCTTTGCCCTGCAGTGGGCGTAGATAGGCTGGTGAGGATGATGATGACTTTTGGGTAGGACGACAATATATGTTGAGTATATATACGCTGGACTTGGTTCTGGTGGACGGGGACCGAAGCTCCAGGAGGGTGTGGTGTGATGTGATGAACAGTTTATGCGGCCTTATTGAAAATGGTTAAAGTTAGGTAGATGTCGATCGATCCATACGATATGTACCCAGGCAATGTTATGCACGTGTTGGCCTCTTGAACGGCTATAACAACTGGTTTTTGGTGGAAGGTTCAGATGAATTGATGGAGAGCTGCTCTTTTTTGTTTGATGCCTCTACAATTCCACTGAAGTATGGTTGTTAAGCTAGCTTGACGCCGTGTCCCTGGCATCCGGGAGAGGGAAGGAGGAGGCTGTATCGGAGTTACGGGCGTAAAGGAGAGCTCGTTCGTGAGCGCGAGTCAAGTTTTCACTAGGGCGTTCGGTGCGAGGAGTGCTGAGGTCGTAGGTGTGGTCTGGGAGAGATGTGGTCAGGTTGTGAATGCAGATTTCCTTCCTGAGGGAACATTGATCAGCCCGTAGAGATTGGAGTTCTTGTTGAAGGCTTTGATTTTTTAGGCGGACGAGTGGAATTTGGTGAGTTATTCCACTTAGCTGGTTTGTGAGCCGGGAGAGCATATCATGAATTTGGGGAAGGTCCATTGATTCTGATTTTTTGGGAGGGGCAGCGGAGTTGGGGGAGGTTGAGTTGGCGGGATGAGGATTGGGTTTCTTGCGTTTCTCATTGAGACTACTTTGAGAGCTTCCGAGGACCTCGAGACGGCTTGAAGAGACGTAATTAGGGCAGTTTGTACCTCCATGACACGGGTTAGCTTTTTTGCACTCACTGCAGGGTGCTGGATTTTGTGTAGCTTTGGTAGGAAGGGGTAGGAAATATTGCGGTTGAGCTGTGGGGGAAACCACCTGAGCCCAGCTTACTTGTGCCGGCCGATCCAGTTGATCCCCGGGTGACGTGGTGCATAAGGCCCCCTGGACGTGCTTCTGGAACGGTAGCGTTTCGGTGCAGCAGGCGTAGATGAGCGGTCTCGTGAGCGACTTCAATGTGGTGATAGGTCCTGTGGTGTCCTGGATGATTCAGGTCGTGCCTGTCGGAGTCGTCGTTGTTTGAGTACGAAGGGCTCGGCGTAGCGTTTAGTGCACCCAGGGGACCCAGAGAGATGGAAGCCGCCGCCGAGGCTGTAGGTAAGGTTGCAGGCGTGTTCTGGTTGTGGATTTTTGAGGCCACAGACGTGACATACCGCAGTCGCTGGATTAGGGCAGGCTGTCGCTCGATGTCCAACCGTGTGGCAGGTGCCACAGTTGCGAATTGTTTTCTTGTAAATAGAGCAAGGGTATTCTGCTCCGTATAGCCGTACTGTATAAGGGACTTTAGGGCCAGCAAAGATAATGATGATGGTGGAGGAGGTTCCAATGCGTCTGACAGTATATACTTCGTCAATCGTCTGGTCAATGTTGTTCAAGATTTCGATTTCTGTGAATCTTGTGGGCACGCCACGAATGACTGCTTTGATAGATTCGTCAGGTGCTAGTTCATGTAGTTGAAGACGGTATAGCTTCTTGTCGAAGATGAGTTGTTTCACTTGGCAGAGCAACCTCGCTGCCTCCGATGATGGGGTGCTGATTTTGCTATGTTCTGCGTGATGTCCACCCGTAATCGAAGATTTTCCTTACGCCACGTGGTGTTTATTGCGTTCCGCAACGCCAAGGAGAGTTTAACATAGGGAATGCCGCCGAGAGCTAGTCCACCTTGGGGTCTTAGCACCAGCTTGAAGTCGTCTTTAGGTAAAGGCTTGGGTTTCACAGCAGGCTTTCCTGCTTGGAAACGAAGCGGCATGGTGGAAGACGAGACTGGTGCGCAGGTCAGGTCAGAAGAGGTTGCGTTACGCTGACGTTGTCTTTGAGCTTTGCAGACAATCTCGATGAAATCTTGCAGATCTTCTTGATTTATAGGCTCACGCCTTTCGTCCGCCTGAGGTGAATCCATTTTATCGTCGGTTGAGGTGGAGTTGGTTGCGACTGCATTCGCAGTGGTTGATTCGTCGCCGCTGCTGGTTGTGTCTAGCATGATAACTCCGGTGCTAGGCCTTCGCCAAGCGGAAGTCAGGGGCTGGCATAGTATAGATGTAGCTTGCAATATATTTCACCCACTGGTCCAAACGAGGTGTCAGGATGACGGGGAATACCTCCTGAATACGGTGGTATGACTGGGATACGCGTACCCCAAAGAATTACCACATTTCCGGCTAAAAATACTCGGAGCCGGTGTAGAGCGCTTCGGGGCTTTTACTTCTTCTTCTTGGATCCCTCTTCTCGTAGAGAACATCAAGTACTCCACCCAAACCATGCTTGCCTGGCCAGGCACCGCTAATGATGATTGTGGCAGGATGCCTGTAGGGATTGGAAACCAAAGAATCCATCACGACATAGTTTCGCGTTCAACCACCGTCGTAATCTTTTCCTAGAACCCTGAGTACACCACCCCAACTGTGCATGCCTTGCTAGGCACCATTAATGATCATTGTGGCCGGATACCAGAAAGGATTCGCCAACAAAAGAATCCATCACGAGAAAGCTTCGCGTTCAACAACAATTGTCATCTTCCAATAGGGGAACCCTGAGTACCACACCTCCATTGTGCATGCCTGGTCAAGCACCGCCAATGATAATTGTGGCAGGACTAACATAGGGATAAGCCAACCACAGAATCCATCACGAGATAGCTTCACGTACAACCACCATCATCATCTTCTCTTAGGGAACCTCCAGTACCACACCCGCCCTGTGTATGCCTGGCCAGGCACCGCAAATGATGATTGTGGCAGGATGAAGATAGGGATAAGCCAAACAAAGTATCCATCCCGACAAAGCTTCACGTTCAACCCCCATCGTCAACTTCCAGTAGGGGAACCTTGAGTACCACACCCCCACAGTGGAAGTCTGGCCAGGCAACGCTAATGATGATTGTGGCAGGATGCCCGTAAGAATTGGTCAAACAAAGAATGAATCACGAGATAGTTTGACGTTCAACCAACATCGTTAGCTTTCCATTGGGGAACCCTGAGTACCACACCTCCATTGTGCATGCCTGGCCAGGCACCGCTAATAATGGTTGTGGCAGGATGCACCTAGGAATTGGCCAACCAAAGAATCCATCACGAGAAAGCTTCGTGTTCAACCGCCATCGTCAACTTCTTGTAGGGGAACCCTGAGTACCACACCCCCACTGTGCAAGTCTGGCCAGGCAACTCCAATGATGATTGCGGCAGGATGCCCCAAGGGATTGCCCAACCAACGAATCCATCACGAGATAGCTTCGGTGTTCAACCACCGTCATCGTCCCATAGGGAAACCCTGAGTACCACACCTCAATTGGGCATGCCTGGCCAGGTACCACTAATGATGATTGTGGCAGGATGCCCCTGGGGTATGGCCAACCCAAGAATCCATCACGAGATAGCTTCGCGTTCTGCCACCATAGTTATCTTCTCGTAGGGGAACCATGAGTACCATACCCCCACCGCGCATTCCTGGCGAGGGACTGCTAATGATGATTGTGGCAGGATGCCCTTAGAGATTGGCAAACCAAGGAATCCATCACGATATTGCTGCGCGTACAACCAACGTCATGTTCCCGTAGGGAACCCTGGGTGCCACACCCCTACTGTGCATGCCTGGCCAGGCATCGCGAATTACGATTGTTGCAGGATGCCCCTGGGGATTGGCCAACTAAGGAATCCATCACGAGATAGCTTCGCGTTCAACCACCATCTTCAGCTTCCCATTGGGAAAACCTGAGTACCACTCCTCTATTGTGCATGCCTGGCCAGGCACCGCTCATGATGATTGTGGAAGGATGCACCTAGAGATTGGCCAACCAATGAATCCATCACGAGAAAGCTTCGCGTTCAACTGCCGTCGTTAACTTCCTGTAGGGGAACCCTGAGTACCCCACCCCCACTGTGCAAGTCTGTCCAGGCAATGCTAATGATTATTGTGGCAGGATGCCCAACCAAAGAATCCCTCACGAGATAGCTCGTGTTCTGCCACCACAGTCATCTTCCAATTGGGAACCCTAAGTACCACACCTCCACTGTGCACACCTGGCCAGGCAACGCTAATGTTGATAGTGGCAGGATGCATCTAGGGATTGCACAACCAAAGAATCCATCACGAGATAGATAGCTTCGCGTTCAACCACCATCATCATCTTCCCATAGGGGAACCCTGTGTACCACACCTCGCACCGCTAAAGATGATTGTGGCAGGATGCACCTAGTGATTGGCCAACCAAAGAATCCATCACGAGAAACCTTCGCGTTCAACCGCTGCCGTGAACTTCCTGTAGGGGAACCCTGAGTACCACATCCCCCCTGTGCAAGTCTGGCCAGGCAACGCTAATGCTAATTGTGGCAGGATGCCCCTACGAATTGCCAAACCCAAGAATCCATCACGAGATAGCGTCGTGTTCTGCCACCATAGTCATCTTCCCGTAGAGAACCCTGAGCACCACACCCCTACTGTGCATTCCTGGCCAGGCACTGCTAATGATGATTTTGGCAGGATGCCCTTAGGGATTGGCCAACTAAATATTCCATCGAGAGATAGCTTCGCGTTCAACCACCATCGTCAGCTTCAAATTGGGGAACCCTGAGTACCACACCTCCATTGTGCATGCCTTGCCAGGCACCGCTAATGATGATTGTGGCAGTATGCACCTACTGATTGCTATGTGGAAAAAAGAGCCCGAAGCCGCCGTAAAGGAAACAATAACTCTTTTTTTGAGACCGCTATGAATATCCATCGTTTCCGATCATCATCTTCTTCCTTCTCTTTTTCACACGAACGCTCACGATCAGACGTCGTCTTCTTCATTGGGGTATTTGCCCTAGGTCCACCGCAAAAATATAAAAACCTCCCACCCCGACACAAAAAATGGAATTAGCACATCTCCCCTGAAAACCATGATTCCAGGTCTTCTGAGTGTTCATTCGGTGAACAAAATGTAACATCCTCCCTGCCCCACACATAAATGAAATTACCAGTTACCCTTGAATAACCGAACCACAAGGTCCTACAAGTGTCTGTCGAGTAATTTTCTGTGTCTGCAAGCCTCCGAGCACGGTATTGTCACGGAACACCCAGGCGGCCAAAACCCCATACTGCCATCGCTCATCACCGAAGACTACGAGGACGACAAAGAAGTGGCTTGGCGCGCGCTGTTATTGCCGCATTGTAAACTCTGTGAATAGATTGTTCCTCATCCTTCAACCATCGTTCGAGTCTTTGGCTCTGCCGCCACGTTACATTTGGTCTCCACCAGTGTTGCGTCCTGTCAAACAGGGACACTGGGAAGTTGTCTTCGCGAAGACGCAGGGACAAAATATTTAATAGGCGAGGTGCCTAGTGTGGGGGAAACATACAGAGAGCACCGGTTGGTGGCTAGCAATATGGCGACTCAGAACCGAGCACACGAGCCGCTAGCTAACACGCTCCTTCGTCGTCCTCTGCTGTGCCCATCACACGGCACGTAGACTTTTGAAGAATATGTCGTCGTCCACTATGAGTGCCCCATCCCTATGTTCTACTTCCGCAGGACCATCAATTGTGTTTACAAATTCGGGACTTTTGCTATATGGGGCTTGTGGAGATGCTTCCGTGCTTGATGAGCAGACTATGTTACTTGGGGTCATTTCTGGGGACTCTTCAGGCGAACGTTAGAGAAAAGCATCTTCAGTTTAGATGTTCAGTGTAGCAAGGGAACGTGACATAGTCCCTCCGTTAGCTTGTGATAGACAATGTGATGGGAGCGAAGTTGCAGGCGAGCGTATTTATTCAGCAGCGTATTCAACATCGGGTTGCTCGTAGTACATCTTAGTGTAAAAAACTCTTTGAAGTTTGCGGATGCATTCAATGTCTTTATGACTTTGCAATGTTCCTTGGTGTCGGCCTTTTCTTTTAATCGGTGGTACAATCAGCTCAATAAGTCAATCATCTGGTCTTCATACACAATGTTGGCTATGCATTCGTCATTCAGGAAGTCATTGTCTATAACCTGTTCAATCGCATCATTTAAATGCCTTAGCACAACTTCAGCTATTCGTATGTCGCGCCAAAAATTCTTCAACATACTATGTACACCCGTGGTCCTTACATTCAAGCCTAATGCTGCCCTTGCGTTGCTGCATAGTTTCCGAGCGATTCTCCTTTCTGCATCCCTTTTTACCTTTAGATTTTAAAGCAGCATTCTAGACTGAGTGCAAATGCAAGCGTGTTGTTGAAGTAGCCTCTTTTTCGTTATGCGCCAAGCAGCGACACTCACCTCACCATTCGCAAAGTCACTGTCCAGACCCACCGAGGGCAATCGTTTGAAGTGAGGATGAATAGTCGCGCTCGCGTTTGTCCATCCCATCTGTAGTCTTTGGGCTGCACCACCGTAGCTCTGCCGAGTGCATCCGTCCGCCGACCGCATCGTTGGTGTCCTTCTTGTAAGAGACCCATGGTCCGAAGTCTTGGAATCTTTGCCGATATATCATCCACCTTACGGACACCGACTCCGCCGCTTTCACTTCGATTCGTACCAGTTCCGCCAGATTGGTAGCCCCTACTTCTTCCTTCCCGGTTTTCCAGGCTCCATAAGATGTTGAAGAAAGGAGCCCGAAGCCGCCGTAAAGAAAACAATAACTCTATTTCTGAGACCGCTATGAATGTCAACCGTTTCCGATCATCTTCTTCTTTCTTCTCTTGTTCACACGAATGCTGCACGATCAAACGTCCTCTTCTTCATTGGGGTAACTGCCCTACTTCCACCGATAAATTATAACATGCCCAACCAAAGAATCCATCACGAGATAGCCCCGCGTTCAACCACCGTCGTCATCTTTGCATTACGCAAGGCATACAAGTCGGCATTATGGCCTCTATACTCACACGAGCACGACCCGGCTCCTAGAATTAGGGATACATAACAAACTATGCGAGGTCGCAGAGGCGCAGCGCGTATCGCAGCTTGTGCGCCTAGAAACGACCAGAACAGGCAGAGCAATTCTCAACCGAGTAGGGCTGCTGCGGGGGGAAGGCTGTGGAGGCGGGGGCAGAGGGCCGACGGGGCTGCCATCGCCGCTGCGGTCGTCATCCGGACGGTCGCTGCCGAGGGGGCTGCTCGGCCTCATGCACGTCCCGCCGATACCCCGGCACATGGAAACAGAAGTCAACGGGGAGCGCCGCCTTGCCAGGGTGAAGGCGTTCACGGCCGTGCACGCGGCCGACACGGACGCGTTCTACGTGGACGCGGCCACCTACCCACACCGCAAGGGCACGTACGCTGTGGCCGTGGTCACGGCGACCTCCGGGAAGCTGTACACGGCGGGCAGCGTACGGGCCCAGGATCCGGAGCAAGCGGAGGAGCTGGCCATTGCGCTGGCCCTCACAAACCCAAGGTGTGCCACCGTCCTGAGCGATTCGCGAGGGGCGTTGCTGAACTATGCCACGAGCAGGGAAGGACCGTGCGCGCTCAGGGTGTACGGGGCCCTGCCGCGGAGAACAATGCAGGTGACCATCAAGTGGTTTCCGGCGCACGGTGGCCCGATCGGAACCGGAGCCAACCGCAACGAGGAGGCGGACCGAGCTGCGCGCGTGCTGACCAGACACGGCAGCGCGGCACCTGGCTCGCCTCCGAGAACTGCGGGAGGCGAAGGGGAGGACGAGGGTGAAGGGGAAGAAGAAGACAAACAAGAAGCTGACACGGCGGTTCCAATCACCACTTACAGGGAGGTGCTCGAATGGTACAGGGACGGCCGCAGGGTCTACCCACCACCGCACCGTAATCTCAACCGCAGAGAGGCAGTGATCGCGCGACAGCTACAGGTGCAGGCAATCTGGACACCGGAGTTCGCAAAGCACGTGTGCCCCGAACTCTACCAATCGGACGCGTGTGTGTTGTTCGGGGGTGAGAGGGCCACCATGCAGCACATGCTGTGGGGTTCCGGACAACAACCAAGGCAAAAGACTACTAATATGGACGAAGTGACCGTGCTTCCACCGCGCATTGAGTGCGCGATCATGAGTGCGGACTGTGGGTTACAGAAGATGGCTGTCCACCTCGCGCTAGCGGCCGTCGAAAGCCAGCGGCCGAAACCAACGCCTCCATCTCCCGCGAGGGGGGTGCGAAGTAATAGGAAGTAGGTTTGCCCCTACAAAGGAGGCTTCAACGCAGGCCATTAAAGCTGTTGTTTCTCTCTCTCTCGCATAGGGAACCCCGAGTACCACACCTCCATTGTGCATGCCTCGCCAGGCACCGCTAATGATGATTGTGGCAGGATGCCCCTATGGATTGGCCAACCAAACAATTCACCACGAGAAAGCTTCGCGTTCAACCCCCGTCGTCAACTTCCCGTAGGGGAACCCTGAGTATCACACCCCCACTGTGCAAATCTGGCCAGGCAACGCAACATATAATTGTGGCAGGATGCCCCTAGGGATTGGCCAACGAAAGAATCAATCACGAGATAGCTTTACGTTCAACCACCATCGTCAGCTTCCCATTGGAGAACCCTGATTACCAGACCTCCATTGTGCATGCCTGGCCAGGCAAAGCTAATAATGATTGTGGCAGGATGCACCTAGGAATCGGCCTACCAAAGAATCCACCACGAGAAAGCTTCGCATTCAACCGCCGTCGTAACTTCTTGTAGGGGAACCCGGAGAACCACACCCTCAATGTGCAAGTCTGGCCAGGCAACGCTAATGATGATTGTGGCAGGATGCCCCTACGAATTGCCCAACCCAAGAATCCATTACGAGATAGCTCGTGTTCTGCCACCATAGACATCTTAATGTAGGAAACCCTGAGTGCCACACCGCCACTGTGCATGCCTGGCCAGGCACTGCTAATGATGATTGTGGCAGGATGCCCCTAGGAATTAGCCACTTAAGAATTCATCACGAGATAGCGTCGTGTTCAACCACCATCGTCAACTTCTCATTGGGGAACACTGAGTACCACACCTCCTTTGTGCGTGCGTGGATAGGCACCGCTAATGATGAGGGTGGCAGTATGCACCTACTGAGCCAACCAAAGAATGTTCTGAACTTGAGACGCTCGAGCACCTACTCTGCTTCTGCCTCCACCACGCGGGCCCGAGTGCATAGCTCCACCGAGCGCTCCAGCGTCGATGCCTTCCGAGCGCCGGCATGGAGGATCTGTTCCCAAAGGGACCTCCGGCAACCCAACGGGAAGTCTTCACTTATCTGCTTCATTTCCTGGAAGAGCGGAGGAGGAGGAAAAACTTTATTGTGAGCCTGGTGATGTGGGAGTGGCTCCTCAGTCCAGGAGACCATGGGACGACCTTGCTGTCTCAGCCCTGGACACCAGGAGTTGCTGTACATCCAAGCCGGCGCTGGTCGTCAGGTTCTCCCACAGCTCAGGAAGGGGAAGGGAAGTGGGTAAAGCAGGGAGGGCTGGGTTGTGTGCGCACCCCAAGATCATGTGTATGAGGCTACATGGGTTAGGGCAGAATTTAGAGAGACGGTCCTTAAGCAGCGGCTCTAGCCCGGAGTGCAGTGATTCACTGGTGTGCCCGGACTGACAGCGTTCTAGGACTGACAGCTCTCTTTATACCCGTCTCTCTCTTTCTCTTTCTACTGTATCCTATCGCTCCCCCTCAACTTCCCTTCCATTGCACTGAGTTGTATGCAGGTGAGCGCCCTGCAGACCTCAAAATATCCCCAGTTGATTTCTTTTCATTTTCCCGTCGCAAACCACAACCCCCCCCAACCAAAGAATCTATCAGGAGAAAGCTTCGCGTTCAACCGCCGTTGTCAAATTCCTGTAGGGGAACCCTGGGTACAACACCCCACTGTGAAAGTCTGGCCAGGCAATGCTAATGATGACAGCGGCAGGATGCACCTAGAGATTTCCCCATCAAAGAATCCATCACCACATAGCTCTGTGTTCAGCCACCGTCGTCATCTTTGCATAGGAGAAGCCTGAGTACCACACCTCTATTTTGCATGCCTGGCCAGGCACTGATAATGATGGTTGTAGCAGGATGCCCCTAGGGATTGGCCAACCAAAGAATCCATCACGAGAAAGCTTCGCATTCAACCCCCGTAGTCAACTTCCCGTAGGGGAACCCTGGGTACCACACCCCCACCGCGCATTCCTGGCGAGGGACTGCTAATGATGATAATGTCAGGATGCCACAAGGGATTGGCCAACCAAAGAATCCATCACGAGATTGCTTCGCATACAACCAACGTCATGTTCCCGTAGGGAACCCTGAGTGCCACACCCCTGTGCATGCCTGGCCAGGCACCGGGAATGATGATTGTGGTAGGATGCCCCTAGGGATAGGACAACTAAGGCATCCTTCACGGGAAAACTACGCATTCAACCACCATGGTCAGCTTCCCATTGCGCAACCCTGAGTAACACACCTCCATTGTGCATGCCTGGCCAGGCACCGCTAATGATGATTGTGGCAGGATGCACCTAAAAATTGGCCCACCAAAGAATCCATCACAAGAAAACTTCGCGTTCAACCGCCATTATCAACTTGCTGTAGGAGAACCCTGAGTACCATACCCCCACTGTGCAAGTCTGGCCAGGCAACGCTAATGATGCATGTGACGGGATGACCTTACGAATTGCTTAACCAAAGAATCCTTCACGAGATAGCTTCGTGTTCAACCACCATCGTCATTTTCCCGTAGGGGAACCCTGACTACCAGACCCCGAATGTACCTGCCTAGCAAGGCACCGTTAATGACGATTGTGTCAGGGTGCCCCTAGGTATTGGCCAAGCTAAGAATCGATCACCAGATAGCCTCGCGTTTTGCCACCATAGTCATCGTCCAATAGGGGAACCCTGAGAACTTCACCCCCACTGCGCATGCCAGGCCATGCACCCCTAATGATCATTATGTCAGGATGCCCGAAAGGAGAGGCCAACCAAAGAATCCATCACGAGAAAGCTTCGCGTTCAACCACAATCGTCAACTTCCCGTAGAAGAACACTTTGTACCACACACCCACTTTACAAGTCTGGCCAGGCAACGCTAATGATGATTGCGGCAGGAGGCCCCTAGGGACTGCCCAACCAAAGAATCCATCACGAAATAGCTTAGCCTTCAACCACCATTGTCATCTTTCCGTAGGGAGCCCTGAGTACCACACCCCCACCGCGCTTGCCTGGCTAGGCTCCGCAGATAATGATTGTGGCAAGATGCCCCTAGGGATTGACCAACTAAAGAATCCATCACGAGATAGCTTCGTGTTCAAACAACGTAGTCGTATTCTCGTTAGGAAAACCTGAGTACTAGAACCCCACCGTACATGCCTGGCCAGCCACCGCTAATGGTGATTGTGGTAGGATGCACATTGGGATTGCCCAACCCAAGAATCCTTCACGAGATAGCTTCGTGTTCTGCCACCATAGCCATCTTCCCATAGGGAACCCTGACTTCCACACCCCCATTGTGCATGCCTCACCAGACACTGCTAATGGTGATTGTGGCAGGATGCCCCTAGGGATTTGCCAACTACAGTATCCATCACGAGATAGCATCGTGTTTAACCGCCGTCGTCAACTTCCCGTAGGGAAATCCTGAGTATCACACCCCCATTGTGCATGTCTGGCCAGGCAACGCTAATCATCAGTGTTGCAGGATGCCCCCAGGGATTGGCCAAGTAAAGAATCCATCACGAGATAGCTTCATATTCCACCGGCGTCGTCAACTTCCCGTAGGGGAACCCTGAGTACCAGACCCCCACGTTACCGATCACAGCGCTGGCTGACGGCAAGAGCGCCAAGGCCAGTCCGACCATAGAGGTCCGAATGCCTGCCGGTCCTGGAAGACGCGCAGATAAGGCGCTGCTAATGATGATTGTGGCAGGATGCCCCTAGGGATTGGCCCAGCAAAGAATCCATCACCAGATTGACTGGCGTTCTGCCACCATAGTCATCTTCCAATAGGAGAACCCTGAGGACCACACCCCCACTGCGCATGCCTGGCCATGCACCACTAATGATCATTGTGGCAGGATGCCCGAAAGGATTGGTCGACCAAAGAATTCATCACGAGAAAACTTCGCGTTTAATCGCCGTCGTCAACTTCCCGTTGGGAACCCTGAGTACCACACCTCCACTTTACAAGTGACAGTGACAGTGTAAATGAAATCCAAAAGGACATGAAGGAGCTGAAGCTGGAAATCAGGAGGCTTGTCAATAAAACCCTTGATCTCGAAAAGGAAAACAAGAACTTTCGTGACCGGTTAGACGAACTTCAACAACACCACAGGGTAAACAATCTTGAAGTGAAAGGACTGCCTGTAGGTTGCGACGAAGTAGAAATTGTGAAAGAGATTGGCAAAAAGTTAGGGGAGAAATTTGTCGATTCTGACATCGACATCTGCCACAGGGTTGACATACCACACTCGAAAGACAGAAATGTAGTTGTTCATTTAACGCGTAGAAGCAAGCGCAACGCGGTACTTGCCAAGGCAAGAAAAATGCGCCTAACTGCCGAATCCCTTGGCTTTGAAGGAGCGAGTAAGCCTGTGTTCCGGAATGAACACCTGACCCAGAAGAATAGGCGATTGCTCGAGGCGGCTATCGCAATAAAGAAATCAGTTGCCCGGAAGTATGTCTGGACCAGCAATGGAAAAGTTTTGGCACGCCGAGGTGAATCGACGCCGATTCTGCGCATTTCCACGATGTCCGATGTCGAACTCATGAATGCGCAATCACCTGCGGCATCTTTATCAGAATGATAGCGCCGAGCACGTCAACCTCTCATGCATTCAGTTAAACTGTTCGCCTTGAAACTTTATTTTTTTTCTCGCACAGTTTGCAGCTAGTTCATGAGTAGTACAAGGTTTGATTTCGATAGCTTCAATGAAGAATAGCTAACAATAAATGGCCACGCAAGTCTGCGTCGTAATTTCACTTAAATGCTAGAAGCCTCCATAAGAAAGGTGACCAACTTGATGTTTATTTAGGCAACTATCTCTAAAATTTGATTTTTTCTGCTTTAGGGAAACCTGGTTCGCAGAAGCCAGCGATGTGTATTTTTTTTTATGGCTATTCCTTGTCGGATTGTTTAGAGCTGAAAAGCGAAGTGATGGTGTTTCAGTTTACGCCAAAGCTGGGTTAAAATGTGACCTAATAGATGAGTATTCTGCCATCACTAGTGAATTTGAAGTGATTACGATACGCTGCTGTAGCGTTTGTATAGTGCTCATGTACAGGCCCCCGTCTGGCAAAGTAGAATGTTTTCTAGACTATTTGAACAAAACATCAGCCCATGTATCTTCTTCAAATCTATGTGCGATACTTGTAGGTGATGTAAATATTGATCTACTAACACGTAGTAATGCCCAATGTGATTTTTTTTCGACTGTGTATTGGTACGATTTTCAAAATCTTGTGAATTGTGCTACTAGAGTCACTGCAACTTCCGAAACTTTACTTGATGTTTGTTTTACGAACTATCGTACTGGAAGAGTGATTTCTGGTGGGCTTTGTGTGGACGTGAGTGACCACTTGGCTGTGTTTTGTGCTCTAGAAGTTCATGTTGGTAGTACAAAAGCACCTACTTACAAAACAAGGGTAATAAATGATACTACTGTATAAGCATTTGTGGAACATGTTAGACAGCAGATAGGTCCGATGTATTGAATTAGGAGAGTTCGAGTGCAAGCTTTGCAATTTTCTAAAGTAAAATTAAAGACATATACTCTAAGGCTTTTCCACGGTATTCTCTGCGGAAACACAAAAAAGCGACAAAGCCTTGGACATGTGTCACACTTTATAACAAAATTCAAGACATAAATCGTTTATTTGAGCTTTGCCTGAAGCTCAGAGATGATACGAAATTTTAGAAATTTTGAGCTCTTCGTAATAAAGTAAATGCCGAAATAAAAAGAGCGAGGGATATGTACTACCAGCGTAAGCTTGAACAAGTTGATCAATCACATAAATTTTGGAGAGTCTTCAATGAGTTAGGCAATAAAAACCGAGTCACGTTTTTCCTGATTTTTTATATATATATGGTGAGCCTATCTCCGGAACTGAACTGTGTGAGCGCTTGAATGAGCATTTCCTCTCTTGCGTTTGAAGTCGGAACGAATCTTGCCTAGTAGCTCCTGACCCAATCAAATATCTAAAACCGGGTTCGTCAGGAAGAATTTTTATTTCCTCGACTGATGAGCCTGAAATGATGACTACTATCCTTTCATTGAAAACTAGCAGTGCTGCTGGTTCAGATGGTATGAAAGCGTGGCCAATCAAGTTAATCGCCCCCTTCATAGCTGTACCTTTGGCTCACGTATGCAATCGTATGTTTCACGATAGTCTATATCCCAGTGAGCTTAAAATTGGTCGGGTCACCATAGTGCACAAGGGTGGGGCACAAAATGATTTCAACAACTACCGGCCAATTTCTGTCTTAAGCATTTTTTCAAAGATTTTCGAATCATTAATTCTTGGTGGCCGCTTAAAAATATTTACACCAAAACAATTCTGCTTTGTGAAGCTAAAGTCTACGGAACTGGCTCTACTTACAATCAAGAAAAAGCTTATTGAAAACATCGAAAAAAGCTTTACACAATTGGAATATTCCTTGATATAAAAAAGGCATTTGATTCCGTAAATCACCGTATATTATTGAAAAAGTTAGACAGCTATGGAATATGGGGAAATGCGCAGACCCTCATTGAAAGTTATCTTAGTAATCGCAAACAGTATGTAATGCTCAGTGAATATGCATCACAATATCAAAATATCACGAAAGGTGTCCCACAAGCTTCCATTTTAAGACCTCGCCTTTTTTTACTATATATAAAAGACATGCAATATACCGCAAACGCAAGATATTATACTATATGGAGACGACAACGTGTTTTTTACTGGGGATAACATGGGAGATCTTGAAATAATAGCGAACGATTGACTTAAGGAACTCTCCGCTTCGCTATTGACAAATGATCTGAGGCTAAATACAAACAAAAAACAAAGTGCGTAATTTTCAGACCTAGAACCACTCCTTTAGATAAGAATCCTGAACCCTATTTTTCAAATGAAGGTATTAAATCTGTGAACAGTAACAAATTTCTTGGCGTATATTTTGATGAATTTCTTACGTGGAACGAGCATACTAATCAACTATTACTGCAACTTTCTAAGGTTACTGGCGCACAATGGAAACTCCGTGATAAAAGACCCAAGAGTTTCAGGATAACTGTGTATTATGCAATGTTCCAATCACAATTAAATTACTGCCTTTTAGTCTGGCGCTTAACAAATCGTTCTAATATTTTAAAGCTAACTCTAACGCAGAAAAAAGTTACTCGGGCTCTAGAAAATCTAGGTTCCTGACACAGTACCAGACAGTTCAGAGAAGCACATAAAATACTGAATATACAACAGCTACATATGTACAACTTAGCATTATGTGTCTACAAGGAAATGCGCATAAATCGTTATGAATTTCAGCAAACATATCTATCAATGAATGATAGTTTTGAAATCAGAAAAATAAACTACAGGTTACCCCGTATCGGAAGAAACTATGGCTTAAAAACCTTGCACTATCTCATTCCTAAATTCCTAAATGATAATGCAGATATCGGTGAGCTTATCGAAACATGTCCTCCAAATTCCTTTAAACGAATATTACGAGAATACTGTTTTCAAGATCTCTATTTTGACCTATTTTGTAAGTAACTTTAGCTATTGGCATTATGTGTTGTATATGTACCTCTCTTTTTTGTATAAATCTTTCCCTTTGAATTCCCGTTCTTTGTAAGTTTATATGTATGTTATGGTGTGATGATATGTTGTGTTATGCTCACACTGTTACGCGAAGTGTTGCGAGTGCTTGAAAATTTGTTGTTTTTTCTTTGCTCGGTTACCAGTTGTACTCAATTTTTTTCATCTTATAACTTTTGCTGCTGCTGATGTCTCAAAGGGAGCAAGGACCCAGTGAGGTACTTATGTGTACCTTTTGTCCCCGTACCCTTAGTCTTTGTTTATGAAAAATAAAAAGTTTTTACATTAAAAAAAGTCTTTCCAGGCCACGCTAATGGTGATAGTGGCAGGATGCCCCAGGGATTGGCCAACCAAACAATCCATCCCGAGATAGCTTCACGTTCAACCACCGTCGTCATCGTCCCGTAGGAGACCCTGAGTACCACACCCCCACAGCGCATGACTGACCAGGCTCCGTAGAAAATGATTGTGGCAGGATGCCCATAGGATATTGAAACAAAAGAATCCATCACGAGATAGCTTCGCGTTCAACCACCGTCGTCTTCTTCCAGTAGGGGAACCCTGAGTACCAGACCCCCACTGTGCATGCCTGGTTGGCACCGCAAACGGTGATTGTGACAGGATACCCCTAGAGATTGCCCAACCAACGAATCCATCACTAGGTAGCTTCGCGTTCAACCACCGTCGTCATCTACCACAAGAGAACCCTATATACCACACCCCATTTTGCATGGCTGGCAATAAAATTCTAATGATGATTGTGGCAATATGCCCCTAGGGATTGGCCAACCAAAGGATTCATCACGAGAAAGCTTCGTGTTCAACCCCGGTCATCAACTTTCCGTAAGGGAACCCTGAGTACCACACCCCCTCCTTGCAAGTCTGGCCAGGCATCGCTAATGATGATTGTTGCAGGATGCCCCTAGGGATTGCCCAACCCAAGAATCCCTCACGAGATAGCTTTGTGTTCTGCCACCATAGTCATCTTCCCCTTGGGAACCTTGAGTACCACACCCCCACTGTGCAAGTCGGGCCAGGCAATGCTAATAACGATTGTGGCAGGATGCCCGTATGAATTTAAAACCAAAGAATCCATCACGAGATAGCTTCGCCTTCAAACACCGTCGTGATCTTCCCGTAGGGGAACCCTCAGTACGAGACACCCACTGTGCATGCCTTGCAAGGCACCGCTAGTGATGATTGTGGCCGGATGCCCGTATTGATTGGGCAACCAACGAATCCATCTCAAGAAAGTTTCGCGTTCAATCACCATCATCAACTTCCCATAAGGGAACCCTGACTACCACAACCACAATGTGCAAGTCTAGCCAGGAAACGTAATGATGATTGTGGCAGGATGCCCATAGGGATTGGCCAACCAAAGAATCCATCACAAGATAGCTTTAAGTTCAACCAATGTCGTCATCTTCCCATAAGGAACCCTCAGCACAACACCCCCACTGTGCATGCCTGGCCAGGCACCACTAATGATGATTGTGGCAGGATGCCCCTAGGGATTGGCCAAATAAAGACTCCATCACGAAATAGCTTCTAGTTCAACCACCGTCTTCATCTTCCCATAAGGAATCCCTGAGTATCACACCCCCACAGTGCATGCCTGGCCAGGCACCGCTAATGATGATTGTAGCAGGATGCCCCAAGGGATTGGCAAACTAAACAATCCATTACGAGATAGATTCGCAATCAACCACCGTCGTCTACTTCCCATATGGGAACCCTGAGTACCAGACCCCTACTGTGCATGACTGGCAAGGCACCGCTAATGATGATAGTGGAAGGATGCGCCTAGGAATTGGCCAACCAAAAAATTCATCACGAGAAAGCTTTGCGTTCAACCACCGTCGTCAACGTCCTGTAGAGGAACCCTGAGTACCACACCCCCCATTTGCAAGTCTGGCCAGGCAACGCTAATGATGATTGTGGTGGGATGCCTCTACGAATTGCCCGACCCAGGAATCCATCACGAGATAGCTCGTGTTCTGTCACCATTGTGATCTTCCCGTAGGGAACCCTGAGGCGTGATTCCAAACGCTTCGCTGCACAGAGCACCCACGTGACACGTGTGATGTCACTGCGCGCGCTATTCTTTTGAGCGCCTGCTAAAGGGTACCCGCAACCCTGAGTACCACACCCCCACTGTGCATGCCTGGCCAGGCACTGGTAATGATGATTGTGGCAGGATGCACCTAGGGTTCAACCGCCGTTGTCAACTTCCTGTAAGGGACCCCTGAGTACCACACCCCACTGTGCAAGTCTGGCCAGGAAATGCTACTGATGATTGTGGCAGGATGCATCACGAGAAAGCTTCGCGTTCAAGCGCTGCCTTCATCTTCCTGTAGGGGAACCCTGACTATCACACCCCCACGGTGCAAGTCTGGCCAGGAAGCGCTAATGGTGATTGTGGCAGGATGCTCATAGGATTGGCCCACCAGAGAATCCATAACAAGATAGCGTTAAGTTTAAACGACGTCGTCATCTTCCCATAAGGAACCCTGAACTAAACAGCCCCAGTGCATGCCTGGCCAGGCACCGCTAATAATGGTATGGCAGGATGCCCCTAGGGATTGGCCAAATAAAGACTCCATCACGAGATAGCTTCGAGTTTAACCACCGTCCTCATCTTCCCATAAGGAAACCCCGAGTATCACACCCCCCTGTGCATGCCTGGCCAGGCACCGCTAATAATGATTGTGGGAGGATTCCCCTAGGGATTGGCGAACTAAACAATCTATTACGAAATAGCTTCGCAATCAACCACCGTTGTCACCTTCCCATACGGGAACCACCAGTACCATACCCCCACTGTGCATGCCTGGCAAGGCACCACTAATGATGATTGCGGCAGGATGCAGCTAGGGATTGGCCAACCCAAGAATCCATCACCAGATAGCTTCGCGTTCAACCACTAACGTCAGCTTCCCATCGGGGAAGCATGAGTACCACACCTCACTTGTGCATGCATGGCCAGGCACCGCTAATAATTGTTGTGGCAGTATGCACCTACTGATTGGCCAACCAAAGAATCCATCAGGAGAATGCTTCGCGTTCAAACGCTGTTCTCAACTTCCTGTAGACGAATCCTGAGTACCACACCCCACTGTGCAAGTCTGACGACGCAATGCTAATAATGAATGTGGCAGGATGCACCTACAGATTGCCCAACCAAAGAGTCCATCACGAGATCGCTCCACCTTCAACCACCGTCGTCATCTTCGCATAGGGGAACCCTGAGTAAAACACTCCACGGTGCAAGTCTGGCCAAGCAAAACTAATGATGATTCTGGCAGGATGCGCCAAGGGATTGGCCAACCGAAGAATCCATAAAGGGAAAGCTTCTCGTTCAACCTCCGTCATGAACTTCCGATAGGGGAACCCTGAGGAGCACACCCCCACCGCGCATGCCAGGCGAGGAACCGCTAATGACGGTTGTGGCAAGATGCCCGCAGGGATTGGAAACCAAAGAATCCATCACGAGATAGCTTTGCCTTCAACCACCTACATCATCTTCCCATAGTGGAACCCTCGGTACAGACCCCCACTTTGCATGCCTCGCAAGGCACCGCTAATGATGATTGTGACCGGATGCCCCTAGAGATTGGTTAACCAAAGAATAACTCACGAGGTAGCTTCGCGCTCAACCCCTGCCATCATCTTCCAGTAGTTGAGGCCTGACTACCACACTCCACTGTGCATGCCCGGCCAGACATGGCTAATGATGATTGTGGCAGGATTTTCCTACGGATTGGCCAACCAAAGAATCCATCACGAGATAGCATCGTGTTCTGCCACCATAGTTATCTTCCCTTAGAGAAACCCTAAATACCACAACCCCAATGCGCATTCCTGGCGAGGGACGGCTAATGATGATTGTGGCAGGATGCCCTTAGGCATTGTCCAACCAAAGAATCCCTCACGAGATAGCTTCCCGTTCAACCAACGTCATGTTCTCGTAGGGAACCCTGACTGCAACACCCCCACTGTGCATGCCTGGCCAGGCACCGCGAATGATGATTGTGGAAGGATGCCCCTAGGGATTGGCCTATTAAGGAATCCTTCACGAGATAGCTTCGCATTCAACCACCATCGTCAGCTTCCCATTGGGGAACCCTGAGTACCACACCTCCTTTGTCCATGTCTGGCCAGGCACCGCTAATGATGATTGTGGCAGGATGCACCTAGGCATTGGCCAACCAAAGAATCCATCACGAGAAAGCTTCGCGTTCAACCGCCGTCCTCGACTTCCTTTAACGGAACCCTGGGTACCACACCCCCACTGTGAAGTCTGGCCAGGCTACGCTGACGATGATTGTGGCAGGATGTCCCTACGAATTGCCCAACCCAAGAATCCCTCACGATATAGCTTCGTGTTCAGCCACCATAGTCATCTTCCCGTTGGGAACCCTGAGTACCACACCATCGCTGTGCAAGTCTTGCCAGGCGACGCTAATAATGAATGTGGCAGGGTGCACATAGGGATTGCCCTACCAAAAAATCCATCACGAGATAGCTCCGCGTTCAACCACCGGCGTCGTCTTCCAATATAAGAACCCTGAGTGCTACAACCCCACCACGCATGCCTGGCCAGGCACTGCTTACTATGATTGTGGCAGAATGCCCATAGGGATTGTCCATCCAAAGGATCCATCAACAGAAAGCTTGTCGCTCAAGCACCATCGTCTTTTTCCCGTAGGCGAACCTTGAGTACCACACCCCCACGGCGCATGCCTGGCCAGGCACCACTGAAGAATATTGTGGCAGGATGGCCCTTGCGATTGGCCAACGAAAAATTCGCCACTAGATAGTTTCGGGTTTAAGTGCTGCCGTCATCTTCCTGAAGGTGAAACCTGAGTACCACACCCACACCGTGCATGCCAGGCTAGGAACTGCTACTAATGATTGTAGCAGGATGCCAATAGGCGTTAGCGAACCAAAGAATCCATCCTGAGATAGCTTCGCGTTCGAACTCCATCGTCATCTTCCAATAGGGAAACCCTGAATACCACACCCCCACTGTGCCTACCTGGCCAGTCACCGCTAATGATGATTGCGGCAGGGTGCCCCCAGGGAACCCTGAGTATCACACCCCCACCGCGCATGCCTGGCACGGCAGCGCTAATGATGATTGTGGCAGGATGCCCATGTGGATTGGGAACCAAACAAACCATAACGAGATTGCCTGACGTTCCACCACCATCCTAATCGTCCCGTCGGAGAACCCTGAGAACCATACTCCCACCGCGCACGCCTGGCCAGGCACCGCTAATGATGATTGTGGCAGGATGCCTGCTGAGATTGGCCAACCAAAGAATCTATCACGAGAAAGCTTCGCGTTTGTGGTGTAGTGGCACCCTCTGTGGAACGCCCGCGCACTGTGTGCGTTTGTGTTGTATTAGGTTATTACTAGATGTCGTTGTGGTGGGACGCACATGATGCTACAGATACAATCACGTGCGTATGCGTGACCGGTGGTGCCGTTGTGATGTGAAATAAATCATTCTTTTGTCTGGGATTGTAACAGCGATGTCGCACTCTTCTTGTGGGCTTGTGCCTGGGCCGGAGCGGTGCGCCTTCACTCCCGTCACTGCCGCGGCCGCTCGCCGTCGCCCACGACACATCTTTTCGCGACGAGGATGGGATCCTTTTCTTCTGTTGCGACAGTGACATCGTCAACGGTTGCGGTAGAATGAAAAAGTGTGTGCGTTGTTTGACCTCGCTCGAGTGTGACTGTCTGGCGCGTCTGGCGTCACGAGGCCTAGCGTTCTTTTGTGCTGACGTTCGTCGAACCGTCGCCTAGGCCTCGCCCTACTTCATTCTTCTGCTTCTGCTCCTGTGTCTCTCTCCTTCCTGTTTGGCAGCATGGGCCTCTTCGATAACCTGCCCGTTTTCCATGAATTGCCGGGGCCGCCTCCGATTCCGTGGCATAACTGGAGAAAATTGTTTCAGGCCCATCTTTAGGCGTCTGGCGGCAGCGAGTGGAGCGATGGACCGCGCGCATCGGCGCTCGTCAGTGTTTTGGGTAGGGAGGGGCAACGGAAGTATTTTGCCGAGACGCAGCAGGAGGAAGCAAGGAGGGACCCCAGTAACGTGACCGACTCTAATGTGACCAGCCCTATCGTGACCGACTCCGCCGCCGACTCTAATGTCACCGCATCATCGGCTTCGGCCGTTTCGAAATTCGACCAACTCTTGGAGCAGTTAGACTCGCTCTTCGCCGCTTCTGCAAACACGCTTCTTTAACGACACTAGTTCACAAGACCTCGTCAATCACAATGGGAAAGTTTTTTAGAATACGTGACCGATTTAAAGGAGAAAGCCGTACGTTGCAAGTTCGGTCTAACGTACGCGGAGCGCGTCCGAGATGGAATTATTTTTGGAACATCTAACCCCCAAATTAGAGAAAAGCTGCTCGCGCATGGTGAAATGTTATCTTTGGAGAAAGCTGAAGAGATTGGTCGGAGTTTTGAATCGTTGTCGTTGGTGAATAAAGCCTTCGGTTCGCATCATCATCAAGTACAAATGGTAGGACGACGAGGAGAAGGTTGCGTCTGGGAAGATGGCGGCGTGGAGAATCAAGGTAGCATGGGTCGCCGGGGAAACCGGCGCGCTCAAGAGGGCGGCATAGGAATTCAAGATGGCCTGGCCAGCCCGGGAGGCGGTGACGTCATTCCACAGGATTCGGGAAGGCAAGATGGTGGCCCCCAAGATGGACGTTTCCATTCGCAGTCAGCTGCAGAGTTTCGCGGTACAGAGCAGCCGAAGAAGTTTGCAGGCAAGCTTCAGTTGTGCGAACGATGCGGAAATAAATGGCATAATTCAGCATTTGAAAATTGTCCTCCAGCCCGAAATCGGCGCTGCAACTCTTGTAACAAGTGGGGACATTTCGCGTCGATGTGCCGGAAGCCGGCAAGAGTGCATCGAGTTTCTTCGTAGAAAGCTACGGGCTCCGCTCCGGCACCGGAACCTGTGCAGCATCCAACATCCACGGCTATCAACGCATCTTCGAGATTTTTTGTCTTAACAGTCAGCACTTCTTCGTCATCCAAGCGGAAGTCAGCGTCAACAATCCTCCGAGAATGGACTTAGTCGTACAAGCCGAAGTCAGCAGAGTGACCATGCAAGTCTTGGTCGATACCGGAGCATCTGTGTCGTTGATGACTGCCGAAGACTTCAAGCGTCATTTCAGTAAACAGCATGCCTTGTCGAAGGCCTCCGTCGACTTGTGGAATTTTTCCAAGCAGCGTATCGGCATCCGCGGCTCATTCCAAGCTCCTGTTCAAGTCTTGCAACGGTCTTGCTTCGTCACATCCTACGTCACAGACAAAGGGACCAAGCTTTTGGGACCAACAATTGGGTAATCAGATCGACGGTGCGTCTCTTACCTGTCGACTAGCATCAGTGTGTGCATTGCGGTGTCCCGTCAACGTGCCCTCGGGTTTCGAACATCTCTTCAACGGCGAGTTGGGGCTTGTCAAGGACGTCTCGCATAAGATCCAGCAGCGTCCAGGTGTGACTCCAGTTGCATCTAAGCTACGACGATTGCCGCTTGCTCTCCGTGATCCAGTGTCCAGCGAGCTGCGACGCCTGGAGGACAATGATGTCATTGAACGTGTCGACGCCTCGGAGTGGGTTTCGCCACTCGTCGTCGTCCGGAAAAAGAACGGTGACATTCGGCTGTGTATGGACCTCCGGGAACCGAGTAAAGCAATTATCATTGATGGGTATCCTTTGCTGCATGTCGAGGAGTTGTTGCAGATGTTTCATGGTGCTGTTTGTTTTTCTAAGCTGGACTTAGCGTCGGCTTATCATCAGTTGTTGCTGGAAGAAGGAAGTAGGGACTTAACTACCTTTGTGACTCATGAAGGCTTATTCAGGTTTAAGAGGGTGTGTTTTGGTCTGGCGTCGGCGCCTGCGGTCTTTCAAAAAATGATATCTCAGATCTTGAAGAATTGAAAAATGTCATTTGCTATCTTGATGATATTCTTGTGAAGGGAAAGACTCATTCTGAGCATGACGCGAGCTTGGTTGAAGTTTTAACATGTATAGCAAACAGTGGCATGAAGTTGAACGACAAATGTATTTTTTCGGTCAAAGAACTTGATTTTTTGGGTCACAATATTTCAGCTGAGGGCATCTCACCTTTGGAAAGCAAAGTAAAAGCTATAGTACAAGCTCCGGCTCTTACGGACATAAAGTCATTGCAATCATTTTTAGGTCTTGCAGGATAGTATGCCAAGTTCATTAAGAACTATGCAGAGATTGTTGAACCACTGCGCCTCATGCTCAGGAAGGGTCAGATGTTCTGTTGGTCTGATGACGCTCAGCGCACTTTTGATCAGTTGAAAGCGTGCCTCACTTGTTCTCCTGTCGCGAAGGTCTTTAATCCTGACTTGCCTGTAGTAGTTACTACCGACGCATGTGATGGGGGAATTGGCGCGGTACTACAGCAGCGGTATTGTTGTGTTCATGCCAGGACGACAGACGAGGGCGGCACACCAACGTGGCAGGCACGGAATGGTTTTATTCCAATGTGACCAAAAAGGTGCAACAAAAGAGAGAGAGAGCGTCGCTCCCAGGCGAGCGGCTTTTATAACAGAAAGGGGCGCTGTGGCCGAGAGTGCAGTGACATGTCACGTGGCCCAAAGGCGTGCAATACAACATCCTTCAGGACTTAATTTAATGACAACATAACTATGGTTGCTATCTCTCCGGCGGCTGCCTCTGTCGAAGGGGGTATCTCCGCTGCTGCGGTGGGTGAACGGGGGCCGGTTGAAGGTACTGACCCGTGGCTGGCTGACGCTGGGCACCGCTGCTGTCGATGGGCTCCAATGGAGCGGACGTGTCTTTCTCGGGCGGCACGCGAACGATGTGGTTCCTGTGACGAGTCCACTGAAACACACCACGAGGGGTCATGACACTCAATTTGTAAGTCACAGGTCATGTACGAGCAAGAATTTTCCCCGGCAACCACTTCTCTCCACGCCTGAAATTTTGCACTTTCACACTATCAGCCACAGTCAAATGTCTCTCGTGTCGCTTTGATGAGCCTTTGCGGAGAGTCTGGGTGAACTGTTTTGCTGCTACCTTTGCTTGAACCGACGGTTTGACCGCATTGAGTAGGGTGCGGAGGCGTCTTGCCAGGACACACACGGCTGGAGCGTCGCCTGTGGTAGTGTGGGGGGTGTTGCGGTATGTCAAAAGGAAATCTGCAAGAGCGGACGGCACCGGTAGCCGTGCAGATTTTCGCAGCGACGCTTTCAGTGATTGAACAAAGCGCTCTGCTTGACCGTTGCTACTTGGATGATAAGGCACCGTTCGTAAATGATGCGTACCTATACTGCGCATGTACCCAGCAAATTCTGCCGATTTAAACTGCGGCCCGTTATCGAGACGAGTGTCTCGGGAAACCCGAAGCGGCAAAACAAATCGCGTAAGCAGCTGATAGTGTTTTCAGCTGACGTTTGCTTTATTACAAAAACTTCTGGCCACTTTGAATGCGCGTCAATCACAACTAGTGGCATAGTGCCTTTGAAAGGTCCTGCAAAGTCTACATGAACACGCTCCCACGGTCGGGTAGGCCAAGCCCATGGGTGCATTGGAGAGGGGCAGGAAAATGGCAAATTACGTTGCGACTAACAAGAATGGCATGCGCTCACTTGCCGTTCAATGTCGCGGTCAATGGTAGGCCACCAGACGTAACTTCTCGCCAACTCCTTGGTTCTGACTATGCCAGGGTGTCCCTGATGAAGTTCGTCGAGCATGAAGGACTGGTTGCGCGTCGGAATGACCACACGGGTACCCAGCACTAGGCATCCCTGCTGCTAAGACAACTCGCACCGCCTGTGGAAAAATGGTTTCAGTTCGTCGCTTGGAGCGCGATCCGGCCAACCACTTAGCACGTAATGCAACACATTCTTTAACACATGGTCGCGGCTAGTCTCGCGTGCCATGTCCCGACAGTTCTCAGGCAATGTACTGAAACGCAAAACGTAAAACATCTATTCTGAAGGCTCTCGCTGTGATCAGGAAGTGGGAGGCGTGACAAACAGTACGAATCTGCATTTTCTGCCGATGACTTGAACTTCAGCGTATACGTTGAAGGATCCCCCTTCGAGCATAAAGGGTTCGCGAGCCCCAACCCGCCCGACGAAATAACGCCGATCCGCATGAGAACAACTCACCGGTTTATTCCGGGAAAACCAAGGTAGGAAAAAACAAACAAAGCAAGTTGAGAGCAATATAAAAAGAGTACAGCAAGCAATCACGGAAACCGCGTAAAGAAAACACTGCGGCGGTTGACGCCCTGCTTGTCCAGAAAGTTACAGCGTGGTGCCGTACACTCACGACGACGTCTCCAGCCACTTGGGCCGACGACGGGTAAAGAGCGTCCGCCGCGGACGCTGGTTGCTCCTCGCTATCCGGGCGTCCTTGCTGTGGCTGGCCGCCCGTCGGTCCCGTCCGCAGCCCGCGGTAGCAGCCGCTCTCGCGTGTGCCCCGGTGCGCACTCCCCCCGTATCTCCTGTGAGCGCCGCTTTTACGCCACTCCGTTGGTTGTGCGCATGTTCCGGGTTGTATGCGCACTACACGTATTTGTCCCGTCTCACTGTTCATCACACACCCGCGCATGGGCTCATGACGCACTGACGCCACTATCGCTGTGCGACGCACGCACTTCACCGTAATCACCGTGCGCGGGCGCTCGTAGGGGCTGCGTCCCTACACTCCCCCTCCCCTAAGACCGGACAACTCCCGAGTTGTCCGAGAAGCGCTGGGGCTGCCGTAGAGGAAGACTTCTCTAGTGGGATTGAGATGAATGCGGGTTTAGGAGGGTCACCCCGCTCGAGCCATGTTGCTGTATCGTTCACCGGGTAGGGCATCCTGGAAGAATATGAACAAGATTATATTTCTTCCGAGTGCCGTTCGTAATATCTCTTAAGGTCGTCAATGTGTACGGGACCCGTATGCCGTCCTCCGTTTAGGTTGCGAAGGCGATATGTCAGCCGAGATTGGCGCTTTGTTACCTCATAAGGACCTTCCCATCGGTCAGCCAGGGAAGCAGCAAACCCTTTTGCTGCATCGCTCAACGGATGTGTGCGGCGCAGTACCAGGTCCCCGACAGAAAACTCAACCCGGCGCCGCCCCTTGTCGTACTGCCGGCTGTGTTCGAGTCGTGCCAAATCCAGGTGTTGCCTGGCCTCCAGGATGGTCTCGTTCAGGCTGCTGCAAAGAACCTGCGCATACTTAACATAAGTGCGAGGGCGCACCTCGACCTGGTCACTGAATTAATGTTCAACAGGAAAACACAGGTCGCGGCCAAACAGCAGGGCTGCCGGTGTAAAGCCGGTCGAGCGATTGACCGTAGTCCTAGTTGCAAACGCCATTTCCGAGTGGCGAGCATCCCAGTCTTTGTGGCGTTCAGTGAAGGCCACCAACATCATCTTCAAGTTCCTGTTGACACGTTCCGTAATGTTGGCTTGTGGATGGTACGGAGTAGTCTTTTTATGTACTACGCCCAGAACCGAACAAGTGTCCACGAAATTCTTGCTGGTGAAGTACGTCGCATTGTCCGTTATGAGTTGTTCTGGAAATCCAAAGCGGGTGAACGTATCCAACAACTTGTCCCAGATCAACTTTGAATCATGTTTACGTAACGCGTAAAGCTCGACCCACTTGGAGAAATGATCTGTGACCACAAGGAGGTAGCGATTGCCCTGTACCGATCTTGGGTATGGACCCATCACGTCGCAAGCCGCGATCTGCCAAGGGAAGCGGCTCTCGACTGACTTCATGAGGCCAGGTGGTTTACCTCCTCTTGGCTTTACAGACTGGCAAACTGGGCATGTCTGGGCGTACTTCATTACCTCCTTTCTCATGCAAGGCCATGTGACAACGCGGCATAGCTTTTCGTATGTTTTCTGTCCGTCACTATGACCTGCGAGGGCGGTGTCGTGGTAATATTCCAGAAAAGGCCGCCTTCGGCGCTTTGGTACGAATACCCGAAAGGGATACTCACCACTGTCCGTATCCGCACTCGGGATGTACCGCAGTAGCAAGCCGTCTTGGCTTTGGACGTAGCAGTCGTAGTCCGGGGCCCGTGCCGCTGTAGTATCGTCGTTCTCCGCGGCCGCAATGGATTCCCGAATGCGCTTGCAGTGTTCGTCGGCCTGCTGCGCTTCAAGCATCTTCTGGCGATTTACCAGGGTTCCCCAGGCTTCAGCAGGCGTTGTAACCGCGAAGACCTGGAGTTCTGGTTGCTGTGGTGCTGGTAGGGGTGCGCGATACAACGCGTCCGTGGCTTTGTTGCTGGTGCCCTTCTTGTAATC
This sequence comes from Haemaphysalis longicornis, assembly GCF_048455015.1. Taxonomy (NCBI): domain Eukaryota; kingdom Metazoa; phylum Arthropoda; class Arachnida; order Ixodida; family Ixodidae; genus Haemaphysalis; species Haemaphysalis longicornis. The sequence goes on along the minus strand of NW_027526233.1, from coordinate 8,743,011 downwards.
CACCTTGTAGTGATACTTCTGCAGGTTTAGCACCCAGCGTGCGAGGCGACCCGCAGGGTTCTGAAGCCGTGACAACCATGACAGTGCTTGGTGGTCAGTCTGTATCGTGAAATCTGCTCCATCCAAGTACATGTTAAACTTTTTGAGGGCGAACACTATGGCAAGACACTCTTTTTCGGTCACTGAATAGTTCTGTTCGGCCGGCGAGAGAGTGCGGCTGGCGAATGCCAGAGGGTACAGTTCGCCGCTATGCTCCTGTAGCAAAACAGCCCCTATGCCGTACTCACTTGCATCAGTTTGGACAACAAAGGGGCGGTTGAGATCTGGCAACCGCAGGCTTGTGGTGTCGGCGATGGCTGTTGATAGGGCCTGAAACGCCTGCTCCTCCGAAGCCGTCCATGACCACCTGGCACCCTTCCTTAGCAGCTGATGGAGGGGCCGTGCCAAGTCCGCACAGTTCGGAATGAAGTGCCTGTAGAAGCCGACCATACCCAGGAAGCGCTGCAGACTTTTGACGTTCTCCTGTTTCGGGAACTGCAAGATCGCCTTGAGCTTCTCCTCGTTTGGCCGGACTGAACCTTGGTCCACAACGAAGCCCAGGAGCTCGATCCTGCTGGCAGCCAGTTGTACCTTGCGGGGGTTTACTGTTAGGCCTGCGTTCTGCATGCGCTCCAACACAGTCTGCAAATGAACAACATGATCGTCAAGGTTGTCTGAAAATACAACCACATCATCCATGTACGCCATCGCGTAGTTGAACTTCGCGTCCCCCAGCACAATGTCCATCACGCGCTGGAAAGTTGCTGGGGAATTCGACAAACCGAAAGGCAGCCTCACGAATTCAAACAACCCTCTGGTACAAGTGAACGCTGTTTTCTCGATATCCTTTTCCGCTACAGGGATCTGTAGGAAACCTCTGCTACAGTCAAGTGTGGTAAAAACCTTTGCTGAACCTAGTGCATACATAACCGCATCGATGGATGGAAAGGGATACGAATCTCTTGTGGTGATCGCGTTTAGGCGCCTGTAGTCTACGCACATGCGGACACTACCATCTTTCTTATCCGCCAACACAATCGGAAATGCCCAAGGGCTTTTTGATGGCCTCACCGCTCCTGTATTTACCATCTCCTGCAGGGCTCCGTCCAGCTGTGGTTGCTTGTGGACGCTCAAGGGCCTCGGGTTGAACCGTAGTGGACGCGCATCTCCCGTCTCGATGTGGTGCTCCAAAATCTTCACAGTACCCGGAGCTTCCGTGAACATCGCTGTGAGGGGTTGTAGTACTGCTGCGAGCCGCGATTGTTCCTTTGGTGGTCCTGCGAACGATATCAAGATTGTTCGCAAACCACTTTCAACATTTCCCGCAGTGGTCTCCGCTGTCAGCAACCCTGACAGCGATTCTGATGGTCCTGCCGCAAAGCTGTTTAGCGGCGTTCCAGGCCCATAATGGTAGTTTCCGGCCTTCACGTCAAGCACCAGCCCTGTTCTGGCCATAAAATCACGGCCCAGAATGGCTGGACAGGAAAGACTGGGGAGGTACAAAAACCGCTGCCTGTGTTTGCGGCAATCAACGATTACCGTCAGTCTCGCTGCCGCTGTAATGGGCACAACCTGGTCTGAAGCTGTTCTGATACTGGTGCTTACGTGCCGGAATTTGATCTTCCTCGGAGAGCACCATTCTCCGACAGTGTCTCCAACCACAGAAACCGTTGCTCCAGTGTCCAGTAGGGCAGGTATAATCAGGCCGGCTACCTTAACTGTAATGAAAGGTGCATTGTCCACGCTTGCAGCCTGTCCGCCAAGGGCCAAAGGCCAACAGCTCAGCATGCGCTGATTGTTGCTCGCTGGAGGCTCTTCGTGTGCCTTTTGCACCAAGTTCCCGCCTTCCATGTTGTTCATGCAGGGTGCGGCATGCTCGAAGACAGTTGGTGTGGAATTTTGGCTCTGCTCCTGCACCCGCCGTCCGCGCCGAGCTTTCGGTGGCCGTTTTGGCCGCCATGGCGGCAGTGGGTCTTTGCACTGCTGCATCTGCGGGTTTGTGCACTGCTGCCTGCCACGATGCGGCGAGTCTCGCTGCAGTTTTGAGTGGCGTATCTCGATTGGTTGCGCGAGGGGGTGTGCACAGCGTGCCGCTGGGTGGTAGGATGACCAGAATACCAGTGCATTGTCGCTTGTGCCGGTCGGCTGCCCTGTGTCCGGGCGGGGTGGCGCCTCCGAGCTCGCAGAACTTGAGTACACGGTCTGGTGGAAAGCCGCTTGCCGCCTTTCCTTGTTGCTCGACTCGGGTGATTTGGGCACGACTTCCTTGCTGATGTCTGCACAGATGGATTTCCGACGGTTAGGAAATGTCTCCCTACTGTGAGGTACTTGCCTCTGGTCATTCCGGCCGAACGGGCGTTCCCACGATGGCGCCGCACCACTGAGGTGAGTCGGCGCTTGCAAACCATCTCCCACGGGGGCGCCGCACCGCTGGGGGGAGTCAGCGCTGCAACAGCTTCCCACGGTGGCGCCGCACCGCTGGGGTGAGTCAGCGCTGCAACAGGTTCCCACGGTGGCGTCGCACCGCTGTGGTGAGTCAGCGCTGCAACAGCTTCCCACGGTGGCGCCGCACCGCTGGGGTGAGTCAGCGCTGCGACAGCTTCCCACGGTGGCGCCGCATCGCTGGCGTGAGTCAGCGCTGCGACAGCTTCCCACGGTGGCGTCGCACCGCTGGGGTGAGTCAGCGCTGCGACAGCTTCCCACGGTGGCGCCGCACCGCTGGGGTGAGTCAGCGCTGCAGCCCTCCCCGCCGTGGCTGCTCTCTGCTGTTTGCCTCTGGCCATTCCCTCGTGGTTGCCGGGTGACGGACCCCACGCCTGCGAACAGCGCTGCCTTCCTGGCTCGCTGCGTTGCTTTCTTCCAGTGTGATCTCGGCTGGTCGAGCCCGGAGGGGGCCTGCGGTATGCACGCGCAGGAAAGCTCTAAGCACGCCTCTTTAGGCGGTGGTGGTTGCTAGGATTCTGTGGCCATCAGCGAAGCTTGTATGGCTGTGGCCTCCTTTGCCAGGTCATCGAAGTCGGAGAACTGCCGGGATCGCAAGTACGGCTGGAACCTCGGGTGGCACTGTCGGACGACCCGGAAAACCTTTTCTGCCTCGGGTGCCGCCGGTTCCGCTCGCTCGTACAGGTCCTGCATACAACGCACATATTCGCGAAGGTTTTCACCGTCTCCCTGTGTACTTGCGCGAAGTTCGTCTTTGATGCGGTACTCATACCCGGGAGGCAGAAACTCCATCTTAAAGCGCTCCTTGAAGTCCATCATATGCTCAAATGGCTTCTGGTGACGTCTCCAAACACCGGCTGCCGACCGCAAAGCAACTGGCAAGATCCTGCTTATGAGCACGCTATCTGAAATTGCCATGGCTTGTTGCTAGTCCGACAATTCATAAAGAAAGTCGAAAACAGACTTCTTGTCTGTATAGCCTGTGTACGTTGGCACGGCTAAGTTTAACCGCAACGACGCATTGCAGTGACAGTTGCATTGATTATCTTGTGGCGCCCGATCACTGCATAATGCCTCAGTGTTAAGCTTGCTAGCCTGAAGCGACAACAGTTGCTTTTCAAACTCGGCCTTCGATGCTATCAGTTGGGCCATCAAGTCAAGAATTGTATTTGTGTTGTCTGATAACGGGTCCGTCTGCGCAGTACCATCCAAGAGAAGTTGCGAGGCATTTTTGCTTAACTGAGGAACAGCATTCTCGTCCGTCGACATAGTTGTGCTGCAAAATACTGTCAACCCAGGCCTGAAATACAACCTTTCTGACCGGCGCAGAAATAAAAATGCTTCGAAGAGGGCGCGCCCGGACATTCAGCGGTTACACTTTGTCGACAAGCGCAAATTTTGTGGCGGGTCACTCACAAGACTTGGTGCGCAGCTTTTGGCCGCTCTTTTTTTTAACGCCAGCTTTGTCGTTGAGCGTTGGCTTGTGGCAGACAATTGGAAGCATCCTCCGCTGGCCAGGTGATGCTTGCAAAGTAGGCACGGCCGGGTTTTGGGGCGAATAATCCCCCGGTCAACGCTGCGTGAAAAAAGGTTACCGGCCCCAACAAAGCATACACACTTCGGAAGCATTCTGCAAGCATTCCCACATGCAGGCGGCAGTGTAGCTCGCGGGGCGAGTCAAGGCTCGAAGACGAGAACAGGAAAAAAGAAAGCAAGCACGTTGGGCGCCAGGGAAGGATCCCCCTTCGAGCATAAAGGGTTCGCGAGCCCCAACCCGCCCGACGAAGTAACGCCGATCCGCATGAGAACAACTCACCGGTTTATTCTGGGAAAACCAAGGTAGGAAAAAACAAACAAAGCAAGTTGAGAGCAATATAAAAAGAGTACAGCAAGCAATCACGGAAACCACGTAAAGAAAACACTGCGGCCGTTGACGCCCTCCTTGTCCAGAAAGTTACAGCGTGGTGCCGTACACTCACGACGACGTCTCCAGTCACTTGGGCCGACGACGGGTAAAGAGCGTCCGCCGCGGACGCTGGTTGCTCCTCGCTATCCGGGCGTCATTGCTGTGGCTGGCCGCCCGTCGGTCCCGTCCGCAGCCCGCGGTAGCAGCCGCTCTCGCGTGTGCCCTGGTGCGCACTCCCCCCCGGATCTCCTGTGAGCGCCGCTTTTACGCCACTCCGTTGGTTGTGCGCATGTTCCGGGTTGTATGCGCACTACACGTATTTGTCCCGTCTCACTGTTCATCACACACGCGCGCATGGGCTCATGACGCACTGACGCCACTATCGCTGTTCGACGCGCGCACTTCACCGTAATCACCGTGCGCGGGCGCTCGAAGGGGCTGCGTCCCTACAACGTGTAAGCAGACAGAAGAACGGCCCAACGTTGCAATCTCGCTGCCGCAATCGTTGGAATGCCTGTCTTCGGGCCCAAAATTGTGTGCAAAGGTTTGTGGTTCGTAACGAGGACGAAGGTGCGTCCATACAGGTCAATACAGGATTGCACAAGGCGGCAGCGGCTGGCGGGAAGCTCGTCTGTTATCACTCTCCGCTGCCTTTGCAGTTATCCTGGTCATCACCTCGAAGCCCAGCAGAAATCGCCGTCGAAGATTCCAGATCCCGAGCCAGCTGGTTCGTCGTCTGGTGGCACGGAACACTACGTCAGACCACGAAAAGCTACAAAAGCCTGCTGCAAGATCGGCTACCCTTCATTGCACAAGGCGGCAGCGGCTGGCGTGAAGCTCGTCTGTAATCACTCTCCGCTGCCTTTTGCAGGTTGGTGTTACGTACATGTTATGTTAGTCGCCTACATTTTTGCCCACCGCTGCCGCTTGAGCTGATGTTATTGATGTGATTGTGTCACGTGTTTGCTGTCGAATAGTCAAATGATGAATCGACTTTTATTTGCTTGGTGTGCCAGGAATCCATTACGTCTGATGCCACTGCAATCACGTGTACTGAATGTGCATTCTCTTATCATGCTGGTAAGTGCTCAGGGGTGGCAGTGGCGACGGTTCTGTCCAAACCTGATATCGGAACGACAGGGCTGTGCGCTACCTACAAAGGCGCAAAACTAAGGAGTGGCCAGAAATCTGGAGAGTCAAATCAGGAAAAAGCAGTGGACATATATGATAAGCTGGCAGTAATAAACCGAAGGATCGCTGCGCTTCTGCCACTCGTGAGCCAGATGAATGAACTGACGACAATCAAAGAAACTGTTAGAAACATTAAAACTGCGGTTGAGAATTTGTCTGCTAACTACGATACCTTGTTGCTAACGGTTGACTCACAGACAAAAGATATTGCTGACCTGAAGGCCAGAGTAGAAAAGGTAGAATGTAGCACTCCAACGCAAGAACTGATAGAGGTAAAAAAGGAACTAAACAACCTTGAACAATACAGTCGCAATCGTAACCTGGAGATTCATGGTCTGGAACATATCGAAGGCGAGAACTTGCTCTCCAAACTGAACAGCATTGGCCGTAAGCTAAACATTGCTGAAGTCACCGCCAGAGAAATTGAAGCTATACATAGACTACGATCGAAGCCAGGCAAAGTCCCAATTGTTCTTGTTCGGTTTGAATCGAGGTACACAAAAGAAAAATGGGCAGAACAGAGACCGCTACTGAAAATCAAGGAACCAGACCTGCGTTTTTTTCGACAACTTGACACCGTACAACAAGAATCTACTATGGATGGCTAAAACAAGAGCGTTCGAACGATCCTATCAGTTTGCGTGGCAAGAAAATGGCAAGGTGCTCGTCAAAAAGAAGCAGGGCGACCGTACCATCCACATCAAATCAGAAGATGACCTAAAAAAATCGTTTGAATCCCCTAATGGGAAACCGGGCACCGCCTCCCTCATGGCTGAATTGTCGTGCAGTTATCATTATGCTGTTTCTTTTCGTCGTATTCTTGCTCGAATAGGGTGTCAGCAGAATTTAGTGTCTATTTTTTGCCTAAACGCGCAAAGCTTGCGAAACAAATATCAGGAAGTTAGTTTGTAAATTGAAGAGCTGAAGCATAATTTTGATGTATTAGCTTTTACGGAAACCTGGTTTAGTAAAAAAAATGATGTGGTACCGTTCGATCGTTATCGCTCTGAACTATATTTCGGCGTAGTAAAAGAGGCGGGGGCCTAGCGCTTTACATCGCTGACGGTATCTCCTATCGTGTCATTACCGAATATAATGTGATTACTGATGACTATTAGTGTCTAGCAGTCGCCGGCAAAGCTTTCGTTGTTGCAGTTATCTACCGACTGCCTTCCCGTCCCTTATCTGTTTTTCTTCACTTCCTAAAGCGAATAAATGAATACTTACTGTCCTTGAACCTTCAAGAACCAATAGTAGAGGATTTTAACATTAACATGCTTGTAAATGATGCCGCCAGCACTGATTTTCTGGAATTGATATCTTCAGTTGGTCTTACAAACGTTATCGATGTAGCTACACGTGTCACTAGTACAAGTCATTCCTTAATGGACCTCTGCCTTACGCGTTCTCTAGACGGGTGCATGTGTGGTGGTGTTTTATCTGCAGGAATTAGTGACCACATGCCAGTTTTTGTTTTCTATCTGGAGCGAATGCTTGCCAGAGTGTGGTAGGAAAGGTTCTTCGCAGATTCATTAACGAAAGAAGTGGTGGTATGTTTCGACAAATGCTTTCAACACTAACCTGGGCAAACGTTTTAAATACTGCAATTCCTAATGAGGCTTGCGATTTGTTCGTAGAGGTATTTAGCGAAGCCTACGATTTTGTTTTCCCACTACTAGAACAAAAACAACTCCGAAAAGCGAGGAAACCATCGGTTACTAGGGAACAGCTAAATAAAATAAAATTCAGAGACCGTTTTTTTCATGAGTTTGTAAAAACTAAGGATATTGGTAAATTGTTAAAATACAAAAAATAAGAAATAATCTAACAACTGAACTGAAGAAAGCACGATCTATGTATTATATGAATAAGTTTTCGGCCGCTTGCGATAAACCACAACAAACTTGGACGTTACTAAGATTCCTCGTATCTCCTAACAAAGTAACCATACCAGACGAAATCATTGTTGACGGTTGTTCGTACTCGGGTACGGCCTTGGAAGATAAATTTAATAGTTACTTCCTAACGTCTGGTGAATCGCTCCTCCCACGTAGCTCCTTTAAGGCTTGTATAAAAGATAAAGTTCCTACGTCTATTTTTTAGCACCGACGTCACCGTACGAAGTTGAATCAATAATTAAAAAGATGAAAAATACATGTGCGAACGGCTTCGATGATATCAATGTTCGCCTGGTAAAGGAAACAGCAGATATTATAAGTATTCCCCTTATCCACATCTGCAACGCTATCTTATCTTCCGGTATTTTTCCTGAAAAGATGAAAATTGCCCGTGTATGTGCCGTTCGTAAAGGGGGTGCTTGGGATGCACGTGGGAAGTATCGCCCGATTTCTGTACTTACAGTGTTCTCAAAGTTTATAGAGCAGGTTAATAATACAAGGTTTAGTAGTTTTTTTACAGTTAATAACGTGATAGCAAATGTACAGCATGGGTTCCAGAAAGGAAAATCTGTGGAAAATGCACTCTTAGATAATAAAGAAAAATTAATTGCAAATATTGAAAACCATTCGTATACATTAGGTATTTTTCTAGACTTCAAAAAAGCATTTGACTCTGTTAAGCATGATATTCTTTTTAACAAACTTGAGTTGTACGGCATTCGTGGAATTGCGCTCGATCTCGTAAAAAGTAATTTGCAAAATCGTCGTCAATTTGTGACGATCAATAACTTCAAATCTACCTTGCAAATCATAAGGTATGGTGTGCCACAGGGTTCAATTTCGGGACCCTTATTGTTCCTTGCTTATATCAATGATATTGTCCTTGTACCTCAAACTCCAAATATTGTCTTATATGCTGACGATACGAATGTGTTTTTCCATGGAACTAATCTTGAGATTGTGGTTCAGAAAGCTAATAGGTGGTTAAAGGAACTTCATATGTGGCTCTTGACAAATGACATCGCACTAACTACGGATAAAACAAAATATATTCTATTTAGATCCTGGAACAAGCCAATGATTCCCAGTGTTGTATTATAAATAGCTGGCAAGAAAATTGAAAGGGTGACATCAGTTAAATTCTTGGGTGTCACTTTTAATGAACATATAAGCTGGACACAACACATTATTAGTTTACGTATAAGCTTATCTAAGACTACCGGCATGTTAAACATATTTAGAAATTTTCTTCCTAGGTGGTTTAAGTGCCAGTTATATTATGCTTTAATGTATTCTCGTCTTTGCTACTGCATCCTCGTCTGGGGCACCACTACCAAAGGCAACTTAGACCGTATCTGTATCTTACAAAAAAGTTTGTTCGATTCATAGAAAATCTTAAGTGGGGCGACCATACCCTTCCTTATTTCTACAAACGTAACCTCCTTAAAATAGATAATATTTATCTCCAATGCTTAGCTTTTAAGATATTCCACGATGGAAAACCCGATTCCGTCGTCCATCTCAATAAATTTAAAAGAGAAAAATGTCGTTACGACCTCAGGCATGAACCATACCTAACAAAACGGGTTCGCACATCTTATGGTAAACAAACGTTAGGTTTTCAAATTCCCCACTTTTTAAACAACTACCCAGGAATTACCAAAGTTTTTCAAAGTTCTTGTTCGATCGGCGTACTGAAGAAAGAAGTGAAACTAGTTTTTTTTTTCAAAGAAAATAATTTTCGAACTTGACCACCTTAGGTAATATTTTTTTTATTTTTCATTTTGCCATCACATTGGTTTTGAATACGATGTCATTGTGTATTCTATTTTTATTGGGTATAAGCCACATATATACTATAAGTATCATCCCCAATCACAGTAACACCTTTAGTCTGGGTATTGTTTGTTCTAGTTTACAACTTTGAGTTTGCTAAAAATTATTTTGAATATTTTACTGTCTCTAACATTTCTTGAATTACGTATTCACTCTATGTTCACTTGTACTTTATGGTGCAAAATCAACCTGTAATTATGTTTATGCATGCTCGCTTACGTCGCAGTGTGTCAATATATTGTCATAATCTGCATTATTCCGTTGTTAAATGTGCTTTGTTATCTGTCGCTGCTGCCGTTGTGCAATCTTCAGATACGGGGCCTCGACAGGCGTCTCGAACGCCTATTGCCCTGTTCACTTCGAGAGAATATTGTGACGTGGCAACGAAGGAGATGTATTCAGATAGTGTAATTACAAAAATAGACGGGATAGCGAAGGCAGACAAGGCAGCCGCGATGTCCTAGGAACTGAACGCGCACCACCATCAGCGAGCGTCGTCTTCTTCTCATCCCAGAGGGCGCATACCCGCAGAGCGGGGTTGGACACTGGTTCCGTTTATAGTAAGGAGCCAAGGAACGGAGCCCGTGACATGACCCCCGGCGCTAGAAGCAACGTCCCGGTGCTGAAGACGGTAGAAGGTGTGGGCTGAACTTAATCACGGACGAAGTAGGGCTTCAGGCGGGACACATGCACAATTTGAGACGCTGGGTGCACAGTTGACGGCGGGGGCGTGACTGGAATGATTTCATACGTCACAGGAGTAACCAAGCGAATGACGCGGTAGGGGCCCGTGAAGCGGGACAGTAGTTTTACAGATAGCCCAACATGACGTGAAGGCGTCCAAAGGAGGACCAGGGAGTCAGGTGGGAAGCACACGTCACGGTGTGTCTCGTCGTAGCGGCGCTTCTGACTTGCCTGTGACGCTGTAATCTTGGCGCGGGCGATCTGGCGGGCCACATCAGCCTGGGCAATGAGATCACGTGCATACTCAGTTCGTGGCGTGGTCGAGTCAGGCAACATGGTGTCCAATGGCAGGGCAGGGTCGCGGCCGTAAAGGAGGAAGAAAGGAGAGAAGCCGGCAGTGTCGAGGCGTGACGAATTGTAGGCGAAAGTAACGTAAGGGAGAGGAACGTCCCAGTCACGGTGGTCAGTGAACACGTACATAGCGAGCATATCCGTGAGCGTCTTGTTAAATCGTTCAGCGAGCCCATTGGTCTGCGGATGATAGGCCGTGGTGAGGTTGTGCTTAATGCGGCAGGACCGAAGAAGGTCGTCGACGACCTGAGATAGGAAGCACCGACCACGGTCCGTGATCAGCTGGCGAGGAGCACCGTGTTGCAGAATGACGGCGTGTAGTAGAAAATCGGCGACGTCCGTGGCACAGCTGGTAGGAATGGCACGTGTGATGGCGTAACACGTGGTGTAATCGGTGGCAACGGCAATCCACCTGTTACCAGAGCGGGATAAGGGGAAAGGACCGAGAAGGTCCAATCCAACCCGGCAAAATGGTTCAGGAGGAACATCAATTGGTTGAAGAGTGCCTGCTGGAAGTGACCGAGGCGTCTTGCGGCGTTGGCAAACATCACAAGCCGTGACGTACCTTCGCACGGACCGGTAAAGGCCGGGCCAGTAAAAGCGTCGCCGCACCCGGTCGTACGTCCGAGTGACGCCCAGATGGCCAGCAGTCGGCACTTTGTGAAGCTGGTGGAGTATGTCGGGACGGACATGCTGAGGTACTGCGAGAAGGGCGTCAGGGCCATCCGCCCGGAAGTTGCGGCGAAACAGGACGCCATTACGCAGTGTAAAGGCGTGCAGAGATGGGTCGGACGGCTCTGAGCTAAGACGGTCTATAACCTGCCAAAGCGATGGGTCGCGTCGTTGGTGGGCGGCTATGTCGTGCAAGTCGGAGAGGGCAAATACGCAGGGGTCATCATCGTTCCACGTTTGATCAGGCGGATCAACAGGATGACGAGACAAGCAGTCGGCGTCCTGGTGCTTGCGACCAGACCTGTAGACCACCGAATAGTCATACTCCTGGAGTCTTAACGCCCAGCGGCCGAGTCGTCCGGACGGATCTTTGAGCGAAGAAAGCCAACATAGGGCATGATGGTCCGTAATGACCGCGAAAGATTTGCCGTACAAATATGGGCGAAACTTGCTGACTGCCCAGACGAGTGCGAGGCATTCACGTTCCGTAATGGAATAGTTACGCTCAGCGGGGGACAGAAGTCGGCTGGCGTAGGCTATCACCCGGTCGTGACCAGTCTGTTTCTGAACCAATACTGCCCCTATCCCGTGGCTACTCGCGTCCGTGCGTACTTCTGTGGGAGCCAACGGATCGAAATGGGCTAAAACTGGGCAGCGAGTCAGGCGGTCAACGAGAGTGGCAAACGCTGCGCTTTGCGCGGTGCCCCAGGAGAATGAGGTATCGGCCTTAAAGAGATCCGTCAATGGCCGGGCGATCTCAGCAAAATTCTCGACAAAGCGCCGAAAGTAGGAGCATAGTCCTACAAAGCTGCGAACATCCTTTGCCGAACGCGGGATGGGAAATTCTTGGACGGCGCGTACCTTATCGGGATCAGGTCGGACACCAGCAGCATCGACTACGTGGCCGAGGATCTTGAGTTGCCGGCCACCGAAACGGCATTTTGATGAATTGAGCTGGAGACCGGCGCGACGGAAAACCTCTGGGATGTCTGCAAGACGATGGAGATGAGTTTCAAATATTGGGGAAAAAACGATGACGTCGTCCAAGTAGCAGATGCAGGTCAACCACTTGAAGCCACGTAAGAGGAAGTCGATCATTCTTTCGAGGGTAGCCGGCGCGTTGCACAGACCAAAGGGCATTACCTTGAATTGGTACAACCCGTCGGGCGTCACAAAGGCGGTCTTTCGCGGTCCTGGGCATCAACAGCAATTTGCCAATACCCAGACCGAAGGTCAATAGAAGAAAAGTACGATGCACCATGGAGGCAATCAAGGGCGTCATCAATCCGAGGAAGCGGATAAACGTCCTTTTTGGTGACTTTGTTCAAGTGCCGGTAATCAATGCAGAAGCGCCAGGACCCATCCTTCTTTTTCACTAAGACGACTGGTGACGCCCATGGACAGGAAGATGGCTCAATTACATTCTTTTTCAACATCTTATCGAGTTCATCTTGAATGATTTTGCGTTCGCCGTGAGAGATCCGATATGGTTGCCGATGAATGGGGGTCGCATCCGCGGTGTTGATGCGGTGGGTTATCGTCGATGTCTGTCCCAAAGGGCGATCGTCCAAATCAAAAATGCCTCTGTACGATGAAAGCAGGCGATGTAACTCGTGAGCTTGCGACGAAGGAAGGTCCGACGCTATCATTTTTGCGATGTCACCAGAGGTAGAGCCACGATCCTTGGAATTACTCGGCGCAACCATGAAGGCGTCAGTGGACACGGCAGAAATTTGGCATTCCTCCAGATGAAAAAGCGTGGCCAGCGACATCCGCTCGGGGAGAACTTGGGGCAAAGAACCAAAATTAAGGAAAGGCAGGCTGATTTGGTTGTTGGTGAGGGTGACGACAGTGTAAGGAAGAGCCACGTGGTGTTGGAGGAGGACGTCGGTTATAGGGGACACGACGTAGTCGCCATCCGGAAGTGGCGGGCATGGTGACAAAGGGACGTAGGGCATTGTGTCAGGAAGCAAGCGGACATGTCCTGTGGAGCAGAGGCGGTTGGGGAGCTTAGTGTCGGTGACAGGACCGGTCGGCACGTCCAGACGAAGAATACCCGTGTCACAGTCAATAAGCGCGGCGTTGTCGGTTAGAAAGTCAAGGCCGAGAATGATTTCATGGGGGCATGCGTCGAATACGGTGAACACTACAGGAATGTGATGGTCACCAACACCAACCCGAGCGGTGCACAGTCCTTCGACGGTGGGCGTACGGCCGTCGGCCACTCTGACAACAGTAGATGGGGCCGGCGTCAGGACCTTACGAAGGCGGCGGCGAAGGTTGGAGCTCATTACGGAGATACTGGCACCGGTGTCTATTAGAGCGCTCACACGAACACCATCAACATCAACGTCAAGCAAATTGCGTCTCGTCGTCTTTGTAAACAGAGGATTTTCAGGCCGGGTCGGACAGGCAGCATCACCTCCGGGAGCTGCATTGGCTAGTTTCCCGGAGAGGTGCGTGCGTAAGAAGTCGGCGGCGAAGGGCGGCGAGGCTGCGGCGAACGAGATTGGCGACGTTGTGGGGACGGGGAGCGGCCAAGGCGGTTGCTGGGGGAGCTGCCGGGAGCATACTGGGGTTGAGTACCAGGGGGGTAGTGGATAGGCCGATCGTCCGAAGAGTAGGTGGTGGGCGAAAACCGGGAGCGTGCAGGGGACGTCCAACGTTGTCGGCAATAACGGGCGACGTGACCAACGCGAGAGCACTCGAAGCAGATAGGCCGGTTGTCAGGAGTTCTCCATTCTGCAGGGTTCCGGCGGCGGTAACGAGGTGGTGCGTCATAACGCCGTTGGAAGCTGTTGCTGGCAAATGAAGGAGGAAGGTTCTGGCGGACGTCCGGACAAGCCATAGCGCAGACAGGATGGATACCGAGGTTGGCTACTTCCTCACGGACAACAGCCTGTATAAGTGATATAGTGGGCAGGGTATGGTCGTGCCCATGGCGGTGTAGATGAGCCGGGGCCATGGCCTCGATTTCGCGGCGCACGATCTTGGTCAAAGTGTCCGAATGTGGCATCGAACCTGGTGCCGTCGGTAAACTGGAAGGCGCTGTCAGATCCGCACACGATGAGGTTGCTGCGGTGTGAGGCAGCCGGGTGAACTGCTGCGCTATGCGGCGGCATTTTGCCTGCTCAAATCGGCGACATTCCTTCAGTACAGAGTCAATTGTGGCACACTCTTTACACATGAGCAGATTGAAGGCATCATCTGCTATGCCTTTAAGGACATGCCCAATCTTATCGGACTCCGGCATCTTGGGATCCACCTTGGCGCAAAGAGCCAACACGTCCTGGATGTAGGTGACATAGGACTCCGTACAGGACTGCGTGCGTGAAGAAAGATCGTTCTTTGCGGCTAGCTGACGTGCAGCGGAGTCACTGAACAAATCCAGGAACTCCTTTTTGAAGGCGTCCCAGCTTGTGAGCCTCGCTTCGCTGTTTTGGAACCAAGTCCCAGCCGTCTTCTTGAGATGGTAGGCAACATTCGCCAGCATGATTGTGTAGTCCCACCGGTTGTGAACACTGACGCGTTCATACATGCGGAGCCATTCATCCGCATCGACGTTATCAGTCCCAGTAAAATCACCGGGATCACGGGGGTGAGACACGATGACTATTGGCGGAGTAGATACAGGCTCACCGGGGGGCGGCATCATGCTGCTGGGAACGTGACGCCCGCTTCGAAGCTCCGTATTTTCTCAAAGTAGCCCGGCGAGCGGTACGGAGACGAGAAGTAGCACCTCCACCACAAGATGTGACGTGGCAACGAAGGAGATGTATTCAGATAGTGTAATTACAAAAATAGACGGGATAGCGATAGCCGCGATGTCCCAGGAACTGAACGCGCACCACCATCAGCGAGCGTCGTCTTCTTCTCATCCAAGAGGGCGCATACCCGCAGAGCGGGGTTGGACACTGGTTCCGTTTATAGTAAGGAGCCAAGGAACGGAGCCCGTGACAGTATGAAAATTGAAATGTACCGTGTGATGTACGTGTATCATGCCCACAATAACAAATAAACAAACAAATAAACAAACAAACAGGTAGTAGTGAAACCTCTTCACTCCAAAAACTAAGGCAAGCCCTTCCTTCACTATCTGGCTGTAGCCAGTTTCTGCCTTAGAGAGCGTACGTGATGCGTACGCAATAGGACGACACTGACCTTTGCTATCCACATGTGACAACACCGCACCGATTCCATACGCCGAGGCGTCGCACGATATTTGCAGTGGAGTGGTGGGATCGTAGTGCGTCAGCAGTGGGGGCGCCGACAGGAGATCCTTCACCTGCCGGTAGGCTGACTGGCACTGGTCGCTCCATGATCAGGGAATATCGTTTCGCAACATCCTATTGAGGGGCGAGACAACACTGGAAAGGTTGGGCACGAACGTTCCATAGTAATTTACAATACCCAAAAGTGACCACAACTGATGCTTATCAGTTGGTCATGGCGCCTGCACTATAGCCTTGATTTTATCGTCTGCTGGTTGCACTCCCTCGGCACTCACAATGTGGCCCAAATACTGCAGCTTATCTTTGAAGAACTCGCACTTGGCCGGTTTCACTTTCACCCCTTTTTCAGACAAGCGCCGCAACACGGATTACAAGTTGCGCTTGTGTTCTTCGTCCGTTTTTTCTGTTACCAGGATATCGTCAATGTAGCACGTCACTCCTTTCAGGCCTTTCAGTATGTTATCCATAGTTTGAAAAATTGCCGGAGCCGACGCAATTCCGAAAGGGAGGCGATGTACAGCCAGTAAAAGGCTTGTCTATAACACAGCGTTCGTACTCTCAGCCCTATCCTGCCCCGCCGGAGCGGGATTTGAATAAAACTACTGCGGATATCTGAAGTCTTAGCCCTTCGCTTTTGCCTCCGAAATGTTTGGAACGAGTGTGTTTCGGCAGTTTTCGGATGTAGCTGGTTGAAGTTGAAATCGCTGTTATAGACAAGCGTTTTACCGGCTGTACTGCATACAATCCTTGATGGGTATTCAGTGTGAGATAGCCTTTTGAAGTCTCATCCAACTCTAACTGTTGGTACGCTCGGTTTAAGTCCAACTTCGAAAACATCTTGCCTCCTGCCAGGACTGCGAACAATTCGTCGGCTGTGGGAAGAGGGTAGTGTTCAGTGTCCAATATTAGATTTACGGTCATTTTATAGTCACCGCATAGCCTGAGGGACCCGTCGCTCTTTATAACTGGTACAACTGGCGTTCGGTGCTTGCTACTGGTGACAGGCGAAAGTATACCCAGTCTAGTCAGCTTCCCAATTTCTTCTTCGACTGAAGGTTGGAGCGCAAGAGAGAGAGAGAGAGAGAAACAACTTTCGCTGAGCCCATTTCAGGTGACGCTCGCAGGCGTCAGACGGGGTGGAACCCTAGTCACGAGTCCCATATGAGTCCAATAGCTCCTGGCCCCTGGACGCGAGCTCTTGCTGCGTCGACAGGTCGGGGCTGGACATCAAGATCTCCCATCGAGCGCAAAAGGTACTGGTCTTGCCTTCATAAACCTAGGCTCCTGATTATTTTTGAAATGAAGTTGTGCCTTCGCACCTTGAATTGTTCCCAGCTCGTCACTGAACAGATGACTGTACTTCTGGAGAAGTGCCTGGAGTTCTGCAGGCGGGTCCCGTGTGGCTTGCGACGCTGTCTTGATGGCATGGAGCTCCTTGAGGCTTGCCCAGTCGAGCTGGATGTGCTGTAGCCACTCTCGTACAAAAAGTGGTGGGCCTTCCTGCTGTACAACGTAGAAAGTAAGAACGTGTCGCTTGTGGCTGTATTCCACTGTGACGTTTACCACTCCGGCCGGCGTGATGAGCTCTCCTGTATATGTGCGCAGCCGAAGAGTAGTGCCCTCGAGGCGCATGCTAGGGAAAAGGCGCTTGAAAAGATTTCCTGGAATAATGGACACTGCAGCTCCTGTATCCAGTTCCATCTGCAAGGGAACACCTTGCACTGTCAGTGTTACCACTATGGGCGTTGACTCTGCAGAAGTTGTCACGTCGTTCATGGACAGCTCCATGTCGGCTTTTAAAGCCCTTACCTGGAACCCTTGCTTACTTTTTCCAAACTTTGCCTTGCAGGGCCGCTGAATATGCCCTTTTTGATGGCACTTAAACCATGTGGCTCTACTATGTGGGGACTGCCGGGCTCCGTGTTTCGGTGACCCACACCGATAACAATTTCCTGTTTGCCACACTTTCGCTCGCGAGGTTTGCAATTTGTGCAGTTCCGCTTCTTCCCCGGGCTGTGCATGTGTTGCCGTTGCATTCTTCAATGCCGCCTCTAAAGACAAAGCGCGCTCGACAGCTTTCTGGAAGGTCAAATGCTTATCTTCTGTGAAAAGATGCCTCTGAATATCGACGCGCTGAAGGCCGCATACAAAGCGCTCCCACAAAGCTTCGTCGAGAAAGGTTCCGAACTCGCACGCTTGGGCTAGTCACCTTATCTCCGCCACATACGCTGATATCGCTTCGCCCTCTTTCTGCGTTCTGCGGTGAAATTTCGCGCGTTCCGCAATTACAGATGGCTTCGGGGTAAGCTGACTCGGAAGAAGTTCAAGAAGAGTGTCAAACGATTTTGTTGACGGCTTATCAGGGGCGGTCAAAGATTTCTGTAATGCGTACGTCTTCGGGCCGATTAGGCTTACGAAAGCGTCCACCCGCAAATCCTCGGGCACCTTGTTAACGCGCAAGTACGCTACCACACGCTCTTCATACGAAAGCCAGTCGTTTGCAGACTCGTCAAAATGCTCTACTTGCCCGAAACCGAAGCCCATAGCGACGTTTCCAGCTTCCGCAGGAGTCGTCATTTCCACTGTTGCAGCGTCGCCGTCGTTGGTGCAGCTGCCGTGTCACCGTCATTCGTTGAAGGGGGCGTAGTCCCGTCGCAGGCTCGTTGTCCTCGTCGCCATTATGTTGTGTTCATGCCAGGACGGCAGACGAGGGCGGCACACCAACGTGGTAGGCACGGGAATGGTTTTATTCCATTGTGACCCAAAGGGTGCAAAAAAAGAGAGGGAGAGCCTCGCTCCCAGGCGAGCGGCGTTTATAACAGAGAGGGGCGCTGTGGCCGACAGTGCAGTGACATGTCACGTGGCCAAAAGGCGCGCAATACAACAGGTATGGTTCTAGACTTGAAACCGTAGCCTTTGCTTCTAGAACTTTGTCGGAGACTGAGAGAAAATACCCTGTGGGAGAGCGCAAAGCGCTGGCTTGTTTGTTCGCGTGTGAAAAGTGGCACATTTTTCTTTGGGGTAGCCGGTTCACGCTTAGGACGGACCATCAGTCTATAGTTCCTTTGTTAGCCGCAGGAGATGCAGGTAGAAGACCTTTAAGGATTTCAAGGTCGTCAGATTGTCTGCTGTACTACAATTTTGACATCGAGTATTGCAAAGGATAAGAGAATCTGGTGGCTGATGCTCTATCGAGATTACCTATTCCGACCGGTCAAGAACTTGTTAAGGAGGAAGAAATAGTGTCGCTAGTAACATTAGTAGTTGATAAAGAAACTGTGCAGCTGGCAACGAAGGCAGATGTGACGTTGCAAAAGGTAGCAGAGTATGTGTCTAAGGGTTGGCCAGATAAGAAAAAAAGTACAGAGTGAATTAAACGCTTATTTTCATGTCAAGGATGAACTTTCTGTGGTGGACGGTGTACTCATGCGTGATGACCGTGTAGTGTACTTGTACCTACGCTAATGTGTACTTGTACCTAATGTGTACGCTAATGTGTACTTGTACCTACGTTCCTCCAGTTGGCACATGGAAATCATCAAGGAATAGTACGTACGAAACAACTTCTCCAGCAACGTTACTGGTGGCCTCAGATGGATCGTAATGTTCAAGAACACCTAAAGCATTGTCGTGTCTGTCAGCTGGCAGACAACTCTGCTAAGCCTCATGTAGCTCCGTTGCATCCAGTGGAATGGCCTGAAGGGCCTTGGCAGAAGTTGGGAATGGACATCGTCGGTCCGTTAGATGTGTCGTACCCCCGATTTCTTGTTACACTAGTCCATTACTGCTCTAAGTGGCCTGAGATTCTGGGCACAAATTTCATTTCAACTGAGGATGTCATTAAGTTGTTGGATCGGTCTTTCAGTCGGGAAGGGCTCTCTGAGGTTCTAGTGACGAATAATGAACCCCAGTTGGTCTCCAAAAAATTGGAAGAGTTTCTTAAAGGTGAAAGGTATCCGCCACGTGCTCTCGTCGAATTACTACCCTCAGGCTACCGGCCAGATTGAACGGTTTAACAGGGTTCCCAAAGAACATTTACAGGTAGCCAGACTTGAAGGCAAGGATGCTTCAAAAAGCATTACGCAATTTCTTGGGTCGTATAGGGTCACACCACATTCAGTGACACGTCTTTGTCCACCTTTTTTGCTGCATGAACGTCTGCCTCGTTCTAAAGTGGATATTAGCAACTTCAGGATACGTAAAAAGGCAGTAGAATCGGACAACTTACTGGCTCATGTTCCGAATCAGGAATTCACGAAGCAGCATAGAGCCAGACAGCACTTTGACAGAAGGAAAGGTGCGCAGCAGACCCGCATAAAGGTGGGAGATGTGAAAGTAAAATTCCGTAAGCAAGGATTTCTCAAGTATAGAAAGCCGTTGACAGTGCAAGCTCAGGTTGCACCTTTCACCTTTAAGCTCAGTGATGGAAAGATCTGGAACGCTTCAAAACTCACAGTCATTCCGAAAAGAATTTAGGTTGGCTCGGCACCATATTCCTTTGAAAATGTCGAACTCTCTTTGAGGCATAAAGAGTTTTTATACTTTTCGTCTAACTTAGACATTTGTGACAGTCAGTCCCTTAGTCTACCGTAAAAAGATGGGGCAAACCCCAGGGTCAAGACAGACTCTGATCTGTCACAGCTTCCTTCCAGTGCAATTTCTGGATCCATTGTTCCTAAGGAAATGGTAGAATGTCAAGAAGAAAATAGTGATCAAACAGATCCAAATAACCATGTAGACAACACAAGGGAAAATGAGGGGGCGTCTGGGTCGTCAGATAATTCAAGTTCATCATCTACGCGTCCACGCCGTAAGACTAAGCAGCCTCAGTGCCTTCGCGACTATGTGCGGTAGGGGGTAGACATAGGGTTAATGCCTTGTCATGTTGGACGTGTCATGTCTTGTGTTGAATCGCATATCACCATTGAAAGTGTTTTTGGACGGTTTTTTTCTTAATGGGTCATTAAAAAGTCTTACTCTGTTGCGTGTCGTTTGTGCAACTACAGGAGTGTGCGCAACTCTGTTAGTCATACCTCCACTTCTCCTGCGCGAGTGACGAGTGCTTTTGTGGGACTATGTAGGACTGTCCTGAGCGACTGAGTGCTTTTGTGTAGATCATGTGCAACGTGCAGACAGTCTTTAAGCACGGGGGAATGGTGTGGAGTATGTATTTCACAGAGTGCGCGAACTTCTTTTGCACTGGGAGATGATGTGGTGTAGTGGCGCCCTCTGTGGAGCTCCCGCGCACTCTGTGCGTTTGTGTTGTATTAGGTTGTTACTAGATGTCGTTCTGATCCAATAACGTGCGTATGCGTGTCCGGTGGTGCCGTTGTGATGTGAAATAAATAATTCTTTTGTATGGGGTTGTAACAACGAGTTCGCCCTCTTCTTGTGGGCTTGTGCGTTGGCTGGCACGGGTTGCCTTCGCTCCCATCGCTGCCGAGGCCGCTGGCCGTCGCCCAAGACACAACAGCGTCCAACAACCATTGTCATCTTCCCATAGGGGAACCGTGAGCACCATACCCCCACTGTGCATTCCTGTCCAGGCACCGCTAATGATAACTGTGGCAGGATGCACCTTGGGATTGGCCAACCAAAGAATCCATCATGAGAAAGCTTCGCGTTCAACCCCCATCGTCATCTTCCCGTAGGGGAACCCTGAGTAGCACACCCCCACCGCACATGACTGGCCAGGGCCCGTAATGATGATTGTGGCAGGATTCCCACACGAATTCGCCAACCAAAGAATACATCACCAGATAGCTTCGCGTTCAACCACCATCGTCATCTTCCCATTGGGGAACCCTGATTACCCCACGCCCACTGTGCATGTCTGGCCAGGCACCAGTAATGATCATTGTGGCTGGATCGCCGAAAGGATTCCCTAACCAAAGAATCCATCACGAGAAAGCTTCGCGTTCAAATAACGGCGTCATCTTCCCATAGAGAACCCTGAGTACCACACCCCCACCGCGCATGCCTAGCGAGGCACCGCAAATGGTGATTGTGGCAGGATGCCCCCAATGATTGGCTAACTAAAGAATCCATCACGAGATGGCTTTGCGTTCAACCACCATCGTCATCTTCCCATTAGGCAACCTTGCAGTGATGCGGAGTTACCAGTCCGGAATCGGAATGAATCCGGAATCAATCCACATTTTTGCGACCCCGGAATGGAATGGGAATGGAACGGCGACAATACTTGAAGGAGTGGAATGGGAATGGAATTAAGCGCCTTTTGACCGGAATGGAATGGGAATGAAATTACATGTTTTTTCCCAAAAGAAAGCGCCCTTTTCCTTCTACGCGCTGTTTGTTGTCACAATATGCAAAAATACGCAAAAAATCCAACAAGCCCAATTTCAAACATTAGTAAGTCGGAGTATTGAATTTAACAATAACTCAGTACTGTTAAAATCGATTGGCTGATTACAAGCACGGTATATTTATAAGCAGCGATTCTACTACAATTAACTACAGCGCTGCTACGAAGTTCGTCGCGATTCTCCGCCTAATAAACGTGGCTGTAAGCCGTTGGTATCCGTCGTGGGGAGCTACCGCAATGGCATCCCCCCTATCTCTCCCACCAACTTCGCCTTGTGCTTTTTACCTTCGCGGGGCCTTCGCCCTGGCCGCGAGCTGTATCCCCACGCTTCACTTTTGTTTTTTGTGTCCGGAACCGTCGGTGATCACATCCCACCTAGCCGTCATCGGGACGCTGGCGCGGTGCTTGTGTTCACTGCGAAATTTCGCATATCAGCTTACCCCCCATTTCCCTTCGCGCTCCCTCCTTCTCCTTCAGGGACGTTTTGCAATACTGGCCCTCCTGTCTAGACACTCGGAGGCCTTTGCCCGAAGCAGCGTCTACGAAGGCCTAAAATATTGGTTCGAGAATCCACCAGAAACAGGCGAGCCCATGTGAAAGGAACTGCGGTCACGCCTGCGCCTGCAAGCTGCACGCTGCAAGCTTTGTTTCTAAACTGTTCCGACCTAACGGAAAGCGAAAGCTAGCCACTTTCACTTGCTTTCCCGACTCACAAGGGCAGTTTCCGTTGTAAATGTGACATCAGCTGACGTGAAACGCATGTGAATCTCTTGATTGATTGATTGTAGAGTTTAACGCGCCGACGCAACGCAGGTGATCAGGCGCGCCGTTGTGGATGGCTCCCGCATAATTTTAACCCCCTGGGGATCTTTAACGTGCGCCGAAATCTCGTACACACGGGCATTTTTGTTTTTCGCCTCCATCAGAAAAGCGACCACCACGGCCTTGAATCGAACCCGCGGCCTCGTGCCCAGCAGCGCAATGCTTTACTGAGATACCGCGGCGGGTCCATGCCATCTCTTTCAGTGACAGACAGCGAAGCGAAACCGGCTCTTAAAAACCTTTTTTAAGCAGCTCGTTTGTCAAGAGCAACACACAGGCAGGATGCAACTGTATTAGTTTATTTTTTTTTTGTTTTTAGAACTGATCGTTGAAGCAGCCGCCATTTACACTTCGTGGCTTCAGAACTGAACGGCGAAGCGCCCGTTCGGCTCACACCATTTTGTTACGTAATTTTGATGAATGAAACCAAAATAAACCTTTTTCGACCTTTCCCGGCAGCTTGAGACCTTTATTGCAGCGTATAAAATTCAGGAGGAGACCTAATTGCGCTGCTGAGCACGAGGTCGCGGTTCAATTCCCGGCCGCGGTGGCCGTTTTCCTGGTGGAGGCGAAAAGCAAAAACACCCGTGTGTAGGGCGTTTCGGCCTAAGGTGGTCAAAATTAATCCGGAGCCTTCACTACGGCGCGCCTAATTTCCTGCGTTGCGTCGGTGCGTTAAACCCTACAATATATCAACGAGGACACCTACGCACTTTTTTCTGGCGTAGGGATTTCCACAACACCAGGCTGACCGGCTGCCGAACGTGTCCGTCCATTATGATCGTTCTCATTTTTTTACATCTTTTCTTTTGGATCATCGCCCTGACCAGAGAACACTTGAGGGAACATTCATTGCTACTACACTGCATGCAACTCCTCAAATTAGTTATACAGGTCTCAGTTATACAATTAGATACGCAGGCCTTGGACTCAGTTTTGCTGAGTCCAAGGCCGCAACGCATTCGAAAGTCTTTCTTCAATTAGCTAGAGCCAAAGGTTGCGCGGTTGTAAAGTGTGAACAATCTCAAAATATCTAAAAGAAAAAAAAACCAAGACGCAGATTAGTATATGAACCAATGTACTATCCCGGAATACACTAACGAGAGAAAAAAGAATTCTCCCTGCGCATTGGTTCTCATCGAAACACCCATACAAAGGTCGCGCATACTCGTAGCACAGCCTGAACTTTCGCTCGTGCGCAGTGGATGACACCTGATGCACGCAACTAAGCTTTTCGGCAAGGGTAACTTTGCATACCTGCGCACACGGAAAAATAGGCAGTTCTGAACCTATGCGTGCTTTCAAGGCATGCTTGACATGCGTGAGTGCTGACGACCTGTGCGGCCCGTGATCCGTATTTGGTGCAAAGGCAGGACAAGGTGCTCGACCGGTAATTCTTCCAACTGATACCACCAGATCTGGGGGTTCTGTTACTCGTTAACAAAATTATAGTTCTAACCATGCTCACGACCGCTCCATACGCGTGGAAACTGCTTAAGGAATATAATGTATTCTTACACCATACTTTTGTCAGCACAAAAATACAACATGTAGACGCGTTAGCATTAACACATTCACACTTAAACAGTATTAAAGCATCACAACTCGTAAGGACGTGCTGACCATGCAAATACTTTAATAAATATCTGGAGAACTGCCCCTGAGGGATTTAGTAGGGTGATTGCACTGAACAAGATATGCCACTAAGCCACTATCCCTCGACCTTGGTTACGTGTTTTGCGTATTTTAGCCGTTCTTAACGCGTGTAATACCATCAGCTTAATGGTGGGTTCGTTGGTAACTTGATAATCACCGGATAAAACGTTGAGGAATTAGAACAATGGAATTGAACTACCCGGCAATTCCCGGAGTGGGAATGGGCGATGTTCCGGCATTCCGAGGAATTGAAAGGAATAGAATTTAAGCAACTTGTAATTCCCCGGAATAGAATTGGAATGGAATAGGGACGCCCATTCCGCAACACTGGAACCTTGAGTACCACTCCTTCATCGTGCATGCCTGGCCAGGAACCGGTAAAGATGACTCTGGCAGGATGAACCTAGGGATTGGCCAACCAAAGAATCCATCACAAGAAAGCTTCGCGTTCAACCGCCGTCGTCAACTTCCCTTAGGGGAACCTTGACTACCACCCCCTCTGTGCAAGTCTCGCCACGCAACGCTAATGATGATTGTGGCACGATGCCTCTAGGAATTGGCCAACCAAAGAATCTATCACGAGATAGCTTCGCGTTCAACCAACATCTTCATCTTCTCGTAGGGAACCTCAAGTACCACACACCCACTGTGCATGGCTGGTTAGGCCTCGCTAATGATGATTGTTGCAGGATGCTCCTAGGGATAGGCCAACTAAAGAATCCATCACAAGATACCTTCGCCTTGAACCACCATCGTCATCTTCCCATAGGGGAACCCTGAGTATCACATCCCCCCCGCGCAAGCCTTGCTAGGCACCGCAGATGATGATTGTGGCAAGATTCCCGTAGGAATTGGCCAACTAAGGAATCCATCACGAGGAAGCTTCGCGTTCAAGGCCGTTGTCATATTCCGTAGGGGAACACTCAGTACTACACCCCCACTGCGCATGCCTGGCCAGGTAGTGCTAATGATGATTGTGGCAGGATGCAGGTAGGTATTGGAAACCAAAGAATCCATAAGGAGATTGCATGGCGTTCAACCACTATCGTCGTGGTCCCGTCGGGGAACCCTGAGAACCAAACCCCAGCCGCACATGCCTGGCCAAGCAGCGCTAATGATGATTGTGGCGGGAAGACCGCTGGGTTTGGCCAACCCAAGAATCCATCACCAGATAGCTTCGCGTTCAACCCCCATCGCCATCTTCCTGTAGGGGAACCCTGAGTACCACACCCCCACCGCGCATGCCTGGCCACGCACCGCTATGGTGATTGTGGCAGGATGCCCCCAATGATTGGCTAACTAAAGAATCCATCACGAGATGGCTTCGCGTTCAACCACCATCGTCATCTTCCCATTAAGAAACCTTGCAGTGATGCGGAGTTACCAGTCCGGAATCGGAAGAAATCCGGAATCATTCCACATTTTCGCGACCCCGGAATGGAATGGGAATGGAACGGCGACAATACTTGAAGGAATGGAATGGGAATGGAATTAAGTGCCTTTTGACCGGAATGGAATGGGAATGAAATTACATGTTTTTTCCCAAAAGAAAGCGCCCTTTTCCTTCTACGCGCTGTTTTTTGTCACAATATGCAAAAATACGCAAAAAATCCCACAAGCCCAACTTCAAACATTAGTAAGTCGGAGCCTTGAATTTAACAATAACTCTGTACTGTTAAAATCGATTGGCTGATTACAAGCACGGTGTATTTATAAGCAGCGATTCTACTACAATTGCCTATAGCACTGCTACGAAGTTCGTCGCGATTCTCCGCCTAATAAACGCGGCTGTAAGCCGTTGGTATCCGTCGTGCGGAGCTACCGCAATGGAAACCCCCTATCTCTCCCACCAACTTCACCTTGTGGTTTTTACCTTGGCGGCTCCTTCGCCCTGGCCGCGAGCTGTCTCCCCACGCTTCACTTTTGTTTTTTGCGTCCGGAGCCGTCGGTGATCGCATCCCAGCTCGCCGTCATCGGGACGCTGGCGCGGTGCTTGTGTTCAATGCGAAATTTCGCATATCAGCTTACGCCCCATCTCCCTTCGCGCTCCCTCCTTCTCCTTCAGGGACGTTTTGCAATACTGGCCCCCCTGTCTAGGCACTCGGACGCCTTTCCCCGAAGCAGCGTCTACGAAGGCCTAAAATATTGGTTGGAGAATCCACCGGAAACAGGCGAGCCCAAGTGAAAGGAACTGCGGTCACGCCTGCGCCTGCAAGCAGCACGCTGCAAGTTTTGTTTCTAAACTGTTCCGACCTAACGGAAAGCGAACGCTAGCCACTTCCACTTGCTTTCCCGACTCACAAGGGCAGTTTCCGTTGTAAATGTGACATCAGCTGACGTGAAACGCGTGTGAATCTCTTGATTGATTGATTGTAGGGTTTAACGCGCCGACGCAACGCAGGCGATCAGGCGCGCCGTTGTGGATTGATCCCGAATAATTTTGACCACCTGGGGACCTTTAACGTGCGCCGAAATCT
This sequence comes from Haemaphysalis longicornis, assembly GCF_048455015.1. Classification (NCBI taxonomy): domain Eukaryota; kingdom Metazoa; phylum Arthropoda; class Arachnida; order Ixodida; family Ixodidae; genus Haemaphysalis; species Haemaphysalis longicornis. The sequence continues at coordinate 8,716,480 of NW_027526233.1, read as the reverse complement.
CGTACACACGGGCATTTTTATTTTTCGCCTCCATCAGAAAAGCGACCACCGCGGCCTTGAATCGAACCCGCGGCCTCGTGCCCAGCAGCGCAATGCTTTACTGAGCCACCGCGGCGGGTCCATGGCATCTCTTTCAGTGACAGACAGCGAAGCGAAACCGGCTCTCAAACACCTCTTTTAGGCAGCTCGTTTGTCAAGAGGAACACACAGGCAGGATGCAACTGTATTAGTTTATTTTTTTTTTTGTTTTTAGAACTGATCGTTGAAGCAGCCGCCATTTACACTTCGTGGTTTCAGAGCTGAACGGCGAAGCGTCCGTTTGGCCCCACCATTTTGTTACGTAATTTTGATGAATGAAACCAAAATAAACTTTTTCGACCTTTCCCGGCAGCTTGAGACCTTTATTGCAGAGTATAATTTCACGAGGAGACCTAATTGCGCTGCTGAGCACGAGGTCGCGGTTCAATTCCCGGCCGCGGTGGCCGTTTTCCTGGTGGAGGCGAAAAGCAAAAACACCCGTGTGTAGGGCGTTTCGGCCTAAGGTGGTCAAAATTAATCCGGAGCCTTCACTACGGCGCGCCTAATTTCCTGCGTTGCGTCGGTGCGTTAAACCCTACAATATATCAACGAGGACACCTACGCACTTTTTTCTGGCGTAGGGATTTCCACAACACCAGGCTGACCGGCTGCCGAACGTGTCCGTCCATTATGATCGTTGTCATTTTTTTACATCTTTTCTTTTGGATCATCGCCCTGACCAGAGAACACTTGAGGGAACATTCATTGCTACTACACTGCATGCAACTCCTCAAATTAGTTATACAGGTCTCAGTTATACAATTAGATACGCAGGCCTTGGACTCAGTTTTGCTGAGTCCAAGGCCGCAACGCATTCGAAAGTCTTTCTTCAATTAGCTAGAGCCAAAGGTTGCGCGGTTGTAAAGTGTGAACAATCTCAAAATATCTAAAAGAAAAAAAAACCAAGACGCAGATTAGTATATGAACCAATGTACTATCCCGGAATACACTAACGAGAGAAAAAAGAATTCTCCCTGCGCATTGGTTCTCATCGAAACACCCATACAAAGGTCGCGCATACTCGTAGCACAGCCTGAACTTTCGCTCGTGCGCAGTGGATGACACCTGATGCACGCAACTAAGCTTTTCGGCAAGGGTAACTTTGCATACCTGCGCACACGGAAAAATAGGCAGTTCTGAACCTATGCGTGCTTTCAAGGCATGCTTGACATGCGTGAGTGCTGACGACCTGTGCGGCCCGTGATCCGTATTTGGTGCAAAGGCAGGACAAGGTGCTCGACCGGTAATTCTTCCAACTGATACCACCAGATCTGGGGGTTCTGTTACTCGTTAACAAAATTATAGTTCTAACCATGCTCACGACCGCTCCATACGCGTGGAAACTGCTTAAGGAATATAATGTATTCTTACACCATACTTTTGTCAGCACAAAAATACAACATGTAGACGCGTTAGCATTAACACATTCACACTTAAACAGTATTAAAGCATCACAACTCGTAAGGACGTGCTGACCATGCAAATACTTTAATAAATATCTGGAGAACTGCCCCTGAGGGATTTAGTAGGGTGATTGCACTGAACAAGATATGCCACTAAGCCACTATCCCTCGACCTTGGTTACGTGTTTTGCGTATTTTAGCCGTTCTTAACGCGTGTAATACCATCAGCTTAATGGTGGGTTCGTTGGTAACTTGATAATCACCGGATAAAACGTTGAGGAATTAGAACAATGGAATTGAACTACCCGGCAATTCCCGGAGTGGGAATGGGCGATGTTCCGGCATTCCGAGGAATTGAAAGGAATAGAATTTAAGCAACTTGTAATTCCCCGGAATAGAATTGGAATGGAATAGGGACGCCCATTCCGCAACACTGGAACCTTGAGTACCACTCCTTCATCGTGCATGCCTGGCCAGGAACCGGTAAAGATGACTCTGGCAGGATGAACCTAGGGATTGGCCAACCAAAGAATCCATCACAAGAAAGCTTCGCGTTCAACCGCCGTCGTCAACTTCCCTTAGGGGAACCTTGACTACCACCCCCTCTGTGCAAGTCTCGCCACGCAACGCTAATGATGATTGTGGCACGATGCCTCTAGGAATTGGCCAACCAAAGAATCTATCACGAGATAGCTTCGCGTTCAACCAACATCTTCATCTTCTCGTAGGGAACCTCAAGTACCACACACCCACTGTGCATGGCTGGTTAGGCCTCGCTAATGATGATTGTTGCAGGATGCTCCTAGGGATAGGCCAACTAAAGAATCCATCACAAGATACCTTCGCCTTGAACCACCGTCGTCATCTTCCCATAGGGGAACCCTGAGTATCACATCCCCCCCGCGCAAGCCTTGCTAGGCACCGCAGATGATGATTGTGGCAAGATTCCCGTAGGAATTGGCCAACTAAGGAATCCATCACGAGGAAGCTTCGCGTTCAAGGCCGTTGTCATATTCCGTAGGGGAACACTCAGTACTACACCCCCACTGCGCATGCCTGGCCAGGTAGTGCTAATGATGATTGTGGCAGGATGCAGGTAGGTATTGGAAACCAAAGAATCCATAAGGAGATTGCATGGCGTTCAACCACTATCGTCGTGGTCCCGTCGGGGAACCCTGAGAACCAAACCCCAGCCGCACATGCCTGGCCAAGCAGCGCTAATGATGATTGTGGCGGGAAGACCGCTGGGTTTGGCCAACCCAAGAATCCATCACCAGATAGCTTCGCGTTCAACCCCCATCGCCATCTTCCTGTAGGGGAACCCTGAGTACCACACCCCCACCGCGCATGCCTGGCCACGCACCGCTATGGTGATTGTGGCAGGATGCCCCCAATGATTGGCTAACTAAAGAATCCATCACGAGATGGCTTCGCGTTCAACCACCATCGTCATCTTCCCATTAAGAAACCTTGCAGTGATGCGGAGTTACCAGTCCGGAATCGGAAGAAATCCGGAATCATTCCACATTTTCGCGACCCCGGAATGGAATGGGAATGGAACGGCGACAATACTTGAAGGAATGGAATGGGAATGGAATTAAGTGCCTTTTGACCGGAATGGAATGGGAATGAAATTACATGTTTTTTCCCAAAAGAAAGCGCCCTTTTCCTTCTACGCGCTGTTTTTTGTCACAATATGCAAAAATACGCAAAAAATCCCACAAGCCCAACTTCAAACATTAGTAAGTCGGAGCCTTGAATTTAACAATAACTCAGTACTGTTAAAATCGATTGGCTGATTACAAGCACGGTGTATTTATAAGCAGCGATTCTACTACAATTGCCTATAGCACTGCTACGAAGTTCGTCGCGATTCTCCGCCTAATAAACGCGGCTGTAAGCCGTTGGTATCCGTCGTGCGGAGCTACCGCAATGGAAACCCCCTATCTCTCCCACCAACTTCACCTTGTGGTTTTTACCTTGGCGGCTCCTTCGCCCTGGCCGCGAGCTGTCTCCCCACGCTTCACTTTTGTTTTTTGCGTCCGGAGCCGTCGGTGATCGCATCCCAGCTCGCCGTCATCGGGACGCTGGCGCGGTGCTTGTGTTCAATGCGAAATTTCGCATATCAGCTTACGCCCCATCTCCCTTCGCGCTCCCTCCTTCTCCTTCAGGGACGTTTTGCAATACTGGCCCCCCTGTCTAGGCACTCGGACGCCTTTCCCCGAAGCAGCGTCTACGAAGGCCTAAAATATTGGTTGGAGAATCCACCGGAAACAGGCGAGCCCAAGTGAAAGGAACTGCGGCCACGCCTGCGCCTGCAAGCAGCACGCTGCAAGTTTTGTTTCTAAACTGTTCCGACCTAACGGAAAGCGAACGCTAGCCACTTCCACTTGCTTTCCCGACTCACAAGGGCAGTTTCCGTTGTAAATGTGACATCAGCTGACGTGAAACGCGTGTGAATCTCTTGATTGATTGATTGTAGGGTTTAACGCGCCGACGCAACGCAGGCGATCAGGCGCGCCGTTGTGGATTGATCCCGAATAATTTTGACCACCTGGGGACCTTTAACGTGCGCCGAAATCTCGTACACACGGGCATTTTTATTTTTCGCCTCCATCAGAAAAGCGACCACCGCGGCCTTGAATCGAACCCGCGGCCTCGTGCCCAGCAGCGCAATGCTTTACTGAGCCACCGCGGCGGGTCCATGGCATCTCTTTCAGTGACAGACAGCGAAGCGAAACCGGCTCTCAAACACCTCTTTTAGGCAGCTCGTTTGTCAAGAGGAACACACAGGCAGGATGCAACTGTATTAGTTTATTTTTTTTTTGTTTTTAGAACTGATCGTTGAAGCAGCCGCCATTTACACTTCGTGGTTTCAGAGCTGAACGGCGAAGCGTCCGTTTGGCCCCACCATTTTGTTACGTAATTTTGATGAATGAAACCAAAATAAACTTTTTCGACCTTTCCCGGCAGCTTGAGACCTTTATTGCAGAGTATAATTTCACGAGGAGACCTAATTGCGCTGCTGAGCACGAGGTCGCGGTTCAATTCCCGGCCGCGGTGGCCGTTTTCCTGGTGGAGGCGAAAAGCAAAAACACCCGTGTGTAGGGCGTTTCGGCCTAAGGTGGTCAAAATTAATCCGGAGCCCTCCACAACGGCGCGCCTCATTGCCTGCGTTGCGTCGGTGCGTTAAACCCTACAATATATCAGCGAGGACACCTACGTACTTTTTTCTGGCGTAGGGATTTCCACAACACAACTGACCGGCTGCCGAACGTGTTCGTCAATTATTATCGTTGTCATTTTTTTACATCTTTTCTTTCGGTTCATCGCCCAGACCATAGGACACTTGGGGGAACATTCATTGCTACTACACTGCATGCAACCCCTCAAATTAGTTATACAGGCCTCAGTTATACAATTATTTACGCAGGCCTTGGACTCAGTTTTGCTGAGTCCAAGGCCGCAACGCATTCTAAAGTCCTTCTTCAATTAGCTAGAGCCAAAGGTTGCGTGGTTGTAAAGTGTGAACAATCTCACAATTTCTAAAAGAAAAAAAAACAAGACGCAGATTAGTAAATGAACCAATGTACTATCCCAGTATACACTAACGAGAGAAAAAAGAATTCTCCCTGCGCATTGGTTCTCATCGAAACACCCATACAAGGGTCGCGCATACTCTAAGCACAGCCTGAACTTTCGCTTATGCGCAGTGGATGATACCTGATGCACACAACTAAGCTTTTCGGCAAGGGTAACTTTGCATACCTGCGCAAACGGAAACATAGGAAGTTTTCAACCCATCCGTGCTTTCAAGGCATGCTTGACATGCGTGAGTGCTGACGACCATTGCGGCCCGTGATCTGTATTTGGCCCAAAGGCAGGACAAGGTGCTCGAACGGTAATTCTTCCAACTGATACCACCAGATCTGGAGATTCTGTTCCTCGTTAACAAAATTATAGTTCTAACCATGCTCACGACCGCTCCATACGCGTGTTAACTGCTTAAGGAATATATAGTCTTCTTACACCATACTTTTTCAGCACAAAAATAGAACATGTAGTCACGTTAGCATTAATACATAGAGACTTCGGCAATAAAAAAGCATCACAACTCGTAAGGACGTGCTGACCATGCAAATACTAAAATATCTATATGGAGAATTGCCCCTGATGGAATTAGTAGGGTGATTGCACTGAACGAGATATGCCACAAAGCCACTATCCCTCGACCTTGGTTACGTGTTTTGCGTATTTTAGCCGTTCTTAACGCGTGTAATACCATCAGCTTAATGGTGGGTTCGTTGGTAACTTGATAATCACCGGATAAAACGTTGAGGAATTAGAACAATGGAATTGAACTACCCGGCAATTCCCGGAGTGGGAATGGGCGATGTTCCGGCATTCCAAGGAATTAAAAGGAATGGAATTTAGGCAACTTGTAATTCCCAAGAATGGAATTGGAATGGAATAGGGACGCCCATTCCGCAACACTGGAACCTTGAGTACCACTCCTCCATCGTGCATGCCTGGCCAGGAACCGGTAAAGATGACTGTGGCAGGATGAACTTAGGGATTGGCCACCCAAAGAATCCATCACAAGAAAGCTTCGCGTTCAACCGCCGTCGTCAACTTCCCTTAGCGGAACCCTGACTACCCCCCCCCCCCCTGTGCAATTCTCGCCAGGCAACGCTAATGGTGATTGTGGCAGGATGCCTCTAGGGATTGGCCAACCAAAGAATCTATCACGAGATAGCTTCGCGTCCAACCAACGTCGTCATCTTCTCGTAGGGAACCTCAAGTACCACAAACCCACTATGCATGCCTGGCCAGGCCTCGCTAATGATGATTGTTGCAGGATGCTCCTAGGGATAGGCCAACTAAAGAATCCATCACAAGAGAGCTTCGCGTTGAACCATCATCGCCATCTTCCCGTAGGGAAACCCTGAGTATCACATTCCCCCCGCGCATGCCTTGCCAGGCACAGCAGATGATGATTGTGGCAAGATTCCCGAAGGAATTGGCCAACTAAAGAATCCATCACGAGGTAGCTTCGCGTTCAAGAACCGTTGTCATATTCCGTAGGGGAGCCCTCAGTACTACACCCCCACTGCGTATGCCTGGCCAGGCAAGGCTAATGATAATTGTGGCAGGATGCCCGTAGGGGTTGCAAACCAAAGAATCCATAAGGAGATTGCATGGCGTTCAACCACCATCGTCGTGGTCCCGTCGGGGTACCCTGAGAACCAAATCCCAACCGCACATCCCTGGCCAGGCATCGCTAATGATTATTGTGGAGGGATGCCCGCTGGGTTTGGCCAACCCAAGTATCCATCACGAGATAGCTTCGCGTTCAACGCCCATCGCCATCTTCTGTAGGAGAACCCTGAGTACCACACCCCCACCGCGCATGCCTGGCCAGGCACCGCTAATGATGATTGTGGCAGGATGCCCCAAGGAATGGCCGACCAAAGAATCCCTTACGAGATAGCTTTGCGTTAAACCACCGTCATCATCTTCCTGTAGGGGAATCGTGATTGCCAAACCCCCACCGCACATCCCTCGCCAGGGCCGTAATGATGATTGTGGCAGGATTCCCCTGCGAATTGGCCAACTAAATAGCTTCGCGTTCAACCAGCATCGTCATCTTCCCATTCGGGAACCTGGAGTACCCCACCAAGCTGTGACTCTGACCAGCACCACTAATGATCATTGTGGCTCTATGCCCGCAAGGATTCCTTAACCAAAGAATTCATCACAAGAAAGCTTCGCGTTCAAGCAACGTCATTATCTTCTCATAGGGAACCCGGAGTACAATACCCCCATTATGCATGCCTGGCCAGGCACTGGTAATGATGATTGTGGCAGGATGCCCCTGGGGATTGACCAACCCAAGAATCCATCACGAGATAGCTCGCGTTCTGCCGCCATAGTCATCTTCCCGTAGGGGAACCCTGAGTACCACACCCCCACTGTGCATGCCTGGCCAGGCACCACTAATGATCATTTGGCCGCATACCCGAAACAATTTGCCAACCAAAGAATCCATCACGAGAAATGTTCGCGTTCAACTGTCGTCATTAACTACCCCTAGGTGAACCCTGAGTACCACACCCCCACTGTGCAAGGCTGGCTAAGAAACGCTAATGATGATCGTGGCAGGATGCCCCTATGGATTGGCCAACAAATAAATCTATCACAAGATAGTTTCGCGTTCAACATTTTACAGACAACTTTTAGTACTCACGATAGTGTGGTGGACAGTGGAATAGTATAGCCGGGTCTATGACCCTGTATTGGTGAAATGGAGTAGCCGGGAGCAGATCCGCTTCTAACCTCTCCACTCAATAAACCAGTTAAACCAACCAACCAACCAACCAACGTCGTCATCTTCCCCTAGGGAAAACTCAGTACTACATGCCAACTGTGCATGCCTAGCCAGGCACCACTAATAATGATTGTGGCCGGATGACCCTAGGGATTGGCCACCTAAGTAATCCATCACTAGATAGCTTCGCGTTCAATCACCACCGTCATCTTCCCTTATGGGAAGCCTTAGTACCACGCCTCTGTGCATGCCTTGCCAGGCACTGCTAATGATGATTGTGGCAGGTTGAACGTTCGGATTGGTGGTGGCTTAACTGGTTTATTGAGTGGAGAGGTTGGAAGCGAATCTGCTCCCGGCTACTCCATTTCACCAATACAGGGTCATAGACCCGGCTATACTACTCCACTGTGCACCACACTTTTGTGAGTACTAAAAGTTGTCTGTAAAATTTCCTCCTGGGTTGGTGGTCACTGAGTCACGACAAAAATCTAATATGTCACCTAATACTTTGTCACTATTCCTGTTGTGGTAAAAAACACCTTCAGGGCCCGAACAACCTTATTTTGAAGCCCCGCATCAGGCCATGGTCCTAGTGAAGATTCTAAACACACCACCCGATGGTTCTCTAATGGGAGTTTGTGTAAAAGTTCACGTCTTTGCCGTGAGTATAGTGAGCAGTCTAGCATCACGTGGGAAACATCTTCTTCAGGAGCTCCGCATGCGCAGGATGGTGAGGTTGCACAGTGAATTCGGTAAGTCTGGCCAGGCAACGCTAATGATTTTGGCAGGATGCCCCTCGGGATTGGCCAACCAAAGAAACCATCAGGAGATAGCTTCGCGTTCAACCACCGTCGTCATCTTCTCGTAGAGAGGAGGAAGAACACTTTATTTTGAGCCTGGTGATGTGGGAGTGGCTCCTCAGTCCAGGAGACCATGGGACGACCTTGCTGTCCCAGCCCTGGACAACACGAGTTTCTGTGCATCAAAGCCGGCGCTGGTAGTCAGGTTCTTCCACAGCTCAGAAAGGGGAAGGGAAGTGGGTAAAGCAGGGAGGGCTGGGTTATGTGCGCACCCCAAGATCATGTGTATGAGGCTACATGGGTTAGGGCAGAAATTACATGTGGAGAGTATTGGGTGGGGTACATCCGATGTAGCCAAGTTGGGTGAGGAAAGGCGTTTGTTTGAAGCCTCCGGAGTATCACTTCTTCTGTTTTCGTAAGATGTGGGTGAGGAGAGGTAAAATGTTGTCATGATGTGCGGTAATGTTGGGTGATGTCTTGAAATGTGAGCAGGAGAACGAGACTTATTGCTTCCTCAGAGGCCTGGGAGGAGAGTTCGCAGGCTTGTCTATGGGCAAAATTATTGCCGGTTAGTGAGGAGTGTTCTTGGGTCCACAGAATGTCGATCTTCCTGTTGGGGGCGTGTTAAGCCAAGAGGTTCCACGTAGTGTAGGCCAAATAACCCGATAAAAACTGCGACAGACGGCTTGACAGTCCGTAATTAGAATTGTGGCGGGTGTTGGAGTGATGGCGAGAGCCACAGCAAATTTTTCTGCGGCCCAGGTAGATGTGGTCTTGATTGGGGCACAGGTGATGATCTTGTCTTTAGTAGTTGCTAAGGGTAAGTAATAGGACGGATTGCAAGGTGGGATGGATATTTTTGGAAAGCGGGCAGACACGAATGGATTGACGGCAATTATGGGGAAGAGGTTTTCTGTCCGTGGTTTGAGGAATTGACATTTTCAGCTCCTGTAAAAGTGCCAGTCCTGTTGGTGTTTGAGTTAGACAGAGACGTTGAGTGGAAAGATGACCTTCGATGAGTTCCGTGACCGAGTTGTGAATGCCTAATTAGAGCAGTTTAGTTGTAGCGGTGGACATAGGAAGGTTAAGCGCTTTCTTTATGGCTTTGCGGACGAGCCGATCTATGGCTTCCGTGTCACTTTTGCTGAGAGTGAGGTAGGGGGCGATGTAGATGACCCGTGATATGAGGAAGGCGCGGATAAGGCGGAGGTCTTCCTCCTTCATGTCGCGATGACGAGTGGAGATGCGACTAAGCATGTGGGTAACTTGAGTGAATACTGTGGTAAGCTTGAATAATGTCTGATCGTTCCGTGTATTGGCCTATATTGTAACACCAAGTATCTTGAGTGAAGGTCTGGGACGTATAGGCTGACAATCGAGGGTAATTTGAACTGATTCTTTGTTGGATGCAGGTGGACTTTTCAGTACAATGATGAGGTCAGATTTTTGAGGGGAACACCGAAGGCCAATTGATGAGGCATATTGGTTTACAGTGTCAGTGGCTTTTTGAAGGGTATCTTGAATTTCACTTAACCCGTGTCAGTCCAAATGGTAATATAATCCACATACAGTGCGTGATGAACACGGGGGACTGCTTTAAGCTGACGAGGGAGTTCTAGGAGAGCGATATTAAAGAGCAAAGGTGAAAGAACAGAACCTTGAGGAGTGCCTCGGCCTCCTAGAGTGAAGGGATCAGATTTCACATCGCCTGCTTTGAGGATCGCCTGTCGGTGGGTGAGAAAATCGGCAATGTAGGAGTAGGTACGCAAGCCACAGCCTGTTTTGTTGAGACGGAAGAGGATGGCAGAATGAGGGACGTCATCGAAGGCTCCCTTTAAGTCCAATGCAAGAATTGCACGAGGTGAATTTCGGGAGGCTGGTATAAGAATTTCTTCCTTTATGCGAAGAAGGATGTCTTGAGGGACAGATGTTCTCGAAAACCCCACATTGTATTTGGGATGAGATCCTTGGCTTCTAGGTAGGGTTGTAGACGTCGGAGTAACATGCGCTCCACTAATTTACCCACGCAAGATGTTAGAGAAACAGTACGAAGGTTTGTCCAGATGGGGGGACTTGTAAGGCTTAGTGATAAAGCGGATCTCTGCTGTTTTCCATTTTGGGGGAAGTTTTCCGGATTTCCAATGGGTGTTATTTTGCTGCAGAAGTTGTTCCATTGAGGCGTCATCCATGTTGGCTAAGAGAAGACGGGTTACATAATCCGGGCCCGGGATGCTGTTTTTGTTGCATTCGGAAAGAGATGTGCGGAGTTCGTAAAATTGAAAATCTCGATCAAGGTCCGGATTTGGCTGGCCTGTGAAATGATGGGGAGTGAAATTTCTGGCTGTGTGGAGGTATTTATTTTTAAGGAACGCATGAGTGCATCAGAAGAGCCATTGAAAGAATGAAGAGTTTGGGTCAATGGTCGATGAGAAGCGCTGCTATTGGTTTGTGGGTAGATGAGATGCCGGAGCAGGTGCCAAGTTCTTTTGGTTGTCAGAGTACTTTGGAGGCTGTCACACAGCTGTAACATATTTTTTTTAGAAAGGTGGTAGGCGTACTCAATTGCTTGTTGATTTAACAGAGCGATTCGGAGATGCAGTTTGCGGTTATGCCGCTGTCGCTTCCAGCGCCTGGTGAGGCTCCGTCGTGCCTCCCAAAGCCTTAAGAGTTTCCTGTCGACATCAGGGGTGTGGTGGGTGATAGCCACGGTTTTGGTTGTTGAGTGAACAGTTTGAAGTAAATCATCAATCAATGCTGATAGGGGTGACTGGGGTCAATAGGTTTGGAAGAATTTCTTTTCTGAAGGCGTCCCAGTTGGTAAAGCGTGCCACCCCCAGCTGAGCATTGTACATGTGTTTTTTTATTGTTATTAGTATAAGCTCGTGATCATATCCAATCGTTTCCTGCGGAAGAAACCAGGAGACGTCTAGGGCGCCCAAAAGAAATGAAAGATCCGGGGTAGTATCTCTGGTGACGCTTGTACCAGTGCGGGTTTGTGAATCGGGTTGGTTGAGCAGCTGTAGGTTGAGGTCATCGATAACATTGGCAAGAATGGAGCCCCGCTGGTTTTTGTAGTGGTAGCACCAGTTAGGATGAGCGGCATTGAAATCTCCTAAAATAAAAAGCGGTCTATTTCTGGCGATTTTGATGGTATCATTGATCGTGGCTTTATTGTCGGGTGACTTTTGGGTAGGACGACAATATATGTTGAGTATAAATACGCTGGAATTGGTTCTGCTGGACGGAGACAGAAGCTCCAGGAGGGTGTGGTTACATCCGTGCTGTATTGTGATGTGATGAACAGCTGATGCGGCCTTATTGAAAAAGGTTAAAGTTGGGTAGGTTTCGATCGATCCATACCATATGTACCCAGGTAATGATCTGCACGTGTTGGCCTCTTGAACGGCTATAACAACTGGTTTTTGGGGGAGGGTGCAGATGAATTGATGAAGAGCTGCGCTTTTTTGTTTGATGCCTCTACAATTCCACTGAAGTATGGTGGTTAAGCTAGCTTTACGCCGCGTCCCTGGCATCCGGGAGAGGAGGGAGCTGCATCGGAGTTACGGGCGTAAGGGAGAGCTCGTCCGTGAACGCGAGTCACGTTTTTACTTGGGCGTTTGGTGCGAGGAGTGCTGAGGTAATAGGTGTGGTCTGGGGGAGCTGTGGTCGGGTTGTGAATGCTGATTTCATTTCGGAGGGAACATTGATGAGCCCGTAAAGATTGGAGTTCTTGTTGAAGGCTCCGATTTTCTAGGCGGATGAGTTCAATTTTTGAGTTATTCCACTTAGCTGGTTTGTGAGCTGGGAGAGCATATCATGAATTTGGGGAAAGACCATTGATTCTGATTCTTTGGGAGGAGCAGCGGAGTTGGGGGATTATGAGGTGGCGGGAGCAGGATTGGGTTTCTTGGGTATCTCATTGAGATTACTTTGAGAGCTTTCGAGGACCTCGAGACGGCCTGAAGAGACGTTATTAAGGCAGCTTGTTCCGCCAGGACACAGGTTAGCTTTTTGCACTCTATGCAGGTTGCTGAATTTTGTGTAGCTTTGGTAGGAAGGGGTAGGACAGATTGGGGTGAGCTGTGGGGGAAACCATCTGAGCCCAGCTTACTTGTGCCGGCTGATCCAGTTGATCCCCAGGTGACGTGGTGCATAAGGCCCCCCTGGACTCGCTTCTGGGACGGTAGCGTTTCGGTGCAGCAGGCGTAGATGAACGGTCTCATGAGCGACTTCCATGTGGTGACAGGTCCTGCGGTGTCTGGAAGATTCAGGTCGTACCTGTCGGAGTCGTCGTTGTTTGAGAACGAAGGGTTCGGAGTAGCGTTTAGTGCACCCTGGGGACCCAAAGAGATGGGCGCCACCGCAGAGGCGGCACGTATGGTTGCAGGCGTTTTCTGGTTGTGGATTTTGGATGCCACAGACGTGACATACCGCAGTCGCTGGATTAGGGCAGGCTGTCACTCGATGTCCAACGGTGTGGCAGGTGCCACGGACGCGAATTGTTTTCTTGTAAATAGAGCAAGGGTATTCTGCACCGTATAGCCGTACTTTACAAGGGACTTTAGGGCCAGCAAAGGTGATGATGACGGTGGAGGAGGTTCCAATGCGTCTGACAGTATCTACATCGTCCACCGTTTGGTCAATGTTGTTCAGGGTTTCGATTTCTGTGAATCCTGTGGGCACGCCACGAATGACTGCTTTGATAGAGTCGTCAGATGCAAGTCCATATAGTTGAAGAGGGTATTGCTTCTTGTCGAAGATGAGTTGTTTAACTTGGCTGAGCAACCTCGCTGCCTCCGATGACGGGGTGCTGACTGTAGCAATGTTCTGCGTGACGTCCACCCGTAATCGAAGATTTGCCTGACGCCACGTGGTGTTTATTGCGTACATCAACGCCAAGGAGAGTTCAACAAAGGGAATGTCGCCGAGAACTAGTCCGCCTTGGGGTCTTAGGACCAGCTTGAAGTCGTCTTTAGGTAAAGGTTTGGGTTTCACAGCAGGCTTACTTACTTGCAAACGAGGCGGCATGGTGCAAGACCAGACTGGTGCGCAGGTCAGGTCAGAAGAGGTTGCTTTACGCTGACCTCGTCTTTGAGCTTTGGAGACAATCTCGATGAAATCTGGAAGATTTTGTTGATTTATAGGCTCACGCCTTTCGTCCATCTGAGCTGAATGCATTTCATCGTCGGTCGAGGTGGAGTTGGTTGCGACTGCATTCGCAGTGGTTGATTCGTCGCCGCTGCTGGTTGCGTCTTGCATGATAACTCCATTGCTAGGCCTACGCCAAGCGGAAGTCATTGGCTGGCGTATTATAGATGTAGCTTGCAATATATTTCACCCACTGGTCCAAACAAGGTGTCAGGATGACGGAGAATACCTCCTGAAAACGGTGGTATGATTGGGATACGCGCACCCCAAACAATTACCACATTTTCGGCTAAAAATACTCGGAGCCGGTATAGAGCGCTTCGGGCCTTTTACTTCTTTTTCTTCGATCCCTCTTCTTGTAGAGAACCTCAAGTACTCCACCCCTACTGTGCATGCCTCGCCAGGAACCGCTAATGATGATTGTGGCGGGATGCTCCTAGGGATTGGCCAACCAAAGAATCCATCACGCTATAGCTTCGCATTCAAACACAGTCGTTATCTTCCTATAGGGGAACTCAGAGTACTACACCCCCATGCTTGCCTGGCCACGCACCGCTAATGATGACTGTGGCAGGATGCCCGTAGGAATTGGAAACCAAATATTCCATCACGAGAAAGCTTCGCGTTCAACAACAATCGTCATCTTCCAATAGGGGAACCCTGAGTACCAGACCTCCATTGTGCATGCCTGTCCAGGCACCGCTAATGATGATTGTGGCAGGATGAACATAGGGATAAGCCAACCAAAGTATACATCACGAGAAAGCTTCGCGTTTAACCGCTGTCGTCAACTTTCTGTAGGGCCACCCTGAGTACCACCCCACAAATGTGCAAGTCTCGCCAGGCAACGCTAATGATGATTGTGGCAGGATGCCCCTAGGGATTGGCCAACCAAAGAATCCATCACTAGATAGCTTCACGTACAACCACCATCGTCATCTTCCCGTAGGGGAACCCTGCGCACCAGACCCTCACTGTAACTGCCTGGCAAGGCACCTCTAATGATGTTTGGTGCAGGATGTGCTTAGAGATTTGCCAAGCAAAGAATCCATCACCAGATAGCTTCGCGTTCTGCCCCCATATTCATCTTCCCTTAGTGGAACCCTGGGTACCCTATCCCCACTGTGCATGCCTGGCCATGCACCACTAATGATCATTGTTGCAGGATGCCCGAAATGATTGGCTAACCACAGAATCCACCACGAAAAAAACTTCGTGTTCAACCGCAGTCGTCAACTTCCGCTAGGGGAACCCTAAGTACCACACCCCCACCGCGCTTGCCGGGCCAGGCTCCGGCGATGATTGTGACATGGTGCCCACACGGATTGGCCAACTAAAGAGTCCATCGCGAGATAGCTTCACGTTCGACCACCGTCGTCATATTCCCATCGGGGAACCCTGAGTACTACAACCCCACCACGGATGCCTGCCCAGGCAACGCTAATGATGATTGTGGCAGGATGCCGTAGAATTGGAAACAAAAGAATTCATCACGAGATAGCTTCTCCTTCAACCACCGTTGTCATCTTCCCTTTGGGGAACCGTGAGTACCACACCCCCGCTGTGATAGTCTGGCTAGGCGCTGCTGATGATGATTGTGGCAGGATTCCCTTAGGGATTGGAAACCAAAGAATCCAACACGAGATAGCGTTTCCTCCAACCACTGTTGTCATCTTTCCGTGAGGGAACCCTGATTACCAGAACCCCACTGTGCATGCCTGGTAAGGCGCCGCTAATGATGATTGTGGCAGGATGCCCGTAGGGATTGGCCAACCAAAATATTCATCACGAGGTAGCTTCGCGTTCAACCACCGTGGTCATCTAGTAGGCGAGGTCTGAGTACCAAACCCCAACTGTACATGCTTGGCCAGGCAACGCTAATGATGATTGTGGCAGGATGCCCCTGGAGATTGGCCAACTAAAGAATTCATCACGAGATAGCTTCGCGTTCAACCCCCATCGTCATCTTTCCGTAGGGGAACCTGAGTACCACACCCCCACCGTGCATGCTTGGCCAGGGCCCGTAATGATGATTGTGGCAGGATTCCCCTACGCATTGGCCAACCAAATAATACATCACTAGATAGCATCGCTTTCAACCACCGTCATCATCTTTCCGCAGGCGAACCCTGAGTACCCCATCAGCACTGTACATGCCTGGCCAGGCACCACTAATGATCATTGTGGCTGGATGCCCCCAAGGATGGGCCAACTAAAGACTTCATCCCGAGATAGCTTCGCGTTCAACCACCATCGTCATCTTCCCATTGGGGAACCCTAAGTACCCCACCCCTACTGTGCATGTCTGGCCTTGCACCACTAATCATCATTGCAGCAGCATGCCTCAAGGATTCGCCAACCAAAGAATCCATCAAGATAAATCTTCGCGTTCAACCAACGTCGTCATCTTCCCATAGGAAACTCGGAGTACCAGAACCCCCCCGCGCATGCCTGGCGAGGAACTTGTAATGATGATTATGGCAGGATGCCGCTAGCTATTGGCCAACCAAAAAGTCCATCACGAGATAGCTTCGCGTTCAACCACCGTCGTCATCTTCCCGTAGGGGAACCCTGGGTACTACACCCCGACCGTGCATGCCTGGCCAGGCACCGCTTATGATGATTGTGGCAACATTCTTCGTGGGATTGGCAAACTAAAGAATCCATCTCAAGATACATTCGCATTCAACCACCAATGTCATCTTCTCGTAGGGGATCCCTCAGTATCGCACCCCCCTGGGCATGCCTGGCATGGCATCGCAGATTATTATTGTGACAGGATGCCCCTAGGGATTAGCCAACCAAATAATCCATCACGAGATAGCTTTGCATTCAACCAGCGTAGTCATCTTCTCGTAGGGGAACCCTGAGTACCCAACCCCCACTGTGCATGCCTGGCAATGCCCTGCGTTACTGCGCGGTGACTTTATAACAGAAGAAGAGTGGGAAGAAGCCCTACAAAGTGAAGAATACATGACTCAACTCCGGCCTGTCCAGATTGCTTGCGAGAGAGCGGAGAAACAAGGACTTCCGTCCCCTGCGCAAATGCGGCCCGCATACGCAGGACGCAGTCACTAAGACTGCCACAGATTTTCTAGACCTCAATAAGTTCTCTGTCTGTCTGTCTGTCTGTCTGTCCAGCCAGACACCACTAAGGATCATTGTGGCCGCATGCCCCAAACGATTCGGCAACCAAAGAATCCATCACGAGAAATCTTCATGTTCAACTGTCGTAGTTAAATACCCGTAGGTGAACCTTGAGCACTACACCCCCACTGTGCAAGGCTGGCCAGGAAACGCTAATGATGATAGTGGCAGGATGCCCCTAGGGATTGGCCAACCACAGAGTCCATCAAGAGAAAGCTTCGCGATAAACCGCCGTCGTCAACTTCCCGTAGGGGAACCCTGAGTAGCACACCCCACCGCACATGACTGGCCCGGGCCCGTAATGATGATTGTGGCAGGATTCCCCTACGAATTTGCCAACCAAAGAATACATCACCAGATAGCTTCGCGTTCAACAAACATTGTCACGTTCCCGTAGGGAACCCTGAGTAACACACCCCACCTGTGCATGCCTGGCCAGGCACCGCTAATAAAGATTGTGGCAGGATGCATCTAGAGACTGGCCACCTAAACAATTCATCACTAAATAGCTTCATGTCCAACCAGCATCGTCATCTTCCCATATAGGAACCATGGGTACCACACCTCTGTGCATGCCTGGCCAGGCACTGCAAATGATGATTGTGGCAGGATGCATCTAGGGATTGGACAACCAAAGAATCCAAGACGAGAAAGCTTCGCGATCAACCGCCGTCGTCAACTTCCCATAGGGGAACCCTGATTACCACACCCCCACTGTGCATGTCTCGCCTGGCACCGCTAATGATGATTGTGGCAGGATGCTCCTAGGGATTGGCCAACTAAAGAATACACCACGCGATAGCTTCACGTTAAACCACAATCGTCATCTTCCCGTTGGTGAACCCTGAGTACCACAAACCCACCGGGCATGCCTGGCCAGGCACCGCAGATAATGATTGTGGCAAGATGCCCATAGGGATTGGCCAACTAAAGAATCCATGTTTACAATTGGAAATTTGAGCGCAAAAATTCGACAAAAACCCAGAAAGACCAGACGGGACTAGCGCTAGTCCCGTCTGGTCTTTCTGTGTCTTTGTCGAATTTTTGCGCTCAAATTTCTACTTGTAAACTCGAACCAACTAGCCCAACTACAAGTTCTTTTAAAGAATCCATCACGCGATAGCTTCGCGTTCAAACACCGTCGTTATCTTCCCGTAGGGGAACGCTTAGTACCAGACCCCACTGAGCATGCCTCGCAAGGCACCGCTAATAATGATTGTGGCAGTATGCACCTAGGGATTGGCCAACCAAAGTATTCATCACGAGCAAGCTTCGCGATAAACCGCCGTCGTCAACTTCCCGTAGGAGAACCCTGAGTACCACACCCTCACAGTGCATGCCTCGCCAGGCACCGCTAATGATGATTATGGCAGAATGCTCCTAGGGATTGGCCAAATAAAGATTCCACAATGCGATGGCTTCGCGTTCAACCACAATCGTCATCTTCCCGTAGGGGAACCATCATTACCACAACCCCACTGCGCATGCGTGGCCAGGAACCGCAGATGATGATATTGGCAAGATGCCCCTAGGGATTCGCCAACTAAAGAATCCATTACGTGATAGCTTCACGTTAAACCACTGTCGTCATATTCCGTAAGGGAACCCTGAGTACTACACCCCACTATGCTTGCCTGGCAAGGCACCGCTAATGATAATTGTGGCAGAATGCGCGTAGGGATTGGAAACCAAAGAATCCATCACGAGATAGCTTCGCGTTCAACCACCGTCATCATCTTCCGTAGGGGAGCGCTGAGTACCAGACCCCACTGTGCATGCCTGGCCAGGCACCACTAATGATCATTGTGGCCGGATGCCCGAAAGGATTTGCCAACTAAAGAATGCATCACGAGATAGCTTCGCGGTTCAACAAACGTCGCCATATTCAATAGAGGAACCGTGAGTACTACAGCCCAACTGCGCATGCCTGGCCAGGCAGCGCTAACGAGGATTGTTGCAGGACGCCCGTAGTGATTGGAAACCAAAGAATCCATCACGAGATAGCTTCGCGTTCTACCACCGTCGTCATCTTTCCGTAGGGGAGCCCTGAGTACCACAACCCCACCGCGCATGCCTTACCAGGGACCGCTAATGATGATATTGGCAGGATGCCACTAGGGATTTTCCAACCCAAGAATAATATGCGAGGCATTCCTCCTCTCCTCTCCTACTCTTCTCTCCTCTCCAACCTTCCTCCTCTCCCCTCCGAGCTCCTCTCCTCTCCGGGATTGCGCATCGAATGGAAACACCTGCGCCTCAGCGCGCGATAATGCGAAGCAGCTTAGGGTTCGAGACGCGACGGTAGCCGCTGCATACTCCGCTTGGGGCGCCACTGTATTTCCGCGGTATAAGTGACGCGTGCGCGCCCTCCGCTCCCCCACTCTCCTCCCGTAACACCACGGTGAAACTGATAACTACTGAGAACTTGAGGCGACCGCATGGCTGCTTCCTATACTACTCAGGGTTCAGCTACGGGAAGATGGTGTATTTTTTTTCTTCGACCGACTACATGAAACGCTACGCAGAGACAAGCGCTCTTCCGACGGGGACTGCACAAGAAGTCGCGAAGTTCTTCTCAAAGCAATTTGTGCTGTGACATGGAGCCCCCGAAATCTTAATCACGGACCACGAACCGCCTCCGCTTCGGATGTTTGGCAAGTAATCTTACGCTCCAGCAACACGGATCACCGAAGAACGACAGCGTGCCACCCCCAAACGAACGGACTTACGGAACGTCTGAACAAGACGAGCGCGGATATTCTGTATATGTACATCACGTTGAACACAACACTTGGGACGAAGTCCTCCCGTGTGTCACGTTTGCGTACAGCACAGCTATCCAGAAAAATACTAAGACGACACCGTTCGAGCATGTTTACGGAAGACGCCAGACTACGATTCTTGACGCCATGCTTCCTCACGTAGAAGAAGACGACATCAGCGCCGACATCCAAGGATGCCTTCAGCTTGCGGGGGAGGCCCGCCAGCTCGCTCCATTTCGCACAACGGACCATAAGCTGGTGGATGCCGGACACTGCAACCTCCGACGTCGACACGCCAAATACCACCCGGGAAAATGTGTGTAGGTTTGCACTCCCCTCAGATGATGTGGACTCACTGAGAAGCTTCTGCGACAGTATTTCGGACCTTACCGGATTCGGCAACGTGTTACCCATCTTTACTGCGAGGTGATTCTCAATGGTGATTCCGGAACGTCACGACGACGAAGGCGGGAAGAAGTCGTTCACGTGGTTCGCCTGAAACCTATTACGAAAGATAACGAACTTTTTGGTTGTTTCTTGGGACTGTTCTTTATTTTAGCATCGGGTCGATGACCTCTCGGAGGGGGGGTAATGCCGTGAACCCTCCATTGCGTTTGTTTATTTGTTTTGTTTTTGCCGACCGGCGGCTACGGGGTCTGTTATCTCTTTTGTCTGTGTGCCAAGGGAAGTACGTGTTCCATTCTTTATTTCTATGCCACACGTCTTATCTTTTTTCATAGGGAGAGCGCTTCGAACAAACGCCAGCAGCCTTGAATAATCGTCGTTGTCTTTATTCTTCTTGATGTACTTCGACTGTTCGAGAAATACTCGCGCCTAAAGATAAATTCCTGCAGAGCAGACACCGCGGCATTTGACTCTTAGAAGCTTGCTTGCGGACGTCGCTTTGTTCATTGTTGCTTCGGCGCCTGTGTTTTCTTTGAGTTGTTAGGTGGGGAGCATGACCTTGCTTAATAAACTTGTTTACCTTAAGACAACTGCGTCGTCCTTGGCTGCGTGAGAATATGCACAATGGTACTTACACATACAAATATTATGCATTATATTTTTAATGCCAACCCCACCACGCAGTATGCACTGCTTTATTTTCACACAAAGAAATACGAAGCTCGGTTTAGTAACCAAGGAAATTATCAGCCCTTAAGCAGACCACCTATTGAACATAGTAACCAGCAATAAATGCACGTAATTTTTTATAGCACGGTCACCTATATAGCTACTGCCATTATACTTGCACTAACAAGCTTCATTTATTTATTAGTCAACTGCATTTGCTATTTGACCTCGCAAAGTAAAGACACTTGTGTGTTTCAGCAGGGATGAGTCCAAGGCGTACCAAGGATACCCAAGAGAAGAAACTTTCTTGGTTGGTATTAATCACCCTGGAACAACAGCCTGTAGTCCTGAAACGTACCAACAAGGGGTTATTGTTGAAGGGTTAAGTACATTTTTAGCTCACTATGCCATTTTTCAGCCTAAGTAAGGTAATGCTATTAGTGTTATTGACGTTTGATTTAGAGTCGAGTTTTTTAGTAGGGTCTATATATGTATAAATGAAACTTTATTGTAAGAAAAGTTAGATAGAAAAAATATCACTGTTACGCCTGAAAGATATATGGATGCCGAAACATAGGAACAATGTTAAAGAAAAAGACAAGCTTTCGTGCATATCGCAGCTTAACGATACCCTCCACGTTGGCGACGTGTACCGAATATACAAATTCATTGTATAATTTACGATAATATTGTCACGGGCTCGGTCTTTAACTCCTTACCATAAACGGAACCAGTGGTCAACCCCCGCTCTGCGGGTATGCGCCGTCTGGGACAAGTGAGCCCACAGGCTTGGGAAGAAGAAGACGCTCATTGATGTCGCTGTGCGTGCCGTACCTGGGACATCGCAGCTGCCTTGTCTGTCGTTACTACCCCGTCTATTTTTGTACCTGGAATCTCTAAATACATCCCCTTTGTTGCCACGTCACAATATACTCTGTAGCGAAAAGGAACGAGAAGACCAGACGTCCGGCTATCAAAGATGGCTATGACCGACTGCCGCGAGAGCTGCGGTCGTGGAGCGAGCCCCCGCCGCCTGCCTCCCGGCACGCTTCTTTCTCTTTATTCAACATACTCCCGCGGGCCCAAGTTGATCAAGCATTTGCTTCAAAAGAAAACGCAGACGCTGGACTGGACGACGTATTTTTTGTCCCGATGACAGGCGTAGGGAACACGAGCGCAAAACTCCGTCGCGCCCCGAAATAGTTAAAGAATGCGCCCAAGTTGCCGGAAGGCCGGCGGCGAATTGTCCTGTACGAGCACTACGTCGCCCACTTGGAGCCTGGAGGGAAGCTGCGCCGTTGCCTCGTGAGCGGATCGGAGCAACAGGAGGTACTCTCGTTTTCATCGACGCCAAAGACACTCCGCTACGATTTGACGGTGCCGAGATCGTCTGCGTAGCTCGCTGCCCATGGAAAGCGGTTCTAGAAGGCCGAGTTGCTGAGGCAGGCACGTGTTGCTTTTATCCAGCCAGAAGTGCGCTGGGGTCAGCGGGTATGGCTCATCCGCGTCTGCCCAGAGATACGCAAGGGGCCAGCTGTTAATTACCGCCTCGACTTCGCAAAGCATCGTCTGCAGCTCTTCAGTAGTCAGGCAACTGCAGCCAAGGATTCGCCGTAATGTCTCCTTGGTGAGCCAGACTAAGCGTTCCCACCAACCACCCCACCACGCAGCTCTTTCGACGTTAAATTTCCAAGAAATGTTGCGGCGGCTGCAAAAATCCAGGATGGGGTACTCCGGAGCCGAACGGAGAGAGCGTGCGCACGGGTGGAAGGCTAAGGCGTTATCCGAGTAAATGGTCGATGGAATGCCGCGTCTAGCGATCAACCGCCTGAAGGCAGACAAGAAGCTCGATGACGTTGTCTGAGATGTAAGCTCGAGGTGGACGGCTCGTGTCACCCCACAGGAGAAAACGGCGATGTAGGCCTTTGTTTCCTCAGGATTCGTCGTGCGAAAGAACAGCGGTTTACAGAAGTCTACACCGACAACGCTGAACGGACTAGATTCTGTTTAAGGATGGATGTCCGGGAACATGGGACGACGCGTCGAAAACAACTCGAAGCTTGGTTCTCACAGCATCACGACGCACGACACCATGGTGTGGCATATAATAGGTGTTCGGTGTCCTATGTTCCCCATGGTCTTCATCAAAGTATGCGCGGAGGGTCCTGTCTTATTGCCTCAGCAAGTCTGGCGGACCGCGGAAGCGTTTGAGTTGCATGCAGTCTCTGCTATGCAAGCCGGTAATTGTTATCAGAGACATCAAGCCCTGGCTCTCGAATTAGAAGGCGCGATTGATAGCGGTCGCTTGCTTTGCGAATTAAATGCTTGAACTGGTGGACGGCGGGGTCGTTAAACCCTATGTTTTCCGATGTTCCCTGAATGCCGATTGCTTCCAGGCGCCACATGGACGACAGTTCAACGTCCTCGGCGGCGTCTTCAGGGGGCGCTTCCCCGAGCGATAAAAACAGCGCGCTGGAGTGCGGGGTCGAAGGACTTGGGTTTTAAAGTTGGGCACCTTGCAAAGTCCAGCCCAGAACTGTTTCCACGGCTGTTAGCCAAAGAGAAAACAGGAGAAATTCGTCCCGTGGCCACATTCCAATATGCGTCCGACCCGATTAGCACGCTTATCTGATGCTCCTGAAACGTGGCCGAAAGCCGGGCATCAGCCGCAACTTGATACTTAGCGGCCATCGATGTGAGAATCTCTTCGCTGACGGGCGGGCTTGTGACGTTGCAGATACTGGGTACTTGTAGGGCCTCGATTATGATGCGCTGGCCACCGTGCTGACTTTTAAGCGTCAAGGACCCCGGTTGCACGAAACAGGTGCGCTCTTGCGAGTACTTCCGAAAGTAGCAATGGCAAGACGTTCGACCCCGTCGACGAGACAATCGAGTGCGCGGGACAAATCGCGTGGGATGAAGGTGCGCTGACTCCCAGAATCCAACAAAAAGCGGACGAGCAGCTGGCGGCTTGTGCCGAGGCCCCATGCACGGCCTGTCTGCAGAAGTACTGGCGTGAGTCCGGCAGCACTGGTCGAAGAGGACGTCACTGCATTAGCTGTGCCGATTGTCGCCCTGTCGCTGCGACGGGATCTGGTTCTGCGGGGGGCTTCGACCCTTCCAGCCGGGCGTTGGATGTCGCAGAGCGTCGTAAGGTGCCGACGCGAACAAAATCCGCATACTTGACTGTTCGCTGACTTGCACTGCTTTGCAAAGTGGTTGCCCTTGCCGCATCTGAAGCAGCACTTGCTTGCCTGCAGACGCTTTAATTTCTCTTTGGGCGATATTGGCGCTCTGCAGTAGGCGATGACATGGTCCCGAGCATTGCAAAGTTCACATCCGTGTAGCCCCGACGACGGCGATTGGGTGCCGAGAGTCATCGCAGTAGGCGAATCGATGCGCGGAGGCGAAGACTGCTGTCTCCCCTGGCCGCGGCGCGTGGACGGAACCGAACGATCGGATGCGCTCTCCTCTCGAATCTCCATCTGGACGCGGAGAAAGTCCAGGATCACCTTAATTTCTTTGGATGTGGCGGAAGGGGACGCGGACACCTCGAAAGCTACCTGCTGCGCCTCCTTCAGCCTTAGCCGGTACAGGAGGCCCAGGTCGTGCGGCAAGGTCCGCAGCAGTACGCGATGGAGCACGACGGAGTACTGGTCCGGGGAAACGCCCAGGCCCTCTGTCACAAACTCGAGCGTACGACGTCTAAAAGTACCTTATAATTTTTCATTTTTATTGTACAGCGCCTAACTCTTCTTGCAGTCGTTCGATTCATTCGGTTGGTTCTATTCGCCCGAGACCAGGCTGGAAGTTTCTCGAACGAAGAGGCGGTAACACGATCTCACGCCGGCTGGCCGGCCAGAAAACAACAAAAATAAAACCTCCGCCGCTCCGGTTTCGTCGAAGCTTCCAGTACTTTCGAGGAGGTGTGCGTGGCGTTGCCAGTGCTAAAGAGCGGCGATGATTCTAGAAGGGAGAAGAGTGAAGTTATTCGCTGACGGCGGCGGGCGCGTTGTGTGTTGTGCTCTCCCTCTCACCGCCGGCACGGTTATAAAACGGGAAGCCGCGCCTAAGCAAACCAGCTACGTTTGGCAGTCGTGATGTGACAACTGCACCTGCCAGTTTGTACATCACACAATCGGCGACCCGCGCCCTGGAGGACTCCAACGTACTCCCGGGCCTCGAATCACCGTGATCGTCTCGGACGGCCTGGCCTACAGCGAAGCCACGCTTCCCAGGTAGCCGAATCGCCTCCGACAGCGGTGCATCGTCCGGCCCGGTCGGTGAATATGCTGGGACTCTGTCTCTCATAAGCATCGAACAGTTCATTTTCTTTTAGTTAACTGCTCCGATTCGTAATCTTCATTTGTTAACGCTCCTGTTTGTATCATTTTTGTCGAATGGGACTGTTTCTTGCATTTGAATTCCATCTAAGTTGTCTGTCATTATCGATCTGCTACCTCGTGCTTGTATTTGTGACTTGCCTGTCTAAATATAAGTCTTTGTGTTGTTTTTCGTTCAGGGCTCTTGCTCATTCTTGCCGCTCTAGTCGGCGAAAGCCGCACATCAGACGGCCACCCCCTTTGTCACCTGTGCCCTTTAGATTCGGTGGGGTTTGTTGGCTCTCTTGAGTCGACTCCCCATATCTTCTGACAGTGCACCCTAATTTAAGGAAACGGGTGACAATTTCTGGCGTCCACGGCAGGACGTCTGATGTGAGCGGTAGGGAGGAGAAAGAGCCAGGAACTTTTTTTGGCATAGGTTGCTACTGCCTTCATAAGTTGGTGCTCTTGTAAACATTCTCTGTCCCCGCACGGGGCACCTTGAGCAATCTTGGTGACGGTACTGGCGACACCGCGGACCCCGAGCTCCCAACATAAGCCGTGTCCAACCGTGGCGAGGTGTTTAAAGGTGAAGGGTAGAAGCCGTAAACGGTGGCCGTCGGAGCCTTGGTCAAGCTCCGGCCGATGGGCTCCCTGCCTGTCTACCAGGCAGGGAGCTCCGGGACCTCTTTGACTACCAGGGTAAGGTCAAAGGAGAAAGTACCCCCGTCTCCCTGCTTTCCAATGTATCACATGGCATTTTCCAAACCCCCCCCAAAACGTGATCGGCCCCCGAAAAGGGGCCGCACCGAAGTTTCTTTTCCTCCTTTGCAATCGATCTCTCTCCCAAAGCCTGATAATTTCTCGCGGTTTTTGATCATGGAATCTGTTGACAAGGCAAAGCCCATCACTTCCCAGTCTGTGTTTCTAATATCCAAGTTTCTTGAAAGCCTTATCGGAAAGTCGTACAAGGCTAAGAAACTCACAACGGGAGAAGTTTTGATAGAAGTAGAGAACAAACAACAATCCTCCAGCCTCCTCAAGCAAACGCGCATGGTAGATGTTGACATCAAGATCACGCCCCATCGCAGCCTCAATAGCTGCCAGGGCGTGATCTCTGATCGGGATCTAATGAATGAGACTGAAGCAGATCTGCTCGAGGGCCTCCGAGATCAGGGCGTGACAGCAGTGAGGCGAATCACCATACGTCGAAATGATGAAATAATTCCAACCAAGCACATAATCTTGACACTTGACCGCTCTAACCTTCCTGAGTCGGTCAACGCAGGTTTCTTGAGATGTCCAATCCGACCCTACGTGCCGAACCCACGCCGCTGTTTCAAGTGTCAGCGGTTTGGGCACGGCACAACGTCTTGTCGTGGTAAATTGACGTGCGCAAAATGTGCAGCACATGATCATCAAACTGACAATTGTAAATCCGAGAACTTCACCTGTGCCAACTGCCAGGGACCACACGCTGCCTATTCTAGGAGCTGTGAAAAGTTCAAACAGGAAAAAGAGATAATTGCCTTGAAAGTCAACGAAAACATCACCTTCCCAGAGGCGCGGAAGAGGTTCGCCTCTTTCCCTCTGGGGAGGTACGCCGACGCAGCTCGCCGGGGGGCGGAGCGGCGTCTGGTTTCGGCGGGGACCCAGTACCGCGAGTCGGACTTGGTCCCGCCTCCGCCCCCCCCTGGGTTGCCTCTGGTGGCCCAACCCGCCACCGCACCGCCTGCTAAGTCAGCAGTGGCTGTGGTGGCATCCACGTCCGTTGGGGATGCTGCTGCACCCTCTGTTTCCTCCTCTCCACCGGCCCAAAGCACATGCGAGGGCCCGGAGGATATGGAGCTGGAGGAAACCGCAGCGTTTCCCACCTCCTCCGCACCGCCTGTGCCACCCGGGGCGCTCCTGACGCCCTCGGCAGTCGCGGCCAAAACGAAGGGCACCGCAAAGGGTACCAGGTCCGGGGGGTCCGGTACGCCGGGTACCCCTTCCAAATCAGATGATGACTTGGATGTGGGACCCTTCCTGTCTGCTTCGCAGCGGAAGGAGCGGGTCCCTCCATCTAAACCTCCAGATGAGGTAAAGAAAACCCGTCCAAGAGTCCAAGCCCCGAAAGACCCTACATAAGCAGTCACACCCCAGTAGCTCTAATACATCATAATGGGAAGAGAAAATGTCGTTCAATGGAACTGCAGAGGCCTTCTAAATAATCTTGACGACGTGTATGAGATTCTGCATGCCAATCAGCCAAGTTTAATGTGTGTCCAGGAAACACATCTGAATTCCAAGAACACAAATTTCTTGAATAGTTACCTGGTATACAGAAAGGACAGGGTTGGCTGCACACACTCTTCTGGCGGTGTGGCCATAATCGCCCGCAAATCCTTAGCATGCCACCCTGTCACCTTGAACACTATCCTGGAGGCTGTGGCAATTCGAACGATAATATTTAATAGGTTGATAACGGTATGCTCCATATACATTCCTCCTGATGTTTCACTTTTAAGCTCTGACTTCGAGGCGCTGGTTGACCAGCTGCCCGAACCATACATCCTGACAGGCGACCTTAATGCTCACAACACTCTTTGGGGCTCTTCTCGCACGGATGCCCGAGGTCGCCTTATAGAGAAATTCCTTACATCTTCAGGAGCATGCCTTTTCAACAATAAACAGCCTACATATCATAACATAGGACACAACACATACTCATGTCTTGACTTGGCTATTGGCTCCGCAGTTCTCTTTCCTCTTCTCGAGTGGGGTGTGGGAACTGACCCATACGGTAGTGACCACTTCCCCACCTCACTTACATACATAGGTAAAGGCCCATGCAGTCCATCTTCCCATAATAGGTTCAATGAAGCACGAGCTAACTGGAATACATTTACAGAGACATCCAAACTACACCACACATCTATAGGACACCTACACGTTGAAGAAGCTACCCAACTCCTCACGGCGCACATCCTCGACGCCGCCGAAAAGTCCATTCCCCACGTCTCTGGTGCCCCGCGCAACCAGCGGAGGCCGTGGTGGAATGAGGACTGTAGGCGGGCGCGAGAGGCCCAGAACAAAGCGTTGGGTATCCTCCGTCGGTACCCCACGTCGGGAAACCTCCTCTTGTTCAAACGGGCCAAGGCGTTAGGAAAACGTGTGCGCCGTGGGGCAAAACGAGAGAGTTGGCGTACATTCATAACATCAATAAACTCTTACACAGACACAAGGAAAGTATGGACACGAATACGTAAACTCAAGGGACAACAAACACACAGCCTGCCTCTGGTCAGCACTACAGGGGACACACTCGAAGACCAGGCTGACACACTCGCACAACACTTTCAACACGTGTCCAGTTCAGCACACTACACAAACACTTTCCTGAAACATAAAGCCTGTTGTGAAAAGAAGTCCCTACGCGACAGCAACAAATCACAGACTTCTTACAACTCTCTGTTTTCACTACATGAGCTGAGGGCTGCTCTAAGCACGTGTAAACCCTCAGCTCCAGGCCCAGACAACATCACATACACAATGATACAACACCTGCACGCAGACACACTTCTAACACTCTTACACCTCTATAACAAGATCTGGCTTTCGGGGCACATTCCAAACTCTTGGAAGGAGGCTATAGTTGTAGCTTTCCTGAAGGAGGGAAAGGACCCGTCGTCCCCCTCAAGCTACCGTCCTATAGCCCTGACGAGCTGCCTGTGCAAGCTCTTCGAGAAGATGGTAAATCGCAGGATCGTGTACTTCCTCGAGTACAACGGTCTTCTCGAGAGCTGCCAGGCAGGCTTTAGGGTGGGGCGATCGACGAACGATCAACTGGTAGCTCTTGACTCGTACATCAAGGATGCCTTCGCGCATAAGCAGTATTGTTTAACTGTCTTCTTCGACCTTGAAAAGGCATACGACACCGCTTGGCGTTATGGGATCCTTAGGGACCTCAAGTCATTCGGTGTATCGGGTAACATGTTAAACACTCTTGTTAGTTACTTGTCAGACAGAACGTTTCGAGTAAGAGTTGGTTGTGCACTCTCAAACGTTTACGTGCAAGAAAATGGCGTGCCACAGGGTGGCGTGTTGAGCTGTACTCTCTTCATAGTAAAAATGAACTCTCTTGGTAAGGCACTGCCACCTACAATCTCTTATTCCATGTATGTAGATGACGTGCAGATATCCTATAAATCATGCAATCTGTCAATCTGCGAACGTCAAGTCCAGCTTGGTGTAAAGAAACTTGCCGGCTGGGCAGACAAGAATGGTTTTAAATTAAATCCTGTAAAAAGCTCCTGCGTTGTGTTCTCCAGGAGGCGCGGGGTCCATATGGACCCAGACATTACTCTTAATGGCGTGTCGCTTCCTGTGAACAAGGAGCACAAGTTCTTAGGTGTTGTGTTTGACCAGAAACTCACATTCATTCCACACATCAAGGAACTTAAACATAAATGTCTGAAAACAATGAATATACTTAAGGTTCTCACGCATCAATCTTATGGTTCCGACAAAGAACTCCTACTACGGCTCTATACTGCTTTGGTTGGGTCTCGGTTAGACTATGGCAGTGTGGTATATGGGTCGGCGACTAAAACAGCGTTGCGAATGCTTGACCCAGTGCTACACTTGGGGCTTCGTCTCGCCTCGGGTGCTTTTCGCACTAGCCCTGTCGAGAGTCTGTATGTCGAGTGTGATAAGTGGAGCCTTGAGAACCAACGAACGTACATGGACTTGCTATATGCTTTTAAAATTTCATCACTGAATAATCATCCTTTTTATCCTGTCTTTAACGATACATCAACATCTCTGCTCTTTGCAAATCGCCCATCCGTTCCTCTGCCCTTTTCACTTAGAGTGAGAGAGCGAGCCTCGGATCTCAGTGCTTTGTTTTTAGATGTGTACAGGTCATCCTTTTCTAACAGTTTACCGCCTTGGCAAGTTCGCCCTGTGTCGTGTGACCTCTCTTTTATGAGACTTGACAAAAATCGTGTACCACGAGCTGCAATACTGCAGCACTTTCTGTCTTTGCAGTTTAAATACTCATGTGCAGAATTTTATAGTGACGCTTCTAAAACCTCCATTATGGTGTCGTGTGCTGCTCATGGTCCTAATTTCAATGCAGCCAGAACCATGAGCGTGCACACATCAATTTTTTCAGCGGAAGCGTATGGAATTTTACTGATTGTACGACACATCCTTGAAAATCACATTCCCAATTCCATCATATATACAGATTCTTTGAGTGTTGTTCGCGCACTGTCATCGCACAAGCCCCCCAGAAACCACATAGTTAATCTTGTATTCTGCACTATCATGTCCGTGTATGCACAAAAGCATGAGCTGGTCCTCTGCTGGGTCCCAGGACACGCAGGGATCTCTGGGAACGAGTTGGCAGACGAGAGGGCCGGTGCGGCTGCACTCAGGAACACTGTGGACATTACAACGGTACCCTACACAGACCTCAAGCCACACATAAGACAACACCTGCGCAGAACATGGCAAACACACTGGGACGAACAGACAGACAACAAACTACATGTAATAAAGCCACACTTGGGACGGTACACAGCTGACTCACACAACAGACACACGGAAGTCGCCTTGGGTAGGCTGCGGATAGGGCACACCCATGCGACGCACTCGTATCTGCTGACGGGATCTTCTAGACCCCAGTGCGGCAAGTGCGGAGAGGCCCTATCCGTAGTGCACATACTAATCACATGCAAGGCACTTCACACAACACGACAGAAACACTTCAGAGAACTCTACAGACAACATATTCCCCTACATCCATCGTTTTTCCTAGGTGATGATGCCATTGTTTCCGTGAAACGTGTGTTTGAGTATTTGTCCGACGTCAAGTTTTTAAACCTCATCTCCTATCACGCATAATCATATCTGGCCCTATACACCAGCCATCACCATTGCCGTTAATTGATTTTATTGTTATTTTGGCTTTAGTAGCCTATATTTTATTTTAGATACTTTTGTTTGGCGCTCTTTGCCCCAGCTGGCCTTGCGCCAAAAAACTCTAACGATCATCATCATCATTAAACTTTCTCTGTGTAGATATACCTAGCTAGAGGCTAGAGTATTGTGGCTAGATTGCGATACATTTGCAATCATGGATTTAGAGAAAATTGTAGCGTTGGGCTGCCAACTGGGCCTCTCAGGGGCCGAACTGTGGAAGTGGGTAGCTCAGAAAGAAAAAGAAGAAAACGAGAAAGTTAAGAGAGCAAGACAGGCAGCACGAGAAGAGGCTGAGAGAGCAAGGCAGGCAGCGCGAGAAGAGGCAGAAAAAGCACGAGAAGAGGCTGAGAGGGCTGAAAGAGAAAGAGAGAAAGAATTTCAGAGAAAAACTTTAGTTGGAGCGAGAGAAAGCGGAGCTAGAAGAGAAAGCCCGCCAGGCAGAGGCCGAAAGGGAGCGAGTTAAAGCGGAGCGCGAAGAGAAAGCACGCAAAGCTGAACTCGAGATTCTAAAAAGGCGACTCGAGATCCAACGGCTGAAGGCGGAATCCTCATCAGATGAGGAAAATGCGAGAGAAGGGTATAGTGACCTAAGTGCTAACCCTGAAACGATAAAGGAACGCCAGGATATCTCTAGAATTGAAGAGGCGGAAGTATCCGCAATCAGCAAGGAGGAAACCCCTCCAGAATTGTGCGAAAGCGCACCACTTCAGACCTGGAAGGACGAGGATCCTACAGGGGATGAGGAGCTTGAGGATGGAGATAACATCCCGGTTGTGGATGCCATCACGATGTCGGGGCCGAACCCTCTAGACGAAGGGGTACCCGATATTGCGGGGACAGTGCCCGAGGAAACCGTTGTCTTTCCGAAAGACACGGGTAGTTGCACGTTATTTGTGCAGGAAGATCCAGCTCGAGACTGCGAACTCGCTGGGCAGGCTAGCGCCGTGAGAGTAGCTGGCAGTTCGAGGAGCAAAGAGACTGACTCTAAGGTCAAGTTTGAAACTCCCGTGCGAAGCGGAGCCGCACTCTGCGGAGGGAACTCGCCGTACATAAGCGTCGGCGACGATCGTGTGACTTCAGCGGTGGGAGAGAAACCACCCGCTGTTTCGAAAGAAGAACCCCGCTTCGATGCCTCGGAGAGAGGCGATGCCGTGCTCGTCGAAACGCGAGCACCGGCAAAAGAGAAGGTGGCACATTTCCGGTGCCCAAAGTCTGCGGCCCCAGCGATGGAGCCGCACAGAAGGACAATAAGTGCCAAAGGTCGTGGAAAGAACAAACATTTGAAAGCAGGCCTTCAGAAACTCGGCAAACAGCTGGGCTGCCGAAACAAAAAGTGCAGGTTTGGGCACAAGAGTAAGAGAAAACATCTCTACTGCCATTTGTCCCGATGGACAGGTGGGAAGAAGAGCCAAGCCGTTATTAGCCACTCGTTCGTTCGCCAGGTGAAGGCCCAGGCAGTGAAACATTTTCGCG
Organism: Haemaphysalis longicornis; assembly: GCF_048455015.1. NCBI lineage: Eukaryota > Metazoa > Arthropoda > Arachnida > Ixodida > Ixodidae > Haemaphysalis > Haemaphysalis longicornis. The sequence goes on along the minus strand of NW_027526233.1, from coordinate 8,683,975 downwards.
AGACCGCTATCACGGCAGTGACGAAAGAGTTTGTCGCTTCGCGCGACATTTGGAAAGGAACTTCTCCGAAGAGAAGAATTCCGCAGGCGCAGTTACGCAAGCACCCAATAGACACGGGCTAAGCATGAAGAATTCAAATTTAGGTATGCACGTGGGATAGGAGTGGAATTGTGTAAGACAGAGTTGTATTTTCACGTCGAGTACTGTATACTTGAATGTTGTTTCTCTGTCGTACTGTACGCGAAACTTGTACTTATTTTGTCACTCTGGCTGTACAGGGTATATTCACGTACTAGTTGCGTTCTGCGTAAACGTTACTTTCGCTGTTATACAGTACATTTGCCGTGTATTATTGGCGTTACTAGTGGTGACATTCGTGAACTTTGCGGTTGCATGTTATTGTTTGTGAACAACATATTAGTTATGTTTCTTACGAGTTTCATTGTACCAGTGCGTGGTATGTATTTCTGAGTACTGACGTACACTCACTGTATTTGAGACTTCGAGACCTTCCCACTGGAGCGCACGCTGTATTTTCATTAGTTTCATTTATTATGGGCGCTGGCTTAATTCGAATGCTGGAACTTTATTGTTCTTAAACTTATGTGTTGCCCTAGGATGTGTGTTTGTTGAGAAATCTGCGCCAAACCGCTGTTCTGTACGCGAATTCTGTACCTGTCATTATTCTTATGAAGAAAATTGGGCTGTACTTGATTTTGTGTTAGTAGGCAAACCTCTTTTGTTCACTAAGTGTGAACGACGCGTATGCACGACTTTGTGAGTTTTGGGAATATTATTGCATAATATTCTGAAACTGGGGGGCTGTGTCAAAAACTCGAGCGTACGACGTCTAAAAGTACCTTATAATTTTTCCTTTTTATTGTACAGCGCCTAACTCTTCTTGCTGTCGTTCGATTCATTCAGTTGGTACTATTCGCCCGAGACCAGGCTGGAAGTTTCTCGAACGAAGAGGCGGTAACTCGATCTCACGCCGGCTGGCCTGCCAGAAAACAACAAAATAAAACCTCCGCCGCTCCGGTTTCGTCGAAGCTTCCAGTACTTTCGAGAAGGTGCGCGTGGCCTTGCCAGTGCTAAAGAGCGGCGATGATTCTAGAAGGGAGAAGAGTGAAGTTATTCGCTGACGGCGGCGGGCGCGTTGTGTGTTGTGCTCTCCCTCTCCGCACCGGCGCGCCTATAAAAAGAGAAGCCGCGCCTAAGCAAACCAGCTACGTTTGGACGTCGTGATTGACAACTGCACCTGCCAGTTTGTACATCACACCATCGGCGACCCGCGCCCTGGAGGACTCCAACGTACTCCCGGGCCTCGAATCACCGTGATCGTCTCGGACGGCCTGGCCTACAGCGAAGCCACGCTTCCCAGGTAGCCGAATCGCCTCCGACAGCGGTGCATCGTCCGGCCCGGTCGGTGAATATGCTGGGACTCTGTCTCTCATAAGCATCGAACAGTTCATTTTCTTTTAGTTAACTGCTCCGATTCGTAATCTTCATTTGTTAACGCTCCTGTTTGTATCATTTTTGTCGAATGGGACTGTTTCTTGCATTTGAATTCCATCTAAGTTGTCTGTCATTATCGATCTGCTACCTCGTGCTTGTATTTGTGACTTGCCTGTCTAAATATAAGTCTTTGTGTTGTTTTTCGTTCAGGGCTCTTGCTCATTCTTGCCGCTCTAGTCGGCGAAAGCCGCACATCAGACGGCCACCCCCTTTGTCACCTGTGCCCTGTAGATTCGGTGGGGTTTGTTGGCTCTCTTGAGTCGACTCCCCATATCTTCTGACAGTGCACCGTAATTTAAGGAAACGGGTGACACCCTCCAACGTGTTTATGCGAATCGTGACCGTGTCGTAGAGGACCCGCAATTTGTCGGTTTCGGCCGAATTCTGCACCGGCTCCAAGGTGAGCAATTTGTCCAGGTTGTCGTACTCTAGTAGGTCTTTCCACCCAAATCTGTTGGCAATGATTTTGACGGGGAAGTCGTAATTGGCGTCGGCCAGCCTGATGCGCTCGATCGCGTCCTTCGCGGGACCCGTCAAGTACGAGAGAAGGTACTTAAACTTCTCTACGTGGCAATGTCGCATTCGAATGAATGCTTGACTCGAACTGGTCCCCGAACCCTTGCCAGTCGCGTCTTTCGCCCGAGAAGTTCGGTATCTGGAGCTTCGAGAGTGCGGCGAAGCGGGTCCCCTGCGTTGTCTGAGGGGTTCCCGGTCGAGGCTGAGAAGCTGCGTTCCCGCAAGGCTCACCAGACTCGGCTGTAGCTGCGCTGGCTGAAGGGGCCCAGCTCGTGACGGAGCGCACACGCGTGCAAAGGGCGCAGATGTGCTCGTCGTAATCAATAGCATCCAAAACGTCGGCGTCAAATTCCTCTTCTGTGAGAGTCGCCTGAATCTGGCTGTCCAGTTCGTGCAATGCTCGCTGCTTGCCGAGAATTATGTCCAGCAGCGTCTGAAATTCGAGAGTCGGTGCCGCCGGGTTCTGCAGGAGCGCGTCGAGTGCCGTCATCTTCTTCGTGACGGTAGTGCGAAGAACTCCCCGGCCACGACGGAGCGATTCCATGTGGCGCGAGTCGGCGGCGGGAGTGAACGGCTGGGGATTTCGGCACCAGGGAATGTGTGGCAAAAAAAGACCAGCGTCTGGCTTCCGATGTGGTGATCGAGTCGATTAGCGAGGCCGAGAGCTCCCCCGATCCCCCTATTCCTCCCCTTCTACTCCACCTACTGTCGCCCCCTGCCTGCGCATCTTTATTTAATTGTGTAGCGAAAAGGAACAAGAAGACCAGACGTCCGGCTATCCAAGATGGCTACGACCGACTGCCGCGATAGCCGAGCTCGTGGAGCGAGCCCCAGCCGCCTGCCTCGTGGCGCGCTCCTTTCTGTTTATTCAACATACTCTTTGGGGCTGTTTTGCGTGGAACGGAGCACCTGTTCGCGAATGCGAGGTAAGATCTTGCAACTAGACGAATTTTAAAGAGGAATGATGAATCAGCATATTTATAATGACATTGTGCATTCATTTCACGGCAGCAATATCAAAGAGCACCTTAGTTCTTTCAAATGACGTATGGAAGAGAGGCTCTTGGGGGACAGTGATTGGTCTTGTCAGAAAAAGCTCATTACTTTTTAATTTCAAGACAGCGTAATTTCGGTCTCGTTCTCTTGAATGAGCATCCGTCCGCCGCCTATCTTCCCAGCAAGCCACATATAGCGGCCGCTAGTTAATTATCAGGATTGGTTTTTAGGTTTGGTATTCCTAATTCAAGTCAGGGATGTATCAGTATTCACAGACTAAACGCAGTGTTAATGGCGGCATTTGTGTTTTGACCTTTTACAATGAATGATAACTGCGTAATTAACCTACTAAGCTTCTTATATATATATATATATCTATATATATATATATATATATATATATATATATATAACACAGAAATAAGGGTTGGCAGTCGAGAAAACCTCGGAAAGCAAAGGGGAGGATGTGGTAGATCATTGAAACAGATTAAGAATTTTGGAAAGAAAGAAAGAAAGTGAAGAAAAAAATGCCCGCCAGGTGGTATCCGAACCCATGATATATATATATATATATATATATATATATTACACTGCTTCCGCGTTCTTTGCAGGCTTCGTATTTTTTGTTTAAGTTTTCAACGAACTTGTCAAAGTTTGGTGTTCCGGGGGAACCGACCCCTACAATACTTTTTCGAAAATAATATGCAATGCAGTCTTGCGAATGACATTTTTCATATAATAAATACGATTTTCAGGTTTTACCGCAAGGTCAGAATTATTTGTACATACTATGGTAAGGGTTGCTGCGATAAGTACCGCTTTCATACGAGCTTCCAAATCCATGGGGAAAGAAATTTCATAGCGGTAAACTGCCGCCTTTTTTCTTATAATTCGTCCAATTTCGGTTTCCCGGTCTCTTGAATATTTCTGCAAAAAACAACACGTATTTTGCTTAGTAATGCTTGGCATGAACATATCAGTGTAGTGCTTCAGCAAGAAAGTTGCAAAGTGCAAGAAAATTTTTTAAAAAGACGTGGCACGGGTTATGTAACAAATATATTAAAGATAGAACAATCAAAGGTGTTCACGAAAAAGGTCATTAGGTACACCAAACATTCGTAACTTGATTGACTGTTAGGACTGAAGAATTGAAGGAGCGAAGATTGATGTCACCGACGGCAAAACGCTTAAGAGTCTTTTGGGCATATCCAACGCAAATACTCATTTTGAAGAGAGAAATGCAGCCTTGTGAAAAACCAGCATACGTTTTCTTGTATTTTATTTTTTGGTGTCGCTGAGCAGTTTAGGATCATCGGTGCTCAGTCTATTGAGTAGTTAAGTATCTTAAATAGCTAGGTAGCCTTGTTCCCTGGGTAAATTAAAATACGACACTACGCACGCGATGTGTGTGGGAAGATTACAGTGTTTGAGATGTGCATTTTAAAACAATGCATTATATAAAAATAAAAGCGCGTAAAATTGGTTCTTTGAGTTAATAAAAAGGGTTGTCAATACATAAAAGATTCTTCAGGCATCAATTATCTACCTGCTATCAATCACATGGAAAATGTTTCCTGCTGTTTCAGGGAGTCACCGGTGCACATCCGCCGTGTACATTTTCAGTTGTTTCCACAAAAGCAAATAGCACTCCCTGTTCTGTTTTGTCTTCTGATATAGCGAGAGAACATACTTGCATAAAACATGTACTGGGTTTGTCCGTTTATATTTTGCTGTTACCGTCCGGCAGCGCCTGGCTTTGTTATCCGTGCGCCAGGTAAAGCGCTGGCGCCATTCTTTAGTTTTTATCCCCACGCATTATCGCATTCAATGGGAAGAGTGTTGAGCCCTAACGCCACTAGGTCAGAATAATCTTTTTTGGTCTACATTCTTCCGATGTAATTCGACGGTACGAAACACTTGCGCCAAAACATTATGTCGCAGAAATGACGCCGTGACATTCCATTCACCTACACTCGCGTGTGCACGTCCCTTTGTTACCTGCTGCTTCGCCACCTGTGAATTTTTAATGGTTAGGGAGCAAAATTTCGCACAAGTAGAATACGGGAAATGGACGATGCCCTCGACCACCCCGGCCACGCGAAGTATTTCTCATCGATGGACCTGAAGACAGGCTACTGGCAAATTGTAGTAGGCGGGAGAGACGGAGAGAAGGCTGCATTTATAACCCCGGATGCCCTAAACGAGTTCAAGGGGATACCTTCTTGGCTGTGCACGGCACAAGCAACATTTCAATCAGTCATGGACACTCAGCTAGACGGACTGCAATGGCACACCTGTCTCCTATACCTTGACAACATCGTGGTATTCTGCCGAATTTTCCAGGAACACCTTCTTATTTGGGAGATTGTACTCCAGGCTTTTCGTGCGTCGGGGTAAACTCTGAAGCAATAAAAGTACCGATTTACGTAGGAAGAACTCATTTTTTCAGGGCACTTCCTCAACGCCGCGTGAGTGCTACCTGACCAAGCGAAAACTATAGCCATAGCGAACTTCTCAAGACCGAAAGACAACAATGGTGAGGTAAGATTTCTGGGTCGGTGTGCGTACAGCCGGCCCTTCCTCGAAACCTTCGCCTCCATTGCAGGGCCCCTTACACGCTCGACGAAAGATAGCACCCCTTTCAGCTGGGAAACCACCCACGAGGAAGTATTCTGGGAGCTGCAACAATGCTTGCAAAGCAAACCTGTGCTCGCTAATGTCGGCGAAAATGCCGAAACGCCAATGCACATGGGCGACATGTGACATAGGCTTGGGTGCCATCCTTGTCCAAAAGCAAAACGGTTGACACAAAGTAATCGCCTTTGCCAGACGTGGTCTGTCGATGGAAGTGAAGACATGCTCAGTCTTTGAGAAATAGTACATCTCTGTTATATCGGCCATTTGAAGATTTCGCCAATACGTATACTAGAGACCACTCAAGGTTGCGACAGACCACCATGCGCTGTATTGCTTCGACAATTTGAAGGGCCCCCCTGGCCGTCTTCGGTGGTGAAGCTTGCGCCTGCTAGCATTTGACATTACAATAGTATAGGAATCCGGCAGGAAACACTCCGACGCGGACTGCCTCTCTCGCGGCCGCATGGACCCACCACCACAAGACTGAGGTGAAGGTAGCGGGTTCTTTGGAGTCCTTGTCAAAAGCGACCCAGCTGCCCAGCAGCGTGCTGACCCCGAGTTACGTGTCACGATCGACAACCTCGGAGGACGCAACGTCGCAATTCCCAGGGCATTCAAACACAACTTAATAGCAATCAGCCTGAAAGACGTCGCCCTCGTGAATAAAATTTCAGCCCCAGAAGGAGACCGAATTATCTTCATCTTGTCCCCTTAGTTAATTTGTGACAAAATTTTGGCAGCGTGCCATGACGACCCGTCTTCCGGACATGTCGGCACAGCCCGCACGATAGGAAAAATCAAGAGGAAGTACTACTGGCCCCGCCTTACATCCGACGTCACCCACTGCGTCCCGAGCTGTGGTGACTAACCAGCGCGTAAAATGCTGGCAAAGAGACCCGCCGTACTTGTTCATCCGATCGCGATCCCACCGAGACACTTCGAACAGATTGCAGTGGGCCTTACCGGGCCATTTTCTTCATCATTATCCGAGAAAATTGGATTATCGTAGCGACAGACTACATGACGCGCTACGCAGAGACTGCCGCTCTTACAATGGGGACTGCGCAAGAAGTCGCAAAGTTCTTCATAAACACCGTTGTGCTGTGCCAGGGGGCCCATTAGGTCCTAGTCACAGACCCTGGAACGGCTTTTGATGCGGCGCTGATGCAATTTTACGCTAGAGGAACACAGATCCCCTAGGAACGACGGCGTAAAAGCTAACGGATAGGCTAACGAATAGGCAAACGAATAGGCTAACGGAACGCCTGAACAAGGCGATCGCGGATATGCTGTCTATGTACGTCGACGTTGAACATATTACCTTGAACGAAGTCATCCTGTATATTACGTTTCTGTAGAACACGACTATCCAGAAAACTATGCAGAGGACAGCGTTAGAGCTTCTCTGCGAAAGGCGGCCAACTTGAATGCTTCAAGCCATCCAATCACAGGTCGAGGACGAAGACCTCAACGCCAGCGTCGAAAGATGCCTTCGGCGTGCAGAAGACGCCCGCGAGCTGGCTCGAGCTAGTACAACGAACCCGTAGCTTGCTGTTGACGCTACCACCACCGACGCCAAATGCCGAGTACCACCCAGTAGATCATGTATGCATTGGAATCCCATCCGACGACGCGGGCTCAGAGAGAATCTTCTGCGACAATATTTTGGACCCTACATGGTTATGAGACTGGTCGGCCAACTTACCAACGAGGTCGTCCCGTATGGACATTCGCGAACAACAGGAGGACACACGCGGTCCGAAGAACGTTACGCGGTTCGCCTAAATTCTTACTATGAGAGATGCTGAATTTTTTTCTGTTTGTTCGGACTGTATCTTTATTTTAGCATCAGGTCCGTAGACCCTTGAGGGGAGGTAATGACACGAACCAATTTTTTGCGTTCGTTTTTACGTTTTGTTTTTGCCCCCAGGCCGCGGTGGGTTTTGTAACCTGTGTGCATGGTGAGCCCTTGTTCCCTTCTTTATTTTTTATGCCGCACGTTTGTTCTCATTTGAGAGCGAGAGTGGTAAGCCCTAGCGTCTGTAGCCTAGAATATTCTTTGATCTACTCTGTTCTCTGTGTCATTGGATGTTTCGAGAAACACTGGCGCGAAAGATAAATGTTTACAGAACTGACGCTGCGGCATTCAATTGACCAATACTCGCCGGCGCACGTCACAAAATACACAGGCATCGCCGCCTGTGTATTTTTTGATTTGTTAGGGGAGAACAAGTTCGGTCCAATGAACTTGCGTTCCCTTTCAAGACAACTGCGCAGTCTTTGGTTTCGCGAAAATAACATTTTTTGTTTATAACCTGTTTCGCCCTCTGGCTTCTGTTTTTACTCCTACGAAAGAAAAATTGTTTATTATACTTTGCTATATTTACTGGCCCTTTCTTCGCAGATCGCAAGAGTCGCCTTTGACGATGGCTTCACCGCACGTATCAGCAGCATATACTATTATTCACGTTGTTAATCAGGATGGCGATGTCAATTGAGTTAAGTATGATTGTTGCCCTTGTTCTTCTAGTTACCGTTACACCGCTGTATCGCACCACCGTCCCTTTGGGGAACATTGCCGCCAGTGGCAAACTGCTCCTATGTAGAATACCGGTGCCAGTCCGTGCAGCGTATTCATGCATTGCTTGTGTTTATTTTTTGCGGCTACTTGCGAAGACTAAATATCCGCAAGGACTTTTATTAGCGGGGAATGTGTGGAGAGGATAGAACTTGTCTAAGGCACGCCACGTGTGCGATTTTCGCGCATATTTAGCAAGTGAAAACCAGGAACAAGGCTCATTGCCCCGAGCTATGATATCGAGCTTGAAGTGCATGTTTATTTCTTCATTTAGGCGTTGTAGTACACAAAGTAAACTTCTATACTCAAATGATCTTTCGAGGTCACATTCACGCATCAGGTGACCTTTTGAAGTCTTGAAGACAAATGGTCACGCAAACATAGCATAAACGGCAGATTGAAGTAGGGGGCTGCGCTGGCATTCAAAGAAAAAATGCATCGAGCAGGACCGTAACACAAAGTTGGTGGGCGGGTTCAGGAATTACATGCTTCCCGTAACCTCCTTTATTCCCCCCCGAATATATATATATATATATCAAAGTTGCAGTCCTTATTGCCAGTGCTGTTTGGCGTTTTTAACAGCGTTTTTATAGTGCCGAATGAGGTATGATTGCCTTTTTTTTAAGCAGGAATAAATCATAGAAAACGCCAAACAGCACTGGCAATAAGGACTGCAACTTTGATATGTGTCCTTACGGAATTCCTCTTCCCGTACGTCTCTGTTCTACAAAATGCATTACGAGGGTTCTGGTTTCAGCAGTCTGAAATGCCTTCGGCTATCCCCGACTTCCGACCACGTCTTACGTGCGGCCGCTGGGAAAAGACGTTCTACGTCTTCCCGCGGTGGTCGAGGGGCGGCGCTAGTTGACCGGGCTCTGAGCAGTCGTAAATACAAAACCCCGTGGTATAGTCGAGAGGGGAGTCGCCGCGGAACTAGCTCAATGGTAGAGCACCGCACGCGTTATGCGAAGGTTGGGGGTTCGATCCCCGCTTCCGGAAAAAACGGCGCATTTTTTCTCGACTTGAATTTTCTATTATTTATTCCTGCATAAAAAAAGGCAATCATACCTCATTCGGCACTATAAAACACTGTTAAAAACGCCAAACAGCACTGGCAATAAGGACTGCAACTTTGATATGTGTCCTTACGGAATCCCTCGTCCCGTACGTCCCTGTTCTACAATATATATATATATATATATATATATATATATATATATATATATATATATATATATATATATATATACATATATATATATAACAGGGCTTGGCAGCTCAAAGGTATATAAAATTAGAGTCACCACGCAAAAGATAACAATAAATAATACGACGTTTCGGCTGGGAACCAGCCTTTTTCAAGTGAAGTACAAATGTCAAATACAGGGTAAATGTATGCTCGCAGGGAGGGCTGTGAGCGCGTGGACACATTATTTCAAAATTGTGAAAGAAGGAAGTACAGCAAGAAACAAGTAGAAAGAAACGTACTGCACGACTGGGCGCGAAGGTAATCCATCTCAATATAAAAAGTGGCGAAAAGCAAAAGCGAGGCACTTAGGAAGCGTGTTTCCTTCAGCGACCGCCAACCCACACACAGCAATATTAGGAAAAGTAAACAAATAAGGAAGAGGTACTGGGCATCTCACTCCAAAGAAGCGGAAACAACCTGCCGCATAAGGCGGAAGCGTAGAATCGATAATTAGTCATCCAGACACTGGGGAACTCAAAATGGCAGAAGGCGACGCTGAAGTTCAAGGATGCAGGCGGTAGGATTAGCGAGGGGGGTGCGTCCTCAAAGGAAAATGCCGCCGCTTCCTGAGGAAACCAGATGACAGCTACAAATGGCTTATCCGCGGCCCGCGTCCCGGGCACAAGGCGGACAATGACGACCCCTCGAAGGGCGCCGACGCCGACAGAGGTGTGCGTGAGCCACCCAAGAAGAGCGTAGGTTGTGTGAGGATTTTGAGAAATGACACACAAGTCAGGAAACAAACAAAGAAACAGCACACAGAAAAAAATCAGTTGAACGAACCTCCGCCTTATGACATGAAATGGATAGATACAACTAAATTGTTAGCTTTTATTTTATTATTTTGCAAGTAACAAGGGTTTGCACATTATGAAAAAAGTAAAATAAAGATGTGACGCACGTACGAGAAGAAATCTCCAGTGATCTAGGAAAAAAAAGACACTTTGTAGCTAGTCATCAATGGCAGTATAAATTTACGCACAGCATTCTTTAAACAAACTGACAAACGAAAGAATACAAAGAATACACGTGTACAAACCGTAGAACATAGCGAACCATAGCAGTGAACAAAAACAGCTTACAAAGTGACATTTCGGGCAAAAGAGCAATGAAGTATGTGGAGAAAATAAGTTATTCACAACACTAGACCGAATAGTGCTTGGAAAGTGTAATGATGGGATACAGCAAGATTTCGTGCAGGAGAAGCATTAAAGCATACGGAAAAGTAACCCGCTGACAACGATGAACCATCCAACGGTTGAGAAGTGGTAACGTGCGATACGTGCCGCTGCAAAGTCTAGGTTTGAAGGCACGACAGCCTTCCCTGGACTCATTGATACCTCTTGTGAGAGTGTTATATTTGTGTATCAGATAAGATTCGAAGGCTTCCCTATCTAAATAGGTTTTATATCCTGATTGGAGCACTGTGGCCTTAAATTGGTCGAAAGGGTGGTACAAAGAGTTGGTATGTTTTGAAATGGGTAGATAAGGTTTTGCTTTTGCATCGGATCTGTGATTATTGATGCGAGTTCTAAAAAAATTTTCAGTCTGTCCAAATGTATTGCGCACCACAATCACCACATTCTAGGAGGTAAACTATATTGGCAGTGTCACAACAAAAGTTGCCCCTGATCTGCATAGAATAGTCAGATCCCCTGGCCTGAGCACTTGTTGTTGGTGTCATCGTTAGACACAATTTGCACCGGGGTTTTCCACATGGTGTGGAACCTGTGAAACTAGTTTCTCTTGATCGAGATGATGTTACAATGTCTCTGATGTTTCTTGCCTGGCCATACACCACGCGTGGAAGGTCTGGAATGACGTGCTTCATTCTTTCACTCTGGAGCAAGATGTTGTGGTGTCTTCTTAAAATTTCATTGACGTTTTGGCCAGATGCCGAATATGTCAGAATCAGATTGGTTTGTGACCTTGAAGTGGAGGTTTATTGCCACTAATAAGGCTAGAACGCTCCTGTTCTGATGCCTTCCGGATTGAATCTTCAATCAGTGGTAGTGGGTATTTTTGTCGTGCGAAGTCAATGCGGAGCTGATCACAATTAGAAGCGAAGTCATTTTGGTTAGAGCAAATTTTGCGGAAGCGTAGAGCTTGGCTGTATGGGATGGCCGTTTTGCAGTGTCTCACATGGCTGCTGTGAAAGTTCAAGTATTTGTGTCGGTCGATGGGTTTTCTGTACACCGAAGTATCCAGTCTGTGTCCGTTAGTTGTTATCTCCATGTCAAGAAAATTTATTGTAGAAGTTGAATACTCATGCGAGAATGAGATATCACTGTGAGCACTGTTGAAATCGGATATGAATTGATTCAAGGCTTCCTCACCATGAGGCCAAACCAAGAAAATGTCGTCGATGTACCGCTTGTAAAACAGTGGTTTTAAAGGGAAGTTCTCCAAGAACTGTGTCTCAAGGGTTCTCATGAATATGTTTGCATAATTTGGGCCTACTTTTGTCCCCATAGATGTGCCACTTATTTGGACGTAGTGCTGGTTATTGAATTCAAAATTGTTTAATTCAAGTTTAATTTGCTTTTGCATCGCATCTGTGGTTATTGATGCGAGTTCTAAAAGAATTTTCAGTCTGTCCAAATGTATTGCGCACCACAATCACCACATTCTAGGAGGTAAACTATATTTGCAGTGTCACAAAAAAAGTTGCCCCTGATCTGCATGGAATAGTCAGATCCCCTGGCCTGAGCGCTTGTTGTTGGGGTCATCGTTAGACACAATGTGCACCGGGGTTTTCCACATGGTGTGGAACCTGTGAAATTCAACCTATTAAAGTTAATATTTTGGCCAAAGTGTTGCTGTCAATAGGTTTGTCCCCTTGTGAATTTACGTAGGCTCTTATGACGGATTCTATTCCACCGGCGTGAGGTGTATTTGTATACAAAGAGGCTACATCTAATGTTACAAGGAAGGCGTCATTCGGTATCGTGAGTTCTTTTATTTAACTTAGAAAATGAGTAGTATCCTTTATGTACGAATTGAATGAAGGCGGAATTTCCCTTATAATGTTGTCGACATAGCTAGAAATGTTCTCGGTCACGGTTCCTATGCCAGAGACTATAAGCCTGCCCGGATTGTTGAATTTGTGAATTTTGGGAAGGAGGTAAAAACGTCCTTGCGTGCAGTGCAATGGAATAAGAGCCCGCGCAGTTTTATTGTCTATCAGTTTTTCATCCCTAAGTTCAATTATGGTACTGCGGACTCGTTCTTTGTATCCTAATGTCGTATCGGCCGCAATGGGCTGGTAGAAAGACGTGTCACCTAATTGCCTTTGAGCTTCAGTGTTATAATTCGTTTGGTTTATGACAACAATGGCTCCTTCCTTGTCAGCGGGCTTTATAAAGATGTCAGAGCGGGTGCTAAGGATTTCTAGTGCCCTCTGTTCCTTTCCTGTAAGATTCGGTCGGTAGGAGGTGCGCTTTCTATATTCCGCTATGATATCTTTTTGAACCGCCTTGATGTACGTATTCATATACTTGTCACGTTGTGGTAGTGGCGTCCAATGGCTAACTGATGGAAGGCTCGGGCCTGTGTTATCATCTCTGGGGACATCATGATAGTACTCTTTTAACCGGAGTGAGCGTGACAAATTTTCTAGATCCTTGTACAGTTGCAGCTCATTTAATTTTCCAGTGGAGGGACAAAAGGATAGCCCCTTAGAACATGCGCTCAATTCACCCTTTGAAAGAGTAACGGTGGAAAAGTTGACTACATTATCAGGAGTGTCGGGTCGGGTACATCAATATGGGAAGATGATGTGCTTGGTTCGGATAGGGATAAATCAACACCGTTGCGGAGCATTTTTTTTTTGCCTTGAGAGCGGAAAAATGGCTTGTTTTGTTCAGTTTAAACATTTCTAGTTCGGTCTTTTCTTGCGTAGTCAAATGATTTTTTTAAGTAGAGAGGTTTCTTCCTTTTTTAATGCATCGAGGCAACACTGGTCATGTTCGATTACAATGCTCAAAAGATACATCGATCCCTTATGTAGTATGCTCCGCCAGTTTGCCTCGTGAGTAGGCGAGAGGTCAGAGGTAGCTGATTTGAGGTTAATTAGCAAGCCTTTTGGGGCAATGCCTGATTTCCTGTACACAATTAGGCTGCTAACGTGATGTTCATATCGCATTCTCTTTTCCACAACTTTTCTTAGCTTTGAAAATTCTCTAGAAAATGGATGGACACCGGGTTCACGTGGCGGCTCTTCAGGAAGTCAATCTCGGCGTGTTCCGCGGACGACATCGGAATATCGAGGCCTGGTTGAGGGGGCCTCAGGGGATAGAGCAGCAGGTGTTGGTCGAGGCGGAGGTGGAGGTGGGGCCTGTCCCTGCACTTGTTGGGATGGGGCACTGGCAGCGTGTTGTAGCTATGTCGACTGACTGCGTGCAAAGTTTCTCAACAAGGACCGGTGCAGGTGGCTGGCCATGATGGTGACGCCGCCAAAGTTGGGGTGGATCCCATCCGCGGCAAACACCCGGGCCGAGGGCAGCCACTCAAGGCCGTGGTCCAGGTAGAAGACGCCCCTGGTGTGGAGACAATGCCGGCGAAGAAGGTCATTAAACCGGCAGGCTTCTGAGTTGAAGGGGTGCACGGCCCGCCAGTTGCTCGGTTATCGGCGCCGATCAGGGCAGCCAGGGACGATGAGTCGCATAGACGGTCCGGATTTGAGGATGGTCATATCTGATGGAAGCGAGAAGCTTCTCGCACCGTTGAAAGGTGACTCGGGCCGGAGTTCTGGCGATATCGTTCGTCCCAACATGGAGCACAATGGTGGTCGTGGTGCGTGGCACGAAGTCTATCAGTGCGAGGATATTTTGGATGGTCGCTCCTCGTTGTGACACGAATGCTGGGGTTCCATGGTGAGGTGGATCAAAATGGTTGTGAATGTGCGTACTTGGGAGCCGCCGATCCCTACCGATGAGGTTAACGTGCGTGTGCCCGGAAATTTCCAACTTATGATCTTCGCGGTGACGGGGTCAGAAGCCATGAGGTTACATATAACAGTGCAGGGCTTAGCAGCTGAATAGCATATTAAATTACAGTCACCACAAAAAACACGACAATATTTAATACGACGTTTCGGCTGGGAACCAGTCTTTTTCAAGTGAAGTACAATTGTAGAATACAGGGTATATGTAGGCTCGCAGGGGGCGCTGTGAGCACGTGGACAGATTATTTCAAAAGTGTACAAGAAGGAAGTACAGCAAGAAACAAGTGGAAAGAAACGTACTGCACGACTGGGCGCACAGGTAATTCATCTCAATATACAAAGCGGCGAAAAGGAAAAGCAAAGAACTTAGGAAGCGTATTTCTTTTCCGTACAGATCAGGGGCAACTCTAATTGTGACACTGCAAATATAGTTTACCTCCTAGAATGTCGTGATTGTGGTGCGCAATACATTGGTCAGACTGAAAATTCTTTTATAACTCGCATCAATAATCACAGATCCGATGCAAAAACACAACCTTATCTCCCCCTTTCAAAACATATCAACTCTTTGAAACACCCGTTCGATCAATTTAAGGCCACAGTGCTCCAATCAGGATTTAAAACCCATTTCGACAGGGAAGCCTGCGAATCTCATCTGATCCACAAATATAACACTCTCACAAGAGGTATCAATGAGTCTCAGGGAAGGCTGTCGTGCCTTCAAACCTAGACCTTCCAGCGGCACGTATCGCACGTTACCACTTCTCAACCGTTGGATGGTTCATCGTTGTCAGCAGGTTACTTTTCCGTATGCTTTAATCCTTCTCCTGCACGAAATCTTGTTGTATCCCATCATTACACTTTCCAAGCACTGTTCGGTCTAGTGTTGTGAATAACTTATTTTCTCCGTATGCTTCATTGCTCTTTTGCCCGAAATGTCACTTTGTAAGCTATTTTGTTCACTGCTATGGTTCCCCATGTGCTACGATTTGTACACGTGTATTCTTTGTAATATTTCGTTGGCCAGTTTGTTTAAAGAATGCTGTGTGCGAATTTATACTGTCATTGTTGACTAGCTACAAAGTGTCTTTTTTTCCCTAGATCACTGGAGATTTGTTCTGGTACGTGCGTCACATCTTTATTTTACTTTTCTCATAATGTGCAAACCCTTGTTTCTTGCAAAAGTATCAATTGTAAGCTAACAATTTGTTGTATCTATCCATTTCATGTCATGAGCCGGGGGCTCGTTCAACTGCTTTTTTCTGTGTGCTGTTTCTTTGTTTATTTCCTGCCTGGTGTGTCATTTCTCAAAATCCTCGCACAACCTGCGCTCTTCTTGGGTGGCTCACGCACACCTCTGTCGGCATCGGCGCCCATCGAGGGGTCGTCATTGTCCGCCTTGTGCCCGGGACGCGGGCCGCGGATGAGCCACTTGTAGCTATCATCTGGTCTCCTCGGGAAGCGGCGGCATTTTCCTTTGAGGACGCGGCCCCCTCGCTAATCCTCCCGCCTGCATACTTGATCTTCAACGTCGCCTTCTGCCATTTTGCGTTCCCCAGTGTCTGGATGACTAATTGTCGATTCAACGCTTCCGCCTTATGCGGCAGGTGGTTTCCGCTTCTTTGCAGTGTGATGCCCAGTTCCCTCTTCCTTATATGTTTACTTTTCTTAATATTGCTGTGCGTGGGTGGGCGGTGGCTGAAGGAAACACGCTTCCTAAGTGCCTCGCTTTTGCTTTTCGGTGCGTTGTATATTGAGGTGGATTACCTGCGCGCCCAGTCGTGCAGTACGTTTGTTTTCACATGTTTCTTGCTGTAGTTCCTGCTGTACTTCTTGACTAGCCCTCTCGCAGTGCAATCGTCCAAAATTAGGGCGCCTTCGAGAACCGTGGTGCATAATGTCTTGTCATACAGGCCAAGCCGAGATGAAGAAAGTGCCCTCAACCTGGTGTTGAATTTCAACTTAGCACCAGCACCGAACAAGAAGAAACTAGTATGTGCAGTAGAAAATGCTGTCAGCCTTGTCGAAAACACTCGCCGCGAAGAAGCCCGCACCCGAGTGGCTGGCGTGCTCAACGCTGTCCATCGCGGACCTTTCCGCTCTGCATTGTCACGTGTCGAACGTGAAGCAATCAGGAGTCTCCGTGAAAACGAGCATATTGTGATTTTGCCAGCTGATAAAGGCAATGCGACGGTTCTCCTGGATAAGGCCGACTATGAAAAGAAGATGCTGCGGCTTCTCGAAGACAGCGAAACGTATGTCCGCCTCAAGAAGGACCCAACGCTCAAGGTCGAAAGAGAGTTCCAAAAGCTGCTGGCGGACGTGTTTCTTTCCGTTCCTGCAAACCATAAAGCCCTCTACTACAGACTGCTCAGCCACAACGGATCCGCGCCCGCCTTTTATAGTTTGCCGAAAATTCACAAGCCAGACGTTCCAATGCGCCCCATCGTTGACTACACACGCTCCCCCCTGCAGAAACTGTCCAAATTCTTGCACCAAATCCTGGCTCTATTGGTCGGTCAGGGTGCAAGTCATGTTCGGAATTCCTCTAATTTTGTCCAGAAGACCGGGAGCATCACGATCGAGGAAGACGATTTGATGGTGTCCTTCGACGTGAAGTTCCTTTTCACGAGCGTGCCGATAGACCTCGCTGTCAACGTGTGCACCGCTGCTCTCGAGTCTGATGCAACGTTGCTCCAGAGATGCCCGATAGGTGTACCGGACCTGCGCAGGCTCCTAGATTTCTGCCTTAAGAACACTTACCTCGTCTTTATGTGCAAGTTCTACAAGCAAAGCCAGGGGACTCCTATAGGCGCCTCTGTTTCGGTTACGGCGGCGAACCTCACCATGGAAGCGCTTGAACAGCGGGCGTTATGCTCCTTCGTTCCGTCCCCTAAAGTGTTCCTCCGCTACATTGATGATTGTTTCTGCATCATCAAAAAAAGATGAGGTGAGCAAGTTCCTGGATCACCTGAACAGCTTGGAAAGAGCAATTCAGTTCACTTTGGAAGAGGAGGTGGACGGAAAACTTCCTTTCCACGACGTCCTCGTTTCTCAGCAGTGCCAGGGGCTAAGCTTCAGCGTGTACCGGAAAGATACACACACAGGTCGATACCTGAGTTTCGGCTCTGTGCACTTGGCCGCCCACAAGCAAGCTGTTGTTAGCAGGTTACTGCAGCGGGCCGAACGTCTGTGCTCAAGGCTTGAGGATGTGGCTGTGGGAAAGAAAAAGGTACGGGATGACCTCGCAAGCTGCGGATACCCTAGACGCTTTATCGATGCAACCGAACGTCAGCTGTCACGTAAGGGACAACCGGAAGGACCTTCTCCCCTGAAGAAACGGGCTTCTGCGCCGTATATTTCTGGAACAAGTGAGTGTCTAGCACGTGTCTTACGGGAGTATAACGTACAGGTGGCACACGTTCTGGCAAGAAAGATGCGTCACCAGCTGGTAAAAGTGAAGGACAGCTTGCCCAAGGAACGCTTCCCCGGAGTTGTGTATGAAATCCCGTGCGCAGACTGCGACAGTGTTTACATCGGGGAATCAGGAAACTACAAGAAACGATTACAGCAACACGCCTGTGACGTAAAAAATCAGAGCGTTCGCAACAACGCTTTACCAGTTCACGCCGTCACGAATGACCACAAGATTGACTGGGACGGTGCAAGAATCGTCGCAACAGAAACAGAAAAATCGGCAACTTCACGCCTGCATCTGGAATCACTAATCATTCAGACCACATCTAACACGGTTAATCGTAACGACGGAAGTCTAAATCCAATCTACGCGATCTCCTTACATTGGTTACTCAACCCCATTTAAACGATCCATTTCTGGTGATGTATTCATTGTGAACAAGGCTTCGGCTTCCGTGCTGGAAGACGAAACGTCATGAACAATTTTTTGACTGGTCGGCGTTTTGTGTTTTTTGAAATGTATTCTCCCGGCCAGATGGGATTCCGTCACTGTCTCGACTACACTTCCTTCTTGTACACTTTTGAAATAATGTGTCCACGTGCTCACAGCGCTCCCTGCGAGCCTACATATACCCTGTATTCGACATTTGTACTTCACTTGAAAAAGGCTGGTTGCCAGCCGAAACGTCGTATTAAATATTGTTGTTTTTCGTGGTGACTCGAATATAATATATATCTATATATATATATATCTATATATATATATATATATATATATATATATATATATATATATATATATATATATATATATATATATATATATATATATATATATATATATATATATATATATATATATATATAAATATATATATATATATATATATATATATATATATATATATATATATATATATATATATATATATATATATATATATATATTGCAACGAGGGTAATGAACAAATGCAATACACGTACAGCCACGATCAAAAGTTTACGGACCAGTGAAATGGTAACTATACGTTATTTCTCTTCCTATAGCAGCCCGACAAGCTGTCGAATGCATGCGAGATGTCGTATAAGTACTGAACTAATGAAACCTGCCGCACATAGTACTCCGACCTGCCGTGCGGTAGAGAAATAACTCAAAATTGCTGCTTTCGTGGTCCGTAAACTTCTGCTCTTGGGTGTACACGCCATCCAGACATCGGGGTATATGCCTCACCAGCATAGCCCATACAGAATTATGCCAGATCCCCACACTGGGATATGCTCCAAAAAGGTGTCAGGGCAGATGATGAACCCAAGGACGTGCATGCGCCAGAAACGCGCTTGGTGATGGCAATGCTCAGACCTGCGTTATTCATCGGCTTCTCTCCTGCAATTAAACAACCTCAACTGGCTACCGGCGTGTCGGCTGTCTTCTTGACAAGTGGTGGAGGTCAGGAGTTTCGATCCCGCCCTGGAACTTCGTTCCCGGACGCTACCTCCCCCAATGTCCACAGAAACCAGTCACCCTGTGATCTGCCGCGGCTCCATGCGCGAGCGCGACACGGCCAAGTTCAGCTGTACAGATGACAGCGACGCGGAGGACTGTCTTGCTTCCTTCGAACGCGTGAGTGCGTATAATAGGTGGGACGACAATGCCAAGCTTAGCAACGTCACCTTCTCTCTAACGAAAGTCGCGGAAACACGGTACAACCATAATGGATCCGATCTCCGGCCTTGGTCTCATTTCTGTAGTAAATTTATTAAAATTAGAACCCATCTTTTTCGCGTGTCGGACACCCGGACATGTCGCCCGCTACTGTCGTCGTCGTGTGGTGCCGGCCGCTAACATTTCTCAAGCACCTTTTTACGCTAGCCCCCCCATCCCGTCTTATGTTCCGCCGCAAATTCAACAGAATTTACCCACCGAGTCTTCTGAGGAGCCGCAGTTCACCAGCCGCCGATCGTCCTCCCCACGTCGCCGCTGGTTTCTCCCTTGCGTCGCCGCCCGACCAGTGACGGGGAGGAAAACTAACAGCCACCGTTCCTGAGGCAAGAGCTGCGTCAACGTCTAACTGTACAAGCCCTCAATTTTCACCAAAAAATATTATTGACGTAATTGTAGGAGGTGCCCCTACCGTTGCGCTAATCGATACAGGTGCTGCTGTTTCTGTTATCCATGCCCGTCTCTGCCGCTCTCTACGAAAAGTGATGACGCCCCTTTGTGGACTTTCAATACGAGCCGTAAATTAGCAAATCATTAAGCCGCTTGCTGCTTGCACTGCCCGG
Organism: Haemaphysalis longicornis; assembly: GCF_048455015.1. Taxonomy (NCBI): domain Eukaryota; kingdom Metazoa; phylum Arthropoda; class Arachnida; order Ixodida; family Ixodidae; genus Haemaphysalis; species Haemaphysalis longicornis. The sequence continues at coordinate 8,663,839 of NW_027526233.1, read as the reverse complement.
GTCGTCATTAAGAACATCTTGTACATCATTGAGTTCATCGTCCTGCCATCCTGCTCCCATGACGTCATCCTGGGTTGGGATTTTCTTTCCCGCCACGACGCTATTATTGACTGTGCTCGGGCTTAAGTTGAATTTTCCACTGATTGCCATCTGCTTCTTTCCACCAGTGCGTGGACGCAGACCTGGACGCACCCAAACGAGCACGACTTGCTGCATTGCTTCGAAAGTTCTGTTCGTCGTTTGATCACGCACAAAGCTCACTGGGTCGCACGTCTTGTGAAGAAGACAGCCAATATGCCGGTAGCCGGTTGAGGTTGTTTAATTGCACCAGAGAAGCCGATGGATAACGTAGGTCTGAGCGCCTTTCTGGCGCATGCGCGTCCTGGGGTTCATCGTCTTCCCTGACACCTGTTTGGAGCATATCCCCGTGTGGGGATCCTGTATGGGCTATGCTGGTGAGGCACATACCCCGATGTCTGGATGGCATGTTGCGTCCATTGCATTTGTTCATTACCCTCGTTACAATATATATATACATATATATATATATATATACGTGGCGGCCGCTGGGAAAGAAGACGTTCTACGTCTCCCGCGGTAGTCGAGGGGCGGCGCTAGTTGACCGGCCTCAGAGCTCTTGTAAATATAAACCCCCGCTTTAAAGTCGAGAGAGAAGCCGCTGTGGGGATAGCGTAATGGCGAACGCACCGCACCGGTTATGCGGAGATGTGGGTTCGAGTCCCGCTCCCGGAAAAACGGCGGATTTTTTCTCGACTTATATTTTCGCTAATTTATCAATGAATCAAAGAAACGTGACAAGCACACGTCATTCGGCCCTATTAAATATTTCGAAAAAAGCCGAATAGCACTGGCAATGACGACTGCAACCTTGATATGTATCTTTACCGAGTCCCTCGTCCCGTATCTCTCTGTTCTGCTACATGCATTACGAGGCACTGGCTCCATCAGTTCGGATATGCCAATTGCTAACCCCGACCTCCGACCCCGTTCTACGCGGCGGCCGCTGGGAAAGAAGACGTTCTACGTGTTCCGCGGTAGTCGAGGGGCGGCGCTAGTTGACCGCCCTCAGAGCTCTTGTAAATATAAACCCCCGCTTTAAAGTCGAGAGAGAAGCCGCTGTGGGGATAGCGTAATGGCGAACGCACCGCACCGGTTATGCGGAGATGTGGGTTCGAGTCCCGCTCCCGGAAAAACGGCGGATTTTTTCTCGACTTATATTTTCGCTTATTTATCAATGAATCAAAGAAACGTGACAAGCACACGTCATTCGGCCCTATTAAATATTTCGAAAAAAGCCGAATAGCACTGGCAATGACGACTGCAACCTTGATATGTATCTTTACCGAGTCCCTCGTCCCGTATCTCTCTGTTCTGCTATATATATATATATATATATACACACAGAAAGATAGGTCGGCAGTCTGCGACACCAAAGGAGGCATAGGGGTGTCGTTAGGCTCTTTTTTTTACTACGGTAATGAAGTTAATATTTTTTTATATATACGGAAGAAAGAAAGAAAGTAAGAAAAACACGCGCCCAGAGTGGGGACCGAACCCATGCCTTTCGATTAGATCTCGAATGCCTTACCAATTCGGCTATCTGGGCGACTGTGTTCTCCTTCACTTTCTGGGCTATTTATATTTACTAGAAGTGTATCTGACGCTTGAGGGTGGTAGCCAGCGCCACTCAGACTACACGGGGAGAAGGGGACCTTCTTTTCAACCCTCGGGGCGTGACTAGAACGTCTACAGCCTGTCATGAGCGGGTAACTGGCGGGAAGCCCTCTTATGCTACCTAGGCATCAAGGCTGCCAGAACCGAGACCCTCGCTAGGCTTTCGCAGAAAATATAGTAAGGAAATGAGGGGCTCGTTGGGGAAATACAGAAAGATAGGTCGGCAGTCTACGACATAGGGGTGTGGTTAGGCTCTTTTTATTTTTTTACTACGTTAATGAAGTTAATATTTTTTATATATATACGGAAGAAAGAAAGAAAGAGAGAAAAACACGCGCCCAGAGTGGGGACCGAACCCACGCCTTTCGATTAGATCTCCAATGCCTTACCAATTCGGCTATCTGGGCGACGGTGTTCTTCTTCACTTTTGGGCTATTGATATTTACTAGAAGTGTATCTGACGCTTGAGGGTGGTAGCCAGCGCCACTCAGACTTCACGGGGAGAAGGGGACCTTCTTTTCAACCCCCGGGGCGTGACTAGAACGTCTTCAGCCTGTCATGAGCGGGTAACTGGCGGGAAGCCCTCTTATGCTACCTAGGCATCAATATATATATATATATATATATATATATATATATATATATATATATATATATATATATATATATAAATCTAGAGAAAGATAAACTCACAAAGCGCGCAGAAATAGTATAAGTAGAGTCGGATACACAGCAAGAACAATAACAAACAATATTTACTTACGTAGCGGCAACGGGACTTGCCTTCATCAGAGTAAAGTTACATGATTTTGCGGTCGCAAACATTTTGAGCACATTTCTTATATAGGTTTGCATAAAACTGTGAGAAAGAGCGGAAAATGTTTCGAAAATGGGGAGTGTGCATACAGTCAGGCTACGCGTATGTTACAACATCAACAAACAAACAAGAAAAATAAAAATGGGGGGGGGGAGCGAGAGAGAAAAAGTGGTCGCGTTAACAAGGCAGCGCTCAAGGTTGCACCATGACGGGTCAACGTATGCCGCGCGGGCTGCAAGTTCAGACAATGGGAGAAACTGGACAACCGCGGTTTAAAAAGAAAGGAAAGAGAACACAGTAAGGTATTCAGTGGTTGGGGAGACTGGTTCGGGGGGAAGCGAAGATGGGTGTGCCCCCCGCGGGTGAAGAGAATAGATAGGGGGCACAAAAGAGCATTTCACAGAAGCTAGCAATTGAACAGGAAATAGGTAGGATCACAAAAGGTTAAACATGAATAGATCACAAAGAGTTAAACATTCTTAAGTGGTGGTGGGAACGAGGCCTCCTTCCCCAGGACAAATGGCATTGTTGAGCCGCATTAGGCTAATAAAGCTGCTGTATTAGGAGAGTTTCAGCGAATTCTGATGGCAAACTCGAGGGTAGGAATAATGAACATAGTTATAAAAATTATGAAGCCGCTAATTTTATTCGAGGGATAAGCACGTTAGTTTTCCGTAACTTTTATTAATTCCAAGCGTGGCTGACCCAAACTTATAAATGAGATAAGATTCCCGAACCTCGCGGTCGTGGTGCGTTTTAAAGGCGGATTCTAAAATCGTTGCTTTCAGATGTTCAAATGCATGCCCGGGACTGTTCACATGTCTTGACAGGGGCAAATAAGGGCAGCTTTTTGCATGAGAGCGGTGATTATTGAACCGTATTCGGAAGGGCGTTTCAGTTTGGCCGATATATTGTTGCCTACAAACAGTGTACTCTAGAAGATATACGACATTAGCGGAGTCACAGTTAGTTAAAGTTCCCTTTTATATTTAGGTAGTAGTCTGAAGCCGTGCTGGTGGCGCGCTGTGTAGTGGTCATGTTTGGGCATACTTTACATCGGGGTTTATTGCAGGGCATGCAGCCAGTAGTTGCCGGTCGGTTGATGCGAGAGATAGTAAGAAAGTCACCTAAATTCTTATTACGCCGGTTGACAACGCGTGGTGGTTCGGGGAATATGCTTTTTAAGCGGTCACTTTGCATTAGGATATTGTGATGTTTTTTAGCACGGTTGACACGCTTGGAGCGGAGGACGAGTGGGTTAAAACTAAGTTAGTTTGCGGGTTCCCGTTCGGGGCTTTTTTCTTACAGATTTCGTTACGGTCTAATTGGTTGGCTCGCACAATAGCGTCGTCGATAACTTTTTCCGGGTATTTTTTATTCAGGAGGGCGGTCTTGAGTTCTCGACAGTTTGAGTCAAAGTCGGCTTGGTTTGAGCAAATTCTCCTAAATCGGTGGGCTTGGCTGTAAGGTATTGCTGTCTTGCAGTGTCTGACATGGCTGCTTCGGAAGTGCAAATACTGCCGCGTGTCTGTCGGTTTTCTATACAGTTTAGTTTGAAGCCGACCTTGGAAGGTAGTAACGGTGACGTCCAGAAAGTTTACACTGTGTTCCGAATAGGAATGAGCAAGGGAAATACTAGGATGGGCTAGGTTAAATGCCTCAATGAAGGTGAGGAGCTCCGCCTCACCGTGTTGCCAGATCATGAATATGTCATCAATATACCTTTTATAGTACATTGACTTTAAATTTTGGGTGTCAAGAAAGTTTGATTCGAGGTGAGCCATAAAGATATTAGCGTAGTTAGGTCCGATTCGAGTTCCCTTTGACGTTCCGCTGACTTGCACGTAATGAACTCCGTCGAACTCAAAATTGTTAAGTTTAAGAATAAGCCTAAGGAATGTTTGGAGAGCAGAAGAATCGATAGGTTTGTCGCACGGTGACTGCTCATACGCAAGGGATACAGCGGCGATGCCATCTTCATGGGGGATGTTAGTATACAGTGACGCAACATCAAGGGTGACTAGAAGGCAGTTATCAGGAATTTCAATTTTTGAGATGTCTGAGAGAAAGTCATTGGTATCCTTAATGTTTGAGGGAAAGCTGGGCAGAATGTCGCAAATGACATTATCCACATAGCGCGAGAGGTTTTCGGTAACAGTGCCAATGCCAGAAACAATGGGGCGCCCTGGGTTGTTCACCTTGTGAATCTTTGGGAGAAGATAGAATTTACCGGCTATTGGGCTTAAGGGGATGAGGGAACGAGCCGTGGTTTCATTTATTGTTTTATTTTTAACAAGCTCAGCAAGTTTATCTTTGACAATTTGCTTATAATCTTGAGTGGGATCATTGGGTAGTGTTTTACAGAACGTCGATACTGATAGTTGCATATTGGCCTCGTTAACATAGTCGGTTTTGTCAAGGATTACGATTGCGCCTCCCTTGTCGGCAGGTTTAATAATTCTGTCGGGACAGCTTGCGAGTTCCTCTAGGGCTTTTTTTTCGTTGGTAGTCATGTTGTGGTGGAAAGAAATTTGTGTTTGGTAAGCTTTCGCACATCGCGTTGGACAGCTTTGATGTACATGTCGAGGCAACTATCACGCTGTGTGGGAGGGGTCCAGTGCTTATAGCTAGATAGGGTTCTGTGGGCTTCTTCCGTCGCGGGGTGAACGTAGAAGTATTCTCGTTGTCTCATGTTTCTGGCGAAGTTATCTAAGTCCTTAAAAAGTTGAAATTCATCAAAACCACCAGTACCCGGGCAAAAGTTTAGGCCCTTTGACAAGACGTTCATCTGAGCTGGGGAGAGGGTTATACTTGAAAGGTTCATTACATTCCCGGCAAGGTTTTCTTTTGTGACGGCAGGCGAGGGAAGAATATTAGTACAGGGATTTAATTGAACTGTTTGGGGTGCAGTAGTCGAAGTATTTATTACAGTCGTAGTGACATTATCGGCCGTATTGTCAGAGTTGGGGCAGTTACTAGTGCCGGAGCTTGTTAGGTTCTTACGCATATGGCCAGTGTTAGAAATCATATCTCGGTTAAACTTTCGGTCTTTTGTTCGGGATACGGCGGAGGCCGTCTTAGATTCGTAGTGGCTTAAAAGGTTCAACTCTCTTTTGCTTAGTTCCTGACTAAGTAGTTCCTCTTTCTTTCGGAGAGAATGGGCCGTAGTTTCGTAGTGATTGAGGATTATTTCAGTTAATTGTAAGGATGCTTCATCGAGTACCTGTTTCCACTTATTCATGTTGGACGGGGAGAGTTCGGTAGTAGCAGGTTTTATTCTAATTCTAAGACACCTAAGAGCGACCGCGGCAGTCAAGTACTGTGCGCGGCAGTCAAGTACTGTGACAGTCAATTAATAAACCTGCCGACAAGGGAGGCGCAATCGTAATCCTTGACAAAACCGACTATGTTAACGAGGCCAATAAGCAACTATCAGTATCGACGTTCTATAAAGCACTACTCAATTATCCCACTCAAGATTATAAGCAAATTGTCAAAGATAAACTTGCTGAGCTTGTTCAAAATAAAACAATAAATGAAACCACGGCTCGTTCCCTGATCCCCTTAAGCCCAGTAGCCGGTAAATTCTATCTTCTCCCAAAGATTCACAAGGTGAACAACCCAGGGCGCCCCATTGTTTCTGGCATTGGCACTGTTACCGAAAACCTCTCGCGCTATGTGGATAATCTCCTTTGCGACATTCCGCCCAGCTTTCCCTCCTTCATTAAGGATACCAATGACTTTCTCTCAGACATCTCAAAAATTGAAATTCCTGATAACTGCCTTCTAGTCACCCTTGATGTTGCGTCACTGTATACTAACATCCCCCATGAAGATGGCATCGCCGCTGTATCCCTTGCGTATGAGCAGTCATCGTGCGACAAACCTATCGATTCTTCTGCTCTCCAAACATATCTTAGGCTTATTCTTGAACGTAATAATTTTGAGTTCGACGGAGTTCATTACGTGCAAGTCAGCGGAACGTCAATGGGAACTCGAATCAGACCCAACTACGCTAATATCTTTATGGCTTACCTCGAATCAAACTTTCTTGACACCCAAAATTTAAAGCCAATGTACTATAAAAGGTATATTGATGACATATTCATGATCTGGCAACACGGTGAGGCGGAGCTCCTCACCTTCATTGAGGCATTTAACCTAGCCCATCCTAGTATTTCCCTTGCTCATTCCTATTCGGAACACAGTGTAAACTTTCTGGACGTCACCGTTACTACCTTCCAAGGTCGGCTTCAAACTAAACTGAATAGAAAACCAACAGACACGCGGCAGTATTTGCACTTCCGAAGCAGCCATGTCAGACACTGCAAGACAGCAATACCTTACAGCCAAGCCCACCGATTTAGGAGAATTCGATCAAACCAATCCGACTTTGACTCAAACTGTCGAGAACTCAAGACCGCCCTCCTGAATAAAAAATATCCGGAAAAAGTTATCGACGACGCTATTGTGCCAGCCAACCAATTAGACCGTAACGAAATCTGTAAGAAAAAACCCCGAACGGGAACCCGCAAACTAACTTAGTTTTAACCCACTCATCCTCCACTCCAAGAGTGTCAACCGTGCTCAAAAAACATCACAATATCCTAATGCAAAGTGACCGCTTAAAAAGCATATTCCCCGAACCACCACGCGTTGTCTACCGGCGTAATAAGAATTTAGGTGACTTTCTTACTAACTCTCGTATCAACCGACCGGCAACTACTGGCTGCATGCCCTGCAATAAACCCCGATGTAAAGTATGCACACACATGACCACTACACAGCGCGCCACCAGCACGGCTTCAGACTACTACGTAAATATAAAAGGTAACTTTAACTGTGACTCCGCTAATGTCGTATATCTTCTAGAGTGCACTGTTTGTAGGCAACAATATATCGGCCAAACTGAAACGCCCTTCCGAATACGGTTCAATAATCACCGCTCTCATGCAAAAAGCTGCCCTTATTTGCCCCTGTCAAGACATGTGAACAGTCCCGTGGATGCATTTTAACATCTGAAAGGAACGATTTTAGAATCCGCCTTCAAAACGCACCACGACCGCGAGGTTCGGGAATCTTATCTCATTTATAAGTTTGGGTCAGCCACGCTTGGAATTAATGAAAGTTACGGAAAACTAACGTGCTTATCCCTCGAATAAAATTAGCGGCTTCATAGTTTTTATAGCTATGTTCATTATTCCCATCCTCGAGTGTGCTATCAGAATTCGCAGAAAATCTCCTAATACAGCAGCTTTATTAGCCTAATGCGGCTCAACAATGCCATTTGTCCTGGGGAAGGAGGCCTCGTTCCCACCACCACTTAAGAATGTTTAACTCTTAGTGATCCATTCATGTTTAACCTTTTGTGACCCTACCTATTTCCTGTTCAATTGCTAGCTTCTGTGAAATGCTCTTTTGTGCCCCCTATCTATTCTCTTCACCCGCGGGGGGCACACCCGTCTTCGCTTCCCCCCGAACCAGTCTCCCCAGCCACTGAATACCTTACTGTGTACTCTTACCTTTCTTTTTAAACCACGGTTGTCCAGCTTCCCCTATTGTCTGAACTTGCAGCCCGCGCGGCATACGTTGACCCGTCATGGTGCAACCTTGAACGCTGCCTTGTTAACACGACCACTTTTTCTCTCTCGCTCCCCCCCCCCTTTTTATTTTTCTTGTTTGTTTGTTGATGTTGTAACATAGGCGTAGCCTGACTGAATGCACACTCCCCATTTCCGAAACATTTTCCGCTCTTTCTCACAGTTTTATGCAAACCTATATAAGAAATGTGTTCAAAATGTTTGCGACAGCAAAATCATGTAACTTTACTCTGATGAAGGCAAGTCCCGTTGCCGCTACGTAAGTAAACATTGTTTGTTATTGTTCTTGCTGTGTATCCGACTCTTTACTTATACTATCTATATATATATATATATATATATAATATATATATATATATATATATATATAGGGAGTAGTAGAACTTTTGAAGATGGTAGAGAACACAAGAGAAGAAAAACTTCGAACAAGGTAAAAGCACGATTGTGGCCTACGTTTCAGCAAAGAGAACTTGCTTTCCTCAGGGCAATCTCTCGCCTGGCAGGCAGGGTTTATATAGGGGTAGGACCCCAGGTGAAAGGAGAGGGAAAGATGGAAGAGAAATTGAGCAAGCTGATTGGTTTCGGAGTGTGTCCGGGGAGAGATTGAGGGGCCAAGAAGGTTGTCTAGTTTAAGCCGCGAAGTAGGTCACACGGAAGTCAGCTGATGGTTGATATGCGTGGAATTTTTGGACAGAAAGGATGAGAGGGTGCTTATTGACCCGCCGCGGGGTATAGGGAAAGGATCTCAGAACCGCCGGAAGCAGACCAGGCGGTGAGGGTGGGGTCCTTATCAGAAACTATCTGCAAGCCTCAGGTCAAAAGAAAAGATAGAGACGGGGGAAAACTAACTAGGTCAAGGAAAAAAAGGAAAAAAAGGAGAAAAAAACAGGGAGGGAAACCACATAAACCCACACACTAAAGAAAAAGCAATGTCCCGGAAACTGAAATGGCACGTGTCACCCACGGCAACATTCCTGGAACAGGCCTGTCCTGAAACTCAAAAACGAAAAGATAAAGTTAGAGTGACGTACGGGGCACAAGACCACGCGGAGTAAAAAAAGGAGAAATTAAATAAATAAAATTGAATTCCAAAACCAAAAGTTGGAGGCATGAGGGCGAGTATTAAGCTAGACGCTAAGGAATGAAAAAAAAGAAAAAGAAAAAGAAATTAGGTGACCAGGTACAGAGCAGAGTGAACGGTCATAGTCTTTGGATGAGGTATATGCACGAAAATGCCTAATGATGTATTCCCGGTGAATATCGCAAGGATTCCAAGTTGCCCTTAGACGCATTAATTCCAGCAGGTTCCATGGAGTTGAATTTGTGAATTAAGTAGGATTCTCGGTATTTCCTGTCCCTACGAGACTTAAAATTTGACTGAAGTATATATAACTTAAGGTCATCAAAATTGTGTCCTGGTTGGTTGAAATGCTGCGCTTCAGCTATGGAGGATTTGCTAAGAGTATCTGCCCGGTGACCATTAAGCCGTAGGCTCATAGGCTGGCTCGTTTCGCCTCTATACTGTTTGTGGCACATTGAGCATTCCAACATATATACAATGTTGGATGAAGTGCACGTAAAACCCAATTAATCTTGTGGACATGATTACTGGCTGTGCTTGTTACAACGCAGTCTGTTTGCAGGTGCCTACAAGTCTTGCATCTGGGGCGGGAGCAGTTGGCTATGACTGGTTGCTTTGAAGGCCCTGTTTTAGCATGCACTAAAATATCTTTTAGATTCCTGTTTCTCCGGTAGGTAACCCTTGGTGCTTCCGGGAAAGTCTTTTTAAGTCGGTCGTTACTGGCTAAAATGGGGTAGTACTTCCGCAGTATATTGTTTACGTTTGGGAGGGCGTTTAAAAATTTAGTTATTAGGGCAGGTGGCCTGGCGCTTTCGTTTTGCCGCTGTTTCTTGAGAACGTCATCCCTTTTGAGATTAGACACACGCTGGTACGCCTGATCGAGCGAGCTTTTGGGGTGGTTCCTGTTCATAAGGGTGGCCTTGAGTTCGTCTAGGTGCTCTACGTAGTCACTGTCATCACTGCATACTCTTCTAAGCCTGGTGGCTTGTCCTACAAAGATCCCTTGTTTGCAGTGTCTGGGGTGATGGCTTTTACAATCTAGGTACTGCTGCCTGTCTGTTGGCTTTCTAAAAAGCGTGGTTTTAAGTTTACCGTTGTCTAGAATGACGGCAGTATCTAGGAAGTTCACTTCTTTTTCAGAATACTGGCAGGAGAGTTTAATAGTCGGATGAGAAGAATTGAGATGGGATATAAACGTTTCTAGCGTCGCGCGACTGTGTTCCCAAATCATAAAGATGTCGTCGATGTAACGGAGGTAAACCTGAGGTTTATGCGGAAAAGAGCTTAATAGGGTAGCTTCAAGTTGCCCCATGAAAATGTTGGCATAGGTCGGTGCGAATGGAGTACCCATGCTAGTTCCAAAAACTTGCAAAAAGTAAGAAGAGTCAAATTCAAAATAATTGAGAGTTAGAACTAATTTTAACAAAGTTATGTACACTTCTGGTGCATGTTGGTGCGGGTTCACTGATAGAGATTTTGAAATCGCTTTAATTCCTTCGGCGAACGGAATGTTTGTATACAATGCAGCAACGTCAAGAGTAACAAGGAGGGTTCCACTGGGTAGGCGCCCGCCCATATTTATCTCTTCTATTATGCGGAGGAAGTGGGGGGTGTCCTGAACGAATGAAGGAAGAAGAGCCGGAATGTCGAATAGGTGATGATTCTGATTACCACCGGCTGACCGATTACGACGGTCAGCTCGGGTCAGTCCTCTCGAAGGAAGCGCGGGCGCTGGCTTGCCAAATGCGATTCGGGAGTCAGGGTGCATGACTTGGAAGTTTATTCGGATAAGGTACCGCGCGGTGTCCAGGGGCTTGATTGCCTTACTCATCAAAGAACGCACCGTTTGTGGCGGCCACTTTCAGCGTCTTTCGAGGGGTCAGGAAGAGGGCGACACCCCGTCTTTGGCTCCATCTCTCTCGCTGTTTCCTTCTCACTATTGTTTCATGCGGCTGAGTCAAAGAGCGCTCTCCCCCTTTCCCGATACGGAATACAAACAAACGTCGGTTGCCTCCTCCAACATCTGGGATGAGCTTAGTCAACAAGACGAGGGGCTCTGGCTCGTTTTCTGTACGCCTGCCCATGTGCGATCCATGGCGGTACCAGCAGGCTTTGTAATCAGGGTGTCGCAGTAGACAGTAGCAGCCGGGGAGTTTTCTGCTGACGCGTACACGAAAAATTCCTTGTTGGATAGAGGTTACTGCTTCAAAGTAAATATTGTCTTTATTAAGCGAAGACACTAGGTAACCTAAAAATTTATTTTAGAATGGCGGTTCATTCCACAGTAATACGTTTAAAAGAGCCTCTGTGATGTCTTCAGATAGTCATTACGGCATGACTAGAAAAAACGCTTTTTCTTCTTGTGGAAAAGCAATACTGTTTGTCTATAAGATGACTACACTGCTGAATTGTTGGTTCGTGACCTCTGCAAATGCAAAAAGGCGTAGGCACCGAAGCAGACCGGCAAGACATTGCTACAGGGCTGCTTTTAATTTTAGGCCCGACTTATCTTTCTTATGTTTCTACCATCTAACCTTAAAAAAAATACTTCGCAGCATGCATGCTATTTAAACTAATTTTCACAAAGGGCAGGTTTCAGTGAAGCGCTGGTAACGCGACAAAATACAGAAATTTTCACAATTATCTGTTCATACGTAAAAATTGTCAGGCCATTTTATTGTTTCACACTTAGCGAATTTGGATGGCATTCAACTCGTCAACCCAAGAAGCTCCCATTTACTTTTTCTTTTGTCGAGTTTGTCATTCGGCTTTTTTCTCTTTACTATCTAATTTTTTTTCTTATTGTGTATATCCATGAAGGGTATGAATTATTATAAGTTTCGAACACCTTTAATGCATTTCGAAGACGTTTTATTTTTAAGTGTACTTTACTTTGCCGCAAAACACTGTTTTTGCCACACTCAGCTATGAATATGCAAATCAGGGTAATTCTGTTTTGTTGAGTGATTTTTCCTTGTAGACTGCCACAATTTTTTCATCACCACAGAGATATAGAAGCGTAATTAAGCGCATCTCTCTCTCAACCAACCATGTCCACGTATCCAGCCATTCAGGTTGACGAGGGAATTTGTAATTGAACCTGTAGAAATTATGGCTAATTATAACATTCCCACGACGGATACAGCCTAAAAACCATAACTTTCCATAGCTACTCAGATTATATACCCAAACGTAGTATCATATTATGACTTTCCAAAGGTGTTCGCGCAGCCAGCAAATCTCTACGGATGCCATTTGATTAGACATGTGCGCTGACAGCAACACCTCAACATTCAAAGCACCCACTCAAACACGACACAAATAACGTAATGATGCTGATTCCAGTCCGCTGGACGATTCCTCTGAACAGAGGAGCAGCGACTTTTTTTGTGTTTAACTTTTTTTAACGCTGTGTTTTCGTTCCTCTGTCAAGTCGCTGTAAAACAAATTCTTAATGCAGGTTTCTTTAATTGAATTTAATTTTATTCTGGCTCATAAACCAGGAATTTTCGTATTCCCAAGTTTTTTCGTCAGGGAATCAAAACACGGCTGAGATTGGAGTACTGCCTAATGGGACCTTTGAGCGCAGTGAGAACCGCACTCTTCTCGGCGACAGCGCATAGCTGTGGCATATCGGGACGTGATCGCGTAATCCACGAACGAGCGGTTGCGCGCGCCTTTCTCTCGCGTTATATTGTAGCGCGTTGTCGCCGGAGAGCACGTGTCGCGCGGCCTCGGCATGACGCCCTCCCCCTCAGACTTTCTCTATACTTTAATCCTCCACTGCATGCTCGCTCTATCTTCGTTGGCCTCTTTGTTCTCCCTGTTACAACTAGGCCGTCGCTGAGGTACTAGGCGAAACCATAGGAGCGCGCGCTTAAGAGCTGCGTTCGAAATACGACTCTACGTTGTCGCCGCGGTACCGCTTTGTGATGAACCTCCCTAGCCAGTCAGAGACGGGCCGCACTTCGTACCTAAATTATGCACCCTAACCACAGTCTTCTGGCAAGCAGGCATATAGCCTTCTGGCTAAGGGGCAGCGCCCTGGTGCCGCCGACTCTTCCTCCTCCCAAAGGTCGCGTCCTATGCTGAATCTTCTTGCAATTGACAGCCTCCCTGCAGCCTGGCCATTGCCCGGTCAGTCCACTAAGCACACGTCCCTGTCGTTCACCATCGTTTTTTGGTAGCATCGAGTTTCACTGTCGTGCTGCTTTGCGAACCCTCACCCCCTTACTGGTTGGCTCGTGACGGCCTGCCCTTCGTCTCTAAATCACGCGTTCCCACCGGAAGCTTCTGCTGGAAGCAGGCAGGCAGAGAGGTAGTAGCCACAACCAGGCAACCACTTTGCTTCCCAGAGGAGTTGCCTGACCTCCAAAGAGCGTGCACGGCAGGCATTTCTTTTGGTAACATCCAATGTCTACAAATGTACGCGCGCACACGTATTTTCGCACAGTGAGGCAAAAAATGGCATTCTAGCAAGCCCGGTTAGAGGGCTACACCGTTCATAAGCCTATAGTTCCAACGGCGGCTTAGATTTACGTGAGATCATTTGCAGTACTAGAAATCCTGAACCTGTCCGGCATCGGGGCCACCCTCCCACCCTCTACTCCTCGGAATGCCGCTTCTGTGAGGCTCCGGGCACGCTTTACCACATTGTGTGGGGCTGCGAGAAGAACACCAACCTATCCCACCTGCCCTTCCCCTGCCCTGAGCACTGGGAGAGAGCACTGTCCAGCTCGGACCCTGATGACCAGCTTTGGCTGGTGAAGAGGGCTCAAGAAGCCGGACGGTCTCAAGGCGTCCTCGAATAAGGACTCTTCCCCAAGGCGAACTCCTTTATAGGGACGTTTATTCCTCCTCCTCCTCCAACTGCGAAGCGTGTCAGGTGGCGCTGAAAGCGATTTCATTCTCCCCAACTAACACGTGGTAACAGACCGCCAAGAAAGAGAACAGCTACAACGACTCACGAATATATGGAAACACCGTTGAATAAAACGTGCTAATCCCATTTCAGAGGCAGGTGACAGCGAGTGGGTGCCAGTAAAGGTAGTAGCCTATTGAATTCACAAGCAGTATTGGAATGCCCTCCATTTTCAAAACAATGCCACTTTGGCCACACTGGCGCCTGTATTATCGCAACAATAAGCTAATTTTAAACAAAAAATGCTTTAAGTACTGCCCCGTCAGAGCTACTGTTTCTGAGTTGTCAAATTCACGTGCCTCCTTTCAACGTCGGGGTGATAAGGCTGGTACTTCTTCATCCGGAGCATAGCTAATAAAGAATGGCAGTGCGCGTGCGCACGACAGTAGGAACATATCAATTTTTTTCACTAATATTCGTAGCGCAGTCCGTAATCAGGACGATTTGTCTTCTGCTGCGGATACTATTGCAGCGGATATTATAGTACTGACCGAAACGTGGCTTAGCGAGTCTGTGCAAAATGCTGAGTTATTTTTTACTGAAAGGCAGTATTCGGTATTTCGGTGTGACCGCTCCTCAAGACGCGGTGGGGGAGTCTTGATAGCCGTAGCTGATAATTTGGAATACTTTCAATTAAATTTTGTAACATCGCTGGAATTTATTTGCATTCAGATTACTGTTGTTTACCAAAAGCTTGTATTTTGTGTCTGATATCGTGCACCATCTGCGACCGCCGGATTCTGTAATGCCCTTAATGATGCTTTAAATGCTGTTCGTGCCAAATTCACCAACGTTCCTATTTTTTTACTTGGAGATTTTAACTTCCCTGGCATCGACTGGTCTTCCGTCACAATTAACACAGGTGTCAGATTATCTGAATCCTCCCAGTTTCCTACACTTTGCTCGGAATTCTCTTTTACTCAAGTTGTTACTCAGCCGACAAGACTTACTCGCACCACTTCAAATATATTAAATCTTTTACTAACAGACGCCTCTGACCTTGTTTCAGCGATTAATTATATGGAAGGCATTAGCGATCACCGTTTACTCCACATCACGTTGAATGTACCTGCCCGGACGTCGCCATACAAAAGAAAAAAAGATTTTTAACTATGGCAAAGCAAATTTTACTGCTATTAATAAGGGACTTGAAAAATGTCTGGGTGAATTCGTGATTGGCTTTGAATTGCGTTCGCTTGACACAAATTGGTGCATGTTCAGTAATAAAATACAAGAACTTATCGACCTACATGTTCCCCGTAAAAACAACAAATCACAAGTGTGCATGATATAACCAGGCATTGAAACGTATGGCGAACAAAAAGAAAAGATTTTTCCGCAAAGCCAAATCATCTGGCAAACCCGAACACTGGTCCAAGCTTAGAGAAATTGTTTCCGAATACAAGAAAGAAATCAAACAAGCAAAATATAATTTCTTTAACAGCACGTTACCTTCAGTGTAACAAATAACCCAAAGAAATTTGGAGCATTGTTAATGAACAGGAACGATCTGACATATCCCTTTTCGATCCCCATTGAAATGCAATTCCTAAGCGTGGCTGTGCTAACGTTTTAAACCAAACCTTTGGCACTACGTTTTCGAATATCTCGGGCTCACCATATCCTGAATATAACTATTTCTTAGACTTTCCAATGGATGCGGTAATGATTGACTACACAGGTATTGTCGCCATCATTGAACACCTAGAACTATCGTCACCTTGTGGCCCTGATAATATTAACTAAAAGGTTCTCAAGAACACTGCAAAATATAGCTCTATCATATTATCCAAAATCTTTGAACAATCTCTCTTGCACGGGATTTTACCAGAAGACCGGAAAGTTGGTAAGGTGGTTCCACTTCATAAGTCCGGAGACAAGCACTCACCATCTAATTATCGCCCAATATGACTAACTAGTGTTTGCTGTAAAACCATAGAACATGTCATATATTCTCAGCTAGTCAATTTTCTTGAGTCTTCATCTTTCTTTTCCCCCTCGCAACACGGGTTTAGAAAATAATATTCCTGCGAAACACAACTACTAATGCTAACTGATGATGTTCATTCTGTTCTTGATCGTGGTTCTGAAGTAGACTGCGTGTACTTGAATTTTTGGAAGGCATTTGATAAAGTTCCGCACAACTTGCTTCTTGTAAAATTGAGTAGACTTAACATTACCCCAATGTGCTTACGTGGAATAAATCTTTCTAAACCGATCGCTCACAATTTGTGCATGCAAATGGCCATAACACTTCTTCAATTCCAGTAACTTCCGGAGTACCCCAAGGATCAGTCCTTGGCCCCTTACTCTTTTTTTATTTATATTAATGATTTTCAAAGCAACCTAACCTCCACTGTAAAACTTTTTGCTGATGATTGTGCTGTTTACCGAGATATTAAAAACGCTAATGACACCATGTTACTCCAAGCAGATTTGGACGCGATTTCGGACTGGTGCTCCAAATGGAAACTGACACTAAACACTAACAAATGCAAACTAATGCACTTATCACGTCGTAAAATTACTGACCACGCTTCCTACACCCTTAATGACACGCTATTAGAAACCGTAACATCGTAAAAATACTTGGGTGTCTTACTCACTTCCGATCTTTATTGGAACAGTCACGTCAGCCGCGTAATCGCCAATGCTAACCGCATGCTGGGTTATATAAATGAAATTTTTATATGACGTCACCTTCTGTTAAAACTCTTCTGTATAAGTTGTTATCTCTTAGTAAGGTTGAATATGCCGTTTCGATATGGGACCCCCGAACTAAAGCACTAACAAATGCTATTGAGGCTGTTCAGAATCGCGCAGCTCTATTTATTCTCTCTAACTACCATCGTGCAGTTAGTGTTACACTTATGAAACAGTCTTTATCGTTGACACCGCTGGAACCACGCAGAAAAAGTTCGCGCTTAAGCATGTTCTTAAAAATATATCACATGAATTCATATCTAAGAAATGGATTGCTCACCCCGGCAACCTACGTTTCATCGCGCATGGATCATCGCTACAAAGTGGGCCCGCCTTTTTGTCGTAGTACTTCTTACTTATCATCTTTCATTCCAAAGGCATCATCAGAGTGGAACCACCTTCCAGCAGCGGTCGTTGAAACTAACAATTTAGAAGAGTTCAAAAATCAGCTGCGCACTTTGGAGTACAGGCTGCTGATTAGTCCCCTTCTTTGCACTGTTTTCATTGTGTACACCTTTTTAGTTTTTTGTACGGTTGAAGCGCGTGATTGTTGCCTTGCTTGTAATCAAAAGTGGTTCCCTTTTTTTCTGTACTTGTATGGTATTGGATAATACGGCTATCTTTTTTGCGTTTAATTTATGTCTGTAAAGCAACTTGCTGAACATTGTTCTCTGCTAAAAATGTACGCTGTACCACTCCCCTCTCCAATGCCCTTGGGCCATGAGGGTATTTGAAATAAACAAATAAAAAAATAAATGATCACACACTGAGACGCGCCTTACAGGCAGACGCGCCTTAGAGGCCGCTTCTGCTCCAAGCAAACAGTGTTGCCTCCAGGTTTTAACCTGCAATGTCGCCGCCAGGCTTTGCCTGCAGACTTCGACCTCCACTAGAGCACAGCTTCGTCGTACCGTTGGTGCCGTAATACGTGACTCGCCGGGCGGAGCTACGCCATAAGACGCTTTCACTAGGCGCCCGTTACAGGCGCTAATGCAGGGGTGTCGCTTCAGCTCCCCACAGAATGCTCGTCGACTGGCCACATGACTCGCCATATGTATGGCCATTTGGTTGAGGAAGTGGTGCCTAGCTGTCGACTCTCCTCAGTGCTATGCGGTGCATGCGGGAGGCTTGCAGATTCTTGGTGTGCCGTTCAGAACCTTGGTAGAGGCTTTAGTCTGTTGTCGGCAAGTGACATCTTAGACTTCCTCGGATATCGCCCGGGGAGCCACTTAACTGTAAGAATGCCAAACGCGCGTAGCTATAGTCACACACTGATGAAGGCCAGTGGTTCGATTAGAAAATCTTTAAAACGGGCACCACAACCGCACACAAAGGCAGGCTTTGGAGGAGTAATATACTAATTAAACCATAATCAAAGGGTAAACAAATAAAACCTACACTTAACCATGTCAAGCCTGGCTCCACTTCGCATATCGAAGGTTAGATGAGCCAAGCAGCAGCCAATGATTATTTCGCATCTTGTGCAATTTTTCGCATTATATGGGCATTATTTCGCACAAACAATGTAATCTGCTCCGACAGCATCACCGTGATGTCCTCCAAAATTATCTGGGAGACATCACTCTGCTTCGTTTTCTGGTTGTCCTCAGTTTAAAGAGGCTTCGCAACTTCGTAAACAGGAGCTTCCTAATGGATAAAGATCGCGTTTCCAGATGCCATTTCTCAACCATGAAGTAGTCAACCATGGGCGACTTCGCCCTCCACTAGCCGCAGATAAGAGCCAACCTACATAAAACAAAACACCCAACCTACACAAAAAGTTTGCACTTCAGAACACATCTGCAGCGTCCAGAACATCAGAGGGCCTCCCGGAACTCAGCCACGCTCCAAGATTCTGCGAAAGTGATCCCTCCAGCAGACATCTCCCCAAAGCCTAAGGTTGGAGTAACGCCTGAGTCGGTGTCCACTTGTACCAAGACCTTTGTAATGGATAACTTGATCTTCCAATGCTCTTTGCCGCCATACGAGCCACTGTAGCAGCAGTACCAGAAGCAAGCAACGTATCCGAGGTAAAAGCGCACATTGCCATGCAACCTCTGCTGTGTTTACTACATGTCTTGGTACCTCGTAATTCTGACAATATATACCTGGTACAATAACAGCACCATATGTCAGTGCCATGCAAACAGTTTGCGAACAAACTGTGATGATTTCCGAAAATTATTTCCTCAGTTCAATCTCCAGATTTTTTATATTCATGAGCCTGCCGTAACGATCACCTTTTGATTAGCAAATTATGTAATTTAAAATTTTCGCGACCTGGAGGAGTGAGGAGAGCAGTGTAACGTGTTCGAGAGGACTACCCTTCTTACGTGCTTGAGGTCAGCAACACCGATGTTGTCGAATATGTTGCCTGTAGGGTATCTTTCGGTAGCATTTCTATCACTGTTATTAGTGTATACCTACAGAGCACCTGCAGTGTTACTGTGGATACACTGACTCGCATAGTTCAGGTACAGGCGAATAATGTAATAATATGCGGAGATTTCAATGCTCACAATCCAATCTCGGGAAGTGATCACTGCCATTTCCACGGATGTGTCATTGAGTGTGCTGCTGACAGATGTAATTGGACAGTTCTAAATTATGGGTCCCACATTTCTTCGTGGATTTCGGTACTCTCGCTCTATTGATATACCTTTGTTCTCCAGGACATCTTGAACGGAATCAGCTGGAAAATAGATGTTGAAGCTCGTGGAAGTGATCCAGCCCCATTCTAGTAAATCGTTCTCAGCTGTGCGCTAATGCGCCCAAGAGGTACGGTAAGCTCACAAACTGGCAGCTGCTGCGTCATAACATCTCATGGAATATTGGTGCAAATGTGAACATTGAAACTTTCACACAATTGTTATATAACGCTTTGTAGACGTGGACACGTGCAGTCACTGTTCCAGACCATTACACTGAGGTTGACAGCGAATATGAGTTTCTGCGTTCTCTTAGAAGGCTAGCGGAGCGACATTATCGGCGAACTGGGAGCGTCGAGGCATACAATCAGTGTCAAAAAATTCATTCGCTTACTCGGCGTCACCTTCATGTGCTACAAAGAACACGGTGGCGTGATCTGTGCAGCTCATTAACCTCAATGACCCCTGTCATAAAGTTCGGTCAGTTATAAGTTCCTTTTGTGAGTTAGTAGCCAGTGTAATTACCCTTTCGGAAGGAAGCGTTCCTCAATTGATGCAGCACTTGACATAGTGACATGGTTCGAGAAGGAGTGGTGTCATAGTAACATAACAATGGCGGTTTTTTTTGACATAAAGGGCGCGTTTGACACTGCCAGTCACTTTAATATCCTGCAAAGTATGTAGTCTGTTGCAGATGAGCATACAAGGGCGCGAACTGAGATGGATACAAGTATTCTTTACCAACCGAAGAGTTTTTATGGAAACATCTAACCGCCATATTGCCGAGCATATCCCTTCAAAGGGAGTACCAGAGGTGGTGCCCTCAGTCATTTCCTATTTAATTGTGTCATGATCAACATACCACGCAGATTGCCTGAGGCTTTCAGGATTCCATTTACGCCAATGATGTCTGCATATGGGTGTCGGACACCAATGCTCTCGCCCATCAATCCATATCACAGAAAGGTTTAACTAGCCTGCGGACCTTCCCAAAAGAGTGTGGGGGGACGTTATCTAATGCAAAAACAGTCCTGTTGCCTTTCACGAGAAAGCAACTAAAACATTCATTCTCTTCCTTGAAGGTCAAGCAATTAATACTGTAAAACAACATCACTTCCTGGGCGTTACACTACATCGGTAACTTCCGTGGGCGGCACCTATCAAGGTGCTTGAAGGAAATGTCAATGCAATCATTTATATTCTCCGCAGGCTAACGGGCACAAAATGGGGGGGGTACATCATCTCTACTACATGTTCACTCTGGATTGATTAGCAAAGAATTGCGCATTCAGCGTCACTTCTGCACAAGCGATCCAGCGCCACTGAGGAAAGGATTCAAAGGCTGCTGGCTAGGAGTCTGCGCATTTGTTTAGGCGTTCCTAAACCATCTTCAAGTCCTCTTGTAATGGCTGAAGCTCTTCTGCCTCCTTTCCCAGTGATCGAAATTGTAGAAACGTGTCGGCATTTTTTCGAAGATCAACCCAGCATTCCCGCCATTATCTTAAACACGGTATTTTAGAAAGGAAATGTTGTAGGATGCATCGGACGCTTGAGGCAAATAAAAGCATTTCACCTATGTACAGGGTTTTACCAGGTAGCCCTGCGTATCCTCCAGGTTTTTTTTTCTGTTATACTATTCAGATGTCTGTACAGGGTCTATTACGAAAAGGGGATTTACTGCTGTCGCCGCGCAGCAACTGTCTCTAACAAATATACATGCGCTCCCCTGGCTTCACACATGTCTACACACATTGGTCTGGCGTACATACCTCCTGTACGTATGTATTTGTGATACCGAGACTGCATTATGAACACAAAATTAGACGGTCCTATTACACTTTCTCAAGTACCGCAGAACTTTACACTGTTCTGTTGGCCCTGCAGTGTGTCTGCAGTGTGACAGTTTCTCAAAATTGGGTGATTCTTTCTGACTCCCAAGCAGCAGTAGCATCTATGAAACCCTCTAACAATGCTTTCGATGATTAATTAGTACATGAAACTTTGAAAGCATTCACTACAGCCTCTGAGGTGCACTAATTGTGCTTCAGTTCATTCCAGGCCACTGTAATATTCCTGGCAATGCAGTGGCAGATAAGGCAGCTCGCCAGGTGCAACAATATTTTACCACATACATATTGCCAATCTACATTTAAGACGCGACATATTCTAACGAGAGCTTGTCACAGCCTTCGTCACACTATGTCTTTTGAGGGATGGTCACAAAGCAGCCTGTTCGAGGTTTACCCCTTATTGCGATTTCAAATTTCAATACCTACATCCAGAGGCTTAGATAGGCTTATACCCCTCCTCCGTATTGGGACTGCTTACACAGAGAATTTTCTCCACAAAATTGGCAAAGTTCAAAGTGCAAACTGACTATGTGGTCATTCTGATGAAACGATTGGTCGTGTAATTCTAGTATGTCCCCGTCATCACGATGCGAGGTGGACTTTAAAAGTGTGCTCATGTCTTTACACAAAGGCCGTTTAACCTCGCCAAAGTTCTCGGACCATGGCCGACACCGAGTCAGTGACGGCGTTCCTGTTTTGCACTTACTTTCTAGGGACTGCTTTATTAGGACTTTATTAGTTTGAAATGTAACTCTACCTTCAGTATTGTTGCCCTTAGATTCTTCAAACATGACTGGCCACCATTACTTTTTATTACGTTTGCCGTGCAGTTTACCCTCCTCCATTCTGTACTGTATATCGTCACTACTCTAGTGTCTGATTTCTTTGTGATCTACTGTGTGAGGTGGTGTCTGTTGTGTTATGTGAATTTCCGCTGACCCGCATCAACTGACTAGCATAATCATTGACTTCCAAAAAGGGGCACCGAGGAAACATTTGTGCTTGCAGTGTAGTTTGCACGGACAACTTGACTCCATGAACTTTGCAAGAACTTGATCAGAAGAGCTCCCCTTTACCGAAATGGGCAGTGAGTTTGAGTTTAAAGGTCATCTAACAACAGTACCTTACGCTAGAAGGAGTAGCCGGCGCTCATATAAGGCGTCAACCTCTCCTGTGTTCTCGCCATGAACACGAAGAATATTATTTCGCACACTCTCCTTCTCTACAAAACAGTGTGCCAACCCTTCAGTGGCCCATTGATGCACCGAAATGCCACAATATAAAAATTGCGTCCTTGCACTCACTTTCTTCATTTTGCATGACTTGAGCCACCCAAATATCAGCAAACAGCAACGTCTGCTTACCAATATTAGGTAATAAAATTCAAAGAGTTGGCAATTGTTTTAACCTCATAGTAAACGAATAGAGAGGCGAGAATCGAACGTAAACCACAGCGAGGTATTGTTTAGGAAGACAAAAACAGTAAACATGTCATGGTGTTTTGTTTCCTCTTTTGTATGGGATGTATTAAAGTTTTAACATGCTCTACCGTAATACAGTTTATAAAGAGAAGCAATGTAACAGGCCCACTCCGTGATTTGTTATTTCCACATAAAAAGCGTAAATGTATCTGTCTGTAAGCAACCAATGTCAATGAGTATTTGGGCATGGGTGCCACACATCTAGTGCAGATTGATTAATATAGGAGCTTGAAGGCATAGGCAATACTATGTTTTTGGCTAACGAGCCCGCAATTTACAATGGTTCGTTTATTTGAAACTGATGTATTTGCCGCAGTATCACCGGAACCAATTTTACTACGTCGGGTATGATAGCACAGTGCCATGCCAAACCATCCACTCAGCAAAGGAAATAAGACCATCAACGAGAACAATGGCCTGTACTAAAAAGTCGTCACTAAAAGAGTAATCAGTAAAACTGGCATTTTAAAGCTGAATGGATGCAGCACAAGGGATGCAGCACGTTCTGTCACATCCAATACTGTACTTTTGCGTGGAAAATCGGGGACGGGTGAAACTCTGACAACAAAAAAACAGCACAGGGACACGGACGAAAGAAAGGAAAAACATTAAAAGTGCTGACTAACAACTCGGCATATTTTCTTACGCTCAGCAATATATACGGAGACAAAAGTGACGTAAGAACTGTAACATCAAATCTAAAATGAAAAGGAAAGGAAAAAAAACAGGTAAGTAGTGAACTTATACACACCACTGAGGGCAACATTTTGACAAAAGCTACCTCGGACTTGCGCCATCAATGTATTCAAGTTCCTTCTGTACCAATGCAACAGAGAGCTGGCTAACACACGTGTCACCTCTTTTCACTATCGTGTACGCGTCAACCATTTCGCGCGTGCGCCATCCGAAGCCGCGCTTAGGAACCTTTGTGTTTTCAATAAGAGGTGGGTGCACCCACAAGTCTCATAAAGGGAAACCAAGTTGTTGCCGACACGTAAGTCACACGCATGCTTTCGTAAGCGTTCGTTAGGACATCTCCGCGTTTGTCCAACGTACACTGCACTGCCCCTGAGGGGCATCTCGCTGACTACGTTGTCGCAGCAGAGAAGGAAGCGAGTGCCATGTTTTATCCCGCATGCCACCTACGGAGGTGTCACGTAGTTGACAGCTTTGCATAGTGGTTGGGTAAGGAAAACGCGGTCCTTATTCTCGCCTTCTCGCCGATCCTCTTCTGTCCATGTGTCAGTTTGTGCTCATAGAAACTGACGTTCGTGCGCACACGCCTCGGCTTTCGGTTCGGTGTCCCACATACATGGCGATCTGTGAAGGTAAGGCTCATATCGAGGAACAGCATGGTCCCACGCTCCGAAACTTCCATGGGGAGCACAAAGGGGCTTAGCTCGGAGGAGTACACAGCGAGAAGATCCTGCATCTGCACTGCCTTCGCACCCGTGTTCTTGGTGAATACTACACGTAGTCGTCGACAAACCAAAACGTCTTCACGACTCTCTGGCCCTCCAAGGCCCCCTGACGTTGTCAGTCGAACTATCCCTAAAGAACGTCACTTAAGACCGGTACAATAGATGCCCGGTGCCACGCCTTCCCTTTGCAGGTAGAGCTTGACACTGTACTCGACAAACGCGTAGTCAAGGTAGAAGTTCAATTCCTCTAAAACCTTGTCGGTGATGATTTCATACTCACTCTGGAACCTTAAGTGAGCCATGTGGTCCACGCATCATTGACATTTTTTGCCGAAGTGGTCCACCGCATCGTTGACAGCATATTAAGATTCCAGAGTGAGTGTAAAAGCAGCCCCGAGAAATTCTGCTTGGACTTCTACGTTTGTAGAGTACAACTTCTACATGGACTTTACGTTTGTAGAGTGCAGTGACAAGCTCTACCTGCAGAGGGAATATCCGGATATCGTTTCGCCACTCTTAAGTGACCTCCTTCGGGATCGTTTGACCGGCAATTTCGGGTGGCCTTGGAGGGCAAGAGCTTCGTGAAAACGTTTCGCTTTGTCTACAACTAGTAGTAATATTAAAAAGAATGCGTGTGCGGAGCCAGTTCACATACATTATCTTCTCGGGGTGTTCTCCTATGTGTATGTGTTCTCCTATGTGTTCTCCTTCGTGCTCACCACGGAATTTTCGGAGCGTGGGACTATGCTATTCCTGGATATGATCCTTACCTTCACCGATCGCCATGTATGCTAGACGCATGCCCCTAGAAGCCAGAAGGGGTTTCTGCTTTTTTGTCCGCCCACACAAAGCTCGTCAAGCGAGTTATCGTACTATAGGCCCTGAAGAATTCGGTGCTTCGTTATTGAGCAGCCTGCAAGCACAAGCCGGTAGGCTTCTTTACGCAGGGTACCCGCGTACGTGTACCCTGCACGGGTACTTCTTTTGACTGTCGCGGAGAGTATGTCGAATTCGACGACATTGAATGGCGTGCCGCAGAACCAATATTCGATGCGTGCGCCAATGAACGTCAGTTTCTACGTGCACAAACTGTCACATGGACAGAAAACTATCGGCGAAAAGGCGAGACTAAGCACCGTGTTTTCTGCACCCCACAAGATTGGGAGAGTGTGGAAAGCTGTCAACAACGTCACACCTCCAAAGGTGGCATGCGGGATGAAACATGCCACTCGCTTTGTTCCCTGCCGCAACAACGTAGTCTGTGAGATGCCTCTCAGGTGCAGTGCATTGTAAGCTGGACAAACGCGAAGATTTCCTAATGAACGCTTACGGAAGCATGCGTGCACCTGACCTGTGGGCACCGGCAGTCAAATGGTTTCCCATTTCGAGACTTGTGGGTCTCTTTTCTGAAAGCTGAAAGGTTCGTAGGGACTAATTCGGTACACGCATGCGCTAAATGTTTGACGCATACATGAGAGTGAAAAGAGGTGACACATCTGTTACCCAACCCTCGCTTGCATTGCTACAGAACGTACTTGACTACAAATATGGCATTTATGGCATTTATCAAAATTCTATTCTTAGTGGTATGTATACGTTTATTGCTTACATGTTTTCTTATCGTTCCCATTTAAGTTTTTAAATTGATCATAGAGTTGAGACGTCACTTGTGGCTCCGTATATATTGCTCAACACAATAAAGTACGCCTAGTTGTTAGTGAGCGCTTGCACTGTCTTCTTGCTTTCGTCGGCGTCCCTGCGCAGTTTTTTTTCGAGGAATGTATACCCAACTATCACAAACCCAAGCCTTTGTTAAACTCCAAACTTATTTGTGTGTGGGCATCGGCAACATTCTTGTAATAGTTTCAGATACATCTCAAATGTTTCCACTGTTAAGTAAAAATATTTCGCTATTTCGCTAGTACAGAGAGTTTCTGCTAAGAACCGTGTGACATTATGAGCATATCGACCTCTACATAGGTAAAACGGCCGCTACGTGAGTTTGATCCATAAAACTACCTTCGCGTAAACACGCACTGAGCGCACAAGAGTAAATAACTTAATTTTTGGATGACTCAGATACAATGTAACGTAAAGAATGTTATACACATCTGTTTTTTTATAATTGCGGTTTGTTTGTAGAACAAAAACAATACGTAAATTGCGGCATTGAATGAGTCGGTCGTTATGGTATTCGTGTTTACTGCGGTGCCTGTAGTTGGGCCAGCCACAATATTTGTCTAATATACTTTGTGATGTTTATGTATATTGAGAAATATTCATTAGTGCCGCTTGGTCCGACGCTGCTCTTGTTGGGAGGCGACGACTGCGTTATAACCATGCGAGCAAAGACAGAAGGAAATCGGCGGAGGAAAGTATGTCGAAAGTGTAAGATAAAAGGCAGTGTGCTGATCCCGCCCGAGACGCTCGTTGGCGGCGAAGCTTTGCGAGTGTGTGAGGGGGGGGGGTGTGAACTATGCTTCTCGTTGCGTTATTGTGTCGAATAACGTTGCATTTGCGCAGGAGGTTCAAACAGGATTTTCAACAGCATATTTGGTGGCGGCGACGCCTCAGCCCTCACGAGACACTCGTCGACGACTACGCTTCGACAAGGTGTAAGGGGGAGGCATTGCCACATTCTCCTGTTTGAGTCGCTCATGCAAACCCGGTGATATATGAGAGGTTGGTAAAAACGCGATTTACAATAATATTGTCACGGACTCATTTGTAAATATTCTGTGTTTCGCGACCTTAGATGTCGCGGACTTGGAACAATCCTAGAAATCCTGCGCAAAGTGTATTAGAGCATCCTTCTGTGTGGTCGAGAGTTTCTGGTCGATTTCCGCAGGTATGTCTATATCAGCTGTTGGCGACGCATTCGAAGTTGTGCCCAACGTGGTTAAAGTGTCACTTCGGCGACTTCCTCGATGAGTACAACGGCAGTAGCTTCCGCGAGATGGCGACGCTCACTGGGGAAGCTGGTAAGCTAGACGGGTGTTCACCCGTTCTGCCGGTGTGCAATCCCTCTTACTATACAGATACCCTTGTACCGTAGCAACCGGATATTCCCTTCAGCCATATTATCGTAGTCAACGAATGCGTCACTTTTAACTTCGGCAACTACGCTTGGGTGAGCGGGAAGCGTTACATTGTCGTCGACAATGCGAAGGGCCGCGTGATGTCGGTCGTTGATGCCTCCGGCTACAGCTTTCTTTGAGGAGAAGGTGACTGCGGACTTCGGTATGTCAGTAACGGCCCCATACGAGTTGAGAAAGTCCATGCCAAGTATCAAATGCCTCGAACAATAGAGAAGTACTACGAAGGTGCCGATGTATGTGAAGCCCCTGATCTCGACCCGCGCAGTGCACCTACCGGGAGGTGTAATTAGATGACCCCCAGCTGTGCGAATGTGTAGGCCTATCCAGGCTGTGATACCTTTCTTCATTGAAATCGCTAGAGCCTTGCTGATAACGGAGCAATCAGCCCCTGTGGCGGCTAATGCAGTCGTTGTAAAGTCGTTGATTCGGACAAGGAGACCTGGGCGTCCTTGTCGGGAGGCCTGGGACGCCTGGGCGTCCTCACTGGGAGACTCGTCGTTCGTATCCGATTGTTCCCGTCGTCACCGTCGCAATGAAGAAAATTCGAGCGATTCGTCAGCAGCGGCCTTACCTCCGGAGGGTGCTGACTTCAGTTTCCCCGGCTTTCAGGGCTGCGCGATAGGCGGTTGATGGAGTTGGGCGCGACGCGAAGACTGAAGGAGCGGCATCGGTTCGGAGACGGTGAACGAGACTCGAAGCATCAGTGGGGTAATATGTCGTCACGTTCGGTGTGGTATCTCGCAATCTGGGGCGGCCGTTCTCGGTTTCGTGGACCCGGCGCATTGAGAGCTAATCCACGCAAACCGGCCTGGCGGTATGGGCAAGCGCGATACACATGACCAGCGCCCCGTCCCCCCCCCCTCTCCGCAGTTGAAGAAAAGGGGGTGTGCTGTAAGGGGTACGACAGATATCGCTTTTTCGGGAGTTTCTCTCGTCTGAGTACAGCACCGCAGGACGTGGTGCGGCGGGATGCGGCATGAGGTTTGCGGCGGTTGGTTGCGGTGCAACAGTGGCGACAGTAGGCGGAGGACAGTAGTGGGACTGACGCAGGGTCTCTGCATACGTAAATTTTGGCGGCACTGGCCGTGCACACTCGTCAGCTAGTTCGCGCACCCGCCCAGCCTTCCCCTTTTCGTCCCTAACGAGCTCAGTAACAGACACAGTAGGACGTGGCACGTCACCATGAAGCATTGCCTGCAGCTGCTCCTGGACAATCCTCCTGACGAGTTCACAAAGGCTGTCGACGTTGCCTTCCAGCGCTGTCTGAGCGTTCGTACCACAGACGGCAGCTTCCCGGCGGTTGTTCTGCCGTGCCCTTTGTTGAAGCGCCCCCTCTATCACGGTGGCCTCTTCAACGAATCCGGGGACTGCTCCTGGAGGACCCCTCACCAGTCCAGCGAAGATCTCTTGCTTCATGCCGCGCACCAAATGCAGCAACTTCTTGTCCTCGGGCTTGGATGAATCAGCGCGCCGAAATAAGCTTACCATGTCTACGACGTACATGACAACGCTCCCATTCGGAAGTTGGTTTCTTGCGTGCAGCGCAATCTCAGCCTTTTCTCCGCGGTCGATGATCACCTATGTAGCGAGTAGCCGTTGGCGAAAAGCCTCCCAGTAGGTTACTGCAGCTTTGTTGTTCTCAAACAAGGTACGCGCGGATTCTTCTAGAGCATAGTGGGCATTGTGAAGCTTACTCAGGCCATTCCAACCGTTGAATCTGGCGACGCGCTCAAACTGGTCGAGCCAGTCCTCGGCATCTTAGAAAGGCTCGCCATGAAAGGGCTTCGGCACCCGTTGCTGCTGAACAACGTACCCAACAGTCATGCTTGTCTCAGGCAGGACCTGTGCACTGTTGGCCCGTCCCGTCATCCCTGCTGTGCGATCTGGCAGCGGCCCGTACTCGACCGGGAGACCAAGTAGGCGGTGCCTGGTTCTCTCGGGAACAGGTGTGGTCGGGGAGACCTGGAGCTTACTCGAAGAACCTTGATGAACCGGGTATCATGTACCCTGCACCTCCACCTCTTCTGTCACGGTGTAAACAAAATTACTATCCAAATTGTTTATTTACACAGGCGAACTAGTGCCCACAAGCGAGCTGCGAACTTCTAGCCTTGGCCGAACTATCGAGCTCTTCTTCCTTCTCTTCTTCAGCGGCTCTCTTTCTTCGTCGTCTTTGTCTGCACAAGTTGTCAGCTGCTATTCCCTCCAGTTGGGTATGTGGAGCAACAAGAGCGGTTGGTAAATGCCTGCCCAGGGCATGGCGTTAAAGTTCAAACTCATTACCAGCGGTGGCAATATGCTTGATTGCGACGACTCACTGCGAGATAACAGCAAAGCAGCGCGCGCTGCGGCGGGCGCGCTGATCAGGCAGTCACTTTCTGAGACGCAGCACCTAGGGGCGGAGACCGAGAAAGCTGCAATTCGCGCTGCGCACAAGTTTCGCAGTAGGCACCACAGTAACCATGACTCATTTTAATGGGTAAATCTGTGAGTGAGAGCTTTTGAAGCATTAAAACACAGTTTTGAAAATCATGCTTCTGACTAACGATTTCCAACAATGAGCACAGAACCCATTTATTTTGTGTAATAAGAAGAACCTTTTTATGGTACGCAAAGAATAGTGTATTTTGACTAGTTGCTGTGGCTCCGATGATCTCTGAAAATTGAGAAGGAGTCGTCGCCATGAATCTATCTATATGTATGGCCGCGAATGTGTTAAAAAGTGAGCGTTGCCTCTTTAAAGACCATACTTTATCGTGAGCTACTAAAACGGAAACATTTTTGTCAGTTGTCAGTAAGTCTCTCCACCTGTCTTTCTGTCGCTCAAATAAGCCACCCTGCCAAAGAACAAATAGTGTTATTCTTGCTGCGAGACTTTAACGAGAGTTTGTTTATTATCCGATTTTCTTGCTAGGCCGATTTGTAGTTGTTTTAAATACAATGTTCCTCCTAATCGCCCGCGTTAAATTCAATTTACTCGCACACTAGTAAGTTTATGAACCGTTGGTGAACCTTTACTCTTACTCAACTGGTTGCCAATCCAACGAGAATAACAGGCCGCACAGCAACGCTACTATACCTGAAACCATGCCCACTACACCATAAAGTCTTGTGCGTGACATATTCGCCCGGTATATATAGTGATATATTTGTTTGTTTTCACATTAAAGAACAAGTTGCAGATATGCGTAAGACCGCTAAGAAAATTCCTTATTGCATGAAAGTGAATTTCATAGCCATTACCGATGAACAGTCTGCTTTTATAGACATTTATTGGGCGATTTCGACAATGGCACTTGTTAAAGCTAACTTGAAATTGCTTATGTGAAAGGTACATGAATTAACCCAGACATTTATCTTGCTTCGCAACGACTCTTCTCACGCCTGAGCTCGGTGGTGAAATGCGAACTTAAAATGTCGGCCTCAAACCGCAAAATGCGCTGTGCTCGAAGAGCGATACTGCTACCCTCGAACACTCGCTCTGAGACACATAAAACTGCTAACAATTGTAAAGTATCCGGAGCAAAAATACGAAATTCAATTTTTTTCGGAGCACCTCATCTAACCTTCTTCACAACAACGCTCCAAAATTTTGTCTTGTTATTGATAAAAATACGGCTGAAATAAATACTGAGCTAGGTTTATTTATTTATTTATTTTCAGATACTGCGGACAGCATTGCTATCCAAGCAGGGAGGGTTACAGAGAAGATGACAACAAGGGTTCAAAAGAATTTGCATCACGGCACTCCACAAAATCAGATGGCAATGTATTCCAGTGTTCACTTGTACAAGGGAAAAATGATTTTTGAAATATTTTTGAAAGCCAATTTTTCTGTGAATAAGTAAATACAAAAACCTCAGCTTGGGTATCAGCCGACGCTTCTGGAGTGGCTCTAACCCTAGCTGTTTTAACATGTTAATAGCGAATGATCGGAGTCTGTAATCTGAAACAATGAATCGTGCAGCTAGGCGTTAGATCCGCTCAATTTTTCCAATATGTTTTGTGTAGTGAGGACACCATACAATCGATCCATACTCGATGACTGGTCGGAATAATGTGCCGTAAGCCTCTAGTTTAACTTTTTTGTGGTGAGCCCCTCAGCTTTCTGCGCAGAAAGCAAAGCTTTTTAAAAGCTGTAATAACACGGTTAGGCGGGCTAGTTGGTTTGACATCTTAACGGTAACTTTTGCGCACTCGATACGGGGACACAGAAAAAGGTGACACGAACACAAGCGCAGTCGGGTACTTTTTAAAAGCTCTGTTGCAAATGTCGTCGTAATGTGCGTCCAAGTTAAGGTTATTTGTAATAGGCCCAAATACTCAACAGAAGATACAGAGTTAATATACCGCGTTCCTATTTGATAGCGATGAATCAACGGATTTTTCATGTTTGTTATGGTCAAAGAAACTGTTTTAGAGAAGTTATTTACCATTCCATTACATCCGCACTAGTCCGCGAGTTTACAACGGTTGTTATTCAAATGAACTTGAGAATTGCAGTTATCAATAACAGAACAGAGAAGACAATCATCAACAAACAATTTCAGATGTACATTTTCATCAAGGTGCTTCCCAATGTCATTTATGAATATCACAAAAAATTAGTGTCCTAGTACCGATCCTTGTGGGACCCCTGACAAAAGCGGTAATACGTTAGACCTGAAACCATTACATTCAACAAACTGCATGCGTTTTGACAGGTAGGACGTAATCCATAGCACTAACTTTTGCAGGATACCTGCTTCGTTTAACCGCTCCACCAGCTGCACAAGGGGTACCCGATCGAAAGCTTTGGATAAATTCAAAAAGATGGTGTCAATTTGCTGTTGCTTATCGATTGCGGAGGCAAAATCGTGAACAGATACTGTTTGTGTAACCGTAGAAACATGTTTTCAAAATCCATGCTGATATTCAACAAAAAACTGTTTGGCTTCTAAATAGTTCGATATATGACTAGCGATAACGTGTTCCATTAGTTTGCAGCTTGGGCTGATCAGAGAGATTGGTCTGTAATTACTAGGAGACAGCTTATCCCCGGCCTTGAATACAGGAATAATCTTTGGCAACACCCAGCCTATCGGAAGGGAGGCTTCATCAAGAGATGCATTAAAGATGATGTAGAGATACTCAGAAATAACCTCCGCGTACCGGTGCAAA
Organism: Haemaphysalis longicornis; assembly: GCF_048455015.1. Taxonomy (NCBI): domain Eukaryota; kingdom Metazoa; phylum Arthropoda; class Arachnida; order Ixodida; family Ixodidae; genus Haemaphysalis; species Haemaphysalis longicornis. Next base: position 8,631,364 of record NW_027526233.1, on the reverse strand, counting down.
AAGGCATTTGGTAAGCCATCAGGAGCAGATGCTTTTTTAGTTTTAATTTTCAACAAAAGCTCAAAAATTCCCTCTCGACCGAAGCCCAGGTCAGGCATGGTGGCACAAGGAGACATCGAGGTACTTATGGAAGCGACAGAAAGGGGATCGGTGATTGAACCATGGAAGGTAAAATTCATTAGCAATAGCAATAAAATTCATTATCAATAGCTTCGGGGCTAGTGACAACTACTCCGTTAATTTTCCACCTTTCTATGCCACACTTGCAGCCAAATAGGAACCGCCAAAACATTTGGGGGGCTTTAAAAAAAAAAAGGCAAATTATGATATTGGAATCTAGAACGAGCACATCGTAGTTTGGCAGTCAGCTGTTGTTTGAGAGTTGAAAAGTCGCTGCCATGGTTGAATTTATTTTTCCGCCTTCGTGCAATTCTGCGCTTCAGATGAATTATTTCACGGGTTATCCCGGGATTATTGCGCTTTGTGGTCCTCTGACGAAGTGGAACAAATCATCAATACACGACAGTACAAGCGTCTTAAACTTGGACCAAAGTGTTGAAACATTGTCCCCGGGGCCGAAGTACGAAAGACAAAGGTGCAAGCAGTCGAGAATGGATTCATCATCGGAAGCCAAGAAATCACGACATTTTTTAGAAGTAGACTTTCTTTTTGTTTTGTTGACATTAAAAGCCACGGTAACTAGTTTGTGTTCGGCTATGCCGTCTTCAGTGGTGACAGAGTGATTTTCTCAAAAGTTTTTCACAAAGACGAGACAAAGAGTTGAATGAGAAGTCTCGGTGACACGTGTGGGTGCGTGTACTCTATGCTGCATATCATGCGAAAAAGCGGTCTCAAGCACAAGCCTAGCGCTATCAGTGTCATGCTATCCCGAGATGGCTAGATTATTCCAGTCGATTCCCGACAAGTTAAAATCACCCGTTAGTATCAACTTTTTCTCCTTTTTAAGCACGCGCACATAGTATTCAGTCAATGCTTCCAAATCAGAAATGGGGCTTTTCGGCGGCCTATAAAGGACGCCAAATAAAGTGGAAAGTCCACGAAAATTGATCTTGCAAAAAATACTTTCATGGTTAGGGATCCTTTCTTACTGGGTTCAACTGACTTCATTTTTTGTTAGAATAGCAACGCCGCCGCCATGCCCATCGCGGTCACTCCGTACAATTTTATGGGAAGGGGCAATGATTTCCCTGTCAATAATGTTGGAGGAAAGCCAAGTTTCTGTCACACCAAGTATGTGTGGGTCGTGCCAACATAGTACTTCCTCGAGTTCACTTGCCTTATCAGCCAAACGTCTTGCGTTCAACAAGGCAATGCGCAAATGTTTATCCGTTCAAGAGGAGGCCCATTCTTGGTTGTCCTGTTTTTGCTGGCGTAAAAAGAGTGGGCGCGCGTTTTCTTCGTCCCATATTTAAACATTATGATCCACGCGGAGCCTATCATATTCAAGTGACACTTTACACCCTTCTTCCTTGAACTGTTTCGCGTGTAGCAATAACTTTGAGCGCTTCATTAACGTGGGTTTGCAGAAATGACGGCTGATGTGTATGATTGATCCTTTCCGTTTGTTGCAGTTTTGCATAATCAGCATTTTCTCGTTATAGTCGAACAAATTCAACATAACTGGTCTCGGCTTGTTCGTACTCTTGCGACCGATCCGGTGCACCCTTTGAACTGATTTCGTTGGCACGCCCAGTTTGGTATGAAACACTTCGCTCAGAACACGCTCTCTTAGATCAGCAGGGGTTTCACCTTTCTTCTCAAAAAGCCCAAAAATGACTACATTACGACGTTGACTCCTATCTTCTAAGTCATCCAGTTTTCTTTGCTGTGTCGCGATTATCTTCTTTAGGGACAAAACTTCAGATTTTAGTTCAGCTATCTCCTCAGTGTGGCAAGCCATGGTTTCTAACGTGTTATTTGTTTCGGAAAGTTTTCCTTTCATCATGCTTTCTAATGTTTTGTGCGACTGAATCACTGGGTCAATCGAGCCTTGCAGGGCTGTTTGCATGTCGCTAATATGTTTCACAAGTTCAGCGTTCGATGGGGCTGGATTGCGCTCTACATCACCAGCAAGCAACAGTAAGAACATAGTAAACACTTCATCAATCATTGAGATACACTTTGCCGGGCACGGCAGGACAATAAGGCATCTACAATCACTTCGCAAAGAAGGATCATCATATAATCTACGAACCTGTACAAAGAACAGGAGAGGATTCATTGTCCTGGCCGAGTTGGTCCCGCCGTGCCCTATGATCTGTAGCCCGTAGGTGAAAAAACAATTCCTGATAGGTGACAAAACAATTCCTGACAACGAGTGCTTTGTTGCCCCACGCAGATTTTTGTAGTAACTTCGTGGTTTCTCTCTGTAGATAACGAACCACCACCCAGATGCACGAACACCCATGCACATAGGAACCAAACCGGTATTGATACTCACGAAATTTAAAAATGAATACAGTTCTTAAGTTGTCTTCAAGCCATGGTGTCGACTTTATCACTTCTAAATTTCTTGTATTATTCACGGCGTCGTATGCTTCAGTTGTTCTCTCAAAGCGTTTTCAAGAATACACTGACAACTACTCACTATACAGTCACTAACAACTTGGTAATGTTGCTGCCGCTTACAAATCATGTATCAAGGCGTCTCTTTTAGTTTACCGCTCCCTCTCTCCAGCAAGCACTACATGTATAGGTCCAGTACATATTTTGTACCCGGCCATCCCACTGTTTCTGAAATATAAGTGATTTTTTTACAGATAATGAACAAAGCTTCCGAAAAGAATTTTTATATGCAACATAGTTGTTACCCTTCACAAACCTGCTTCGTCTCATTCTTGACCGTCACTTTAAAACAGAACTGTATTTTCCGGAATTTGGGAAAAGCCTTTCCTAAGTATCGCATACCATGTTGCTCCTGAAACTAGGCAAATTTATTCTTGATCTCGACCTGTTAACATGGTTAGAGTAGTTTTAAGGCGTCCGACCGTACTTTCATGCCGCGAACCCCAGAATGCCCTGATCCTTCCGGTGTATATCGAGGGTAATGTCTGCGACCCCCTTTTTTGTTCTATATCAACAACCTTTCTCGTTGCCTGTCTTTAAGCATACATTTATTCGCTGATGATTTAGATTATTCAGAAAATTATAACTTGAGTGATGTTTCAATGTTACAGAACAACTTTCATGCTGTCGTAGTATTTGCCTTATGAACCTTATTATTACTGACTGCAAAGTGTTACCCGTCTAACGATCGTTGCCCACTCCCACTTATAGTATATTAACGATGTTCCACTGGACTGTGTTTCATCCTACTGCGGTTTATGTGTGCATATTTCTTCTTGCCTCACCTGGTTCGTTAACGTAGAGAACATTTTTACCACTGTTAGGCGATTTTTGTATTTTAGGCAATCTCCTATCCTATCTTCTACGAAACTTCTCTACTTGTACATTTTCCCAAAAACAACTGCTTAAAATGAAATTGGTTCGCAGTAAATCAGAATATGATGTCTCAGTTTGGGCCCCACCACGATTGATTTAATGAACAGCCTTAACTAGTCCAGAATAACTCTACTAGCGTCATTTGGCATAATTAACACCAAACAGCAAGCATTACATATATAAGAAACTGGTTTCAAAAGACTCTTCTCTCTCCTCGTCGCAGGTTCTCTCGGCTGCGCCATTTTCACAAAACCTTTCATAACAGCGAGCACCTCCGAGGTATTCTTTTTATTTCACCACCGTACGTTGTGGTCTTATGTCGATCATACGCACAAAGGTGGAATACCGGCATGGTAAACCAGAACACGTGTCAAGCCCTTCGTCATTCCTGCCACGAAAGAATGCAACAAGCTTCCTGGCGTGATGGCTAAAATCTCTGGTCATCAGGTTTCTCTCCCTGCACTAGCGAACATTCTGTACTGTGATTACTTGTGACGTGCCATTTTTTTCTTGTTATTGTCCATTTTATTCTGCAATTGGCCAGTTAAGAGTACTCATGATATCTACACTATAGCGTTTTTTATCATCCTTGCGTGTGGTAACTTCATTATCAGCTAAATATTTTATATTGAAAACGCTCATCCTGAACCCCACTTTACCCTTTTTCGCAATCCCTCTTTGTAAAGCCCGTTCCCATCTTCAGTGCCTGTGGTCACGTGTTACGAAAAACAAAGAAACAATAAATAAATATGTAAAATTACATAAAAATAAATAGTAAATTGTGTAAGTAAATTGTGTAACAAAACATTTTCAGCCCTCTGAATCTGGTACCCTAATCCATACTTGTAATCATTGCAGAGGAAAAACAAAACATCCTGTACATATGAGGAAAAGCGTCATTGCAGATGTAGAGCAACGAATCGTTTAATTTAATTAAAAATAGATGCACGCTTGACACTTTCAAATAAAAAGTTTATATATGTTATAACAATATTTTACACCAAAAATTCCAAACCAGCTCACGCCTGAGGCTAGACCTTCTAGTTCCCCTCCGAACCCAATACTAACTAGTTGTACCAATTGATCCGGCGCGAGAACACCAACGGAGAAACTAGCTAGTCCCGTCTGGTCTTTCTGTGTTTTTGTCAAATTTTTGCGCTCAAATTTCCACTTGTAAACATGAACCAACTAGCCCAACAACAAGTTCTAATAAATAACTTCACCCTGGTCTCCCCCCCCCCCCCAAATGGAACATCGTGAGACGAGAGGGTAAGAGCACGAAATGAGGCCTGGGGAGTGGGCCGCTTTAAATAAAGTTTGATCTCTCTCTCTCTCTCTGGGGAGAGCAAAGGGGCAGTTACATGGCCGCAACAGCGAGAGAATATCGTCCTTATATGACATTTGCAGCGAAATAAGCAGATACGAAATCGATTGTAGAAGCCATGATCTTTCTTGGGTAATAAAAGCGGAAATGCTTCTTTGTCTGCCTACCCGTCTAGCAATTTCGTCTTCAAGGCATAAACTAACACTCTACAAAACAAACACGTATTGCCAGCACTGTTAAATTCTACTCAGAGTGACGTTTGAATTCACACATGTGGCCATAACTTGTCAAGAACAAAACGTAAGGTGCATTTGATTGAAATGTAAGTATATAACCCTTAGTTCCCGTGATATCTTAGTTGAGGATACTCAGAAGGCTTCTGTTTACGATTGATATTGATAAAAACATTGTCTAACGACTACAGTACTTCCTTACGCGAAATTTGTGCCCAGGGCGAACTACAGTATTGTGGGAAACTGGTGCATACCTGCTGCGTCTCAGGTCATAATTGCCGCGGCAACGTCGAAGACATGCGGCATACACGGGCGTTGTCTCGTGGCTCGTCGAAGCGGGGCCAAATGTATTGCGCCTTTAGGTGTACTCTCCTCATCCGCTTACCTGTCCGCTCTATCTTAGGTGGCCTCTTCGTCCTTTCAGTTATCGCGTAGTGCGTAGCCTCCGGGGAGAAGGTCACGCGCAGTCTCAGCACACCATGTCACCCTCATGATTTCGTCATTTATTGGTGATAATCCGCTATCCTGCTTGTTCTATATCTTTTGTCTTCGTTTTTGCCTTCGCTGGCTCGTTCGCAACGAGGAACAACGGTGCCCTAAAAGCACACGAGAGCGTGCCTGGGTGATGCGCACTAACTTGGCATATATGGTTCCCGCTCGGGCGAGATCAACGCAAATAACAACCGAAGAGAGCTCGCAAGCAGGCGGTGGTAAAGAGAGAAAAACAAAAAAAAAATGTGAAAGAGAAAGATGAGCCTCATCTCAATAGATGCCTCGCAGGAAGTGCGAAGATGGGGCAATTGAACTGAATTCAGTAAGCATCCATTCAATTCATCACTAGGAGTGAGGGGAGTGCGGAAGAACCTGAGTGTTAAGGAGAAGAAATTTACGGAGGGGGGACTTGCTGGGGTAGCAAAGAACTATCGTCTTTTGACGACATGTTTCGAGAAAAAGGCAGATGCGTGGACATTTTTAAATTTTGAGTACATGGGTCCTCCTTGAGCTCCCTAAAATAAAAAAGGTCCGTTTATGTATCTGTGCGACGGTCTGTCACTCAATTTAGCCACCCAGCCAAATGATAAAAAATACAAAACGAGAAGTACACATTGAGTAAATCCTTTGTAGCCGACTTAATCTGGTACCGTAATTCCTACTCCCCAGCATTGTGGAGCAAAATAAAACTGAAGGCGTAATTGGCAAACATCATTGATATCTGGTACTAGCCCAGGCAGCACAGGGCTGTTCGTCCTTACTCAAGCCGGTGTTGCCCGGTGATTTTCTGCCCGGCCTTTCTCCGGCAACCATGTTCGGCCCGTGTCCAAATGTGGGCTTTTTGGCCGTATACGGCCGTACTCCCATCACTGTCCAACGGCCAGTGTCCGTCGGCCGGTCGACCGGCTTACGTTCATACGTTCGGATTCCAACCGTAGGGCTCCGGCCATTCCAAAGCTACCCGTGTACGGCCGAAGTACTGCCACCGGAGGACAGCCGAGATGCGGTCGTCGGACTCCAGCGGGCTAAAGCTGCCGGAAATTCGGCCGTGCAACAGGCATTGTATTTCAGCCACAGTACGCTAATTGTACTGAGGCCGGGGGACGACCACTGCATGCAGCGCAAGCAGATGACTCAATCGCGCTGTCCAGCAGCAGAAACCCACTATTTCGGGTCCACTGCACCCACATCAAAGTGAGCCCAAGCGCAACCACCAGCCGTCCAGCCTTCAGCGCAGCCTGGCTGAATTAGCAGCGTCAGTTTGCACCAAAATTAATTTATTCAACAGTGCTCACAAATGGTCCTTCCTTTAATTTCTGTACCTCTTTTACTGTCGAATACAGCAAATATTCATTCCTTTGCAGAGCTGGAATAGATGTATTGTCCAGGTCCTGATATCTTCTGTGGGGCGGCTTACCTGTAATAAACAAGGAAGGATGGGGGGGAGGGGAGGAGGCGAAAGACGGATACTTTAGCGGGTTGAATTTCACAAAGATGAAACTGCCGCTTTTAGGCAATTTCTGTTAAGACAATACTTTCATGCTCTGACTAAATCAACTATTTTTACAACAGCTGCTTGACCAGGTTTTTTTGTATATAAAGCCAGTGCGAATGCTTTACGAAGCGGTTCGGAACTCTACAAAACACTCAGCAGCATTCAATATAATTTACTTCACACAAAAATTATGTCCGGTATTTGCCCATTTTTCTTGCAAAGAAATTTCATACTCGATCAACTTTTCTGATGATTTTTCACAGGGCTGATCCTAGAAGAGATCAAAGAAGTACTTTCAGTTTCAATATATTTTTTATGTTGTTTTCATGAGTTACGTGCACACTCCTTAATAGTCCAAAAGAACTTAATTTTCCTTCTAAAGTCGTTCTACGTGAAGAAAATTTTAGACGTGTTGCGAATGACGCCCTTCTTCAGATGGCGGCAGTTGTATCCTTCTGTGTTCACGCAAGGAAAGGCGTAAGACAAGAGTTTCATATTTTCTTCCAAACAAATAACTTAGCACTTGTAGCATTCATGCAGCAAAGCTTGCATACTGCAGCAAATAAAGCAATAAATATTTCATTGGTCAAGTTCAAATGCGTAGGGTTCTCAACCCGTCGGAGGCGAACTTCCGACTCCGCAAGTTTATTTATTTATTTATTTATTTATTTATTTATTTATTTATTTATTTATTTATTTATTTATTTTTTTTTATTTATTTATTTATTTATTTATTTGTTTGTTTGTTTGTTTGTTTGTTTGTTTGTTTGTTTGTTTGTTTGTTTGTTTATTTATTTGATACCTGCTTGCCCTTCAATGCATTACAGAAGGAGATAGATAACACTGAGCATCAAATATGAGACCAAATAACAAAATATTTCTACAAAGCGCGGTGAAAATTGTCAATATAAACAGTGGATAAAATCATACGTGAAAGATAATTACACTCTCATCTTGATCTAAAATAAAATGAATCGCGCAAAGCGTTACTTAAAAGGAAAGTTAATAATTTGCTTCAAGCTAACGATCCCACTTTGGGATACGTAGAATGGCGCTTGGATATACTTCTCCCCTTCTATTCCAGTTTTCGAATGATAGATATTACGAAAAAATTTCAACCTCAGGTTTCGTGTATAGGACGGGAAAGTCTTACCATTTAGGTTTACTTTTACTTTCCCTCATCCTAAGTTGACAGTGCCAATACCTTTTACGAATCGGACTGCCCTCTTCTCTGTGTTTTCGAGCGTATCAATCAGCTCTTTGCTGTAGGGATCCCAGAAAACACATGCGTACTCCTAGATTGAGCGCACATGAGTGAAATACGGTTGTTCTTTTAAGTTAGGTGGAGGTTCGCTGAAATTTTATCTCGGAAAGCCAAAAACACGTGCAGCCATAACTTTTTTATGTTGTGAACGTGCCTGTTTCTCAAACAACCCGTTGAATAAACTCTTCGTTATTTATATTACCGGCCGCTCTTAAAGCAGTGTAATTTACTGTATACGCATTCAATTGGAATGAAGGTTGTCTTGTAGAGTTGACGTTAACACACTTTTTAAGATTTAACGGCTTTTCTGAATCAGCACACCAGGATGTTATTAATTTGAATCATGCTGAAAGTATTCGAAATCACGTTCATTCGCCTTGTAAAAACACAGTCATTCACGAACATTTTTAACAAAGATTTGAGGCCACACAAACAAAAGAGCCCGCCACTGAGCCTTGGGGAATTCCTGAGGTCGCGGGAACATATCCGGACGAACAACCATTGATAGCGACCAACTGTTTTGTTAGAGAGATATACTCGGCTATCCATGCAATAAGCGATTCATTCAGTTTATTTTCCGCAATGTACTAACAAGAAGGTGATATGAAACACCGTCAAATGCTTTTAAGTGCGAATGCACTTCTTAAGCGAGCCTGAATCGTCCGCCGCCGTAGTCCGCATAGCAACAGCTGCGGGTGCACGCGCTCCTCGTCTTCCCTAGCAACGGGGGGAGATGGGCGCGCGCTGCCTGGCCGCGTCCCCGTGGCTCATTCTTGTTGTTGTTCCTGCTGACATGGCACATACCCACGTGGGGGATTGGCCAGGAATCGGGCGTGAGAAGGGCTAATGCACCCGCTTAAAGGAGCACTGACACGAAATTTCAAAGCTGAGATCGGCTCTAGCAATCAAGTACAACGACAAAACAAATAGGTGTCTGTGAATAAATCCATCTTTCTTTCTTTGTAGTTGTGTGTGTGTGTGTGTGATCTCTCTTTCGCGAACATTACCGAACCGCGCAAATTCAACTCGTGTATTCGCACTTTCACATTCTTCCCCTCGGGGAAATGCGGGGAATTTTTTTTGCCGCACAAGGAAATAGTCAGCTACTTTAAGCTTATCTATTGCTAGAGCCAAATCGTGCGTGCACTAAACAAGCTGCGTTGAGCAAGAAAAACCCGAAGAAATCCGTGTTTTCTAGGATGCTGGCGATTATGTTTAACCAAATGAGTCATATCCCAAGTGTAGCTAATCTCAATTTCAAACACCGCAACTAAATTAACATCCAGGCTTCGTCATTCACAAGGCTCTGTTGTTATGGCAAATTCAAAATAACACTAGTTTCTAAATAGGCAGTCATAAAATCCCATAAAGTAACATAGCGCAGGGCACGAAGTTGAGCCAGCGAATGCACGAGCTTAGCCTCTTCTACGTTTATCACAAACAATATAGTGCACATTGTTTTTCGCAGCAATATTGTAAGAATAGCCGGAAACTTGCGCTTTTGCGCGCCCTTGCCTTTCTTTGGTGGGGAGTCCTTGACATGGCGCCGGTTGAGCTCCTGCGTTGTGGCCGCTTGCTCGATACTCTTTAAGGCCACTTATTTTGGTGAACCACCGCCATCTCGGGTCGGACATCGCTGCCGGGTCTACGTCTCCAATGGCCTCCATTACTTGAGGTGGCGAATAGCCTCGAGCTGATGCGTCGACGAAACTGACGGGCGAGGCGCTGCAGCGGCATGACTGCCAAGGCTTATCTCACCCGTCAGTGTGGAACAGTCTTCTTGTGGCAATAAATGGCATTTCGATGGCCTAAACGTTTCCCTGGTAGTGTCCAATGAGTCGTTGCACCTTGCCCGTTCACCTAAAACACTCATTACTGTTTGACAAACGTAGTTCGTTCATTTAAAACGCAGAAACACCGACCGGATGAAAAACGTGTCTGCGCCATTCGACTGCCTAACGGCTCTTTCTTCACCCAGGGAAAAACCAGTCCTACATCGGCGGCTCTTCTTCCAAGCACGTCTGTGCATGAATTCTCGGCGCCCAGAGCGCGCCGTGTTTCGCATAATGACGTATAACCTGATACCTTACGAAGGCCGGTCTCCTCTTGGACACCGGTTGCCGAAAATTCTGCGGCCGTTCGCTTGCCGTAATTCGGCCGAGGACCGCTAACCAAATCAAAAACCTACATTCTGAGGCCGTACTTAGGCCGGTCTCCTTTATAACACCGGCTGCCCGAAGAAAACGAATATTCTGCCGCCGGACGCGCGGTTCACCGTTGAAGGAGCGGATGCGCGGCAGCCGCGCTACGGCCGGTCTCCTTTCGAACATCAACTGCCACAAGAATACGGATATCCTGTGGCCGGTCGCTTGCCGTGCTTCGGCTGAACACCGCTTCACGAAGGAAAAACGGATGCCCGGAAGCCGTACTCTGGCCGATTTCTTTCTCAACATCGGCAAGTGAAAGGCAACTGAATATCTGGCAGCCGGGCAGCTGCCGTTGTGCGTCTGAACACGGGCGGCCGGAGAAATACCGAAGCGCTGGTTGCCGAATGTTGGCCGTTCAACGTATGATCAGTGGCTGCCAGAACCTGGATGCTGGCCGGACATGCTAGAAAACAGCCATAGACGGGCCGGTCTTGGGACACACTTTCTGTGCCTCCTGGGAGGCGTGCTCTTTTATTTGAAAATAGGTACCCCCTTATTATATGCGGTAGCAAATAAAGATTGGGCATTGAAAACAAGAATCTTACCCAAAAATGCAGAGAAACTCGTACTGCGGTAGTGCCTCGTGGGGTATTCCATGTCCAATTTTACCTAATGATTGCAGTACATAACGCGCAAGCACTGAAAAGCGGGCAAACTGAACTGACCTGAGCAAACATTCACTCTGCTCACCGTGGGAAGAGTGATACCGCACGGGTAAGGCGGGAGGGGTGGGCGGCAATTCGCCGCGAGCTCGACATGTAGGTGGCGACCGCGTCGCGCGGCTAGTGTGGATGCTCCGCGGAGCGGCCCGTAAGAATGCACACTGTGGGCGCGCTTCGTGCCTTTTTCTCGCCATATGTGCGCACGACACGTGCAAACAAGAGTGGTATGCTGTAGTTCGTTACTCAACGTTTAACGTATAGCATGGAAAGCGGCAGCCAGTTTTCATTATTACGCCAAAAAACGCGACAACTCATCGGGAATCTCAGAATGGCCGTAATTGTGACAATGAACTTGTACGCTGTGGCTCGTAGCAAGCTCGATCTTTCCAGACTATGGCTTTGAGCCTTCAATAGAAGCATAAATAGAAACAAATCAGGAAGCCTCGATCTCTGAAATTCAGTTTACAACGGCAATCTCAATCGGTTTCACTGGTAGCCTTACGCATTCTTGCATTTGTGGGATGCTCTGAAATGGTAACACTACTTAAAGGGGCACTGACACAAAAATTTTGCATCTTGTTTTTTTTGTTGCGATAAGTAGCTAGTGACCTACTTATAACCTGTAGAAACCTCATTTGCTTCAGCGTGCGACGGTTGTTTAATTAGAGGCATTTTCAATGCGGCCAGTCGCAGTTTCGGTTTCAGCGAGTGCCGCGAAACGATGGATTTTGTGGATTTTGTGTGAACAAAGCTGACCACGTGACCGTCGGGGGGATATCACAGAGCAGAGCCGCCGTAGCACTGTCAAATCCGCATCGATGGCAGTTTCTGCGAATGCCCCCACGTACTGATCTCGTGGCGCTTAATTAAAAAGTGACCGTGGATGTGACGCAGGCGCTACGAGTGCAAATGCTACCGCGGCTAAAGAACGACGCGCGAAGCTCGAGACGGTGGGTGGCAAGGCACGCGCTGGGAGCAGCCGGCCGGTCTGCCTATAGGTCCGCCTACAGATGTGTTCGGCTTAGCACTGCGGCGGATATTCGAGTGCCGCTCTCGTAAGCGGTGCAGATGACAATTTTTAATGCAAACCGCCATCGCATCATTAACTCCTTTCTCGTGTAAGCCACCATGCTCGGGACTTGGGGACAATTTCGTGCAGCGGTAACAAGCTATCACTCGAGCTACCTGCGCCGGCCTGGGCCACTTCGCGGCCGTGGCCGCCGCCTGCACAGCGGCCGTGCGGCTAGCTCAGTGGGCTTTTCGTGCGTCCGGCGCGTTTCCGCATCTAATGGTAATAAACAGTAATAGAAACAGAGTGCCTAGAATCACTGTAGAACTTTGGTCGCGGCCAGCTGCCCGATTAGCTGACGAAATCACGGCGCCTCCGCCGCCAACGATCGGGTCGTTCGTTCACGAGAGCAGAAGCTCCGCCCTCCGGCTTTCCGATTGGAGCGGCGAGCCGGGCGAGCCGGCGCAAAACGCCGGCAGTGCGGAAGCGGCAAACACAAACTCGTGACGTGTTTATTTACACAATATCCTCGGGATGTCGATTGAGCGTGGTCCTCTGCTAGCTGCTCGGTTGCGTTTCGCACACTTTAAAATTGATTTTAAACATGTTCTAGGCTGTATTCGCCGCTGATATTTTGCAGATGATGTATATGTGTTCCCACCAATCTATCTCCGAAGTTATCTCGCCTTCAAAATTTTGTGTCAGTGCCCCTTTAACTGCCCCGAAATTCTTTCTAAGAGCTTACGATATTTTTTGTCGGTTCAAAAGTCAACATAAAACTACTGAATTTTGATCAGCGCAGAGATATAAATGTAACCACTTTGACGGGCCTTTTCAATGACCTTTTAGCGACTCTAAAGGAAGGTTTAATAAATAACGGTTTCGGATCACTTATTTACGGCTTTCGTCGCAAGTGAACTTGCGAAAACAACGCACGAGGTACAGTCAACACCTCATGTTTAGCTAGGTTTTCGCGAAGTGACAAGCATATTTACAGTGTGCAAACCAAGCTTCTGGGACCTCACAGTGAGCAAACATTTTCTGTGACGGCTGCTCTGTTGACGATTTGCGTTCCTTTTAAAACCTAACAGGAGCCTGCACCAGCGAGATGTGTTTGCATTTTTGCGTATAAGGTCGCTTACGAACCCTAACGACGGAAATAAATGAAGTTGCGCTGTTGCAGATGTAGTAAAACATTTCCTTTTTATTTCTCGTTGCCAATCAGCGTAACGGGTTCCCGGTAACTACTTTGTTTTGTAAACTGAATATCGCATTTGTCTTGTCATTTAATTCTTGAGGATTGGTTAAAAATGAAATTCTGCGCATTTCATTTTTTGGGGGGAAGGGGGAGGGGGGGGTCCTGCCAACGTTGCAAAAGCAGCGAGAAGAGAACGCATGTAACGCGCGCGAAAAGCCAAACTATGGTTATCAGTATTACTTACAATCGAAACTACACAGGCGTCGTGTTCTGTAGCGGTGAAAAAGCCGTACACGTATTTTCCAAAATGTTTACCCACCCTTTGGTCGGAGATTGTCCTGGAATTGTGGGACGCCTTTTTCAAAATTGTATTGAAAGGAAGCATTGTGGCAAAAAAATAAAAAAAGCGAGTCATGGCACACACCCCACACACATGTGGACAACAACGTGCATTATATATTACGCGTTTTCCCTTCTTTCTTTAAACTTAGGTCCACCTTAAGAGGTTAAGACGTGACCAAATTAGGCATTTGGTTATGCTGAGTGAGACACGTTTCTGGACAAGGTGATTCATGTCGGATTTAAAAATGATATATATGAAAATCACACGAAATGCTACATGAATGACGCAAACTCACAACTGCTTAATTTTACCGAGAAATTCCCCTAAATACTCTTGCGCATCCATAGAAACGTATTTTAAATATTACGTAAAATTAGCAACTAGATACAGTTGAATAAATGTTTATTCCACCTCGTGAGTATACCCAACGACTGTCCAAAAATGGTATTTATGTTAGAAAAGGTACGGGAAGGACGCGATCACACAGGCGCTTGCGGGTGTAAAATACGTGTCCGGTAATGTATGGACGATAGCGCACGGGTCGTGTGCAGTGTAAATGTTTTTGTTTGTTTCTTTTTCCTATAAGGACACAGCGCAATTTTACAAGGATGTGGAATTTGCACGCGTATGCACAGGTTTTGTCGCTTCTTACCCGTTTCGCGTACTAAACTTTTATCCTTTCAATAATCGCCACCCCACCTTCAAAAAGCACCCTTGGACGTTCCCGAAACGGCAGACGACTGCACTCAACAATAAGAAAAGTGCAATGTGTGGAAGCAATGTTTATAACACGTTTCACACTCAAGCGGTGACCACAGCGTAGATGTTTCGTGGAATTAAACCAGCTCATTAACCCGCAACGGCCACTGATTATTGCGTTTCTAGAGGAAACGAGCACTCAGACCTTACTATGTCATTGCTTACTGCCAAACGAGCACACATATTGGTTGTGTTATCGCGTGCAGCACGCGTCTTGCGCCGCACGCAACGTGAAAAAGCAGTCGACACGAGAGCGCCATCCACACTAGAAGCGGATCGTCCCGCCGCCGCCAGGGGCCGACTGTGTTCGCGCTCTGGGCGAATAGAAGAGACGCGCCCACGTGTAGGAAGACCATCGTCTTTCGAGGACATATCAAGCGAATCAGGAGATACGCGGCGAATTATCGAATATATTCCTTCTTGCGCTACCTGACGAGCTAACTGTAATCTCTTAATCTGTCAGCATGTCCATCTGTCCCTCTTTTAAGCCTTCTGGGCAAATTAGAAAAAAGTATGACAAGAGGCAGGACGTTTTTCGAAACCCCTGAATACAAAAACAATTCATGCGTGTCAGCGTTATCTAGAAAAAAAATCTATTTGTATATTTAATGCAAAAATCAATACGCATTTTATATTCGGAGCGTTTTTAAATAAATATTCTGCCGCGAACCATGTACGGGTTTGTATATTTATTGTTTGTTTTTAATGGCCGGCCGCGCACGGCTCTGTTATCTGTGTCCCATGCGAAACGCATGTTCCATTCTTTATTTTTATGCCGCACGGGCTTTCTAATTCAGATAAGCAGAGTGTTTCGCCCTAACGCCGCTAGCCCAGAATAATCTGCTGTGATCTACAATGTCCTGGATGTGACTCGACGGTTCCAGAAACTCTCGCACCGAAAGGTAAAAGCCTTCACACCAGACACCGCGGCATTCGATTCTGCGACGCTCGCCGACGCAAGTCACTTGGTTGACCGATGCTTCGCCGCCTCTGTATTATTTTGAGTTGTTAGGGGAGCGCAAGTTCGCTCCAATAAACTTGTTTTCTTTGAAATACGACTGTGTTACTTTTGGCTTCGTGACATCTGGTGAAGGTGCTGGGTACTCGCCCTTTATGCTCCCTACGACATCTGGAAGCCGCCAAGCCAGTCCAACCACACAAAGCCGCCGATTGCAAGGATTGCTACCCGAGTTCGGTCTTACGCCAGAAGGGCCCAAGACAAGGAACACTGCAACCAACACCATGGTGCAAGAAACAACGTCGCCAATCGTCCTGCAGCAGCCCCGAGAACCGCCATCGTTCGGGGGAGCCCCCGGTGAAGACCCCGAGGAATGGTTGGAGAAGCTGGAGCACGTACGGACCTTCAACAGGTGGGACGAAGAAGAAACCTTCCGGCATGTTTTTTTTACTTAGAGGATGCAGCTCGAACTTGGTTCGAGAACCACGAGAGCGCCTTGATCGACAGGACGCAATTCAAAAGCAAGTTTCTTAGGACCTTCACAACCGTGGTGAGAGAAGAACGAGCTGTGCTTTTACTGGAAACTCGAACGCAACACCCAAACGAAGGAGTCGCAATCTTCGTTGAATAAATGAAGCGACTATTGCGTCGCGTTGACCCGGATATGACGGAAGAAAAGAAACTGAGGTTTCGGATGCGAGGAGTAAAGCAAAAACTTTTTGGTTGCCTTGTCCGCAACCCGCCGAAATCGGTGGCCGAATTCGCATCCAAGGCGGCAGCCATGGAGGAAACGTTAGAAATGCGCACGAGGCAGTACGACCATCCCATCAATGCGCTAGTTGCGGACACTATCGATGCTGGGGATCTTAACTCTGACAAACTACGTGATACAATCGGCGCTATCGTCAGGGAAGAACTGCGAAAACTCTTCCCAACAACGCCGCAACCCCAAGTCACCTCTATGAGCGACGTGATCTGGGAAGAAATTCAACTCGCTTTGGGGACTTCCACGCCTCCCGCAGTACAACGTGAGCCTCAAGCTATGACCTACTCCGCGGCTGTTCGACGATCCCGCCCTTCTCCATCCCCTCCTCAAGAAGTCCCGCCGTACCGCCGTCCACTGTCGCCCGCCCGACCCCTGCACGCCAAAACCAGGCGCCGAGGAAGGCGGACGTATGGCGAACCGTCGCTTATTGTCCGCTGTGCTACCACTGCGGAGAGGCCGATCACATCTATCGTCGCTGCCCGTACAGGAGACTCGGACTGCGTGGTTTCTCCGTCGAAACCCCACGCACCAGACCCGGCCAGCAGCCTACTGAGAACGACGAATATCTGTCCAACACTAACCGAGGACCAGCCCGCCTCAACCGATCGCCCTCGCCCTACCCATACCATACGCCCAATTGCCGTAGCAGTGCTGATTTCGCACGTGGAAGGTCCCCCAGCCCACGTTGGGGAAACTAAAAGTAGCAACTTCAGGGGGTAAAGTTGCACGATCGCGGAAAAATAAAAACCCTCCAACGACGCAACGACTCACGGAAGACAGTTATTCACGACATGCCAACATCCCGACGACCCGACCTAACCCTGACGGGACTCCCGACACGACGACAGTTACACGGCGCGACGCGTACCCGACCTGACCGAAAAGTCCGCTCAGAAGACGACGACAACAACGACGCACAGTGCCAGACCTTCAACACACACAAGCCGAGATGCGACGCCCCGACGAACCCGGAACTCGAGGAAGGCGGCACAAGACGTCAAGGTGTCCATCTACGGCTTTGACGTAGTCGCCCTCGTAGACACGGGAGCCGACTACTCAGTAATTAGCGGACCATTTGCGTCTAAGCTGAAGAAAAATATGACCAGATGGGACAGTCCGCACATACGCACAGCAGGAGGCCACCTAGTGACGCCACGTGGAACGTGCACATCGCGTGTCACCATAGACGGCGCGATGTACCCTGCGCTGTTCGTCGCTTTGTCCAACTGCTCCCGCGACGTAATTCTTGGAATGGACTTTTTGACAGACAATGGAGCAATAATTGATCTCCAGACCATGTCGATAACGTTTTCCTCCGATAACTCTATGACGCCGGAACCGAACCCCGAACACGGTGCAGCTGTAAGGATCGCCGATGATCATGTCACCCTGCCACCCGCACAAGCTTGATGATCACCGTCTACTGGGAAGGTGGTTCTCCTGACGCCGACGCTATTGTGGAGAGTGACCAAAGGTTGCTTCTCGACCGCGGCGTGTCTGTTGCAAGAGGCATTGTGCGGTTTAAGCAACGCAAATCCCACGTTTTGGTCACGAATTTCACCGAGGAGTACCAGCATTCAAACAAAGGCGCTGCAATTGGTTTCCTCGAAGAAACGCAACATACAAGTGACGTGATCGCAGTCGCCGACTTTCAAGGCGCACCAGAAGATACCTTCAAGTTTCCGCATCCTTTCGACGTGAATCCGGCGCTACCGCAAGAAAAACGGAACAAACTATTGGCTTTGCTGCGTCGCTACAGCGAGTCTTTTTCGTCAAAGTCGAAACTACGTCAGACACCTTTAGCGAAGCACCGAATAATAACCGACGATCGAGCCCGACCTACCCGACAGTCACCGTACCGTGTCTCTTCCCACGAGCGGGAAGCCATCCGGACTAAAGTCCACGACATGCTGAGCGACGACATAGTACAGCCATCGAAAAGTTCGTGGGCTGCGCCCGTCGTACTCGTAAAGAAAAAAGACGGCACATTAAGGTTTTGCGTTGACTACCGGCGACTGAACAAAATCACGAAAAAGGACGTGTACCCCCTCCCCCGAATCGACGACGCCCTCGACCACCTCTGCCACGCGAAGCACTTCTCATCGATGGACCTGAAGACCGGCTACACACTAAAAATTTTTACGCCCAAAAGGGTGCTTCAGCTTGTCGCCGCAGGAGCACCCTAAAAACTGAATATTTTACGCCCTTTAGGGTGCTTGGATTTTGTCGCCGCAGGAGCACCCTCTGTGAAGCACCCCAGAAGACAGGTGCCTTATAAACACCCTTTTCCGCCTAAAAGTATCCTAGGGTGCTACTTAGCACCCCAATCTGTAGGAGCATCTTCTGCAAAAGCACCCACCTAAAGGGGTACAAAACGGGTGCGTCATCCTCGGTTCACAGGTGC
This sequence comes from Haemaphysalis longicornis, assembly GCF_048455015.1. NCBI lineage: Eukaryota > Metazoa > Arthropoda > Arachnida > Ixodida > Ixodidae > Haemaphysalis > Haemaphysalis longicornis. Next base: position 8,612,788 of record NW_027526233.1, on the reverse strand, counting down.
AGCAGGTGTGAGACCACATATTGCACAATATCACACACGATTATGGTATGAAACATTCGTGCTTTCCAAGCTCGGTTCTGTGAGACATTCCATTGAAGCTCAACATCAGCTGATAATTTCCTTGAACTTGTGTCACCGATTGTTAAAACATCAATTTAAAAAGTCAGGAGCCACATCTCAGTACAGTTATAACTTTAGAGGTAGTTGATTACCCAAAACTTCGTAAAAAACCAATTATATGTTCACTTTGCCGAACTGCAGTACACATCCTTCGAGATTCACTGCAGAGCCTAACCATGCTGTGCAGTGAAAGCAATTAGGTGTGCAACACTTCAACCACACAAAACTTCCTTGAACCTTAAAACCCTTGGCTTCTTAGTATTGCATCAAACTTCCAATCAAGGTAGCTACCTGCAATGTTTAGTGCCTTATTCTTGAGCTGAGCAGGAAAGAAAGGAAGACCAAATGCAAAATGTATAGTTTCCTCCGTAATGCGGCTCATAATATAGTTCCCTCCGTACTGCGGCTCATAATCTACTTATAAAAGTTGGGTACCCAAGCCATTTATTTTCGTTTGCATTATTCTTTTTGCTTTACGGAAAAATATTCATATGGTACAGCACTTGCAAGGTTTGGTGGTATTTGGAGTTTTATAAACATACCTTTAGACTAAATGACCCCACATAGAAATAACAAGAACTGCAAACATCAAAGAACAATGCATACAAGTTCCCTGGTGAAGCCCATGGTTGAAATGTAATGCCATTGTTCAGAAAACATTATTTTATCATGAGGCTAGCTTGTACATGGTGCCTTGCATTATGTCCCTGCCGGTGGATGTGGGGTCATTTGTCACTGTTGCAAATGAAAAGCCAACAGCCAGGGCCCATTAGTTTTGGCTAGTATTACGAGGTGCCTCACGGTAAACATTCTACGTCGATAGACTTTTTTAGAGTTGACTAGAACTAAAATCAGCAAAAGATTCTCTACAAAACATTCATTCTATCCGCAGCTTTAGGGTTTGCTAATTTCCATAGTTGGGTTTCTTCTGCCTTTCTTAACATTTTTCTTTTGATAAGAAGGTGCACAACCAAAAGCAAAAAGCTTTTCTGTAAACCTTTGGTAGCTATATAATTGTTACAAAATATTTTACTCTAAATATGGCAGCTTAAACTGAGAATATTTGCATTTAAAAACATTAAAATAAGTTTAAATTGATCATAAATTTTTAGCTGTTTTTACGCAAAACTGTACATGGGATATGAAGTGCACCACAAGGAGGGCTTTGGATTAGCTTTAGCAAATTTGGGACATTTAGGGTGCACTGAAATCTCTACACATGCGCTTTTTCACTTTCTGTATCCACCAGGAAAATGGCTGCCGATTTAGACAGCGATTCTAAATAGTAGTTGACGTGCATTTTAAAATAATCACAAACATTATAGCCACAAAATTAATTTTTACAAGTTGTAGACATTGCCCGTTACACCAGACATTGGACTACACTGTCAAGAGCTTTGACATCTACAATGACGTCTACAAAGCAGGCTTATACTGGTAGAATGTTTCATACCATAATTACTGTGTTCAGAGCTCACGTGTGAAATATGGATACTGCTTCTTCAGCAAGAACCGAGGATGAGCACCCTTCCTGGTTCTGAAAAAAAAATAACAGAGGAAATGCCTTAAGCAGGATTCTGAAACGGGGTTGAATGAAACAAGAATGAACAAGAAATTCTTTCACAACATGTAAAGCAATGCAAACAAATATTTATTTCAACTTATTTCTACAAAAGACCACCTCATGAAGACTGGTGGTGGGGTATTGGCTCAAAAAAAAGCAGAGAGCACTTATAGAAATGCTACAGGGAGCCTTCGCAGCCAACAATTGTTTGAACACACCTAAACTAATCACTGTTCAACAAACTCATAAAAAATGTTTGAATGCATAAAAAACCAGTGGTAAACACAGGAAGCAGTTAAAACAGAATGACGGCACAAGTTTGTCCCGTCGTTCTCTTCTGTGTCCTGGGTTTTCCTATGGTTTTTCATCCATTCAAAGAAGTACCAGCTAGCCCAGTCCAACGCCTTGGTATCATAAAAATATGGATAGTCAATCCTTACACAAAGTTGAAAAAAAAAAGAAAGTATAAAGTAGGTGACAAAATTAAAACGACAGCAAATTGGTTGGCTTTTAATTTTAAATGATAATATAAAAAATAATGGCATGAATGAAAGTGAGCAGCACGCGAAGTACCTTGTTGCTAGCCCGACATTCCACTTTGAAGCAAAATGTCCGCTTTCAACACTACATAGGCTAAACATGCAATGAGGCATTCCTTTAGGCACACAAAATATACCATAATTGTTAAAAAAGTTACGAATTAGTTGAAAAAACCTGACCACGACAAATTAGAATTAGTGACTAGATACAGTTTCAGAAATACACAGCGAATCATATAAAAATATATGGTTCCCATACAAAGATTGATCATAACAAAAATTCAGGACATTTATCAGACTGGCATCAATGTGCAAAGCAGCTTAATGAAGGAAGACGGTCTTCACTAAAAACATGTTAATATTGGGAGCTCATGTGCTTCCCTGCAAGTTGGGTGTGTAAACCCACTGACATCTTAACTAACCCGCCTGAATCATCACTTGATAGACATTGAGGAATTTTACGAATTGGTTTATAGTAGCCAGCTGTCTAGTTTATTTCCCTATTTTTCTTGGCATTTCGTGTCTAATTCTAAATTTGGTGACTAGATAGCTTTTACTATGGTCATGCACTGGTGACAACGAATATTTTATTTTACTTTAAAAAAATTTCAGTTTTGTTTTATTGCTCACCAGCCAACGATCTGAAATATCAGAGGAGCTTAAAACGTATGTTGGCATTTCCTTCCTGCAGTGTAGTACAACTAATCATGACTTTTACCATAATTTGTTCACAAATCGTAATATGTGGAAAGTATTCAGCTTAATGAAAATGTCATTTCAGAAGCATGCACAATCAACAAGGCCTCAATGACTCTTATGACGTGGTCCACTTGCTTCTGTCACAAATAACCTGAGCGCAGACACATTCCACCGAAGACGAAGGTAACATGCCCTCTTGGGTGATGAATATTTAAAAAGCCTTACGAGTAAATTTGCTGCTGAGCACGTGAAATTGTGGCATTAAAACAAAAGATCCCTCTGCGGCATCTTTCACTTGGAGGAGCGCTTGACCACAAACTTTGAGAAGCTGGAAAATGCTCCATGAACCGCTCCAGCCAGCAGAAACGATGCAGGACACAAGTTGGTAGGCGGACCGTTGGCATCCTGCGATTGTGAAGATATTTCTGTTTAGTAGATGCTCTTCTTTTTGTACCACTGTTTATTTCACCTTTAACAAGCAGCTGAACTCCTTAACGTTCGCATAATAAAATGCTGCAATGCGGAACAGTTAGCAGGGTTACCTCAATTTTGCTTTTCTACGAATTAACACAATGTAGGTAATCTGCACACAACTACAATCAAACTACAATTTTCACCTACTTCACTGCTAACATCAGCGTTTGACTGCTCAAGCACAAACACAGGTTAGACATGTGAGCAATCTGCTAAACGTATCCCCACAAACTGAACAATCAGGCATCAGAAATCGGCAAGGAAGGAGGTGTCACGTTTAAATGGCCCTTTTTTTGTTCAAAACATAAACAACACCTGGAAGCTTGAAGCGTGAGAGGGGGTCTTTCACGCTGACAATGTCAGAACATAGCTTGCTAGTGGGCACCTGCACGATGTGCACAATGTGTTTCTTGAAAATGCGTGCGAAAGTTTGATTGATGTGTAGGACGAGAATTGCAGCACGTTTTGACACAGGCCTTGTGGACGCTTCTGCCTGCTAATGTCAATGTGGATTCTTGCTAGTCGCCCTCTTCGCTTCTTTCTGAATATAATGCTTTAGGCATTATATTCAGAACAACGGCTGCATCAAAACGTGCAGCAATTACCTACGTCCCACACATCGGTGAAACTCTCGCACACATTTTCAAGACACGCAGTGCATACATTGTGCATGTGACCACTAGCAAGCTGCGTTCTGACATTGTCAGCGTGAGAGACCCCCTCTCACGCTCCAATCTTCCGGGTATTGTTAATTAGATTCCATGCGCTGAATGCAAATCAGTGTACATTGGCGAAACGGGCAATCTGCACAGAAGATTAATGCAGCACTGGAACGAAGTGAACAAGGGCCATGCAAAAACAAGTCCATTGGCAGAGCACCGTGAGAGGACGGGACACGTGGTCGACTGGAACAAGACAAAATTACTGACAACTGAGTGCAATCTATCTTCTCGATTACTGCTCGAGTCCCTCATTGTTCAGACGACGCCCAACATTATCAACATAATGGATGGCAATCTGCACCATATCTATGCAAACTCATTGCGCCGCGTAATGCCCAATATATAGCTTCGTTTTCCACGACACATGCTCACCGTGAACAAGCAACAAACCGTTAAATGGCTTTCTTGACTTGGTCAGTGACCTACGTTTCATCACTGCAATAATGCTTTTACCTGCCTACACGGCATTCCGTCAAACACTGGACTACACCACATGAGCCATTGGCATTCTTAACCTGCACCAGAGTATATAACCTTTCACTACTGCTATGAGATAGACCCATAAACGCACTTCAATATGGCCTTTATATTTAGCTCTTGGAAACATTATGTATAATTTTACCTTTAAGTTGCACCTGCTACAGCAGCTGGTACTATACCAAAAACATGAAAAAAAACGGTGGTTTAACACGCCAAAGCTACACTTGGGATATGGGGAGCACTGTAGGGGAAGGCTTTGCATTCATTTTGACCATCTGGGTATTTTTGTGCGCATCGAAATCTCCAAACACGGGCGTCTTTACGTGTTGCCTCCATCTGAAAAGCGGCTACACCAAGCGGTATCTAACCGACATTCGCCTCCACAGCACACCACCCTAGCCACGGCAGTGGGTTAAACATATGAAATAAAGCGAGTTTTGGAGTGCAAATGAAAATATTAATCACACGTCTTATTTTCCCAATCGATGTACCTTTTGAAATCCACCATGCAATCCCCCCTCCCCTACCGGCCTACCAAAACACCTTTGTCTCAAGAGGTAATCAGGCTGTTAATGAAGTAAGTATTTACAATCCGAGACTTGCCACCGTTAAAGTCATGCACTTTGTTTTAGAGCTAAGCGACATTAGCCATTTGCAGCACCAGGAGTTAATTGTGTTAAGATCAGATTGAAAGCATTGACGGTAGTAGTTGAAAGAAATTGTGTGATAAATTACAACATCATCTGCAAATAGACCTACATGGGAGGATATGCAACATGGAAGATAGACCAAGCAACCTGCCTGGGGGGACAACAAAGTGGCACGAGCAAAAGAAGTATATAGTTATTAGAAGTAAAGTGCATTTGAGAAGAATGAAAATCTTTTGCTCAAGTGAGGACATTAGGGTGAAGTTTGAGAAGTAGTCTGTGGTGTGCAATGCGATTGAATGCTTTAGAAAAATCGAGAAAAACTACCGCAGTTTGTAAGCCTGTGTCAATGGATCAATGTAGATCGTGAACAAATCCTGAAAGTTGTGTTTCTCAAGTAACCCTTGTGAAAACCGTGGTGATACTTGAATGTGATATTGTGATTTTATAAATAATTAGCGACCTGAGAGTGGATGAAGTGTTTCCTGACCTTGCATATGGTGCTTGTTAGGGAAATTTAATGGTGAAGTACCGTCTCCTGATTTAAAGACTGGTGCTACCTCGACTATCTTCCAACCATTGAGATTAGTGCCTGTCATGAGAGACTGCGAAAAAAGCGCTGTCAGAATTCTACAGACTGCGGGATGTACTTTTCGGTATAGTATGATTATTACCAGTATGATCTGAAGTAGACCAGTTTGTATTGCAAGTTTAAAACCATATCGAAAGATCCTAAATGTTTGCTTGGCTTGATTACATACGAATACTTGCTTCAAAGTCAGTTCAATTTCTCTTCTTGCCCTTTAGTCGTCAGCCCCAGATTCTCTTCAATATCTCTGCTAAGCAATGACACGCTCCATACGCACAGCACTGCTTCATGAAAATGTTTCAAATAATCAGAGGCCACAGCACTGCTAACAGGTATACATCATGGAAAGTTCCACAACATGCAATAACTAACCTGAAAGTACATAATCGGTGGGTGCACCGATATGGCAGCAGTGCCTGGACCGATGTGTCGAGTAAATGCGCTGACTTCTGAACGGGTGGTCCAAGCGGCCAGATGATGGATGAATGACCATTCCTGGCGGCAAAGCGTACGGAGCACCAACGAAAGGCCAGGCAGTACTTGGGTACAGCAGGTGCAGTGTCGGTTGGCCAAGGGAGGCCCTGGCAAAGCCTTTGAAACTGGACTGGAAGGCAGCTGACCCAGGACAGCTAGCAGCAGCACCTGCAGGTGCATAATCTGTGAGTGTGCTGACACTTGTTGAAGTACAAGAAGAGCACACACAAAGCACGAATGCTTACATCATGTAGATTTTTAATCGTTTAAAGACAGTAACCTCCAAGGCACTAATAAGAACATTCCCGGAACACCCCAAGTGAAATTTAGGTCACAGTAAGAATGTATTTATTAGACCCGCAGGTACTGTGAGTGGGGTATGCATGATATATGCAAAGCTAGCTACTGAGCTAATTTGCATGGAACGCATGCTAGCAGCTCATCTGTATCCCTTGCTTTCAATCGGAACTGGTGTGTGATAGTTGAGGCTCCTCCATTTCAATGTCTGACTTGTATCTGCACGTTCAATTCTCCAATATAAATCGAGTTGAGTGAGTGCCTACAGCTTTCTTGTTAGTCTCTGTATGGCCTGCGGTTTTGCGAAAATGAGAACTTGCGAATTGGCTCAATTTTCTGCACTAATTTAAACAATACATATGCCTCTGATATCAAGCCCCAGACTTCCCGAGAGCTACTCTGACAGAATCGGCAGGCGCCTCGTAGGCGTTGTGAAATCTCCCCCACTACCCCGAGACTATGCTAATTCCCTGCGAGGCCACATGCGCGCATTTCACCTTCAATTTGCACGTATGTGAATTCTATACCTCTATGAACTCTCAGACGGGCGTCGTCATATTCGTGCCGGACTCGTGAAACTCAGCAACGTAAATTACCGCACTCGCTCGCTGGCGCGCGGCCCGAACTCTCTCACCGTTTCCGGCCCTTGCATACTATTTTCTCCACCTTGCACTTTGTAAATTCTCATGTTTAACTACACCTCGTGCGCCCTCATCTCTTGCCTGCTTTTCTTCAAGCACAACTCCGTCAGCACCCGGTCGACGCGTACGCTGTCGGGGCGCGTTGGCGAGCGAGTACGGCAATTTCGCTGTTGTCGAGCTTCACGAGAACAGCACACATATCGCGGCCCGAAGACCGCGAGGCGTACGGTCGCCGGTCTCGCGAGCGCAATAGCTGCGAAGCGCACTGCACGGAATTCGTGAAGGGGGGGGGGGGGGGGGGGGGGGGGGGGAGACGAATCACGTGTACGCGTTTTCACATGCACTTCCAGGGAACCTCCTGTTCATGTTATTTCTTGGTATACCGCGGGTATTCACGAGGGAGGACTAATCACAGCGTTGTGCCACTCACGCGAAATTGCGACTGCGATCTGCAACCGCAAAGGCACTGTTTGAGAGACACATAAACAAACGCCCCGGTGTTAAAGAGCCTTGCGTGATGTGAAATTATTAGCAGCCGTGTACCATAGCGCGAGCATCGTAGCCAAGGTCTAGCTTCAGCGTAAATTGATGCTGACTTCTGCGGAAACGGTGGACTGGGCGCCAAACAAGTATACTAACTCACGTAGGCTCTCAGAGCAAACGATATGGGGGTCTAGCGAATTACTGACCCATAAACACCAGAACTCGTTCCAACCAAATACAGAATAATAAAAAATGCGTACTTACCCGAACAAAAACGATGTTTCCAACGTAAAATTCTCCTTCACTGTCGTCTTCATCTCGCGGACACACGAACACGCTTTGTTCTGATGCAATGTCATCCACTTTTGACGCGCAGTATTTTATCCGGCGATGATCGTTCTTCCGGGGTCCCCATGTTCAACACACGCGTAGGTTAGAAGGGTAGACATCACCCATAAAGCTTCTATAACTATGATTTAAGCTTGAAATAGATAAAACAGATTAAATCACGCCACCAACCACTCGGCACAAAACGCCATGAAAAAACACACACAAAAGTGAGAGATAGTTGCCAGACTTCAAATGCACCACCTCTATGTTTGACGAAAATTGTGTTACTACTGTAATGTTGGTAATTATCTTTCTGCTTTCAAAGTCTGAAATGTGTTTATAACTTAAATTTAAGGTTTTTAAACACAAAAAGTGAACACACATAAAGTAATTGACATATATGCTGATATTGTAAAGAGGTTTGACGTTTGTTTTGGTTTTGTTTTCACGGCGGGCTTCTCAAGAGAGAACGTGCGAGAAAACGAGCTACTTTGGGTTTAGGAAGAGGGCGGTAAATGTCGGCGTGATAGAAAGCAAGGAACAGGTGCTTACCCTGGTCGTTAAAAAAGGAGCTAATGAAACCCTCACGTAAAAAAAAGAAAAACACGTTCGACGAGGAATCGAACCATTGACCTACAAAACAGTAAACGGACGCGTTAACAAACAGATATGTCGGCGGGCGGTGGTCGAGGCGCTTAAAACAACTCTATACTTACGTAAATTGTCAACGACAACGAATATTGTTGCTTGTGTCTAGTCATTGCCTCCTTTAACGATGGTCTAGTTTATGCTGCATTTTTGAAATTCTGGCTGTCCTAACGCTTGTTTCTCACGCACCGGTCTTGCAGACGACGCCGCATTGCTAGCGCTGCAAGCGATTGAGCCAAAGCTCCATTATTTGACTCAAGAAAAGCTATCGCAGTCAACCCGACCTTTTCTGCGCAAGCCACGGCAGCCACGAAATAAATGGAGTGTGCCGTTAGAAATATGGCGTTGATAACGCTTGTTTGACCGGCACCGTCTTGCAGACAAGCAACGTCGCTCTAATACTACAAGCGATGTCACTCCTGGCATGTCAGCCGCATCAAACCCATCGTGTAAAACGACTGCTAACAGTGCGAAAACCTCTGAGTTTGTAACAAGTGGGGATTTGCGGTGGCGGCGACGTAATAGGTACAGCAAGCAGGTAGGCAGAACAGCAGCGTAGGGTTACAACCTTTCCCCGAAAAAAAAAACGGGCCTTCCGGTGGGGGGGGGGGGGGGGAGGGGGGATTGTGTTGAAAAAAGACGCCATGTTTTTTAACATGCAGTGCCATTTATTGTAGTGTTTTCTTAGAGAGAAATCAACATAACGTTTGTACTGAAAGTGATTGAGAGCTTGGTTAATCGCTCTGCATGTGCTTCACTGAAAAGTAACCGCAATTGCTGACCGCGGCGGTAGAATTTCGTTATTTTGTTCTTCCCTTAGGTCCCCCTCCATCTGAGGCAGCGCGCTCGCCCGCGTATTTTCTCTGCTCGCGTGTCTTTGCGCAGCTTGTCGACATAGGCGTGCGCAGAGTTCTCAATTTGGGGGGGCAAAGTCTTACCGCTGCGCCCCCCCCCCCCCTCCCAGAGCAACTCCCGACCTCTTCTCACTGAAGGCCTTGCGGTGCGAACGCAGTGCAAAGAGGGATGGTTATAAAATTTTTATTTCAATGTGATGGAATTGCAACACACACAAAATATTTCTGAGCAGAAATTTTACGTTCATGTGTTACATCGGCAAGGCATGGGGCAAATTTGGCGCCCCCTTCAGATGATTAGGGGAAGCGGCCGCCCCCCCTGCCCCCCCTGTGCGCATGCCTATGCTTGTCGACACGTATTTATCGTCTTAGTTGTTGAATTGACGCTTATAAAACGCCAAAACGGGCATAATCATGGCACAAAAGCCAAAAAACTGGCTGATGACGGCTGGTTTTAGATATGGACCGGCAACCGGCCCGCTGTTTAAAAAACCGGTCGGGCCGGTCCAAAACCAGGAAGGTGGCAACCCTACGGCAGCGACGAGCGAAAATGATTTTACACGACCGCCCCCGTCGGCCTGCGCAAAAAAGGAAGATAGAACCCCTGCATACACGCCCTCGAAGAAAGCTGTACAGCCGATTCAGTTTGTTGTGGACGAAGAGCAACCGAGGCTGCAGCCACAAACGATTGCGCTTGCCGTGGTATGAGCCAAAGCATATCTTCACATAGTTATGTTATCGTCTGTCTGACTGTTACTTACTGAAGGGAAAATTCAGAACACAAACGTTGACGTCTAGCGTCTATGCCAGACATAGACGCTGCTGCTTAGGCCCTAAAAACCACCTTCAGGGCGTCTGTCGGTTCTGTCTGATGGCGCGCTCGCGCCGCTGATTACGAACGAGGCGTCTGTTGGCGTTGACTTATCGTGTTGGCGAGCCGGTAAACGCCATCACGGTTAAACTCCCTGTTGGAAGACTACGCTGTTGGGACGATAGAGTGCCGACAGAGCTTCTTATTGGCCCCACAAACGCCATCAAGGTTAAACTCCCTGTTGGAAGACTAGGCTATTGGAACGATAGAGTGCCGACAGAACTTCGTATTGGCCCCACAGGCGTGCTGTGAGCCCAACAAGACAGTCTTGTTGGAATTTTTGCCCGGGGCATAATAATACGGGAACAAATTCTTAGGTAAATTCGATTTCGTTGAGGACACCGATGCCTCGCGTAAAAGTTTTATTTATAGGACTACAAGAGGCATTTTGTAGCCTTTCCTTCCCGTGCACCCAGACATCGAAACGAACCTTGTGATACACTCGAAGCAGTAGATTAGTGCAGAGTGGAATTTAAACATTCAGCACGTTTTGTTCAATTTACGAACAGCAATTTTAGAGCCTTTCCCCTGGTCTATGTGGAGAGTTCATATTTATTCTCTCAACGGGCGGTGAAATAGTGCAATGTGCGGTTTAAACATTCAGCCTGTTTTTGTGCAATTTTGCATGCTTGCATTCACACACCGTTCTTTTAGGCACCCTAACGATAAGGTGCCGTGGTAACACCCCAATCGAGAAGAAATACTATTTAGCACCCCTTTAACGGTCGTAGCACCCTATGAAACTGTTGATTACACCCCTGAATTTTGGCACCCTCGAGGTGGGGTGCCCGAGCAATATTTGGGTGCTTGAAAGGTGCAAAAAGGGTGCAAAATGTTCAGTACACCCTCCTTGCACCTTAAAGGGTGTAAAAATGTTAAGATTTACACCCCTTAATATGTGGCACCCTCATGATTGGGTGCCGGAGCAATGTTTTAGTCCTTAAAAGGTGAAAAAAGGGTGCAAAATGTTGAGTGCACCCTTTTAGCACCTTTAAGGGTGTTAAAAAGTTTAGTGTGTACTGGCAAATTGAAGTGGACGAGAGAGACCGAGAGAAGACTGCATTTATAACCCCAGACGGCCTATACGAGTTCAAGGTGATGCCGTTTGGGCTGTGCACAGCACCAGCGACGTTTCAAAGAGTCATGGACACTGTGCTAGCTGGCCTTAAGTGGCACACCTGCCTCGTATACCTCGACGACGTAGTGGTATTCGCCTGGACTTTCGACGAACACCTTGCAAGGTTGGAGTCTGTACTCGAGGCCATTCGTACGTAGGGGTTGACACTGAAGCCTGAAAAGTGCCGTTTCGCATACGGGGAACTCAAGTTCTTGGGCCACGTCGTCAACGCCGCGGGAGTCCTACCTGACCCGGCAAAAACTTCAGCCATTGCGAATTTCCCAAGGCCGAAAGACAAGAAGGGCGTGCGAAGATTTCTCGGGCTGTGCGCATACTACCGGCGCTTCGGCGCAAACTTCGCACGAATTGCAGAGCCACTCACGCGCTTGACGAAAGATAGCACCCCTTTCAGCTGGGAAAACGACCAAGAAAAAGCATTCGGCGAGCTGAAAAAACGCCTGCAAAGCCCACCCGTGCTCGCTCATTTCGACGAAAATGCCGAAACGGAAATGCACACGGACGCCAGTGATATAGGCTTGGGTGCCGTCCTTGTCCAAAAGCAAAGCGGCTGCGAAAGGGTAATCGCCTATGCCAGCCGTGGTCTGTCGAAGGAGGAGAAAAACTACTCCGCCTCCGAAAAAGAGTGTCTGGCCATCATATGGGTCATTTCAAAATTTCGCCCATACGTGTATGGTAGACCATTCAAGGTTGTGACAGACCACCATGCGCTGTGTTGGCTAGCCGATTTGAAGGACCCCTCCGGCCGTGTGGGGCGGTGGAGTTTGCGCTTGCAAGAATTCCTCGCCATAATCGTCAACAAATCCGGCAGGAAACACTCCGACACCGACTGCTTGTCCCGCGCCCCTGTCGACCCACCACCACAAGACTCCGATGAAGACAGCGCGTTCGTCGGAGTTGCTACGGATAGCAACCTTGCCGCCTGCAGCGTGCCGACCGCGACGTGCGCGTAATGATCGACTACCTAGAAGGAGGAAACGTCGCCGTGCCTAGAGCGTTCAAGCGGAACTTTCGAGCATTCAGACACAAAAACTCCGTCCTCCTGAAGAAGAATTTAAGCCCCTGAACGAGAACGAATTTTCTACTTGTCATCTCTGCAGACCTTCGTGACGCAATTTTGGAAGCGTCCCACGACGACCCGTCTTCCGGACATCTCGGCACAGCTCGCCCTATTGCAAAAATTAAGGCGAAGTACTTCTGGCACCACCTTACATCTGACGTCACCCACTACTTTCGGAGTTGCAGTGACTGCCAGCGACGAAAAAGGCCGCCGACAAGACCCGCCGGACTCCTGGAACCGATCGCCATCGCGTCGCGGCCCTTTCAACAGATTGGAATGGACCTTCTAGGCCCGTTCCCTACGTCACGATCAGAGAACAAGTAGATTGTCGTAGCGACAGACTACATGACGTGTCACGCAGAGACCGCCGCTCTTCCGAGAGGGACAGCACAAGAAGTCGCCAAGTTCTTTATAAAACAGGTTGTGCTGCGACATGGAGCCCCTGAAGTACTAATCACGGACCGCGGAAGGGCCTTTACCGCGGAGCTGATGCAAGGAATCTTAGGGTACAGCAACACGGGTCACCGAAGAACGACGGCGTACTACCCCCAAACGAACGGACTAACGGAACGTCTGAACAAGACGATTGCGGATATGCTGTCCATGTACGTGGACGTTGAACATAAGACTTGGGATGAAGTCTTCCCGTATATCACGTTTGCGTACAATACAGCGACGCAGAAAACTACGCAGATGACACCATTCGAGCTTGTCTACGGAAGACGGCCGACTATGATGCTCGACGCCATGCTTCCGCATGTAGAAGACGATGACCTCAGCGCCGACGTCCAAGGATACCTTCAACGTGCGGAGGAGGCCCGCCAGCTCGCTCGAGTTCGTATAACGGACCAGCAGCTGGTGGTTGCCGGCCGCTACAACATCGGACACCGAGATGCCGAGTACCAACCAGGGGATCGTGTGTGGGTTTGGGCTCCCATTCGACGTCGCGGACTCAGTGAGAAGCCTCTACGACAGTATTTCGGACACTACCAGATTCTACGACGTGTTGGCAAATTAACCTACGAAGTGATCCCCAGTGGTGATTCCGCCACATAACGTCGACGCACGCGACCCGAGGTCGTCTACGTGGTTCGCTTCAAACCGTACTTCGCAAGATGACGAACTTTTTTTGTTGTTGTTTTGTGGTTGCTGTTTCTTCGTACTGTCGTTTTATTTGAGCATCGGGTCGATGCACTCCTAGAGGGGGGTAATGCCGAGAACCATGTACGGGTTTGTTTATTTATTGTTTGTTTTTAATGCCCGGCCGCGCCCGGCTCTGTTATCTGTGTCCCATGCGAAGCACGTGTTCCATTCTTTATTTTTATGCCGCACGGGCTATCTGATTGAGATAGCAGGGTGTTTCACCCTAACGCCGAGAGCCCGGAATAATCTTCTGTGATATACAATGTTCTGGATGTGAATCGACGGTTACAGAAACTCTCGCGCCGAAAGATAAAAGCCTGCACAGCAGACGCCGCGGCATTCGATTCTGCGACGCTCGCCGACGCAAGTCACTTTGTTGACTGCTGCTTCGCCGCCTCTGTATTCTGTTGAGTTGTTAGGGAAGCACGAGTTCGCTCCAATAAATTTGTTTTCTTTGAAAGACGACTGTGTCATCTTTGGCTTCGTGACAATATATGACTTCTGGATTTTTTAGGGCCAAGCCCCTTAGGGGCTGGGGCTGTTGTTGCCGTCTCCGGTCGCCGTCATAGTTGTAATTGTCGTGTCATGTAGTCACGGTACCTAAACACCGGAAAACTCGTTTACGCATCGCACTAGAACATAAAGTATACTAAAAAAAATCGGGACACTCGTTCAGCCCTCGCGCTGGAGCGCTTAGCAACGCGTTATAAAAATGCACAGGGGCATGCGGTTATTCCTCGCGCAAAAGAGACTTCATGCTTCACAGACGTAAACGCTGTATACGTGTACCCGAAATGGTTTCATCTTCGTTGGGAAAATACCAAGGCGCCAAGAATACACTTATACTTCGTCCCTCCCCATGTTTTACGTTTGGGGAGATGTCCCAGGATTTTTTTATATACAAAACAGTTCAGCGCAGAAAACGATGTTTGATCCAGATGTACTAAAAGTGCTCGCTCTGTGGCTTGTTCTTGTGGCAGCATTAGAAGGCGTTATAAAGTAACCGAAGGTTCCGGTAGATGGGGTGAGATGTTGAACGCGCCTAAATTAAATCGGCTTTTGCAAACATGCATCGTGTTTATACTGAGAGTAATAAGACTGGAGAGGAAAACCGCAGCAGTTGGTGGGGCAGACAAGTGAGTCATTTGCGTGGGAGTGGTGACACAGGGCTATCGTCTGTCGGCGACATTTGCGTCGAAGTAAGCAGAAGAGGAGGGATTTTTTTCAGAATTTGAATCCCGAAAAGCTTGGTCCCGCTATCGGTATGTGTGTTTGTCTATCAGCCTCTCGGTCACTGTCACTCGTTTGATTCCTACGGAGAACAGTAAGGGTATTGTTCACCAAAAAGATTATGTAGAAAACACTACTACAAGCACGTACATGTGCAAATATGATTCATATTTGTCCAAATGGTGTGCAAACAAAACGCTAAGTACAGTTGCTCCGAAACATCAATGTAAGATTGGTATTTGCGTTGTTCTTTTAACTAAAAATAAATGTGTGTTACATATTTGCGACTGAAAAAAAGTTGTTAAAACAATATCTTCTCTTTAAGATAAAAAACAGCGTGCGTGACGCTTGACCTCGTAAGCTTGTTCCAAGCTAAGCAGCTACAAAAGTGTACCTTTTATATTCTTTAAATTCTGTCCACCGAAAATAGCTGTGGTGGTGGTAACAAGGCAATAGCCTCACCAAATTATGCCTAACAATTATAGCATTTGCTGGGAGAGGAATCGCGGCAGTGAAAGAAATAACATTTCGGCTATTCAGAAGCTTGAACACACCTGTGCGGTTCAACCATTTCTTACCGAACAATCATAATGCGAATAATTTGCGTTATCACAACTTTGACGACAGCTCCGAGCCGTTCGCTATTTCGAAAGTGGAACTGAGAGCAGAAAACACCCCCTTATTTCATAACGGGCAGTCACACAACACTTTTTTTGGTTGGCGTCAAATGTTGTACTCAGTGCTCTGAAGTACTTTTCAGTTCCCTTGTCGGATCCGTTCTAGTGCTTCTTCAGTGAGCAGGCACTTTTTCTCCGCGGCATTTCAAGGCCGGAAGAAATATCCACTTTTGTATACAATATAGCTTCTGTGACGAAAGTGCTTGCTTTAGCAGATATTGCGTGCACCGTCAACCAACATATGTAGTCACAAAATTTGCCTGTTGTATTACCGCTTCACTTAAGCACGAACACAAACAGTAATTTGCGCTACCTTTTTAAACTGGGCTTTATTCACTGCTTTTGATGTCGCCTCCTCAGACCATCTGATTACCCTTTCTGGAGTGCACTCTTTGCATCATGGACGGAAGTCGCCCTTCTCTTCGTACATAACTAGCTTTTACTTCCTCACTTTTTTATTTATTTATTTTTATTTATTTATTTATTTAGTTGTATCCTCAAGGCCGAGAGGCATTTCAGAGGGGAGTGGGTTACAAGGTTTATACACAAATCTAGAAAGCAGCAACAAAAGTGGTAAGCAGGCAAGTACAAACATAGATGGGCCCTAATCAGACAATGTTAGCTAGGGCTGCACGAAACTGATGGTTGTCTTCGATTGCGGCGGTCAGTCCGAGAAGGCGGTTCCAATCTTGTGACGTCCGAGGAATAAATGACTGAGAGAAGGCGTTGGTGTTACATGATATCGTTCCTACTTTGTGTCGGTGGTCAATACGAGAAGAAATATATGAAGGAGGAGTAATTAACTCACTGCATAGGGGCGAATTATGGTAGTAAATTTTGTGAAAGAGACAGAGGCGAAAGTTTTTGCGGCGTGAACTTAGAGTGGGTAATTTAAGCAAGTTTTTCATGGACGTGACACTTGCCGCACGGGTGAAATTGCCGAGAATGAAACGTGCTGCGTTGTTCTGCACAAGCTCAAGCGATGTCACCAGATAGTCATGGCTCGGGTCCCAAATGGATGACGCATATTCGAGTTTGGAACGAACCAATGATTTGTACAAAATTGTTTTTAAAGAGGTAGGTGCAGAAAAGATGTTGCAGCGAAGGTAGCCAAGCGTGCGATTGGCATTATTAATAACTGTATTAATATGAAGCGACCAGGTAAGATCAGTTGTGATATCAATTCCCAGGTTTCGGTACGACGTTACAGGTTCAAGAAGAGTGTTGTTAAGATAATAGGAAGCAGTCGAAGGGGCTGTTCTTGAAATGCGTAAGACTTTGCACTTAGATCCATTAAGACCCATTAACCATTGCTCACACCAGTTAGAAATTGCATTAATGTCTGATTGCAGTGCCGTAACGTCGTTATCGTTGTTAATTTCTCGAAAAATAACACAGTCATCTGCAAACAAGTGAATATTAGAGAGAACACAGCTGGGTAGATCATTAACGTATATCAAAAACAAAAGTGGTCCCAAGACAGACCCCTGGGGAACACCGGAATGAACAGAACTGGATGAAGATTCATAGTTATTGGCTGTGACGAATTGGAAACGATTAGAAAGGAAATATTCAATCCATGCAAACAACTTAGATTTCTAGATTTAACTTGCTTAGTTTGTAAAGCAGCAGTTTGTGAGACACTTTGTCAAAAGCCTTCGAGAAATCGAGGAAAATACAATCAGCGGAGGAGTGGCGATCTCAAATTAAGTGTAGCTTGTGCGTTAATGAAAGCAATTGGGTCTCGCACGAGAACTTTTTGCGAAAACCATGTTGCGCGGGTGAGAAGAAAGAGTTAAGTTCAAGAAATTTGACCAAATGGGAAAAAATTACATGTTCAAGAATTTTGCATGGAATACTTGTTAGCGATATGGGTCGGAAATTGTTAGGCGTGTGTTTGTTACCGGACTTATGGAGTGGCACCACCTTCCCAATTTCTCAGTCCGCGGGCAAGATGCTCGTGTCGAGGGTCTGCTGGAATAGTTTGCATAAAATAATAGAGGAATACGCAACAGTACTTTTTAAGAACTTCGTAATAATAAGGTCAGCACCGGGGCTCGATGAGGGTTTCAATGACTGGATTATTTTACTTACCCCACCTGGGTCAGTAACAATGGGGTCCATGGAAACATAATTACAGTTCTGAAGTTCAGGTAGTTAGGGGTTAGAAGAAACAACAAAGTTCTGGCAAAAAACTGCATTGAGTAGGGAAGAACATTGGCTACTGGGTATGATGGAACCATCTGGCCCAGTCAATGTAATACTTAGCGTTTTAGAAGGAGTGATCACACGCCGAAATTTTTTAGGGTCGTTAATAAGCATAGAAGGAAGCGTGTGCTGAAGAAAGTGTGATTTGGCAAGTTTTACTGCTGCAATGTATGCTTTGTTGGCGGCTGTGTATGCGTTCCATCGGTAATCACTCGGGGATTTTTTAGCCAGACGATAGCAGCGCTTTTTTCGATTAGATACCCTGTTTAACTGCATGTTACACCAAGGCGCCTCCGGGTTAGAATTTATTGTGTGCAGAGGAATGTATTTATTAGTTAGTTCGTGAACTGTATTTTTAAATAGGTTCTAGTTTTCTTGAACGGTACGGGTATCAAAATGCAACAAGAAAATGTCCAGAAAGCAAGCTAGTTCATTGTTAATAGTTTCAAACTCAGCTCTTGAGTAGTAGCGAATTTGCTTAGTTAAGATCGTAGCCTTGCTTAGTGGAATGTTTATATTAAATGGAAGGAGCGAGTGGTCGCTCAGACCGAGTAAGTATGAAATCAGGGAAGCAAAATTGGGATGCGTAGTTAATATCAAATCCAGTATGTTAGCGGTCTTTTGCGTGGTTCTAGTCGGTTCAGAAACGAGCTGGGAAAACGAAAATAATGAACAAATATTCAGAAATTCAGTTGCTTGAGATGAAGGTGGTTTGGATGCGGGAGTTTCCGAAGACCAAGAATTATGTGGGAAGTTAAAATCACCCATTAGGAATATAGGAGCATTGGGGTGTCGTGCAGAAACAATATTCAGGGCATCGTGTAGTTCAGAGACAAACGTGGGGGGATATGAAGGTGGACGGTAACAAAAGCCAATAACAAATTTCCGGTGCCCAATGTCAACGCAAGACCATACAGACTCTAAATCAGTATGAATGTGAATTGAGTGAGATGGATAAGACTTTTTGACAGCAAGTAATACGCCACCGCCTTGACGCAAGGTGCGATCGCAGCGATAGATGTTAAAATAAGACATGTCGAAGATTTCACTATCATGAATATGTGCGTGCAACCATATTTCAGCGAGTGCTAGAATGTCTGCGCTGACGGTGTTAATGACAGAGTTAAGAGTTTCTCGTTTGCTTGTTACACTGCGAGTGTTTGCTAGAATTATGGAGACACATGACATCGGTGCACCAGGTCCCCTCGCGTGTTCCTAGCTGGTCTGGCTGCCGTGCGAAGCAGACGCACTCGCCAAAAGCGGTGCTGCGGACGTGGTCTCGGGAAGTGGCGCAGTAGGCGGCGCCCGTTTGATTTCTTTTACGCTGTCAGACACAGCATCGTACATGAAGCACCGGTCATCTCTTATTAGTTTATTATAGCGCAACTGGAATTGGGGAGAGTGTGGTTGGCTTTTGCCGAATTCTAGAAGTTTCTTTCTAGCCTGCCTTGTCGTGGGTGAGTAGTCTTCCGATACCCCAATGTTTTTAGTTTTTAAAACAGCGCGGTCGGAAAGAATCGCTTCCTTCATCTTGAAGCTGCGAAATTTATTGATGACCGGGCGAGATTTAGAGCTGGAAAAGGTACCTATGCGGTGAACGCGATCGACATCGTTTCCAGTAATGTTTTTTCCTGTCGCACTTTATAGCGCAGCTAGCGTTTTCTCCTCTGTGTCTTGCCACGATTCCCACGAGTCCGGGATGCCATGAACGAGCAGGTTATTTCTCCGTGACCTGTCCTCTAGGTCGTCCAGGCGAGATTGCAAGACGTCCTGCTGCGACATCAAGCGCTCTGCAGCGTCGCTGACAGCCGCCAGGTTGTCACTCATCTGCTTGATTCTAATGATTTTGATTCTAAGCATTCAAGACTGCCGAAAATGTCAACCAGCTTTGTTTCTATGGCCTGCTGGCCAGACTTGATTTCTCTGATATCTGTTTGAAGATCCGCTTGCCCTTTAGTTAATATGATTGTCCGTTCAATGATGTCTTTGAGTATCTGAAGCATTGTGTGTATTTGCTCCGAGATCGCATCCGGAGGTTCGTCGCGAGCTGCAGGTTGGTTTCGGGTAGAAGGACAAGGGTTAGTATCTATGTCGCCTGACAGAAGCAGCAACAGCGCGACATCAACGCAATCGAGCAATGTTTCACAAAGAACTTGTGGGCATAAGAGCAGTATCAAAAAGCGATTGTTAGATCGCTGTGCGAAAAGTGAGAACTGATTACGCACCTGCGGGGCGTAGAGAAGAATTTTCGGCATGGTTTCACGAATGCTGCTCCCATGCCCACTGAAGGCAAGTGTGCTGCGAGGCTTGTTTATATCCGTGCGCCACAGTGCTGCCGCCTTCACTTTGGCCGTGTTCCGAGTGAACGTCGAGTTGCTTAGTCGAAGGTTGATACCGTCGCAGCCACGATTGTAGATATTCAGAACGTCATCGCCAGTTGACGCTTGAAAGGCCTGCCCAGGATCGATGCGCGCAGGACGAGATGGTCAGACGAAAAAGATGGTCAGCAAAACCTGCAGGGCGTAGAGAAGAATTTTCGGCATGGTTTCACGAATGCTGCTCCCATGCTCACTTACGCGAATACGGATGATGATTGCTTTCGTGGATCTGTGGGGTGACCATGTTGGTAGGTGTGGTGGGGCTAAAAGACAAAAATAAGTTCCCTGGGGCAACTAACAGTGCTTACGTGATTTGACGGCGGAAAGCTTGCGAAATTTATTGAAGCGCAGCTTGTTACTTTTAACTCATGGCGTATGTCGCGTCAAGAACGCACGGAGGAAAGCCAATTCCCCTTTAGTAATTACAGTGCTCACACCACTGGTAGCAAGACCGGAAGCAATAACACAACTATTTGTCTTTGTTCGTCTGCTTTCTGAAACCGGTTTGAGCACTAATTGGCCCAGCGACGAACTGGCATAATTGTCCGTTACAACCCTCTCTGATGGTCACGACGATAATAACTGAAGGAAAAAAAGCATGCTCCCCTCCGTCTCACGGCGATGATGGGTCGAGGCGAAGCTTTCTCGTGGTGGTATATTTGGTTGGCCAATCCCGCACGGCGAGTATGTGCTACTCTGGAGGTACGCACTTCTTTTCTAGAATACCCACAGCAACTCTCGGCTTTGCACACTCGAGGTTTGGGGTGTACGGGGTGGCTCGGTACCCGCTTCTTGGCATTCGCCTCTAACATACTGAACTGCAGCTCGGTTGAACGGTGGAATCAAAATCAAGGGGCCCAGCTTCGCTTTCAGCCACGGGCAGCGCTTTTTTCTTTCACTTCAACCATGATCACTTATCATCGTCGTCAGGGAAAGTTGCCTTCTTTAGCTGGGCGTTTACACGTACAACGGCACCAGTGACGACACGAAAGCTTCGCTATAAAATGCTCCCGTAATCGGAATTTATTGAAGCTCTCTGCCTTGTAGTGAAGCAAACGTGCGTCTGACTGTGCCACTGGGAAACGAACGAAACAGTTGGAATTGATAGGGTGCGCACACACGGTAAAAATGGTCAGTTTTGCACAATTCTGTCTAGCGACTACGACGGTTGTTCAAGAAGCGTTCATCGCGCGAATGAAACAGCGAAGGATCAGTAAAAGAATCTATAGCCAGTAAAAAGGAGCAATAGCCAAACCCACCCGTGAGAAACAATTCAAACACAGTGGACTACCAAGAAATGCCGCAAAAAAAAGGTTCGTGCCTGAGCAAAGCCGCCGTTAAATGGAGGGGTGCATTATATTTAACCATTTCTTTTCTACATATCCGTTTTTTTTGGACGAATGTCTACGACCGGCTTTTCTGCAACAGCCTTGTTTAAGTGTCTGTTTTTTTCCTTCAATTTCTTCGTATTGCTGAGCCAAGTTCGTCAGCAAGCAGGCTATTTTCTACCTCAGATACCCACGGACCTCGGTTTTACTTGTTTCCAAACTTCTTTGTGTTGTGTTGTTTCTCATCTGGGCATAAATTAGGGTTCAAGCTTTTTGAAGAGTGTTGGCTACTTCCTCCTTGCAATTGCAGTACGACCCTGTGCGCCGAGATAACAACTTCCTTCCGTAAAAGTGGATTCTGCAGTACCGTCCTCCTGTATAGATTACATAGACACTTGAATTTTTAAATGTGCCTAATATTTGGACTCTCCTCAAGCGATCTGGTTTTTTCGGTTTGTGCTGACGAAAATTCGGATAACCATCTAAATTTATTTAATATAAAACATCTTGATATTTTACAATCGGGTAAGACTTATATGCACAAGACACGTCTTGAACATGTCTGCGTTTGTACACGCCGGAAATAATGGCTGAAGGAATATCTAGATTCTCTGTGCTAGATATTCTTCTTTTGGCTATTGTGATTAAGTACTGCCCGTAGAATTCTTTCTAAGCCCGTATTTTGGCAGTTGCACCTTTTTACAGTTTTACAGCTTGACATCAACGGGAATATAATTTCCCCCTCGGTGTCGTGGCTCCATCTTTTGCAATCAAGATACCTCATTAGCACGCGCTTCCCGTTTTCGCGCTTATGAATACTAATTTGTGGCACAAGTGTCGTGTAGATTAGTGCCACACGCACGCCATAGGATTGAGAAAGTCCGAAGAATAGGAACGAAGATGCAGGATTGATGAAGCGGAAAGGCATACACCGGGAAACTCAACCAGTATAGTAAGAATCGCAACTTAACTGTTCGTCGACAGCGAGCGTGCTAGATTGAAATTATAGCTCCATGCTGAGAGGTGGACGTTAAAAGATGCTCATGAAAAGGTTTCCAATACTGAACCAGCAGTTTTCAGTTTTGCGGAACGTGAATTGGAGGAATGCGCCTGAGGCCCCTTGCATTATCAACACGATGTCAGGCTGATGGATGGTAATAATAAACCGAGAGTGAACTATACTTTCGTGGTCATAGATGGCCGAATGTTCACCTTGTGACATCGCTCAACAAATTCCCGAACTGGACACCACAATACTGCATAATAAAAAACTGGTTCTGAATTCCCAGCGAAGAAACCCCACAAGTTTGAAGCTGGGTTACAAGAAAGCATATCGTTGTTGGTTAATATCTCTATTCAGTCACAGATAAGGGTTGAGCAAGTTCTAGCTATTGGAAGAACAAGAAGACGTTCTCTCGGACAGCATGCCATCCCATCGGCTCCGTCATTCTTGGCGAGTATAACCCAGTTATTTTCTTCTACACCAACCCCAGGTTGTTTCTTGCTCCAGGAACATCTCCAGAATGCCCTGAACAATTTTAGTGAGATTTCGATCGTCTGATAGACCCTTATTCCCGCACTCAAATGAGTCGCGTTCGCTAAGCCTAGTACAGCTCGCCTCCATTGGTGCGCCCTTCGACCGGCTACCGGCCACCCCTTGATTCCTCCGACGTGGCTCCCAAATACGTTTTCATTTTATTTCATTTCATTTATTTACTCTCAACGCACAAGGCTTTACAGAGAGGAGTGGTGAAAAAACAAAAACACAATCTGTTCAAACCAATGGAGCATGATTAAAAAGGGTATGCGTTCATGGTACTCTTGAAGTTGGCAGGGTCAGTGATTGATGCGATGGAAGCGGGAAGGTGATTCCAGTCTGAGCTTGTTGTGGGCACGAATGAATTAAAATGAAGGTTTGTACAGCCGCTTGGAATTCCAACTTTGAAGTGGTGATCGCTGCGGGATGAAATGTAGGATGGCGGATTTTGAATTGCTTTGAGGCTACTGATATGAACGGTTACGCGTGGGTCCCATACAGATGATGAATATTCGAGCTTAGGCTGCACTAATGTTTTATAGAGAAGAAGTTTCAATTCCATCGGGGCAAGGCAGAAGCTACGGCATAAATAACCAAGAGCTCGGTTAGCACTGTTTTTAATAAGGTCAATGTGAGTCTGCCAGGAAAGGTTGTCAGAAATTGTAACGGCAAGGTACTTGTAAGTGCTAACTTTAGTAAGGGGGGAATTATTAAGTACGTAGTTAGTAGAAATATTGCATGTTCGACGTGAAACTCTCATTATCTTGCATTTACTAACATTAAGGTTCATTAGCCAAGTATCGCACCAAGACGAAACATTGTCTAAGTCACACTGAAGGGCAAGGTGGTCAGAAGGGGTTTTAATTTCGCGGTAAATAACACAATCATCAGCGAAAAGCTTTATAGAAGAAGAGATGTTATGTGGCAAGTCGTTAATTTAAATTAGGAAGAGTATTGGACAAGAACAGATCCTTGTGGGACGCCAGAGGTTACGGGTGAGAGGGGGGAGTTGGATTCATTAGCAGTTAAAAATTGGGAGCGGTCTGTAAAAAAGCATTCAATTCATTTTAATATTTTAGCATCAAGATTAAGTTTGCTTAGTTTTGGCAGTAGTAGTTTATGGCATAGAGTGTCAAAAGCTGTAGCAAAGTCGAGGAAAATACAGTCAACAAAGAAAGAAGTGTCAATAAGAGAAATAGGTTATTAGTAAAGCAGAGAAGTTGGGTCTCACACGAGTACTTATTCCGGAATATATGCTGGTGATCACTAAGGAAGGAGTTGTTTTCTAAAAAAGTGATTATGTGGGAATGGATGACGTGTTCCATGTGCTTACACGGTATACTTGTTAACGAGATGGGCCTGTAATTGCGGGGGTTATGAACGTCACCTGATTTGTGAAGACAACCACCTTTCAACCACTTTGAAGACAAAGACGGTCGGAACCGCCCTGTCTTTCGACACTCTGTGAGCACCGCCACTCAGGTGCAAGCCACTCTTGTCTTACACCCTGGTGACAATCTCAACCTCTCCAAGTACGACCAATGCACCCTCCATGCATTGCTCCACAAAAAAACGTCCCTTACTTCCGCCGAAGCTGCCAAGTTCATGGTTTGTGTGGACAATGTCAAAAACCTTGTGTTTCTGCTCTGCTTGGACTCTGACATCAGCAAAAAACTTCAGCAAATATCCAGTATTGACCTCGAACACTGCCCTTGTCACGTCACCATTTACCCCGCCACACCTTCGAACACCTCTAACCTAGTTGTGCACAATATTCCAGCGGGCACAAGACCCGACCATCTCATGCGCCACATATCGACGCTTCTGCAAGAGACCAAGATCTTGGCTGCACGAATTTTGCTTCATGGCCACGACCATAATCATCTTCGAAGGTATACATATCCCCGGGAGATCTGCTAAGCCTGTGGCATCTTTCGCTGAAGCCCTCATCGTCCCAAAGCCCAATACTGCCTCAGCTGCCAGAAAATTGGCCATCGTTCTGACGTCTGCGCTTACAAACCCCGCAAACTCCTCCAACATATTACCGTAGCAGCAAAGACAGCAAACTCCTCCAACATATTACCGTAGCACCTATTCCCCGCCACATGGACAAGGAAGGCAATCCCAAACGCCGTCTTATTCGTGCCGCATGCTACGCCAAGAAAGATAACTGGGATACCGACAGCCGCCACGTATTCCCAGATGCGGCATTTGAAGATAACCTCCGTTCGGTTGCCTTCATCACTTCAGGGGGTACTACTACTTCATCACTCGACGCGGCACCTCCCCAGAAGAAGCCGAACTTGTCGGCATTGTTTTGTCACAGCTGAAAACACATCGCCTGTCCGCACGACCAATATATACACCGATAAAAGTCCGCTTGCTACCAACTGGCTCAGGATATCGCCTTCCACTCCTCACAGTCCCTCTTCAACAACGGTAAAGGTCCCTTTCACATGCACTCGATCTCTGGCAGGCGTTGCAGAGAACGAACGCGATCATCAGCTCGACCGTGAAGCACTCCTCCGGGTCTCTATCGACGCTTGCGACACAACTCCTTATCTTCCCCGGCTGCTCCCCACCTTAGCAGCCCATCTAAGCATGCGCCGCACGTTCCTACCAACCTACCTACCTAACCTACCTACCTACCTACCTACCTAACCTACCTACCTGCTTGCCGGCCTGCCTTCCTGCCTAACCTACCATCCACATACCTACCTAACCTACCTACGTACCTAACCTACCCACCTCCCTACCTACCTAGCTAACCTACCTACCTGCCCGCCTGGCTTACCTACCTACCTACCTACCTACCTACCTACCTACCTACCTACCTACCTACCTACCTACCTACCTACCTAACCTACCTACCTGCCTGCCTGCCTGCCCGCCTAACCGCCTGCCCGCTTGCCTGCCTGCCTGCATGCCTGCCTGCCTAACCTACCTACCTACCTACTCTCAGGTTCTTAGTCGAAGCGAAGTAATAAAGAAAAGGACCAGGGATAACTGCGTTTATGTACCGGTCAACCCACGAAAGACACACGGAACAAAGACACGTACCACCAAAAAGAGGACAGCTTAACCATCCGGAAGAGGCTATACAAAAGTCCGAACACAGAGCACGGTTTGCAGTTTCATGAGTCCCATCGCACGGTCAGTCCGCGTAAGGCATGGCGGTGTCGGCGTGGGCCAGTCGCGGCATGGGTTGTAGGTGGGGGCCCGATCACGTATGGACGCCCCCTGTGGTGCACCGTGTTCCAGGCTCTCGCGGTTGAAGAGAACGCGGCCCTAGTGGACGAACGGTTGACCCCTCCTCAGGCTGGAGTTCATGACAGACGGATGGTAGGTGCGGATGTGACTTGTCGATGATCGCCGCTACAGGCTCGGGTCCGAACGCCCGACAGGTAAAGGTCCCTTTCACATGCACTCGATCTCTGGCAGGCGTTGCAGAGAACGAACGCGATCATCAGCTCGACCGTGAAGCACTCCTCCGGGTCTCTATCGACGCTTGCGACACAACTCCTTATCTTCCCCGGCTGCTCCCCACCTTAGCAGCCCATCTAAGCATGCGCCGCACGTTCCTACCAACCTACCTACCTAACCTACCTACCTACCTACCTACCTAACCTACCTACCTGCTTGCCGGCCTGCCTTCCTGCCTAACCTACCATCCACATACCTACCTAACCTACCTACGTACCTAACCTACCCACCTCCCTACCTACCTAGCTAACCTACCTACCTGCCCGCCTGGCTTACCTACCTACCTACCTACCTACCTACCTACCTACCTACCTACCTACCTACCTACCTACCTACCTAACCTACCTACCTGCCTGCCTGCCTGCCCGCCTAACCACCTGCCCGCTTGCCTGCCTGCCTGCATGCCTGCCTGCCTAACCTACCTACCTACCTACTCTCAGGTTCTTAGTCGAAGCGAAGTAATAAAGAAAAGGACCAGGGATAACTGCGTTTATGTACCGGTCAACCCACGAAAGACACACGGAACAAAGACACGTACCACCAAAAAGAGGACAGCTTAACCATCCGGAAGAGGCTATACAAAAGTCCGAACACAGAGCACGGTTTGCAGTTTCATGAGTCCCATCGCACGGTCAGTCCGCGTAAGGCATGGCGGTGTCGGCGTGGGCCAGTCGCGGCATGGGTTGTAGGTGGGGGCCCGATCACGTATGGACGCCCCCTGTGGTGCACCGTGTTCCAGGCTCTCGCGGTTGAAGAGAACGCGGCCCTAGTGGACGAACGGTTGACCCCTCCTCAGGCTGGAGTTCATGACAGACGGATGGTAGGTGCGGATGTGACTTGTCGATGATCGCCGCTACAGGCTCGGGTCCGAACGCCCGACAGCTATGTATCTCCGCAGAATCCCACACACGTCTTCTTCTTCTTCTCCGTCACGGCATCCCCTGCGTAGTTGCTGACGTCTTCTTATTGGATGCTTGGCAAGACGACAATGATGATGTTCGAGACGCCGATGATGATGTTCGGGGTGTTCGGAGCATATGGCGTAGAGCGCATCTTCATTATTGTTTTCACTTCACCTCATGACAATGTCCCCCCACTTTAGCATTTTTCTACTAAAAATGTCTTTTCACAGTCCTAAACACGCACAGTTCCCCAAAACTTCACGAAACTACCGGCGGAACACTCATAATATAACACGCCAACTCCACTCCTAGTCTTCAGAAGCATCATCGCACTGCACACAAGGGCAATTTAACACGCATGCTGAGCAACTGTAGTCAAACTTCCTCAAAACGAACGTAAAATAAATGAGCCGCAAGCCAACACAATATCATAGCAGTGTTGCTGAGGATATTACAGGGAATTTGAGGGTCTTCTGCGTTTTGAGTAAAATACTCTGCTCGGAAAAATAGGGAACCATTGGCTTGATTGACGGCCGCCTGGATCGTGGTCGTAACCGGCATTCTCCTGGCCTCTGGCTGCGTTTATTTTCCGATGTTTTGGCCTGCTACAGTTACTGGGCCATCCTGTTTCGGGGCTCAGTCGGTTGGGACTACGGGCTAGATCCTCAAGGTCTCCTGCCCCTCGAACATTGCCAATGATCACATCGCACAGTGGTGATTTAAAACAGCTTAGCAACACCATTCCAGTGAAAAACGGAGACTCTATGAATGTTTTTGCTTCTGGTACGGTAACCCATTTTCCATCGGCTAACTGTAACGTGCAGGAGGTGCCGGTGAATGCCGCTCTTGGAATGAGAGACTGGTGAACGATTACTGTGTTAGTTCCCCTGTCTCTTAAAACGATGACTGGCTTTTCTTCGACTCTGCCTTTGGAAACAGGCATATTATCCATTCTTGCACGGATGTCTAAGATGGCATTAGTCATCCTCCATATTTCTTTCCTTATGCCATGCGGGCCGGGACTATCCTGTTGTTCAGCGTTACGTTCACTTGTCTCCAGGTTTTCTCGTTGTTCTCCGTTGTTATCATCGAAAATTAACAAGTGGTTCTGCTTTTGGGCATCCATAAAATGGTCAGCTGCGGTCGCGGTCTCAGAGAGTGTTTTGCAGCTCCTCTCCCGCACGAACATCGTGAGTTTTCTGTGGCAGTTCGAGAGAAGTTGCTCAGTGATTAACAAATTAGCGAGATTGTTCAAGGTTTTCTAAATGCTAGATAGTTCTACCCACCGGTAAATATAACCTTTCAGTCGAGCGGCGCATTGTTTAGTGGTTTCGTCCTTCTCCGGCTTCGAGTGACGGAAGCGCTCCCTATAGCTTTCTGCGGTGAATCAAAAGCGCTGCAGTAAGGCAAGCTTGACCTAGTCGTAGTCTAGTGACTGTTCTGGCGAAAGGTGGCCGTAGACTTTTAGTGCCTCTCCAGTAAGACACGTGCTGATGGTGATGGCCCATTTCGACTTAGGCCAGCCTTGACTTTGGGCTACGCATTCAAACCGTGTCAGGTATGCGTCGAGATCATCTCGAGCATCCTCAAAAGGCCACAGAGATTTGCGTGCGCTGAAGACTTGCGGGGTGGCAGCCTGAGCCTGACCAGTGGTTTCTCTATCGCCATCTGTTTGGGCCCCCTCTCCTCGCGCTGAATTGATTTCCGCCAAGCGAATCCACAGCTGCAAATTGCCTTCTTCGACTTCTGCAAGAGCCCGCTCTTGCTCGGCTTTCACCCGCTCGTGCTCGGCTTTCACCCGCTCGTGCTCGGCCCTCTCACTCAAAGCTTTTTTGCTCGCGTGCTCTCTCTTCGCGTTCTAACTCTCTTTCGTCGCGCAAGTGCTTCTGCTCCGCCTGGACCCATTGCCTCAATTGCACGCCACTCAAGCCCAAGGACCGTTCAAGCGGAAATCAGAGGCCTGCTTCAAGTGTTGGCAGCCGGGCCATCGAAAAGACGTCTGCCCCAACCAACCACCAACCCAAAGATGCCCCGCGTGCGGCCTAGCCCAAGCCCCGGAACAGCACCCGTGCAAACCGAACTGTATCCTGTGCGGAGAGGGGCACCTAACGGGAGCCGTGGGTTGCCCCCGCCGCTTCCAACCAAGGCGTAGACCACCACACATC
Organism: Haemaphysalis longicornis; assembly: GCF_048455015.1. Classification (NCBI taxonomy): domain Eukaryota; kingdom Metazoa; phylum Arthropoda; class Arachnida; order Ixodida; family Ixodidae; genus Haemaphysalis; species Haemaphysalis longicornis. Next base: position 8,583,110 of record NW_027526233.1, on the reverse strand, counting down.
AAGAACGAGACGCCGAAGGTATTAACCAACAATCAACAGAGCAGCACCAACCAAGGCAAACCACTCCAGACAGAGGGGAACCGCAACCACAAGACTACCAAATCCCCCGAGAAGACGACGCAGGTGAAACAACAGCCACCACTGGGGCAAAAGCGGAGTTACATCGAAGTTCTCAAAGGAGCGACCAGCACCACAACAATGGTTACACCAGCACACGCGAGTACCCAGGGCCTTTTCGCTCCCAACTTCACCCCTCCTCCCCTACATACTATACCCCCACAGCTCAGGATAGCAAACTTGATCTTATTCTAAAAGAGATGCAAAATATGCGAGCCGACATAGCCCTACTTAGAAGCGAGAACGCCCAACTGAGGGCAGAGAACAGTAACCTTAAAGCGCAGATAGCGAAGCTGACAACCAGCAACGCCGCGGAGACAGAACCCACCCCACCATCACTTAAGCGCAAAAACATGAGAAAGCCGGCGACTACCCCGAAATCCGACGACAACAAGGTCAGAGTAGACATGGAAGAACTCAAACAAAAAATGCTTCGATCACTTAACGCCACCCTAAAAGAATCCATAACGGCCCTGCGCGCGGAACTACTTGGTCTGGCGAGCGCGGAGGCACCGGCAAGCACCCCAACCGACCTGGCAAGCTTGACCCCTCTACCAATAGATGCCGACTTCTAGACAAATCACCATATGGCAGTGAAACTGCAGGGGCTACAGAGCTAAGAGAAGCCAGCTGCAAGCCCATTTGTCCACGCTAAATGAACAACCCGACGTCAAAGCATTACAGGAGACAGGACCCAACACCAAACTTCTCAACTACACAGCACACACACACCCGATCACCCGCAACTAGCTACACTCGTAAACAGAAACATATGCACGTCCACTGGCGAAATCACCAACACAAATATACCGCACATATTCACCACTCTATTGCCAGACAAGAAAGGACAACAGCCGCTCCACGTGCTCAGCGTTTACAGCCCTCCAAAACAGACGACCCACAACTTCAAGCCCCTCCTGCTGGAAGCCCTGAGAATAGCCAGACAGCAACCCCTGATAATAGTAGTAGACTTTAATGCTCCACACAAGGCATGGGGATACCATAAGACAACAAGCAAGGGCAGGAAACTAGAGGAATTAATTTAGACTTTGGGCCTCACTATACACAATACGCCAGGAACCCCAACCCGCATCGGCAACAGCGTACAAAGGGACACAACACCGGACCTAACCCTAACGCACAAAATAGTAGCGGGAAAATGGAGGGTCACTGTGATGACTCGCATATCCCGGCCGCAACAACGCACAAGCAGACGACGGAAATAAGCCGACGGTGGAAGAGAAGAGGACGACGAGCGGGTCCACGCGGGGCGCGGAGCACGAGAAGGGAGTGTGCCGGCAGTGACCGCGGACGGGACAGCGCAAGGATTCCTCTCGGGAGGCGGTTCGAGGCCAGGCCAGGAGCGTTCGCGCGCCGTGCTCCGAGAATCATCCCGGGAGCTGTTCCGGGACTCCTCTGCTGCAACGAGGGGTGCCTGTTCCCGCTGGCGAGATCCCGAGGCGTGATCCGGGCCGAGGTTCGGGGCGAGGCCTAGAGTGGCCAGGCACGAGCGCGGGCATCGGTGTTCCGACCAGGGGTCTCTGAGTCTTAAAAGGCGGCACCGAGAAAGTGTACCGCCACTTCTCCGGACCACCGGCACCCTACATGGGGAGCGCTCAACACGTACTACCGACGTCATTCCGCCCAGCGTCGAATAGACTAGATGTGAGCGTATCGCCTCCTTTGTTTTCCCCTCCGCTCGAACTTTGGTTCGGACTTCAGTGTTATAGCCATTCTTCCGCGTGGCGCGTGTGCTACTTTTTGTTGCCAATCAGGTCGCCAGTTCTTTTCCCCAGTGTTTGTGTGTCCTCAGAAGAATATATGTTTTTTTAGTTGTTCTCGACCCATGGCGTCACCCGTCGTTGATCCTCCTCCGCGAGCCACACGCCCGCCTGCTTAACACGCGGCCTCACAATTTCTGGCGTCCGCGACAGGACGCGTGCTCGAATTCCATCTTGAGACTAAGCAGGCAAGAGGGTGTGGCAAGCGAGGATGGAACTAGAAAAGTTGATGTCCATTGGGAAGGAGCTAGGACTGTCCGGACCAGCTTTAAAAGAATGGATTGACGAGGAACACACAAAACAAAGGGACCGGCGCGCAACTGAACGCGAGGCGGCTAAAGAAGCGGCAATACTAGCCCAGAAGACAGAGTCCGAGACCAGAGCGCGCATTGAGGCTGAACGTGCCATGCTAGAACTGAGGCTGCGGCTTCAGGAAGGGTCGCAGAGTTCTAATGATGTGGGAGGCCACACTGCGACTAATGCAGCACAAGGCGTCCACAGCCCTCACAAGTTCATTCCTGCCTTCAACGAGGATCGAGATGAGCTTGACGCCTACATCCAGCATTTTGAGAGGGTGGCAACCACCCAGGCAGCACGAGCATGTGCGGCCAATCTTTGCCCAAAGAACATTGGCCAGCCCTTTTCCCCCCGGCCAATCTTCGGCCAAAGTGTTCGGCACTTAATCCAAAATGGTCCTTGGCCGTGTAAGGCTGGAGCTTGGCTGTCATTCATTGGCCAATCTGCTTTGGCCGCTGATATCATTGGGTCACCGACCATTGGCCGAATACGTATGGCCTACAATTGGCCAAAGACGTATGGCCTGCTATTGGCCAGGCATGTATGGCCTACCATTGGCCAAGCATGTATGGCCTACCATTGGCCAATAATGTATGGCCTTCCATTGGCCAGATTCTGGTTATTCTATGCAGGCCAGAGGAATCCCGCCCAAGGCTGCTGCCATGCATGCCCCGGAGCAGGCCGTTAACCTTGGCCGTGTTAATGGCACACACGTGTTATGTAAATGAAACACAAACCAGTCAGTTTTATGTCTTTATTTGTCCTTACGCAATGCATGCAATTTCCTTTTGTTGGCTTTCAGAGCACTTAGATGGCATTCGCAGAGTATATTTATCAATTTCTTCATAATCAGCATCGTCCAGCGTCGTGCTTATTTATATTGCCTTTCTATCTGTGTCTTCGTCTTTCCTTGCAATGTTTTCCCATGAATTCTTCATAATGGCTGCCCCAATTCTCTTGTTGGCTTCTTGGTCTGGCTTTGCTGGTCCTGGAAATGAAAAATGAAATAATTATGAAACAAACAAATGAAATCAAAGCAATAAGCAGACCTGCCTACTTTCCCTGACTGTGCGCGGGGACCCTTGAATTTCAACCCCTTTACCATTGTACGAATGGTATCTCGAATTTCGCGAAAAGTGGCTGCCACAGCACAGATGTTTTTATTTTAATGACGCGTGCACGTTGTTTTGAAATAAAATGGCCGCCACAGAACAGAGCTTGTTTTTTTTAATCACGCGTGCACGTTAGTTTTTGTTGCTGCGACAGTTGCGGTGCTGCGATTGAGCACTCACCGCCATACTTATAGAACATTTTAACCATAATGTAGAGTACCACTAAGTGCAACTAGGTGCTGCTCGAATGTTGTTTATGGCTTCGAAAAGCTTCCCACGGGACGCGCTCACCACAGTACTCCCTAAAAGTGTTACAATAGGTACAACAACGGCTGGGTCTATCTGTTGTAGCTATCGTTGAACGCATATTATCGGCAGGAAGCACTGATTCAAGTTCGGTGGGGAGTGTGGGCAAACATGCGCTATAATGGCAGTGCAGATTGAGGCGGGCGTGTGTTCGTAAATGTGTGCTTTACTTATGGTGAAGAGTCACTCAACCAGACAATGTCTTGAGCACATGCATTCTGAGCAGTTTTGAAAGCATGCGAAGCCCGCAATTGTTACCGTAAAAGTTGGAGCAAGTGTTCTCCTGCACGAAACTCGAGATCACTGGCAAAGTTGGGAGGGAGCACTATCCCGAAACACCAAAATTCAAGACGGCAGCAACGATCCATCACCAAGAAAAAAATACAGGAAGCAAATGCACCTAACATTTCACCAATGTTAGTCATCGCTTTCAAAACCACCGAGACAGTTTCACCCAGTCAGTTTCAAAAAAATTCGCAGAATTCCGCTTGAAATCCGCCCCAATCTCATGCCCTGACCGTAAACCATGCAGGCTACCTTCCTCCGAACCATCCCGTGCATTCCTTATGTCATAGCTACCAAAGGACCCCCCCTTCCCCCCTCTGTAAGTTTTAATCATCCCCAGATTTCGTTTTCAGTCATATTATTCAGGTGAAAATCTTGCAGGCATAGAGGAGGTCGCGGACTCCGAAGCGTCACCGCATTGATGCAAGAAAAGGGATACATTCAGCATGAGCTCACAACCTCTCTAGTGCACAACAAAAAGCCACTCGAAAAGCCGCTGGGGACACAATGACCAGGATCGTTGGCGCCTGTCGCCTCCATGGAGGAACAAGCTTGCTGGCCGCACTCTTCTGCGCGTCGCGGTCCCACCGAAGGCGCCCCTCTCCAGGATAGCTCTTTCTTTGCTTTCGGTCGACCCTTCCGCAATTAACTCTTCAAGTTTCGCACGCCACGGACAGGCCAGACATTCCTCCCTTTCTTCCATTGTAAGATGGGAAAATTTTGAATAGGCTGGTTTGGCGAGGGCCGCGACATTCGTGTTTAAGTACTTTGGAGAAGCACAAGTGACGCCCGCTCTCTCTCTACCAAGGGGGCTGGTACCCGCGATGCTCAGCCCCCGCCCCCCCCCCCCCCCCCGCAACCCCAAACCTTTAGCGATGCCCCTGTAAACACGTTTGTCGATAAGCTTATAAATAGAACTGAAACCTAACGCAACGAAGACGACATTAATACAGAAAGTAAGGATGAGTCAATGCACACGCGCTTAAGCTACCTTGTTTCCTTTCTTTCTCTCGCGGCAGTTTTGCTGTGGGTAGGGGGGGAGGCAGGAGATATAGGAATGACCTAGAGGCAGCAACGTCTCGCAGCGTTTGGTGAAGTGAAAGCACTGCGCTTCGGTAACACTTATTAGGGTTCTTCACATGAATGTTAAAATAAAAAGAAGGTGGAACGGAAATAAATTAGCAACGTTAATTTTTCACATCTACTATCGAAATGGGGCTTTACATGCTGATGTTGCGCCTCTATTTACATTAGTTTCCGCGCAGTGTGGCCCAAACCCAACCCTCGAACGTAATGTCATGTCATCCGACAAAAAAAAGGCAGTTTTACCATATCGTTACCGTGCTTGCTTTACCGTTTACCGTGTTACCGGAAGCGCTGGCGACGGTGAAGCCTGTGCCGGTAAGTTACCGTTCGCGGTAACTCTCGCGCTGCGAAACCTACTCCCGCAAATACGGTAAACGGTAACGTAAACACGGTAACGATATGCTAAAACTGCCTAATATTAAAGCTAAAGCGTTAAAATAATGTCTGGAACATCCCGTGCCCCGAAACTGCCACACCGAGACATCCTGCAACAACATGTGCGTGCTCAGAAATGTAAATGTAAGTACAGTTCAAATATACAATCTTTAACGCCGAAGTATGAACGAACAAAGGAAAAAAAGCATTCAGGAGCAACAAACAGCAACAAAGAGTGCATGAAAAAGTTAAAGAAAAACGCAAAAAATTGCAGGGGGTGCTTACGAGTCTGAGAATGTGAAGGCGAAATTTTCTGTTGATATGCCTTGAAATTTCGTACGAAAGATACGGCCACCCCCGCCCACACTTTTTTCCTGCCTTGGCTTCGGGACCATTTTTTCCTACACCCCTGTCAATACATGCATAGCAGAACAGGGCTAACCACGCTTGCAAATACATGAAATAGAATAAAGGAAGACCAACATACCTTCAAACACCGTCACCATGCACTGCCCTAGAGGGCACTCACGACGAATCGCAGGACGCCGCTTCGTTGATGTCCCTCGTTGCACCGAAAGACCGAGCACATAGTACGGTAGAAATAGGTGAGTCCTGGCTTCCTGCCGAGCATAATACACGTGACGGATGCGGCTCTAAAGTTGAGAACGGTAGTTTAGATTGAAAAGCATCGAACAAATTAAATAAACTGAAATTACGCGTGGAAGCGATCGAAAATTACCCCAACGTGCCTAGCCGCCCAACTCTTTTGCCGGCCATTGCTTACTGGCTTTGCTTTGGCTTGAGCTACTGTCGTCTTGCTGCTGGCTGTGGCTAATGTTCAGTTTCGGTTTCAGTTTGTTTTTTGTTGCTGCTGAGGTGCTTTACAAAATAAATAACTGCAGGAGATCCCATAGTCATACACCACAGAATTTCTCGAAACTCCTGAGCAACTTTATGTCATAAACTAATACAGTAATATCGGCGTCAAATGAAACGCGAAGACAAAAATATGAACCCAGAACGTGCAAAATTGAAAAATACTGTTCGCAGAGTTCATATATTGGCTTGCTGTTGGTATGTTTGGAAATCCACTTTTCCAAATGTTGTTTTTGTAACTAATGCACGCGTCATTTTGGCTTGCATAGAAAGAAATTGCGCTCTTTGTGGGTTCAGGTTCATATTTTTAGGTTCGCGTTTCATTTGACGCCGATAGTACGTCGACGTACATTTGCTAGATCTATTTTGGTTTCACCCGTTCGTGCCAAACCTCCCCCCACTGCTGAGCGCAGTCGCTGCTTGAATAACTAATGACCTCATTAAAAGATGTCAAGTGGACTTCACAAGTTGAAGAGAAGCGTAGATTTTTTTATGCGCTACCTTGAGCTTGTCAGCTGCTTTAAAACGAGATTGAAGTTAAATATTGGCTTCTTTCTAGCATGAGGCCGTTGCTTAAGTGGTCAGTACGCCTATATGTAATTACAACAGATATATTAGGGTTGTTTAGCCACCTAACCAAAAACAATTTTTAAAGATGTTTTCGCATACTTTAGGCAGTGACATTTTTGTTAATAAGAGCTTTCAGACGTTCACGCGCGGATTAAGGAAGTTTAGCTGTAACAATGATAAGCAATGTGAAAGGTGCAACATTGCAAACAGGATGGTGCAGTACGCGAAGCAGCAACTTACAAAAAAATAACAAAACCGGAAAGTAAAAAAAAGTGGCTGGAGGGAGAGGGGGAAGGCTAAAGCCAGCAAAATTAGAATAGGTGATATCTCAAACACTGATGGCGTGGCTCCTGTTTGTACGTAAGGGTCACAAGTTTTGTATTTATATAAAGCGCGCGAAACGGGCGTGTGGCTGCCTTCAGTTACAGGAGTGTAAGGGGGGGGTAGCCTATGAGGAAAATTCCGAAATTTTATTAGACCACCGGCCGCACCGTAAACAAGGGGTTTCAGTTAGAGTTGGAACTGCGACTCACCGCTGCGTCGTGAAATGAGTGGCGAACACAGCTAGAGGTTTTCTTTTTTTTTCCCCATCAGAAAAACAGGGATGGACGTCCGCATGCCGACGTTTATTTTCTTTGCTCGGTGGAAAGATTGCCGAGCAAGTAAAATAAATAAAATTTTGTCATACCTTTCCCCTGAATTCTGTCACCCCTATGTCTAGAGCTAAAAAGTGTCACTGACAATCCACCTCCACAGAGTGGAATACCTAATGATATTTATATGGATAAAAAGTTACCGTTACACATTGTAGCGTGTAGCGTTAATGCTACGCATTGTATTTAAAACTTTGTCATAATGGCCATTGTCTGCTGCATATTATGCATTATCTTATCCACAATGTGTTAGGAGGTTCCCCCGACAGTTGGTACTCTGGAACCTCGTCATGTACTCCGCTTATCTATTCCTTTATATGTATGCTTACCCTTCAATAAACTTCAAACTTCAAATTCACCTATCCCCTTATCCCCCCTCTCCTACCCCTCCTCTTCCCTCAGTTACATTCAGCCCGACGTTTGAGCCGACACTAGACCTTCGATTGATTGATTGTAGGGTTTAACGCGCCGACGCAACGCAGGCCCGCCGTAGTGGAGGGCTCCAGAATAATTTTGACCACCTGGGGATCTTTGACGTGCAATGTCGTACACACGGGTGTTTTTGCTTTTTTCCCCCATTAGAAAAGTGGCCGCCACGGCCGGGAATCGAACCCGCGACCTCGTGCTCAGCAGCGAACGCCTTAGCCACTGAGCCACCGCGGCGGGAGACAGTAGACTTTCACTTCCTGCCTCAAGTTTTAAAACAAGCATATCGTCCCGCACAGAAGTGATGCTAATTATTTCTATCTTTCGAGGGAGAAACAATCTATAGAAGTAGCTGAAAAGCGTTTTAGAAAAAACAAATGTCCGCTAGGCCGAAAATGTTCGTGAACAAATTGGAAGCGACCGGTGCAAGAGTAGAGCGCATGTGGGAGAAACGGGATGGGAGTGACGGCGGCGTAGGGGCAAACATTTTTGTTTAGGCGAGAGGCGACCTCATGCCGGATCCTCCTTCAGCAGTGTCACCCGTAACCTCCATTGGTGTGTCGTTCACTATATAGATGGCTTGTTACTGGCGATATAAAATATACTATTCAAGTACTTGGCCAACTGATATTATCACAAGGAAATTGTAAGGATGTAACTATTCGTAATGCTGTTGTAATAATTCATTTTGGAGACAGATTGATCACCTCGGCTGCGTAAAAATGGCGGCAGTCAAAATCGTGAAGGAACAGTTCAAATAAGCTACATTCGCTACTTTGAAAAAAAAAGCCGTGATACACGTTGCCTGGGTGAGAATATGTTTGTGGTAACGACATGCACAAGATTATTAAAGCGATAATTGAAAGCATGCTATGACGTTGCAGGGAAACACCGCGTAATGTTCCTTTAAATCTCCATGTTATAACACGCATACGCATTTCATCACAACCACGGAATACATTATTTCCAAATTCAGGACGCTCCCAGCACGTGATTTCGTAGTATGAGGGTATTCACAATCGTATGTATAGCTTGTATTGAACAACCTACGTGCAATCTCGTAACGCATGTATTATCCTTTGAGCATGCCAGGACAGTTCTTATGGCTTAGATGCCAGAAATATAGGGCTTCGCAACTTCCGTGGTTCCCACCATTTTTTATGAATAACTCACGTCGTTTCAGAGCGTTCGTGGTTCATACAAATATACATTAGAGCGTAAAGCATTAGCATGGCATGCAGCTATCGTAAAATACATATTTCTAATACCCGAAGGGTTCTTTTTTTTTGTCCAGGTACTGAATTATAAAGGAAATATAACCGAAATGAAACGTCAAGGATGTTCCACTCACCAGTGACGAAACGTGTTTTCGGTGAAGCAGCCGGGTCGCAAGACATTTTGGCACAGCGAAGTATGCAGTCATGCATAGCAGGGCTAAGGGGTATGTTGTTATTACCCCGCAAATTTAATAACATTTATTAACACAGCACATGTCTCAAATGAAAGGCTGATGTGAATCAGTAGCGCCACGTGTCTCACGGGCACTTAGCTGTATGCTAGGAGCATATGCATGTGCGTGGTAGGCTGAGAGAATGAAAATGAAATGACTGGTCTACATGCTCATTGCCTGTTTTTGCTTTTATTCATGGGTATCCCGCCTAAAGTAACCAGAGCGGTGCGGTGCTTCCAAACACAACACGAATGCAAGTTAGATCCGTTGCAACAGATGCCGTTTTTTTTCGTTTTTTAAAAAAGAATGCCCTTACGTCGCCTTTGCGGCGCTAACTTAATATCCTCGTATTGGTGAAAATGTAGCATTTAGGGGTAACTTTTTGTTTAAGCAAGCTTCGGCGCGAAAAATATTTGAAATTTAAGTTAGCATCCTAGACACTAATATTTCAGTTAAAGCAAGTCTGATGTCAGTAGCCGTACCTGCTTTATCAGAGCTTATTAACTAAAGGAGAGATCTTTGGCCATTATTAGCTGACTCAAACAAAGGGGCATTCGCTGAAGAGGTCACTGCCACCGCCTGGGCACTCGCGAAGCTACATACCATGCTACTGCATGCCACATAGTCCCCGCGGACAAGCGGCTCGTTCCCCCGCACCATTGTATTTCCCGGCCACCGTGACCCCTCCTTCTAGAGGTCGTCACGTACACACGCGCAATTCTCTGGCCAGAGATCTTTTCTAGATGGGTGGCCGCAGAGAAAACGAGTAATCCGCGGCCAGATTTTTGTCGTTCGTCTTCGGACCTCGGCTGGCCAAACAAACAACAATTATTCCGCGGCCAGAGTTTTGCCGTTCGTCTTCGGACCTCGGCTGGCCAAACGAACAACAAGTATTCCGCGGCCAGATTTTTGTCGTTCGTCTTCGGACCTCGGCTGGCCAAACTAACAACAAGTATTCCGCGGCCAGATTTTTGTCGTTCGTCTTCGGACCTCGGCTGGCCAAACAAACAACAAGTATTCCGCGACCAAATGCATGCCGAAGAACCTAAGTTCTCTGGCAGCCCAAACTTTTCCAATCGCCAAACAGGCCAAGCATCGGCCAAAGATAAGCCAAAGGCTGGCCACGTTTTCTGTGCTGCCTGGGCAGTCAAGGGTGGCCCTCAGACAAGTGGGCGCTGTCCCTACACTTGTGCTTGACTGGTGAAGCTCTTAGTGCCGTTGGTCGCATGTCTTCTGAGGATGCCATGAATTACCCTAAACTAAAGCAGACCCTACTACAGAGGTTCAGGTACACCGAGGAGGGCTACAGGTGCAAGTTTAGGGAATCCCAGCCACAGGACTCGGAGACAGGCCGTCAATTTGCGGGCCGCCTACTCGGCTACTTTGACAATTGGCAGGAGCTGGCCAAAACGGAGCAGACGTATGCCGTGCTCCGAGACAAAATGGTGGCCGAGCAATTTCTCGACAGGTGTCACGAGAAGCTAGCCATTTTCCTCAATGAGAGGGGCTACAAAGACCTGGACCAGCTAGTCGAAGCAGCTGACCAGTACCTCGAAGCTCAAGGTCTCAACAACTTGGCAAGAAGTCGAGAAGACGAGAGGGGCAGGCCACCTGAAGTTGACAAGCCTCCTGACCAGCAGGACCGTAATTCGAGGCCTTACTGCTTGCTATGTAATAAGCAGGGCCATTGGCCAGCTGACTGTTGGACGAAGTCGACGTCTCCGGGTTCCAGCCATGCCATCAAGAAGAATTCCTTCTGCTTGAGGGGCCGTAATCTCGGACACCAGGCTGAAGCTGGCGCAAACCTGCCCGAGAACCAGGGCCAAGCAGCAGGTTCATTGCCTGGACCCAATTCCTTTGCGATGGAAGCGCCGACCAAGACTCAACGACGCCACGCTCCGCCAGAGTATCACTGCGGAAACAGACCCAAGGTGTCTCAGGAAGAGAACCCGGTATTAGCAAGCACGGTTCTTGTAGAAGGCAGCACCCGGGTCCCAGCAGAACTGCGTGGTCGGAACCTGCCATTTTCTTCGCCAGCTGTAGGAGGATCGAAGTCCCACAGTGGCGTCTACGCGTCAAAAAGCGAGGCTCCAAGAACAATGCCGCAGGTACCTGCCGTTGCTGACAGCCCCTCCACTATCACCTCTGCTGACTTATGTGCGCTATAGCGGCAAGACCCTTCTCTCCGAAAGTTTTTCGGCAAGGTCAGCAGAAAGGGGAAATTCAACGCAGCGGTGATCGAGTTCGGGAAGACTGCTGGTGTTCTTTACCGACGGCATCAGTTGCCCTCCGGAAAAGAAAGAAAGCAAATCGTCGTCCCCCAGGATCTACGCGGCATCGTCTTGGATAAGGCCCATCAAGGAACCCTCGGAAGTCACAGGGGTATCAAGCGAACCATGGAGCGCGTCTGCAAGGACTTCTACTGGCCTGGGATGAAAGCTGACGCTACAGACTTCGTAAAGTCGTGTCACACTTGTCAGAGCGCTGCGCCTAAATACCGAGTAGCCACGAGAGATAGTGCCAGGGACCGAAGCATTTCGGCGTGTTGCCATCGACGTGGTCATCCACCTCTTGCCCAGCGCCTAGAAGAGAAACCCCTCCACAGGGTTCAAGATGCCGCACGCACCCAACAACGAAGTTGCGGGTGTGTCATTTCCTCTAACTCCTGTACTACCACCGACTGCTCGTGCCGATTAACCTGTACATTTCCCACCCACTGACAGAGTAGGCACGGAAGGGGGCACCTTTGTCCCACTTTTTAAGTAGGCAGTTTAGTCTACACTGTTTTTAAGAGTGGCAAACGCTGTTTCTTTTGTTGGTTTCCCTTTCATTGGGCTAGAGACTGTTTTGGACTGTTTCGGACAGTACTCTTGCCGTGGTGCTAGAAAGTCTGGCACGAAGGAACGTGCTTCAGTGCCATATGTCTCGTCACGGCCGTGCTAACATTATGTGCCGAGTTTTGTTTGTCCCAAACAAACCTCTCGGGAAGGGGGGTGAATGTGATGACTCGCATCTCCTGGCCGCAACAACGCGCAAGCAGACGACGGAAATAAGCCGACGGTGGAAGAGAAGAGGACGACGAGCGGGTCCACGCGGGGCGCGGAGCACGAGAAGGGAGTGTGCCGGCAGTGACCGTGGACGGGACAGCGCAAGGATTCCTCTCGGGAGGCGGTTCGAGGGCAGGCCAGGAGCGTTCGCTCGCCGTGCTCCGAGAATCATCCCGGGAGCTGTTCCGGGACTCCTCTGCTGCAACGAGGGGTGCCTGTTCCCGCTGGCAAGATCCCGAGGCGTAATCCGGGCCGAGGTTCGGGGCGAGGCCTAGAGTGGCCAGGCACGAGCGCGGGCATCGGTGTTCCGACCAGGGGCCTCTGAGTCTTAAAAGGCGGCACCGAGAAAGTGTACCGCCACGTCTCCGGACCACCGGCACCCTACACGGGGAGCGCTCAACACGTACTACCGACGTCATTCCGCCCAGCGTCGAATAGACTAGACGTGAGCGTATCGCCTCCTTTGTTTTCCCCTCCGCTCGAACTTTGGTTCGGACTTTAGTGTTATAGCCATTCCTCCTCGTGGCGTGTGTGCTACTTTTTGTTGCCAATCAGGTCGCCAGTTCTTTTCCCCAGTGTTCGTGTGTCCTCAGAAGAATATATGTTCTTTTAGTTGTTCTCGACCCATGGCGTCACCCGTCGTTGATCCTCCTCCGCGAGCCACACGCCCGCATGCTTAACACGCGGCCTCAGAGTCACCTCTCAAAACTTTGGGAGCGACGACCACATATTAGAATTAAAAGTCAACTACACGACGCGGCTGGCACATGAGCCACCAAGGAAACCCCTCACCAACTGGGATCTATTCAGACCGAAATGTGCGCAAGTGGAACCACCCAAAGAACTTACAGAAAGCAGCATCAGAGAATGGACGCAGAACATTTTAAAATGCAAAGAAGGCAGCGACGCACCAATAGACCCCATGATCCCGGCCCCGTACGTCAATTCTAAGCTACAGCACATGTGGGACGCGTATCGCAGCATCGAAGCGAGATGGATAAAACACCGGCACAGGAAAGCACTGAGAAGAAGTCTACAGAACCTCAAGTTAGCAATAGCCAAACACGCAGACTACCTGACGCGATTACAGTGGCTCCAAGTGTGTGACGAAATGCGCGGCACACTATCGATGAAGCGCACGTGGGCGATCCTACGGAAAATAATCGACCCCAGTAACAACAAGACAGAATCGGCCAAGAAGATCACGAAACTTATACAAGATTACCAGGGCTCGGAATTACAAATGCATGGGGAGCTTATTAAACTATACGCAACGCAAAATGATAGTGCGCGCTCTCCCCCTCCGCATTATATGGGCGCGAGCAACGAAATGCTAGACGCCGAATTCACATTCGAAGAGGTGCACGCCGCCATTAGAGAACTCAGAAGAGCGAACTCACCTGGAGAAGACAAGATATCCAACAAGATACTACGACATCTAGAGGAGACGGCGATTCAGACTCTAACAGACTACTTTAACAAGGTGTGGCGGGAGGGGGAAGTGCCCCCTGACTGGAAGCACGCTAACATAACACTCATTCCAAAGCCAAGCAAGCCAATAAAAATAGAAAATCTCAGACCAATACCGCTTACGTCGTGCGTGGGGAAACTCATGGAACAGGTCGTGAACTCCCGCATAGTAGATTACCTCGAGACGAATGACATGCTACCACACAACCAACTCGGTTTCAGACCAAGGCTCTCCACTCAGGACGCACTTCTACAGATTCAACACGACTTATTGGACCACCCACCGAAAAAAGACAACGCGGCCATTTTAGCCATTGACCTCCACAAAGCCTTTGATAACGTCTCGCACAATGCAATACTCACAGAAATCTCCACGCTCGGGCTAGGAGAAAGAACATTCGCTTATGTCAAATCCTTCCTCACAGGCCGCACGGCCAGGATGAAGCTAGGAACGTCCCAAACACAGATCTTCAAGATGACAGACAAGGGAACCCCCCAGGGAGCCGTAATTTCGCCTTTGCTCTTCAACCTCGCAATCCGACCGATGGCCAAAGCATTATACAGCATCCCAGGACTAAGATCAACTATACACGCAGATGATATCACCCTTTGGGTTAACCGGGGCAGCGACGCCGGCATCGAACAGACACTAAGGACAGGCGCCGAAATAATCGCGGAACTCGCAACCAAGGCGGGCCTCACTTACTCAACGACAAAATCCGAACTGATGATCCTTCATCCCCCTAGGATGAAACTGGCCACCCAACAGCCCATCAAAGTCGACATCGGAGGACAAAACATACCCACGGTCTCAAGCATAAAAATACTACTACTACGGATACAGGCCAACAGAGGGACAACCGAGACAGTACGCGTCCTACGATCACACACGATACAAACAATTTCCATGCTAAGAAGAATAACCTCAAGGCAACGTGGCCTCATAGAGGAAGAGAGACTAAGGATCGTACAAGGCTTCCTAGTCAGCAGATTCAGTTATCACCTGCCTTATGTGAACTTAACCCAATCGAACAAAGATTCGCTCGACGCTCTACTTCGGAGAGCCTGCCGCACGGCCCTGCACATTCCCCACTCTGCTTCAACAACCAGACTTGCGAACCTGGGCATTCACAATACCGTAGGAGAGATAATCGATGCCCATCGGACAGCACAGATACACAGGCTGGCGCAGACCACGACGGGCAGGTCCATACTGCAGCGGATCCAAACTCAACCGCCCAACACCGACTTCACTCCGGCAAGGATACCAAGAAACATCGGAGCCCTAATCAAAGTCAAACCTATCCCCAGAAACATGCACCCGGCCTTCCACGCGGGAAGAAGAGAGGCACGCGCGAAGTACCATTCGCAGCACTACCCACCAGACAAACACACCGTGTATGTGGATGCGGCACGGTACCCCGGCAGAGCAGCCTTCGCAATCGCAGGCATCGCCTCCGCCACAGAAACGCAACCAACAATCAAAGCCTCCATCTGTATGGCAAACCCCACCACTGCAGAAAAAACGGCCCTGGCTCTCGCCATAACCAAGACGCCAACACCGACCGTCGTCCTGTCAGACTCACAGCAGGCGCTACGCAATTATGAGAAGGGCAACATCTCAGTCTCAGCCCTAAAAATTCCCGTGAAAAGACCTCCCGACCAGCCCGTGATACTGCTGTGGACCCCGGCTCACACTGGCGTGGGAACCAACGAGGTAGCTAACGAACAGGCCCGAGCATTAATACCCCGGGCGAGCACTTCTTTTGGTCTTACGCATCGATCCGCACTCGAATTCACTGGGTACGCCCTCACCACATACCGAGACATCACACAGCCCTACCGCCTCAGCCGCAGAACACTACCCCCGCCCAACGCCAAACTTACGATAGAGGAAGCACAGATGTGGCGCACTCTACAAACCCATTCCTTCCCACATCGCAAGCAGTTACAGCACTCCCACCCACACATCTTCCTCTCCGCAGTGTGTCCGAGATGCCGCAGCCTCGACACGCTATACCACTCTTTGTGCGAGTGCCCCGCGGACCCTTACCCCCCCCCTTTCCCACCCCCACCCACTTGGAGCAGGCCTTGGGTAGCTCTTGCCTCGTGGATCAACGGACCCTGACGCAACGGGCGCTGCAGGTCGCTTCGGTCATCTGGGCTGAGGCCACCGCCCCAACCTGAACCCGGTGTCTCACCAATAAAGTCTTTTTCTCTCTCTCTCTCAAGCCGAAGCGTTCGGCTATGGCAATGAGCTCCCGTGTGTCCATTGTGGGTTTTATGGGTATTAATAAACAAACTTGTCCTGCCGTGGACGCCAATTATTGTCACGTTTCTAGTCGAAGCGAAGTAATAGAGAAAATAACCAGGGATAACTGCGTTTATGTGCCGGTCAACCCACGACAGACACAAGGACGAAAGACACGTACCACCAAAAAACCATGCGGAAGAGGCTATACAAAAGTTCGAACACAGCGCACGGCATACAGTTTCATGAGTCCCATTGCACGGTCAGTCTGGGTAAGGCGTGGCGGCGTCGATGTGGGCCAGTCGCGGCATGGGTTCTAGGTGGGGGCCTGATCACGTATGGACGCCCCCGGTGGTGCACCGTGTTTCAGGCACTCGCGGTTGAAGAGAACGCGGCCGTCGTGGACGCACGGTTGACCCCTCCTGATGCTGGAGTCGATCACAGGCGGATGGAAGGTGCGGATGTCACCCGTCGATGCTCGCCGCTACACGCTCGGGTCCGAACGCCCGACAGCTATGTTGGTTGGTTGGTTGGTTGCCTCCCACAATGGCACATACCCACGCGGGGGATTGGCCTAGAAGTGTTGTGCCTAATGAGGATGTGACCTATATTATTTTAGATCCCAAAGTTTAGAAAAGAAAATACCCAACAGAATTTTATCTCCGCAGCATCGCACACACGTCTTCTTCTTCTTCTCCGTCACCGCATCCCCTCCGTAGTTGCTGACGTCTTCTCACTGGATGCTTGGCAAGACGCCGATGATGATATTCGGGGTGTTCAGAGCATATCCCGTAGAGCGCATCTTAATTATCGTTTCCACTTCACCTCGGGACACTACCTACCTACCTGCCTGCCTGCCTGCCTGCCTAGCCCACCAAACTGCCTACCTACCTACCTACCTACCTGCCTGCCTGCCTGCCTGTCTACCTACCGACCTACCTACCTACCTACAAACCTAACCTATCTACGTGCTTAAACTACCTACCTACATACCGAACCTACCTGCTTACCTGACTGCCTACCTGCATGCCTGCTAACCTGCCTGCCTGCCTACCTACCTACCTACCTACCTACCTAACTACCTACCTACCTACCTACCTACCTGCCTACCTCCCTACCTGCCTACCTGCCAGCCTGCCTGCCTGCTTGGCTGGCTGCCTGCCTCACCTACCTACCTACCTACCTACCTACCAACCTACATACCTACCTACCTACCTACCTACATACCTACCTACCTACCCACCTAAGCAACCTGCCTACCTGCCCACCTACCTACCTACCTACCTACCTACCTACCTACCTACCTACCTACATACCTACCTACCTACCTACCTACCTACCTACCTACCTACATACCTACCTACCTACCTACCTATTTACCTACCAATCTAACGTACCTACCTCCCTGCCTGCCTGCCTTACCTACCTACCCACCTACCTAGCCACCTACCTACCTACCTACCTATCGTACCTACCTCCCTACCTACCTACCCACCTACCTCCCTAACCTACCTGCCTACCTACCTGCCTGCCTGCCTGCCTGCTTGCCTCCCAGCCTGCCTGCCTGCCTGCCTGCCTGCCGGACTAACATACTTACCTACCTACATACCTACCCACCTACCTACCTTCCAAACCTACCTACCTACCTACCTACCTACCTACCTACCTACGTACCTACCTACCCACCTACCTACTTACTAACTACCTACCTACCTACTTACCTACCTAACCTACCTGCCTACCGGCCTACCTGCCTACCTGCCTGCCTGCCTGCCTTCCTGCCTGCCTGCCTGCATATCCTACCTACCTACCTACCTACCTAGTTACCTCGGGAATCATTGCCTCGGCCACGAAGGACGTCATTGAAATCGGACACATGCCGACAGCGAAAGGTGGACACCGGTCGGATCCTGCAAGACTCCGTGGCTTCAGCTGGCCACGTGTGAGGCATCTGCGGCTGCGCACAAGAGGGCAAGCGGCGACAGTAAACTACAAAAGGGCCTGCCGAACCAGGAAGCCGGCACAACAACGAGCGATCCAAGCTAGGAAGCACCGCTGTGGACAGCGCTAATCACTCTGCTACGCTCGTGCAGGTTTGTAAAGCACTTTTTTTAAGTTTATTTATTTAGACAAGCTTGGATCGCTCTTTGTTGTAATGGCGGAGAAGCCACCCTCGCTATAAATAAGCTTTTGAAATTTGTTATCGACGCAAATGCGGCTTTAAAAAAAGAAATGGAAGAGGAAAACGCTTTCGTCAAAAAAGAACTTGATGACGTAATTCGCTTTATGGATGACATTAACAAGACATTTGAAGAACTGCGCAAAACGAAACAGGAACTTGATTCACTGAAAAAAGAGCACGCCACACTCTTAGTAGAAAAGGAAGAACTTGAGCTATACGTCAGCGACATGCAAACCGAAATGACGCAACTAAAGCAGTGCACTAGAAAGCAAAACATTGAAATGAAGGGCATCCCACCGGAACCAAAGGAATCGCTAGTAGAAATCATCCAGATAATAGGAGACAAAGTGGAAGCGAACCTGGAGCCGTCAGACATAGACGTAGTTCACCGCGTACCCACGAAAGAGGCGACCAAGTCTAACATAATTGTTTGGTATGGGTCACGGTCAGCGAGAGGTAAGCTACTGCATGCCGCAAGGAAGGGAAGGCTAACGACTAGCTATATTGCTTTCGCCGAAACATGTCCAATATACGTGAACGAGCACCTGTGTCCCGAATGCAAATTTCTGCTCGGCACGGCCATCGCCAAAAGGAAAGAAGATAATGGAAGTTCGTATGAGTGGCTGAATCTAAGATACTCCCCAGGAAGGCAGAAAACTCCAGTGTAGTTCACGTTGCTACTCGGGCCGACTTAGCCAAAATAGTGTGAACACCCATTTAGCGTTAACGGCAAACCGACAACTCTTATGGCGAACATTAGCTGCAGTACTTTAAACCTTCTTCATTGCAATGCTAGAAGCCTTAACAAAAATGTTGCATATTTAGTAACCGTACTGTCTCGGCTCACGTTTCCATGCAACATTATAGCCATAACGGAAACATGGTTGAAAGAAAAAGAATTTATCAACATGCCTTATTATAATTTCCTTTCACTACCTAGACAACTGATTCGAGAGGAGTAGGTGTCGCACTTTACTTTTCCACTGCAATAAAATTTAAAGAACTAAATAACATAACGGAAACAAAAAGTGAATACGGAATGATGTTTTTCGAGCTAGATGTGGAGATTACAATCGGTGTGATCTACAGGCCACCTGGCTCTCGAATGCAGGTTTTTCTAAAAAGGTTTCAAGAAATATTGCAATACTTTGCTACCATGAACACAAAGATGATAATTTGCAGTGATTTTTACATTAATACAGCAGATCGTTGAAGTACTGATTATCGAAACACTCTCCTCTTATACGGCTTTGAAAACAACACATTACACACCCTACTATAGTGACTGACGTCTCTTCCCTATCATCGATCACATTCTGTGTAATTTTGGTTCGGACACAACAGAAGCGGGCGTTATTGCGGAAAATGTCGCTGACCATTATCCTACCTACATTCTTGCCCCAAACACTCGCATTTCGAAATTTAAATCTACAATGCATAAATTACAACGATGGGACTAGGTAAAACCAGAACAACAATGCAACAAAAAAGCTTTAACGAAGATATCGATGCTGATATTAACTCATTGTATGAAAGTTTTTCTAAAACATTACAACAACGCTCCATCCAAACAACGTACAGCTCGCGTAGAGCATTGCACTTCTCCACTCCCATTTGTCCCTGGATGACAACTGACTCACTTAAAGTGATTAAAAAGAGAGACCACTGGCTGAGTAAATTGAAACAACACAAAGATAATAATTATTGTAAAGAACAACATAGAATTCTGCGTAACCTGTCTCTTTCACTGTTACGCAAGCAGAAAAAAGACTATTATAGTAAATTATTAGTAAAAAACAGCGGCAACGCAAAAGGAATCTGGCGCATCATAAACTCTGTTATAACGTCTTCGCACAAGCTAAGCACACTTCCTGATTTGAGCGTTTTAAACTGCGACCATGCTA
Organism: Haemaphysalis longicornis; assembly: GCF_048455015.1. Classification (NCBI taxonomy): domain Eukaryota; kingdom Metazoa; phylum Arthropoda; class Arachnida; order Ixodida; family Ixodidae; genus Haemaphysalis; species Haemaphysalis longicornis. Next base: position 8,562,922 of record NW_027526233.1, on the reverse strand, counting down.
CTCTTGCTGCGCAGTTCAACTATTTCTTTGTTATTATAAGCCACCAGCTAACTAATACCTTCAGGGATGAACAAACCCCCATGCTACCTCCGCCGATTATTAACAGCTTCGCTTTTAGAGACATAATCGCCTCAGAAATAATAGACGTGACTAGAAATATGCAATCAAAGAAGGTTATGGGTCATGACGAAGTATCAATTAATATAATTAAACATAACATTGACATTTTGTGCTACCCACTGGAAAATATATTTAATAAATCTTTTTGAGTTGTGCTTACCCCGAGCAGTTAAAATTTGGAGAGTGGTGCCCCTATATAAAGGAGGTTATCCTAACTTAATTGAAAACTACCGTCCTATGACAATTTTATCGTGTATTGATATGTTGTTTGAGAAGCTAATAGCGAAGAGAGTAACTGAATTCATTGAAAAATACGATATCCTAACCATGAAATAACACGGCTTCCGAAAAAATTACTCATCCACAACGACAGTTAGTGAAGTTACAGAACCAATTACCCAAGCCCTAAATAATCGTTTTACATTAGGCATATTTCTTGATATTCGAAAGGCTTTCGATTCCGTTGACCACAAAATTCTTTTGCAAAAACTCGCCCGTTATGGGTTTTGAGGACCAGCATTAGACTTTTTCCGAAGCTACTTGACGAACCACAAACAGTTCGTGCAGATACCTGACAGCAAATAAGACCTAAATGTTATCAAATCTGGGGTACCCCAGGGGTCTGTCCTCGGTCCCATATTATTTTGTGTATTTACCAATGACTTCCCAAATTGGCGAAGACATGCCGAAACCTCTATCTGCGCCGATAATACAGCTTTACTCATCTCTGAGCGCAATTTAAAAGAAGCCGAAACTTTAGCAGACATAGAATTACCTAATATATATAAAGTGGTTTACCAGTAATAAGTTAGCTCTCAACATTACAAAAACAAATTTTATAGCCTTCTGGTCTTATCCAAAAAACGCAACAGTAGACTGCAAATTATTCTTGGGAAATATCGCACATAGTAAGGTTGAGCAACATAAATATTCAGGAGTAATAATTGACAAGTCGCTAAAATGGGCACCCCATATAGAAGCACTTAGCAAAAAGTTGTCGTTTGGTTGCTACACATTATTTCAAGCACGGAAAAACTTTGAAAACACTACGATTATAGTACTATGTTATTTTCCATTCTGACCTTACGTACTGTGTAGAGTCTTGGGGATTCACATATGCGTCATATATTGACTATATTGCGAAACTCCAAAAGAGAGCGATTAGAATATTGACGTACGCCCCTACCACTACACCATCATCACCGATTTTTCCAAAACTTAAAATCATGCCATTTAGTGTAGCAAGAGACTTCAAGACCACATTATTAGCCCAAAAAATGCTAAACACGCCTAACCGGTAATTCAATTTCATACAAGCCAAATAAGATACCAGACACGCCCACCAGTGCAACCTAAATTTACTAAAAATACACCATGTAGATGGTCGCCGCACCATTTCCTTCTTGGGAGCAAAATTATTAAATTATATATACGTGTCGAATTGAAACAAAAGACATAGTACTCATTCGTTAAAAAAACACTTGAATTCTAAGCTCTATGCTTCACCGTGTTAAATTTGCACAATATATTTTTCTCGTGCCCATTGTGTTTTATCTTTGTAATATTGTGTTAGATTGTTTTTTATGTATATTTTGTTATGGATCCATTACTAGCCATGTCGGCTATGGATCCAGATGACTCCTCACATATTTTGTATCTGATTTTCTTCATGAAAGAAAGATTTCTGATTCTGATTCTACCTACCCACCTACCTGCCTGCCTGCCTGCCTCCGTTGCCTACCTACCTACCTACCTGACCTACCTACCTACCTACCTACCTGACCTACCTACCTACCTACCTACCTAACCTACCTACCTACCTACCTACCTACCTACGTACCTACCTGCCTACCTACCCACCTACCTACCTACGTACCTACCTACCTACCTGCCTGCCTGCCTGCCTGCCTCCCTGCAAAACCTACCTACGTACCTACCCTGCCTACCTACATAACCTACATTTAACACCTAACAACCTTACCTGCCTACCTACGTACCTAACCTAGCAACCTACCTGCCTACCTGACTGTCTGCATGCCTGCCTTATGTACCTACCTACCTAGCTAACCTACCTACTTACCTAACCGATTACCTACCTAACCTACCTACCTGCCTGCCTGCACACCTGCATGTCTACCTGCCAAAACCTACCTACCTACCTAACCACCTACCTACCTAACCTACTTACCTACCTAACCTACCTACCTACCTACCTACATAACCTACTTACCTACCTACCTACCTACCTACCTACCTACGTAACCTATCTACCTACCTACCAACCTACTTAACCTACGTACCTACCTACCTACCTACCTACCTATCTACCTAACCTACCTACTTACCTGCCTGTCTGCCTGCCTACCTGCCTTACCTTCCTAACTACCTACCTACCTACCTACCTCCCTACCTGCCTGCCTACATGCGTAACCTACCTACGTACCTATCCTACCAACCTCCCCACCTACCTACCCACCTACCTACCTGCCCATCTAACTGCCTGCCTGCCTGCGTGGCTGCCTGCCTTACCTACTTACCTACCTACCTACCTACCTACCTGCCTAACTACCTAACCTACCTACCTAACTGCCTCCTGCCTGCCGGCCAGCCTTACTGCATAACCTACCTATCTACATAACCTACCTACCTACCTACCTTAACTACCTACATACTTAACCTACCAACCTACCTGCCTGCATGCCTTCATTACCTACCTTCGCACCTACCAACCTACATACCTAACCTACCTACCTACTTAACCTACCTACCTACCTACCTAACGTACCTACTTGCCTAACCTACCTACCTGCATGCCTGCCTGCCTGCCTGCCCGCCTGCCAGCCTGCCCGCCTGCCCGCCCACCTACCTACCTACCTGCCTGCCTGCCTGCCAAAGCTCCCCACCTACCTACGTACCTACCTACCTACCTACATAACATACCTTCCTGCCTGCCTCCCTGCCTGCCTGTCTCCCTGCCTACCTACCTACCTACCTACCTACCTACCTACCTACCTACTTAACCTACCTACCTACCTACCTACCTACCTAACCTACCTAAGCTACCTACCAACCTAACCTACCTACCTACCAACCTAACCTACCTTCCTACCTGCCTGCCCGTCTGCCCACCTCCCTGCTTGCCTGCCTGCTGCCTTCCTGCTGCCTGCCTGTTTTACCCACTTCCCTACCTGTCTACCTACCTACCAAAATTACCGACCTATCTAACCTACCTACCTAATTACCTGACCTACCTACCTACCTACCTACCTAACCTACCTGCCTACCTGCCTGGCTGGCTGCCTGCCTGCATAACCTACCTGCCTACCTACCTATGTACCCTACCTACCTAATTACCTGACCTACCTACTTACCTACCTACCTACCTGCCTACCTACCTACCTAAACTACCTGCCTACCTGCCTAGCTGGCTGCCTGCATAACCTACCTACCTACCTACGTAACCTACGTACCTACCTAACCTACCTACCTCCCTACCTACCTATCTACCTACCTACGTACCTAGCCTACCTATCTACCTACCTCTCTACCTATATCCTTAACCTACTTAATTACTAAACATACCTACCTACCTACCTTCCTACGTAACCTACCTACCTACCTACCCACCTACGTAACCTACCTTCGTATCTACATACCTGCCTACCTACCTGCGTAACCTACCAACGTACCTATCCTACCTACCTCCCTACCTACCTACCCACCTACCTACCTACCTACCTAATTAACCTCCCTACCTACCTGTCTGCCTGCCTGGCTGCCTGCCTGCCTGCCTAACCTACCTACCTACTACCTGCCTACCTATCTACCTACCTACCTACCTACCTACCTACCTACCTACCTACCTACCTACCTACCTACCTACCTACCTACCTACCTACCTACCTACCCACCTACCTTCCCACGTACCTACCTACTTTCGTACCTAACCTACCTACCTAACTGACTTCCTGCCTGCTGGCCTGCCTCCCTACATAACCTACGACCTACCTACGCACCTAACGTTCCTATCTACATAACCTACCTACCTACCTACCTACTTAACCAACCTACCTACCTAGGTAACGTGCGTACTTACCACCTATCTACCTGCCTGCCTGCCTGCCTGCCAAACCTACCCACCTACCTACCCACCTACCTACCTACCTACCTACCTACATAACCTACCTGCCTCCCTGCCTCCCCGTCTGCCTGTCTGCTTGCCTGTCTACCTACCTACCTACCTACCTACGTACATAACCTACTGGTTACCTAACCTACCTACCTACCCACCTACCTACCTACCTACCTACCTATCTTCTTACCTACCTAACCTACCTACCTACCTACCTACCTGCCTACCTGCCTGCCTGACTAACCTACCTACCTAACTAACCTACCTGACCCACCTACCTGCCTACCTACCTAACCTATCTACCTACCAAATAACCTACCTTCCTACCTGCCTAACCCACCTACATGAATGCCTGCCCACCTGCCTACCTGCCTGCCTGCATGCCAGCATGCCATCCTGCCTGCCTGCTGCCGGCCTGTTTACCCTACCTACCTATCTACCGACCTACCAAACCTACCTACCTATCTAACCTACCTGCCTAATTACCTAACCTACTTACCTAACCTGCCTGCCGCCCCGCCTCCCTCCCTGCCTAATCTATCTATCTACCTACCTACCTAAGCAATCAACCTACCTACCTACCTACCTGGTATACCGACAGAACAGCGCGCGATGAAAGGGCACGCGACAGAAGAGCGCACCGTCAGAAGGGCACAGTGTCAAAAGCGCACACGACAGAACAGCACAGCGGCAGAATAGCAAAGCGACAAAAGCACACGCGACGAAATAGCACGGCGACAAAACAGCACACGACAAAACAGCACACCACATGGGCACAGCCCTGAAACAGTTGGGTGCGGTGGCGTAGCTGGGTAGTCTGACATAGTGCACTGGCGGGGCGGGCTCGAGCCGGGCAGCACGCATTTTCTCGAGCCCGGGCCGGGCTCGGGCTTGAACCAAAGTTGTTTCGGCCGTGCCAGCCGAGCCGCCCGGGCCGTCCCTGAGGCCTGGCAAACCTGTGCTGCAAAATATTTTAAATTGTTGACAACAAAAAGATCTTTGTTGATCTTTCAGGTTAAGTGAAAACAAAACGAAGAAAAGTTTATAGTTATTAAAGTGCTGGTAAAAGATATGGTAAAAATGCGATTGCGCTTACAAAGCTTTTACATGAATAAAAAATATCTGGGATCCACAACCATAGTGGGAGAGAGTGGGCCAGAAAACGACAGCACTCGTGCCACACAGTACAACATGATTGTTTTTTCCCTTTGCTTTTTAAATGAAGCCGGGCAAATGGAGTTCTACGACTACTGAAAACACAGTTTCTTAAAGAGGATATATATGTTGTACAAAATTTGGTACAAGTTTAACGGAAATTTAGATCCAAATTAGTCGTATTCGCTTTGTGCTTACGTTGAGCTAACAGCAAACTTCTTCGAGTTCATGTTTAGAGCCTGTCGTACTAGGGAGGGCATTTAACAAGTCTTGCGGGCTCGGGCCTATTTTATGAAATTCTGCCAGCCTCGGGTCTGGCTCGGGCCCACATTTTAGAAGTTTGCAACGCGCGGGCCGGGCCCATGCCCAGGCCGTGTCTCTTTGGGACTGGCCTAGAAATTGCGGCCCGGGTAGTGCTCTAGTTTGTGCACAGCTCGGACCCGGGGCGGACCAAAAGGCCGAGCCCGCCCGGCCCGAGGGCTCTGCTCGGGCCGGGTAGCACGCATTTTCTCGGGCCCGGGCCGGACTTGGGCTTGAACGAAAACACTTTTTGGGCCGAGCCGCCATCACTGCATCCGTGCAGCGATGCAGCGATGGCGTAGAGGTAGAACACCCGCCTCGCGTGCAGAAGGACCATGGTTCGAATCCCGGTTACGGAGAATTCCCACGAAATTAAAAAAAATCCGCGTATTGATGGAATTGCACAAGGGGGCTTGGGGTGCCGCCTGACCCTGGCGACCATTGCAGGTAATTCACTCCATCACCAGAGCAGGATTGGCCACCCTGGTGTAGTAACGGCCACAACCTCCCATGAATACGCCAATTATCCTCGGCACTAATTCCCCAGCGGCTGCTAAGCAACTGACCACGGCGGTGATCAGACCTGTGACGCAGAAGAGGGTGCTAAGAATCCCTGGATCCGAACAGGCCGCCAATGGAATCTAAACCTGGCAACGTTTAACGCGCGAACCTTATCTAGCGAAGAAAGTCCGAGGAATTAGAGGGCATAAAATGGGATGTAAGAGGGCTTAGCGAGGTTAGGAGGGCAGGCGAATCCTTTGCGGTGCTGAAAAATGGACACGTCCAATGTTACCGTGGTCTAGAGGACAAAAGACAACTGGGAGTGGGATTTCTAGTCAATAAAAGCATAGCTGGCAACATAGGCGAACACTATAGCATTAACGAAAGGGCAGCAGGCCTTGTAATTAGGCTCGATAAAAGGTACAAGCCCAAGGTGGAGCAGGGCTACGCGCCCACATCCAGCCACGAAGACCAAGCAGTGGAACGCCTCTATGAAGATGTGGAATTGGCAATGGCTAAAGTAAAAACACTGTATACCGTAGTTATGGGGGACTACAATGCTAAAGTAGGCAAGAATCAGCCTGGAGACAAGGCAGTTCCGAACTATGGTCTGGGCTGTAGAAATAGCAGGGGGGCCTACTAGTTGAGTGTGCAGGACGGAATAACCTACGCATAATGAATACCTTCCTCTGTGAAAGGGAGAGTAGGAAGTGGACCTGGAAGAGCCCGAATGGGAAGCACAAAAATGGAATAGACCTCATATTATGCGATAACCCTGGCGTCGTGGAGGACGTGGAAGTGCTCGGAAGGGTAAGATGTAGTGACCACCGTATGGTAAGATGTCGAATTACGCTAGATTTGAGGAGGGACCGCAACAAGCTAGTACGAAAGAAGCCGATAAATGAGCTAACACTAAGACGTAAAGTAGAATTCAGGACCGCGCTACAGAACCGATATTCCGCCCCTAACGAAGAAGCCGAGCTTACGACTCAGGAAGCCAGCGACAACCTTACACGCATTATCACGGAGTGTGGAGTAGAAGTCGGGGGCACTATGGCTAGACAGGATACTGGCAAACTTTCACAGGAGACGAAAGATCTAATCAGGAAACCACAAACCATAAGAATCTCTACCGCTCTGACAGAATAGAACTAGCCGAGCTCCCGGAGTTATTCAATAAGCATAAGACAGCTGACATAAGGAAGTATAATATGAAGAGGATCGAATACGCTGTAAAGAACGGAGGTAGCCTGAAAGCAGTGAAGAGACGTCTTGGCGTAGGAAAAATCAGATGTATGCACCAAGGCAATGTCATCACAAATAGGAATAAAATAGTCACAGTGGCCGAGGAGCTCTATAGGGATCTGTACACCAGCCAGGACATCCAGGATAATGCCGAACGAGACAGTAGTTCAGAGGAGATAGACATCCCACCAGTAACGACCGAGGAAGTAAGGAAGGCTTTGAAAGAAATGAAAGGGGGCAAAGCACCTGGTGAGGATCAGATAACAGCAGACCACTTGAAGGATGGTGGCGAAATTGTACTTCAAAAACTGGCAAACCTGTATACGCAGTGCCTAATGATGGCAATGGTACCGGAATCTTGGAAGAACGCGAACATCATCCCAATCCATAAGAAAGGCGACATGAAGGACTTGAAAACTTACAGGCCGATCAGCTTACTGTCTGTCGTCTACAAGGTATTTACCAAGGTAATCGCTAACCGAATCTCTCCAACCTTAGATTTCAGTCAACCTAAAGAAAAAGCAGGATTCCGTAAGGGCTATTCAACGATGGACCATATTGAGACGATTAATCAGGTGAAAGGGAAGTGCGCTGAGTATACTGAACCCCTATATGTAGCCTTCATAGATTATGAGAAAGCATTTGACTCAGTCGAAACCCTAGCAGTCATTCAGGCATTACGGAACCAGGGGGTAGATGAGCATTATGTAAGAATACTAGAGAATATCTACAATGGGTCTACAGCTACCATCATCCTCCACAGGGAGAGCAGTAAAATACCTATAAAGAAGGGTGTCAGACAAGGAGACACAATCTCTCCAATGTTATTCACAGCATGCTTACAAGAAGTATTCAGAACGTTAGATTGGGAACAGGTGGGAGTAAGGGTTAATGGAGAATACCTCAGTGACCTCAGATTTGCTGATGACGTTGCCCTGCTAAGTAACTCGGGGGACGAATTGCAAAGCATGCTTTCCGCACTGGGCGAACAGAGTAGATCCGTGGGCCTGAAAATAATATACAGAAAACTCAAGTAATGATAAATAACCTCGGGACAGAACATCAGTTTGAGATAGGTGGCGAGGCGATGGAAGTGGTAAGCGAATATATCTACTTAGGCCAAGTTGTGACCCCAGATCCCAACCATGAGGCAGCGATAATTACAAGGATCAGAATGGGGTGGGGTGCATATGGCAGACATTCTCAGATAATGAATAGCAGCCTACCATAGTCGCCGAAGAAGAAAGTTTATTACAGCTGCATCTTACTGGTACTCACCTACGGGGTAGAAACTTGGAGGCTCACTAAGAGGGTTCAACTAAAATTGAGAACGACTCAGCGGGCAATGGAGCGGAAAATGATAGGTGTAACATTAAGGGACAAGAAGAGACCGGAGGGGGTCAGGTAGCAAACTGGTGTTAAAGAGATATTAGTAGAAGTTAAGAAGAAGAAATGGACGTGGTCAGGGCATGTAAGGCGAAGGCAAGATAACCATTGGTCATTAAGGGTAACAGAGTGGATTCCTAGAGAAGGCAAGCGTTGCAGGGGGCCGCACAAAGTTAGATGGGCAGATGTCATCAAGAAGTTTGCGGGGATAAATTGGTCACAGTTGGGACGGGACCGAGGTAATTGGAGAATAATGGCAGAGGCCTTTGCTCTGCAGTGGGCGTAGATAGGCTGGTGATGATGATGATGGTGATGATGATGACTTTTCCATTGGAACACTGCCAAAGTGGTACTTTTGGATAATATTAGCCCGTTTTCTGCTGAAGTTAATATGGCTACATTTTTGGGGATTAAGGTTCATGTCCCACTTAAGGCCCCAGGCAAGGATTCGGTCAAGGTCACACTGTAGGAAGGAAGCATCAACGTCATTTTCTATGTCCCTATCAACCACGCAATCATCCGCGTATAACCTTATTTTGGATGTAATGTTCACGGTAAAGTGGTTGATGTAGATGAGAAATAAAAGTGGTCCTAAAACAGATCCTTGCGGTACCCCCGAAGTGACAGCCGCGAGATCTGATTCAGAACCGTTGATAATCACTTTTTGTGAACGACCCGACAGATAATTTTGCACCCAGCCAAGCACGGAATCAGGACGGCCAAGGCAAGACATCTTAAGGAGCAATAGAGAATAGGGGACAGTGTCGAAGGCTTTTTTAAAGGCTAATAAAATGCAGTGAACTTGCTTGGCAGCGTCAAATGAAGAAACAATATCGTGGGAGAATTCAACCAACTGGGTGATACACGAATAACCCGCCCGAAAGCCATGCTGGGCATGGTTGAAAAAATTGTTCGCCTCTAAGTAGTAGAAAATGGTTGAGTATAACACATGCTCTTATGTTTTGCAACACACACTAGTTAAGGATATGGGTCTGTAGTTTTGGGCATGTTTACGGAGACCCGCTTTGTGAACTGGATTGACATTCGCAGTTTTCCAGTCGAAGGAAGTTCACCGGAATCAAGAGACAATCTAAACAAAACAACTAGGTATCTAGAACTCACGGATGCACATGTTTGAGAACATACGACGGGATATGGTCTGGTCCAGTGGCTGAGTTTGACGTTAGCTTAGACAGGACTTTACACACTCCCTCGCCGGAAACTGAGATTTCATGCATTACTTCAATGTAGTTGGGATCGGGCAAATCATGGCCGTCAGTGATAGGGGCGGAAAATACGGACCTAAAATAGTCATTGAAATGATTAGCTTTTTAAATATCATCAGTGATTTCACACTGAGGACCTGATATTGGCAGTATTGAACCTTCCCCCTTGCCATTAGATTTAACAAACTTCCACATTTCTTTAGGACTTCCTTTGAGCTTGTTACCCAGCGATGAAAAAAATGCATCTTTTGCTACCTTGATCTTTAGCCTAATTTCTTTTCCTAAGGCATCAATGGTGCAAAACAAGTCTTCATTCCTGTCAGCCTTATACCTGCGAAAAATTCGGCGCTTCTTATTTAGAAGAGCTTTAACTCCCCTGGTGAACCAGGGATTGGTTTTTTAGGTGTATTAGAAATCGTTTTATTTGGAATACAAGAATCAATGAGGTTCAATACATTGTCCTTGAAGTATTTCCAAAGCTGATCTATGTTATATGTTAAGCTAAATTCGACAAATACCTGAAAGTACTCTTCAAGGGCCCGTATCATTAGGTCGTAGTTACCTCTTTCGTACATGAACACTTTACGCGGACGTCCGATAACAGGCAACGGACGCGCACATGCGATGGTTACTAACACCGCATCATGGTCAGATATCCCGGGCACATGACATATGGATTGCACTGAATCGTCCGAGTTCGAAAAGAAGAGATCAAGCACTAAAGCGCAATCCTGGTATCGGCATGTCCGGAAGTCCACGTATTGGTACATTCCGTTAGTAGCTATCAGAGTGGTGAATTCTAGGGAAAGTGCCGAGTTACAGGATGGTACGGGGGACTTATCTACCCAGGTGATCTGGGGCATATTAAAGTCGCCGCCAAGGAGAAACTTCGTTTTCAATTTCTGAACTTCTTAAAATAATATGTTAAACGGCATTAAAGATGTGTTGTAAGGGCTACGGTAGAAGGAACCAAATGCGATATGTTCGCCGTCAGGGAGTGAAACATTGCACAAAACTGATTCGCAACCATTGGCAGGAGCCAGAGGGGTATTTGGCAAACTTTTATCAAGTAGAAGAAAAACGCCCCCGCCGTGCGCATTGCGATCGCAACGGTGGACATCAAATGAAGGTGGAAAAACGTCCGAATCATTGACGGTATCGTCAAGCCAAGACTCGGTGCCGATTATAATATCTGCCTCAACTGTAGCGATTAATGCTGCCAGTGAATCGTTCTTATTTTTAATGCTTCGGCAGTCCACAACTAAAATGTTTAATTTTGTGTTGTGGTTTCGTGCATCTCGTCCCGAGGCACGCACGGTGGCATCAGATATGTTTGCGCGATCATATAGCTATCTTTTAGCCTGAACGACCGTGTCACTTTCTGCATCATAGACGTACGTACGCCCATCTTTAAATAGCTTCTTAAAAAGTAGCTGAAATTTACCATCGTGTTGCCTGGCAAACTCAAGAAGCTTCCGCTGTGCATGCCGGACTGTAGCCGACAGGTCTTCGCGAACAGCAAAGTCTGCATCCTTTAGTTTAGCACGGGATGCTAAGATGAAATCTTTATCTTCAAAGCGGCACAACTTTGCAACAATTTGCCGATTTTTATTCGGCTGGAAACTACCGATTCTGTGCGCCCTTTCTAGTTGACGTTTGTCAATCGTTATGTTCAAAGAGTTTGCACAAGTCACCGACGGCGTCCTCCGATTCAGCCCATGTCCGCAGCCAATTTAAGCAACGCTAAGTCTTGGGCTAAAATGGAGGCGTTGCCCTGCGAATTTGTTAAAGACGACGGGTTACCTTGGGAATAGCTTTTTCTTGTACAAGGCACTTCACCCTTTTTTCTATGTTGTTCAGCTTAGATTCAATACCCTTTTCCCATTCCTGCAAGTCTGTTCGTAGCTGCAGTTGTCCCTGCTCAATACGTTTTATTGCTTCCAGAAGGGCAGAACTTTCAGTGGTTTCTGTTTGCGTGGAAGATACAACGACGCTATGAGACCCTGGGTTGGTCTCAATATCTCCAGATAGCAACAGAAGCATGTTCATGGTAATAGCCTGATACGCACACAGGAAGCATGTAGAAACAACACTTCTAAACAGATAGCGAGTGTCAATGGGTAACAACACCGCTACAATACAGAGATCAGAGCTGCGAAAGCACAGACTGTTTTTTAAGTAACTAACCTGGGTTACAAGCAGCCGTGAGTACATGTTCGATGTGGTGTCGAGCCCCACTGGCAGGTGCGTCGAAGCCTTAAGTAGTACCAATGCTGTCCCCGGTTGCCAGCCGAAGTCCGGAACATCACCGAAATTTGGCGAGCGAATCCGTCGAAGTGTAGGAATTCGCTGTCATCGGCAGGGCTGAGGCAGCGCAATTGCTCGCCGGCAGGGGTGTCCTCAGTTGCCGCTGGTCTGTCGATGGCGTTGGATGGGCGGTGTGTCCAGGCAAGGAGGAGCACCTGGGTTACAAGCAGCCGTGAGTACATGTTCGATGCGGTGTCGAGCCCCACCACAGAACACGGAGGATTTTAGAGAAGCAAAGGTCTACCTTTGCCTGTACTGCCAGAAAAAGCGTAGTGGCAGCGTCGTGAACTACCGAGGGCGCCCGCTTGGTGGCGCTGTAAACAAGGCTTTGTAAACATGGCGGATGCTTTTTGTACAGGCCGCTTGAGCTCCTTAATACCATGGCTGCCCTCGCACGGCGACGGCCGGCTCGCTGCTCCTGCTGGTTTCTGGCTGGCACGCTGGCCGCGTGTTTACTTGCGCCGCGCTAGTGAAGTGATGTTACGCCAGGTGACCAGATGGCCTCGACTGGCACAGACCACAGTGAGCAGTAAGTGAGAACAAATTGTTTATTGACATCCGCAAGTTTACAGAGGCCAGGACATCATTTCATTTCGATCGCTGCAATTGTACGTCGCTTTCGTGACATTTTTTTTCCATAACAACTCGTTCACTTGCGCTAAGATTTCGAACGAAGGGCGCACAACTAGCACTCAGTCGACGATGAAAGGCGGCGGTATACAGCGAGCGTCATAAGTTCGCACGTGCGATGTGCCCACCTTCCGCATCCATCACATTGGAGAGCGGCGACGTTGTCATACACAACCTTTTCGCAGCGGCTGCAAGTAGGACGTGACGACGTGCGCTTGGAGCCGGGATTGATCACAATGTCTCCAGCGAGCAAGAGGCACAACGTGACTGTCGGGCGGCCAGGAAGGGGTGCGCACATGTGGCGGAATACCTTGGGGCGATGCTTCAGCGAGGTGGTGGGAACCAACTCCGTGCACAGCGCGCGAGACAGACTTGTAGTGGTGAGCACGCTCGGACGGGCGCATCCGTCGTGAGGAGCAACACGTACGTTTGGCGAGGTCTGGACCGAGGCGAGTCCGTAAAACGAAGAGTGGTGCCAATAGCAAGAGGACTCGCAGCCTGGCTATAGGCCTAGATGCGCCATCACAACAAATCGATGCGGCGGTACAGCGGCCCCGCTAACACGGGCTCCAACAGGCTCATCCGGGTCGCTGAGCTTTCCCGGTGGCACGTATCACACTTCCTGCATGTTCACAGAGCAGAAATACTCATGAAAACTAGATTTCACAAGACCACAGAGAATAAGTTACCCGAAACCCAGCTTGGCTTGGCTTGGCTTGGCTTTGTGGTTGCGAATTGGCGGCTTTGTGGTTGCGAATTGAGGAGCGAGGTGGTGCACCAGTCGGCTGTTTGTAAAAAGTTGCGTACATTTTGCTCAACAGATGTTTGATGCGGAACTTGTTAATAATCTTTTTAAACAACACAGTGTAAGCGAACTTTGTTGGCTCTCTGAGTCACGGAATAAATGTGTTGTATTCTCTACCAAAAGTAACCTTTCGGTTGCGCCATCTGGTGGACTTGATGTCCGAAAACGGCCGCTGTAGGTTGGTCACGTGGGACGTCGATTTTTACGCCGTCTATAGGGAAGACAGGGAACGTCCGAGCTTGACGGGCCTGGTCCCACTGGCAGGTGCGTCGAAGGCTCCTTAAGTAGTACCAATGCTGTCCCCGGTTGCTAGCCGAAGTCCGGAACATCGCCGAGAATTGGCGGAGCGAATCCGTCGAAGTGTAGGATTTCGCGGTCATCGGCAAGGCTGGGGCAGCGCAATTGCTCGCCGGCAGGGGTGTCCTCAGTTGCCGCTGGTCTGTCGATGGCGTTGGATGGGTGGTGGGTCTAGGCAAGGAGGAGCACCTGGGTTACAAGCACCCGTGAGTACATGTTCGATGCGGTGTCGAGCCCCACCTTGCGTACCTTGCGTTCCGCCTGCAGGGTCGTGGGATTGAAACCAGGCGCCGGTAACTGCTTTTTTTTTCTTTTTATAGTGTAGGGGGAGGCTGGCTGCTGCGGACGCCGACGCACGGGTGACTTCGTGAGTTATACAAATGCTCTGCATTTAAAAAATGGGCCCATCTGCCCGCGAGGGGGACTCGACTCGAGTAAATGCGTCACATAGGGGGTGGGTGTATTGCGTTAACGTTTAGTGTTTGGGGGTTGGTGCTATCACGTGTACACCACGCAGCTATCACGCCGCTAGCACGCCGCTGAGTAGCCAACGCACGCCGCTGACGACGTAGTTTGAATGAGTCAATGATAAAAGGCGCGTTCGTAGTCTTTGATTCTGTGTCGATTTTGTGGCGCAGTGGGAAGAGCACCATGTACCTCGCGTTGTATCAGCAGCTTCTTGACGTAGTTTGAATGAGTCAAGGATATAAGGCGCGTTCGTAGCATTTCATTCTGTGTCGGCTTTCTGGCGCATTGGTTAGAGCACCAAGTACCTTGCGTTCCACCCGCAGGGTCGTGGGATCGAAACCAGGCGCCGGTAACTGTTATTTCTTTTTGTAATGTAGGGGGAGGCTGGCTGCTGCGGACGCCGACGCACGGGTGACATCGTGAGTTATACAAATGCTCTGCATTTAAAACGTATACAGTCGACGGTAACTACTCTCTGACAACGCGCCAGCTATTGGCTGAAGCCGGCCGGCCTCTCTGGTCAACGTCTTCGTCTACACTCCCATTTTCGTACCGCATCAGGTTTTTCACCTCTAAAAATGACGACCCACGCCAATGCAATGACGACCGTCACTGGCCCGCGGGGCACCCCGAACTCTTTCATTGGAAATTGGGTTCGTCGACTTTTCCCCGCGAGCCTAGGCACGCCCTTGAAGTTGGCGAGTTTAAAGTGTGCTGTAAAATAGCGTCTCCATTATTTCCCTCGGGCTCTTCAACTGCCGCCTACACTCCCCTTCCATCCCCCGCACTCCTCTCATCTGTGGCGTTCCTGGCAGAAGGATACCTGCGGAGACTTTCGCAGGTACTACGAAAGCATACGCGCAGACTAAGGCAAAACAAGCTGACACATTTCATCTTTATAGCAGTGTGACTGGAGGCAGTTGGTCCAATAAAGTTTTGAACGCCCAAGAATAGAAAGAACAAACTTACAAAAATTACTTCCCCAAATAAAATGTGTGCATCTTGTGAATATTCTAGAATTAACAAAGGCTGAAATCGAAATGCCCGGAAAATAGCAATGTAAACATGATTGAAATATCGAAATTATAAATGCGCGTGTTTTTTGAAACATTGTCTCCTGGGATTATTTAATTGGGATCGCTCGTCGATGCTTTTTCATTAGTTGAACTTTCTTTTAAACGGTTTTTCAACACGCTATATTAATCAGCGGTTGTCGCAGGTTGCTCAAAGCTTTCCTCAAAAGATACAGCAAGGAGTCGTTACAATAAACAAGTGAAAAAATATACACGATGATACTGTCACTGATTTGTTCTATAAATAAGTCCCCAGAAAAAAAAGAAATAAAGAACAATCAAATTTACTGAAAGCGTCAAATATGTCGGCTCATATTCAAAAAATAAATATACATTCTTGAAATGGCCGCATAACCATCCGCTGGCTTAAAATAAAGCAGAATTGCGAGCAAGAATATCTCTAATAAATAGTTCAAAATAGCGTGCTTGCTCCATCGAAATATACTCCAAGCCGTTCTAACATCTGAATAAATCGAATTCCAAGAAACCAATCGTCAGCGCCCACTTTCTTCATTTAAAAACAGAGAAAGATTGGTGTTTCAGCCGTCTTCCTCGTTAAATGACTGATTATTTTTTGTGTTCTGGAACCGTGCTTGCCTAAAGCATTTGAAAGGCAGCAATTGAAACAAGGCATGCGTTTCTGCCACGCTAAAACATATGCATGCAACTATCCCGCAGAAGCCCATAGAGCTAAGCCCTTGATAGTTATAAATTTGTTTTGAAAGAAATAATTGTGCGGCATGGGTACTACAGTGTACAACCAAATAACAACACAAGATTGCGGTCGAAATACCAACTTTAAAGGCAGTAAGCGTGAATATAATACAACCTCGCTTATCTTTGTCCATCCGTGTGTACGATTTGTACGATTTAATTCAATGAAACGTCTTGACAGAATCCTCCTTCCTCCAAACGCCGTTCGCTGAAAAGGCCTTATTTGGTAGCGGTTTTTTTTATGGCGTCTTTATTTCTAGAAATGGGGGAATTTATGATGGAGTGGGGGGGGGGCGCTGTCTACGTCTTTGAGGTGGGGTGGTCCCGGCGTCGACTCTGCAAAGAAACGGCCTGGTCCTCTCTCGTGCCTAAAATATTGAAGAAAAGCCCGCTGGAGCTGGAGTGCGTCCGATGATCCAACGTGCAATGGTGGCGGTTTATTTCAGCGCGTTAACTCGTTGTAGGCTTACTTGTTTAAAGCCACCGCTAGGGTTTTATTCCCACGGTGGAAGGGTTTCGCCTTAAATATCAGCTGTGCAAGAATAAGTTGCGTAGAGTTGAATAAGTACATTGCTTCGCACAGTGTCTGCGTATATACTGTTTAGTTTGCAACCTGCTACACTGAATGTCATGTATGGTAGGTTGGAGCCAATGATCTGATTCTGTTTTATTCGCAATCGCTGTCCTGTATGTTAAGCCAAATCATCGGTCACTACTTCATCGTATTCTAGGTTATGGGTATTTTCTTGATGTGTTTTTCGGGGCGAAGCCTCTTAGGGGCTCGGTCGTTCTGCGTTTCCTGTCATCGTCGTCATTGTAGTGACAGTTCTTAAATACTGGAACAATCGTTTTCCAACGACTCGCGCTAGAAAGTGTCATTACCATGTGAAAAAACGCCTACGAAAAGAACCCACCGGGACACTCGTTTTCCAACGCCTCGCACTAGAACGCTTCCTGCTTCAAAGACACAAGACTTTTTCACCAAAGCTGTATACCTCTGGGCTCTACCCGCCAACGAATTCATCTCCGTGGGCAAAAACGCCAAGGCGCCAAGAATACTGTTATACACTGCATGATTTGCCACTCCCCAGGTTTCACGTGAGGGGCGATGGGCCGGGATTTTTTTCTTATTTCACTGACAATGATGGCTATTATGTCCAAACTTAGTGTGTTGGTTGCTATAACTTCTTATCCTCGTATCTAGAGAATTTGAATTTTCCAATTTTTTACGAGGTACACATTCGAGGGATTATCGTATTGTTTATATTGTAATTATTTCGACACTGTAGGTTCATGCAGTGCAAGCCATTCCATGTGTTGAATCCTTGGCCCCAGTCAAGCTTTGTTTAGAGCTTTTTTTGCCTAGGAACTCATCTGTCTGTTAGAAAATAGGTAGGTAGCTGTGTTAACTGGTTAATTCAGAGGAAGGGTTGAAAGCCAGTAAACCCCGGCTACTCCATTTCACTGAACGAGGGCCATAGACCCGATTAAAGAAAGCATAAGTACACGGCAACGTCCACAAGGTTCCCGAGGTTTAGTGGGTCTTTCTGTGTTCGCATTCAGGAATTCGCGGTAAAAGGCTAAAACTATACGTTATTAGTTTCAAAGGAAACCTGTTGAGTTAAAGAATGCATTGAAGGCATGGAAAAACTTATCTTGACGTCGAGCGTCAGGCCATATACATTATAGTTTCTGGACCCACAATAATATGGTTAGCTGCTGCTATTGTTTGTGGTACAGTTCACGTTTTAGCCGGGAGGTAAAATAACACGCTGGAAACATTTTTTTTGTGCTCTATGCATGCGCGGGATGGTGAATTTTCAAAGTCATTTCAACAGCAGAACTGGTTAAGCCGAGCTTTATCCGTCAGTCTAACCAAAAAGCCTCGAAGCCTGAGAAATACCTGTGTTTCGGGAGGTCATGAAACCAGAAACACTAGTAACCGGAAACCTAACAGTGTGCCACCCCAAAGGCCCGAGAGGAACAATAGCAGTGGCGGCAGTGAACAGCATAATAACAATAATTGGAAAGAAAAAATCCTGGGCCATCTCTACTAACCTGAAACCTGGGGAGGGGCGATGCATGCAGTGTGTAAGTGTATTCTTGGCGCCTAGCGTTTTTGCCAACGAAGATGAAACCACGTGTTACGCAGCGCTTCAGCTCGAGGGGTAAACTAGTGTCCCGGCTTTTTATTACGCGGTACGTTCTAGCGCGAGGCGTAAATGACTTTTTCCGGTTTTAGCAGCGTGACTACGTGAGACGACGATTACAACCACGATTACGACGACGATGATTACGACGACAGAAGACGCCAACATCCCCAGCCCCTAAGGGGCCCCTGCTCGCCATCGGTATCGAACCTGGGATCCCCGCGTTATGGATACTGATTGGGCATCGCATTCCTGGCGCACCGCATTTCCCTTAGGTTCGTAGCGCGGGCGTTGACTTTAGACTCGGCCGCCAGTTCTAGCGCGGGCTAACGCGGTCCACGTTGGGAGAGATGTGAACGCCTGCGGACGAAACGATCCGGGCCTGCCAGTCTCGTAGATCTTTCAGCGGCAAGTTCGGAAATCAATGTGAGATGCAACAGCCTGGTCTCCGACGAAGAAAGGGGGCCGCCAGCTCAGCTTTTTTCCTGCAGTGCAAGCTGCTCGAATATTTAAACAAGAAAAATTGTGTACGCAACTCCGAGTCGCATAAGGTGGAAGAGAGCTTCCAGATATTGTGGCACCTGTACAATCAATCGGAACTGGATTATTTTAATATAATGGAAAGAACTGTGATATGCAGAGACTCCAAAAAACTTTTGTAAAGGGGTCTCAAGGCAATGGCTTCATTTAATTATTTTTATTATTATTATACTGTGGTATTAACCCCCCAAAAACGAAGGGCTACTTCAAAAACGATTAGTGTGAAGAATCTTTTCTAAAAACCTTGATGTTGAAAATGAAACAAAAGCCCTTCTCAGTTTCATATAGCCCAACATTTCGTCTTTTCTTTTTGGTTTTTTTAATCTATACAAGTGCCTTTTCTCTCGGTGTCTGAATAGTTTTACCAAATGACGGCACTGGCTTTTGCCGCG
The DNA here is from genome assembly GCF_048455015.1 of Haemaphysalis longicornis. Classification (NCBI taxonomy): domain Eukaryota; kingdom Metazoa; phylum Arthropoda; class Arachnida; order Ixodida; family Ixodidae; genus Haemaphysalis; species Haemaphysalis longicornis. The sequence goes on along the minus strand of NW_027526233.1, from coordinate 8,543,481 downwards.
TTCATTTCAAACATTTTACATTATATAAAAATTAAACACGGAACATGTATTTCGAGACGGAGTAGCGGAACGTGAAGAGAAACAAATACAGAGCATCTCGCGCCCTCTATAATGTTTGTATATGCTTTAAAATTTAAACAATTGCGGAGTTATGCATTCGATTATTACGTGCCCTTCTATCGCATGCTGTTTTGTCGCGTGACCTTTTGACGCCGTGCTGTTAGGTCGGTGCTCTTCTGTCGCGTCCGCTTTCGTCGTGTGCTGTTTTGACGGCGCACCGCCAACCTACCTACATAGCTACCTACCTACCTACCTACCTACCTAACGTACCTGCCTACCTGCCTGCCTGCCTGCCTGCATAATCTACCTACCTACCAACCTACCTTCCTACCCAAATTACCTGCTTCCTGCCTGCCTGCCTGCCTGCCTGCCTGCATAACCTACCTACCTACCTACCAACCTACCTACCTAACCTACAAGCCTTCCTGCCTGCCTGCCTGCCTGCATAACCTACATACCTACCTTCCTACCTACCTACATATCTACCTGCCTACCTACCTACCTACCTACCTGCCTGCCCGCCTGCATGCCTGCCTGCCTGCCTGCCTAACCTATCTACCTACCTACCTACATAACCTACCTAACTACCTAACCTACCTGCCTGCATGTCTTCCTGCCTGCCTGCCCGCCTAACGTACCTCCCTCCCTTCCTTCCTACCTACCTACCTACCTACCTTCCTAATCTACTTACCTACCTAACCTACCTACCTACCTAACCTACGTACCTACCTACCTGCCTACTGCCTGCCTGCCTGCGCTACCTACCTAACCTACCTACCTATCTAACATACCTCCCTACCTACCTAACGTACCTACCTACCTAACCCACCTGCCTGCCTGCCTGCCTGCCTTACCTACCTACCTACCTGCTACCTATTTACCTATCTGCCTACCTACCCACCTACCTACCTACCTACCTACCTACCGACCTACCTACCTACCTACCTACCTACCTACCGACCTATCCCACCTACCTACCTGCCTGCCTGCCTACCTGCCGGCCTGCATGCCTGTCTGCCTGCATGCCTGCCTGCCTGCCTAACCTAGCTACCTACCTACCTACATACCCTACCTAACTACCTAACCTACCTACCTACCTACCTACGTAACTACCTACCCACCCTACCTACATACTTAACCTACCTACCTACCTTGCCTACCCGCCTGCCTGCCTAACCTTCCTACCTACCTTCCTACCTACCTACCTACCTACCGACCTAATCCACCTACCTACCTGCCTGCCTGCCTGCCTACCTGCCGGCCTGCATGCCTGCCTACCTATCTAAAATACCTACCTACGTACCTAACCTACCTACCTACCTAACCCACCTGCCTGCCTGCCTGCCTGCCTAACCTACCTACCTACCTTGCTACCTATTTACCTACCCACCTGCCTACCTATCTACCTACCTACCTACCTAGCTAACCTGCCTACCTATCTACCTACCTAACCTAACTACCTACCTGCCTGCCTGCCTGCCTAACCTACCTAGCTACCTACCTGCCTGCCTGCCTGCCTGCCTGCCTAACCTACCTACCTACCTACCTACCTACCTACCTACCTACCTACTTACCTACCTACCTACCTACCTACCTACCTACCTACCTACCTACCTACCTACCTACCTACGTACCTACCTACCTACCTATTTACCTACCTACCTACCTACCTACCTACCTACCTACCTACCTACCTACCTACCTACCTACCTACGTAACTACCTACCCACCCTACCTACATACTTAACCTACCTACCTACCTTGCCTACCCGCCTGCCTGCCTAACCTTCCTACCTACCTTCCTACCTACCTACCTACATACCGACCTAATCCACCTACCTACCTGCCTGCCTGCCTGCCTACCTGCCGGCCTGCATGCCTGCCTGCCTACCCTACCTACCTACCTACCTGCCTACCTACCTACGTACCTAACCTACCTAACCTACCTACCTACTGTTTCAATTAGCACCTTGTGTGTCCCACTCGCTTGTCCCTGTGTCCTGTGCTTCGAGGTTCCATCATGTCTTCCCCACAAGCCCCAAAAGGGCACCCTCGCGAACTACACTTCTACACAATGGGCCCATTTCTACGTTATATTCACAACCCTCCCACTGTTGTCTGGCTCATCGTCGCTGCTGAATGCAGAGCGCGGACGTACTCGTACTGCATACGAACACGCATCCTTCCCTGGGATGTACGCTTGCTCTTCGGAGGAGTTAATCCATCGGTGGGGCTCGGCGCCAGGATATGCAGAATTTTGAAATCCGAGTGGCATCGGCAGGCCAGGATTTTCCGACATTTTCTTTAGGAGGAGCTCCTACACGTCGAAGGAACGCCAAAAACGCACCGGCTCTTCTGGGAGTACTTGGGCGTGGCTCAACGCACAACGCAGTTCTGGCAACTTCAACTTAGAGAACATCGACACCTCACCCCAGCGAAGTGTCTTGCATCACAGCGTTCGCTGCATGTTCCGGAAGGACTGCATCTGCGTGAATATGTTCAGCAGGTTCTTGCCCTGAGCCCAAAGTTCACCGAGGCACCCAAGCGCACCGTTCCGGAGCTCCTCACACTTGTTCGACAGATTGCTCGCAAAACCACAGAAGATGACTAAGCCACTCGATGCATCTCGGAAAGCGTTGAGATCCTGAAAAATGTAAGCTGATCAGGTCTACGTTACCTGTAAAACGCACCATTGATCACTTGAAAGAGCACGATCTGTGCCTTCTCCCAGCTGACAGAGAAGGAAGATTTGCAGTTGTATCATCCGGAATGTTTAACTCTAAAGCCTGCGAGGCTGTGTCCACAGTTTTTAAACCCCGCAAGGAAGTAAGCATGTCCGCTGTAAAACGTGAAGGGAAAAAGCTTTGCAATGCCCTCAACCTCAGCATTAGACAGCATTAGCCCAAGCATTAGACAATAGTAAGCGCAACTACCTTGATGTATTTTTAGTGCCAAAACCAACAAGGTTGACCTTCCGTTAAGGGTAATTTTTTCTAGAAACGGAACGTGGATTAAACCCATTGCCTTGTTCTTGCAAGAAAAAGTGAGCATGTTGCCCTTGCATGGTTAAAAACTCAGATCACGTTATCGATTTTTTCACGTCCACTTCAACAAGGAAATTAATGCATTCTCCATCGATATCAAGATTATGCATTCTTCAATACCTCATGCAGACCTGTTAACGTGTGTAGAAAGTCCTATTGATGACTATGATGTTAGTGCCTTCCAAAACACTGCCGGAGTAGCCTGCAAAAAACCTTTTAGAGCTTTTAGGTGTTTATCTTAGGTCTACCTTTATCACGTGGAACGATCAAGCGCACCTTCAGAAGTCGGGCATTTGCATTGGACCCTGTATCGCCCCCATTTTTACTAATCTTTATCTTTCAAGACTCGACAAGGTCGTCTTCTCTTCTCTTGACGAAAAGTCAGTTGTTAAGATCTTTAGGTTTGTTGATGATTATTTAATTGTTCCTAATTGAGAGAGTGGCACGTTTAAGACGGGGGCTTTTAATGTACTAACAAAAGTAAGGCAGTGCCTCGCAGCACTTGAACTAACACATGAACTTCCTGACAATGAGTCAATCCGGTTTTTATATTTATGTCTATCATTTAAAGATAAACATGTTTGCTGGTGCTACGCACCACGAGAAAATAAGCCGCTTCTCCCATACAACTCTGCGCATTCCAACCTTTTTAAAAGGGGAGTCATAAAATTATGCTTCGCACTGCCTTAAATAAATCTTGTCCTCATTTAATGAGTCAGAGCCTTGGTAGTCAAGATGCGCCTTTGTCTCAGGCTGGGTACCCCAAGCATGTGTTAGTTACGGTTGGGGAAACATTGCTCAAGGAGCGAAAAAAAGGAGGCAACGGCGAGATCGAGGCAACGCCCATCGAAAAGCACAATATGGCGGTAATATCCTACGTGCACAAACTTTCCCACAATTTGAAAAAGAAGGCCGAGCGGTCAAAAGTAAGGGCTGTTTTTTCGGCTCTCAACAAATTGGGCAAGCTATGCAGAATGGCGGACCCAAGCCTTCCCACGAAACCGACGTGCAACAAAAAGCACAAAAACGGTTTTGTGGCTTGCGCAGAACGCCTTGTTTACGACATTCCGCTGGACTGTCAGACAAGGTATATCGGCCAAACCGGCCGGTGCCCCAATTGAAACCCAATGATTTAAAAACGGCCGCCTAAACAAACGTGTATAGGGATAGTAGTCATTCTATTAATTGGCAGATGCTCTGACGTGCATGTCCCGTACAATTCGATACGAAAACAAGACACTCAGAATGTAATAAACAAGCAGTGCACGTGTATGCTGAATTAAAATATAAAGCTGCTGCTGCAACCAATCCTTCTAGGTCGAGGAAGCGTACAAAAACAAAACAACCAGCAAACAAAAAACCACCTTTGGTCCTCTGGGACACGAAAAAATTTTACGACGGCGTGCCATGAAGAATTTTCACACCACTCAGCACGGCATGATTGGTGATGACGGCGCGAATTCATTCATGCGTCTGTTTCCTTGAAACGAACTTCACGGTTGTAGAAGCTGCCTTCGGAACACCGTAGACCGTAGCATACCTCTCCGCGCGACTAGGAACGCCCCTTTTCAGTGGTGAAACGTTGAAGACCAGCGGTGTCTTAATAATGTGTTTTCCAAATTGTGCCCATGGAGCAGAGAATGGCAAATGGAGATTCATTTTAACACACAGTTGCGATGACTTTCACTAACAAAAAACAGCCTTGTCATTTCACTTACAGTTACGCAGGACAACAATTAACTAATCTCGATGAGTTTAAATATCTCCGTGTGACCTTCAGACCAACCCTGAAATGGAGCAAACACATCGACCTTATCTGTTTGAAGGCGCTCCGGAAGCTTCCCTACTTTAAACGCACTCTCAAAAATTCTACTACACCTGGCCAAATAACTGCTTACAAAACCCTCAAGAGACAAACATTATTCGGTGGGATGGCAATAAACTGTCATGTACTAACTTCGAGGGAACTGTGGAATAAATTTTGACACGCGCGCTTTTCACACCATCCCAATTGGAAAACAGCTTGTAAACAACGGAGAGTAGAGTGATGGGTCTGTAATTCTTAAGGTTCTTGCTATATCGATTTTCATGATCGCTTTTAATTTATAAGATCAATGTCATTTCTCAATGTTATCGGCAGTTTTCTACGCCTTAAGCAGTCTTAAAATAGTGCAGTAATCTTTTGTAGTGCAATATCTCCTCGCTCCTTTTAAAGATCCACGGTTGTGCCATCGTCCCCTCTAGCTTTTCCTGTGTTAATGCCTACTAAGGTTTGTTTTTGGGCTAGTTGGTCGGTCATACTTAGGAGATGTATAGCGCAATAAAGAAAAAAAAACATTCCCCTCGCGAGGGGCACGGTCAAATGCAGAGCATTTTTGGGGGGCGCACATACCCGATTTTATCTGGTTTGAAAGAAATTGACAGTAAGAGTGAACGCCGAGAACCGCCCCAACACGGCACGACCGCGCCACGATCACGTCACGACTACGTCACGATCACGCCACAACTTTTGCTACTCCCGCGCCAAACTACGACGCATGCGCGCCCCACCGGTTGCTGAACGCGATCCGAGCACGCAGAGAACACGCGAGGAGCAGCGGAGAGCAGGCGAGGAGGAGTGCGGGAGAGGGCGCACCTGGAACGGCTGTTGCGGACACCGAGGCACGCCTACAACGCCGGGTGACATCGTGAGTTAAAGAAATGCTCTGCATTTAAAAAAGAATGAAGTACTCAATGAATGCACGAGGACAAAGCGCAAAATTGCACCTACTGGTTTATTGAAAGAGCACTCATTTAAAACAAAAGCCTACATAAAAGACAACCTACGCGACCAAACAAACAACAAGAAAAAATAAATTTGATTCCACACTACGCAATCTTGTGGCCCCTATGATACTAGTTGTTTTGGGAACGAGGAGATTTTAGTGTAACTGGCGGAGAAGGAGCAAGACGGTTGACGGTAGTCAACGACACCGTATATTAACGGGAGAGATAAATAACAAGATACAGAAACGAACGTTAGACTAATCTAGTCCAATGAGTCAGTCCAAAAAGTAAATGTCCTAAAAAAAATCACGCCATATCCACGGAATAAATGATGATAAGTAGGGCGAAGCTCGAGAGGGGGAGATCATCGGTAACCGTAACTCTCCCGTGAAAGTTCGCCCATTACATCATTAAGAAAACGTAAGACTGTAAGCGTACATTGTACAAATCAACTTTTATTTTGTTGTTTTATTTTGTTCTTGTTCGTTTGTTGTTGTTGTTGTAGGGTTCGTGAGGCTGCAAGAAAGCGCTCGTATCGGCAGGCAAACCCCGATGCAGTGAGAGCTCGCGAGGCGGCTGCAAAACGCATCAAGCGAGCTCAGCCCGAAGCTGCCGACGCGCGGTTTAAGCGCGACTTTCTAGACGAGATGCTTCGGCCTCACTTTCGCGCACGGCGGGATCCTGTCGGCGAACGCACGATGCTGCCGCCCTGCGTGCCCTCCGCTCCGCAGCCTTGTCAACAACCACCTCCTCCATCCGGTGACTCGTTGCCCGATCAACTCCCCCTCTGTTACCACTGTGGCGAGGCAGGACACATGTACCGTCGGTGTCCTTACAGGGAACTCAGGCTACGGGGCTTCGGATTCAATGCTCCTAGGCCAAGACCTGGTGAAAGACCCCGCGCCATCGAGGACTACCCCGCACCTTCACCACAATTTGTCACGTAGGATGGGATAAACGGTAAAGAAAGAACTTTTATTTAGGGCGAACTTGTGCCCGAACAAGACGAGAGGAAACGAGCAAAGGTACTTGCGTCTTGTTCGATCTCCGAGAACGACTTCCTGCGTTCGTGGCGTGATCACTTGCGTGATCTCCCCCTCGCAGTGCACGTGCGCTCGCGCCTCCGTTGGTGAACACAGACAAGCTCGCGCTCGCGGTGCCGAGTTTGCGCTGCCGGTTGCAGCCGGTTCTTGCGCGTGCAACGCGGCGCACTTTGCGACATCTCCGAAAGCATGCGGCGCTCAAGTACCACGAGACACAAGGGATGGACAGACCCATGGCTTTAGGATCTTCGTCCCTAAAACAAAATTCTTCCCTCAAAAGAGTTCGCGCTTACATGTCTGTCCCCCTACCTGCCCTTCAGGGGAGGAATAAACGCACCATTTCGGCGGGTGAGGAGCAGCGCTAGGCAGTTGTGACGTCACGTTTGCTCCCAGCGTTCACGCGCCGTATGTTTACATTTTTCCGAGTGCTGCCTACACGGCATACGAGCCGTAGTGAATCAAGTAGTCGCGTTGGACTTTTGCTGTCGACGCAAGAACTTGTGAAGTGTCGATGGTTGTGGAACTGCCAACCGTCGTTTAACAGCTCAAGCGTCTTCTGGCTCCACGGCTTTCCAGTTAGCTATGGGCATTGAACTGTCCACCATCGCCTGACTCGGGTGAGCGCTTCTTTTTGGCGGGTTTGCAATTAGTTCGCATATCTCCTACTGAAAAGCTTGCTTTCTGCTCGCGGCAGATATATTAGCGACGTCTACAAAATTCTTAACAGCGCGTTCTCGCCGTCTTGCAGTATTGTCGCTCCTTATGCTGCTCTGTTCGCGTCTGTCGGCGATCGCGAGCTGTTGTCAGTTTGTTGCACGGCGCAGAAACTCGCTAGCATGCAAACCCGTCTCGGTCATGGCACTTATTTGTTTCTCCTTATATGTGGCGTCATTAACGTAATAATAATAATAATAATAATAATAATAAACTTTATTATTCATGTACAATGTACAAATACAGGCCATTGTCATCACTTCTCATCCTCGACGCTTTTTCTAGACAACGTGCCATTGCTAACTGATCCTAATATTGTAACGAAAATGAACTTGCAGTACGATCTGTTGGTGAAGTTAGGAGCGTGACAGGACGCTATTGGCAAGGTTTTCGCGTGTGCGTGTGGTTCTTGATGGCGTCGTAACACGCTCCTTTAGCCTATTGCACTCGTTGCTGCATCCAGCACTTTTGCTTGCCAGGAGTGCCTGCCAAGGGATGCTTACTTCGTTATGTGTTTTCATCTTTAATAGTGGGGCCAATCGCCGTTCAATACGGATGGCAATTCAGCGGGAACGACCCGAATAACGCAGGGTGGGCAAGAGCACTGCTTGTGTGGTCTCCGCTGTCGTTTGCCCTTTTTTGTCATCCTCGATTGTTTATTTACTGCTGCCTCAACGGTGTTTCATTCCTCATGTTTCATTTCTTTCTCTTGTGGCATCTCCTGGCTGCAGCACCGGCGCCCCTAGTCTGCCTGCAGCACTCATCCTGCCATTCTATTGGGAACTGATGTTTGCAGGCCACTTGTCACAACCAAACGCGCTCCCGACTTTGCATGGCTTGTAATTGATGGTACACTTTAGATCCACCAATGCGTTCTCACTCTGTGTACATCCCAAGCGAGGGTTTAGAGTAAAATGGTAGTTGGCAGCCATGAAGACAGCAGCGTGTGTACTGAAAATAAAGCTCAGTTATTTAGGCAAATGTCAAAAAATCAACCTGGTCGATGCATCAATTCCAGCCCGACATTTTCAAGTACAAGTCGTTCAGTAACTATTCAAACAATGAAGAGGGAGGGATAGCTCATGAACTGCTTATTTACTACCTTCATTTTTTACTGTTGAAGATTTATGGACGATGCTATATGTACCCCCTAGTGAAGTACTACCAGAAATTGTTATATGCACTACCGATATAGCAAAATCTATGAGGCGGGCTGGCGTGACCTTCGTGCAAACAGCATCCTACGTGGTTTCCTTCACGACCAAGTTTGCACTGTAATCTTGGGCGTGTAAAGGGGTTATGGCTGGCCACGGGGCCCTTTACAGCGCCTTCCTGCTTCCAATGGAGGCGGGAACATAAATTACGTGGTCGGCCAAGGCACAATACATGGTGTTGGTCAACTCCACAGATATGCAATGCCTCGGATGCCCGCATTAGTTTTTTTTATTTTATTTTTGAGTTTTGTGTAAGCCAGGGTGTATTTACTGCCCCTATGCTGTCTATCCTTGGTTTTTGTGAACACTCAAAGTAATATCGCTTGACAGCTTTATTCTTCGTAATGAGATTTCGCAGGTGCCAGATTGCTCAGATCTCGCATGGTTTCCTATGGCTGCAGGGATGCACAATGTCTCGGTTTCGATTCCTGGCTGCCCAGACTGCATTGAATTTATAAACCCAAGAAAATTAACCTTCCATACACGATGTCTTGGTTCTTGAGTGAGAGGTGCACAACGCTGCCCTGTGCCTCTTAGTGCGAAGTGCCCTCAATTTACTCGATTATGCAGCAGTTACCTAATGCCTGCTCATGCAAACTTTTGCGTGCAAACGGGAGAAGGTACCCCTACCACGCCTTGAGCTGCTAGACTAAGTTGCTTTTTTGCACGACGTCTAAGGTGTGTGACAAAGCCATACAGGGCTAAGAATGTGCTAAGACACGCCTCTTGTGTTAAGCAGCTCATCCATAGTGTTTAAAAAAAGCTTAAGGCACATTCTTTTGTAATGCGCTGTTTAAACGTGTTACCCCCTCTTACCACCCTGCTTTTATTGTAATAAAGACGCTTTGCATATGTAAACACAGAAAAATGAAGCAGGAAGACATATAGATATTTTTTCAGCTGCACAGTGTCGCAGGCTGTGCACCTGACCCAATGCTGTTTCTTCATCACGGTTTGCACTGTGCTTTGAAACAGTTAGTCACCAAGTTCCAAAGGTTCGCTTGGCAATTTTATGTCAGGAAGGATACAAAAAGATCATCTGTGGAAGCAATGCCCATCTTATGTTTGTAATTTTGTAGCTTATAATAGCGGCTGCAGCCAAGCATTCTATGGTATATTTATGAACTAGAAAATACATAGAAAAGGAAGTCTATAGGCTGAAGGGAAACTATCGAGTAGCGTCTGCACTTAGTTTAAATTGTGGCATGTGGCCAAACTGCTGGGCAATCACTATTATTTTATGCCATGTCAGGTGCCCAAGATTGTGCTCAAGTATATGAACTCTTAGGCGGTTACATGTTGATAAAAGAATTTCGTGCTACCTTCATTCAGTCACTGCAACTCGTTTGTGCTCATGGGGAGCATTTGGAGTTTGATGCTTAACATGATAAAATCAGAGTACGCCTTACTCAGTTGGACTCAAGATATACCTGATCAGGACACGTCTACTTCTGAATGCTTCAATACCTGATCATATATAAAAAATGGCCAACTTAACAATCTGAAGGTTAAGAAGCAGCCCCACCCCTTCACTGTAAAATAAAAAGAAGACAAGAAGAAGCAATTTTACATTGTTTGTATGCGATCAAAAATAGGTCTTCATGCAAAAGGTCCAGGCGAGGCTCTTGTTTCTTACGCTTTCAAGAATACAATAATACTGTCGTTGTTTTACAATATGAAGTGAATTTTTTTTACACTACTTCCTCCGTTTCAGTTGTTGTCCTTTCTGGGTGACCTACGAGATCAAAGGTGCAATGTAATTAACCGCACGGCTATGTTGCTTGTAAGCATGATAGAAAAAGAGCACAAAAATATACGTGGCAAAACTGAGGACTTTTGTTGTGTTGTTTTTCATTTATAGTTAGTTTTGTTTTGCCCTATGGCACAATGCAATTCTCGAAGCCAGCTTTTTTGAGAAACCTATTGAGCAAATTTTTCATACGAGGCAATATTACATGCAATGGCTGCACCACACTTTTTGCCGGAGTATGGCGAAAAAATGTCTGTTAATTTGAAGCAGGCAGTTTTCATTGCCAGTCAGACAAAATTGGGCCAGATGCCATCTGTGCAGAACCGCATGTGACCGCACCGTGGCAGGAGGAGGACAAACATTTTATGGATCCTTTAAAGGCCCTCTAGGGGGGCGTGCTGACCGGTGTACCGGTGACCGCAGCAGCCCTCACCGTGACCACCCGTTGGGTAGACAGATCTGAGCTGCTCAGCACCTCAGCCCAGTGCCCACCGTCTGCTAAGAGAGGATAGGAGTCGTGGGGGGACTTCCAAAGGAGATCGTCCAGTGTTTCCACTGCTCGGCAGGCCGGGCAGTTGGGGGAGGGGAAGGATTGACAGAAGGATAAATACGGTGCAGGTGGTAGCGACATGGGAGGGTATGGGTTTGCACCAGTCTCCATATCCGTTCTTCCCTGTTGGATAAATCCGGGTTTGCGGGAGGGAGCTAGGAGCTTGAGAGGCGGAAATGTGCCGTAAAGTCTTGGTAGGTCAAGAAACTGTCCCGAGCTGATAGGGCTCCGTGAAATGGTTCGAGGCTAGGGCCTTCTTGGACGGTGAGCTCTCGAACGGCCCTATGTGCTGCCTCATTTTCCCCCACGCCCGTGTGTGCCGGAGTCCATATCACCTCTATGGGTACGGTAGGAGGAGTTTTGAGAAGAATTTCAAGCGACAGGGGCGAGATCATGGCTCCGGCGTAATTTCGAATGGCCGTTCTCGAATCCGAGATGATAGTGGCAGGGGTCAGCCTATGTATAAGGGCTAGGGCGACTGCCGCCTCTTCCGCCTCAGTGGGTCGGATGGTGCGGACTGTTAGGGGGTTAAGAGGAACTGTGTTGGGATGGTTGTTTAGTGCGACTGCGTATGCGTCCTGCTGTGGATAGCAAGCTGCGTCCACGTAAAGCGTAGTGGGGGGACGGGGTATTTCTCTGTAAGCGCTTGTGCCCGTGGTTCCCTACGCTGCATGTTGAAAACAGGGTGTATATGCGCGGTAAAGGGCGGATAGTGAGAGAGCCATGAATGGCGGGTGGTACAGGGAGCCTGTCGTCACAGAGAATAGGGAATTCAATGTTAAGAGTAGCAAGGAGAGTGCGACCGGTGGGGGTGGGTGAGAGCCTATTTAGCTGACCGATAAGGTGGGCTTCAATGACTTCCTCCGCCGTATTGTAAATGCCGAGTTTCTCGAGTCTGGAAGAGGTAGTGCTCTGAGGGATGTGTAGCGCCGTTCTGTAGATCTTTTGAATGAGGCAGTAGACTTCAGAGAGTTCGGTACGCGAGGGCGAGCGATACGGGAGGGAGTAAGTGAGAGGGCTGAGCACAAATGCCTGTATCAGCCGGATACGCTTCGTTTCTTTGAACGCCTTGTTACGGGCAGCAATCCCGCGGATGAGGGCGATTCACCTGGGAAGTCAGCTGTGCTAGGTACCTAATGTTTGCGCGAATGCGCTATATGCAGAGCCCAAGTATTTTCAGGACTGCTACTTGGGAAACATCGCTACCATCAATCCGGACCTCAATGGTGGGTGTCTGGGGTGGGTTGCCAGTTAGTTTGGAAGGGAAGATTAAAAGCACAGATTTTTCAGGTGAGCATCAAAGCCCACCTTCGCGAGCGGCGCAGTTACTAAGTCAGCTCCCTGTTGGAGAGCCTCCTCGATTTCAGCGTCGCTGCCTCTGGTGGTACAAAGGGTAATATCATCGGCGCACATGCTGTGGCGTAATTGAGGGATCGCGGTGAGCTTACTGAGAAGGTGGATTAGGGCAATGTTAAATCGGACCGTGGATAATACTGCGCCTTATGGCGTGCCAATGGTTGGGAGATGGACAGTGTCGGATTGTAGGTCGCCAAGCTGAATAACAGCCGTGCTGTTCGAAAGGATGTTACGGATATAGTTGTACGTGCGGCTACCTGAAGCCAAAGTGGCAACGTTACGCAAAATAACGGGGTTTGATACGCGATCAAAAGCTTTCTGAAGATCAAGTGCCCAAATGGATGAATTATCTACCTTTGAAAGGGCAGCGATAATTTCGTGTTTTAATTGCAGGAGTACATCTTCGGTTACCGCACCATGGGAAAAGTTGTCCAGTTTTTTGCAAATCGCTTGTTAGACCTAGGGGAACCACAGCACGTCTAGTGACAGCCATAATCTTTGTCTCAGTCTTATCAACTGACGTGAACCTTTCTCCTCAGTTTTTTGTTGTTTGATCCTGTTTACAGTAAGCACTATTTTTTGTAGAGACCAGGAACTGCCACGTGAAGAAAACCTCTTCTGCTTAAAAATGCAAAGATCAAGATTTGTATCGTACTACAATGAGAACATATAAATGTTAAAATGTAAAAAAATTAGCCATATACACAAATAACTAATAAAGCGTGCCGTTCCGAAATGGGTGTTCAATACATAAACAAAGGAATGCTTCAAAGAGAAAGGAGAAGACATAGGGCAGGGGTGTTTTCTGGTCAGTTTCACTACAACCTACAATGATGTTTTGGCTCCTAGGAAGACTAAGTGCACTATTAGAGGGTACTAGGAAGTGTTCAAGCAGCATTTCTGACTCGCCTCGTATTTCTACGAGCATTACTGACGGTTTCTGCCTTGTTGATCGAAGAAAGAAGTGAAGCGCGCTCAAAGCATCAAATCTGCATTCGCACCGTTCAGTTGCATGGTCTGGCTCCTTAACAAGGAACCACACGACAAACAGACATGCTCACACGTCAGCTCAAAGTTGTGTATCGAGAAATTCTGGGCGAGCTAGAGGAAATATAATATATATAGAGGAGGTGAAGGAAATATAAACTCGCCAGTTGACACTGGCCTTGTACCTAAACATCAGTAATGCAAGCATTATGGGACAAACCAACGACGACCGAAATAGCTACCTTCATAAGGGTTCCAACAATTTTGGCATGTTAATGCCGCAATCAGAAAGTTGCCATGGCAGCTTGACAGCCCTGGCACGAATCGTGTGTCAGTCTGGCCAATAATTGAAAACTTCCGCGTTATTACCGTGATTTGTGGCAGCCAGATTGGTGGGATCGACCCATGGATTATCGGTCAGAAGCAGTGACAAGCAGCCATGTTTACCCTCCGAATTCTTGAAAGTACGTGTAAGCATATACAAAGTGCTTCTGACTGCATCTAGATAATGCTATATCGGTGGTGGGTATAGCACTTCATAGGTTGTTTTAACTGGTGTGGCACACAAGCGTGCAACCCTGTGTGTGCGCGGCCATGTATGTGCCGCAGCGTCTGTGCTACGTCGGGCTCCATGAGATTGCTGTAATGGACCTTTTTCTATTAGCAATCTGTGCATGCGCGGGCTGGTAATCCGCCCTTCGAGGCAGTCACCTCAGGCAAAACAAACAAAAGGGTGGTACCTTGTTGCTTGGGTAGCTGTTGCTTGGGTAGTACCTATGCTTTCTAGTGCTGTACGTTTTTCTTTCTTCTTTTTCGACAGCATGCGGTGAGTTGTGCGTGCTCACAAAGAAGGATTTCAAAGGAAAGAGGTGAACACGAGGCTGACCACGGTGCGGGTACATGGCTACCACCAAGGGGGTGAGCGGTGCAAGCATGGCACTACTCGGGAGATGGCATCACGTGCACTGGCTTCGTTTAGTATAAATATAGAATATAAATATAAATCGGTGTGTGCATAAAGCATTTCTTTAAAAGCAATGATTGGTTTTTGTTCTCAACTGTGCATTAAAGGGCACTTGTGTGACCATCCGTAGTCGCAGGCGACTGCAGCGTTACCTCTTGCATGCCGTGTCACTTTTGTTCACAGCCGCAGTTTCATTCTCCAGTTCTTCAGGGCAAGCAGAGCACTACCACGTTATTTCAGTGAAATTAATATGTCTTCTGTTAATAACACGCCCGACTATCGGGTTGAAGTGGTGCAGACAATATGCGCCGGGGTTTTCTTTTTTCTGCGAGGTGTGGGCACAATGCGGAGGCGCCAGATGTGGTGGTTTCCAGTGTTGTCCGGTTAAGAAATCTCCCTCTGAACTTTTCAGTGAATACCACCTATTTGGTAGCAGTCCAGTATTTGTTAAAGGTTCTTCACTGCTATTGTGATCAATTTATTAAAGCAGTCATGGTCGCGAAAGTGGTAGTCGTGAGAAGCTGAATCACTTTTCCATAGGAGGCTGGAACTGCGCTTTTGCTCCGCTCGTTCCCATGTTTGGCTTGCGACATCAGTGTCCCGAAAGCACCACACGTAGCTCGCTCGTCCAAGAACTTGCAGTCTCCTGATGCATTTTAGGGGCGAACCATCTCTTGCTAGGGCCCTGTACCGTCCCTCGTTGCTGCTGTATCCGGAACATTATTGATGACTGTGGCTATATTCCTAGGGATTGGCCAACCAAAGATTGGCCGAAGAGGACAAAATGGTCAACGCGTTCGTTGCTACCCAACAAGGAGGACAGGAAGAAGAGGTTGTCGGTCGTCGCCTGTGACCTCAAGACACGAACCGGGGTACGCGACACAACATCGTCTACAGAAGGTGACGGCCAAGGTGGCTAAAATGTGAGGCACCGAATTCGCCAACTTGCACATGAAAATTCCCATCGTCCCAAACAAGCCCTACATATTCACAACAAGCATGGACGTCCTCGATGGGCTTGTCAACAGAGCGGTGGTAAGCTTGACGTGTGAAGCATTTATATGATGAGCGGGCGAATGTTTCACGGCTTTACCGATAACCAGTTGAGCTTCGCCCCTCTCATCATCATTCACTGTGTGGAGATGGGGGGATTTGTTTTCTTGCTCTTTGCTCCGCCTCCTTTCCATCTTGAGGTACGTGCTTAAATACTCTCATCATGCCTTTGCAGCACCGGCTGCGTGGGCTCTAGCCTGTGCCTGCTGGTGAAGAGGAGTTTGCTGTGAGACGTGGGTCTTGACGGGCACGTAACTCCTGTTGTTAAAGTGAAGCTTTCAGGGCCTCCCTGGTTGCGTTCAATGTGGCTACATAATGCACTGCAAGAAAGCTAACTTTACACAGTGGGTTTTACAAAGCGTTGAGAATGATAAGCAAAAGCACATCAAGCACCTCAAGGAAAACGCTTCCCATGGTCATAATAGAACAAGTGTCCCTTGCATTATGAAACCATTGTCTGTCAGAATGCGCCATTCTGATACGGTCGAAGCAGTTTAGATTTTGGACGTTCACTCAAGTTCCAAGAGAGAGGAACAATAAACTTTAATTAAACCCACAAAATCGTTCAGAGAGGTGTCGTCATTCCAGGATGCCTGGAGCTCGGGCTGCTTCGACAGTCCTTTCGATCAGGCGCAGCTGATCTTCGACGCTGGAGCTGGCCAGAAAGCTTCGAGTAAGGAGGAACATCAGTTTTTGATCAAAAACATTATTTTTACAGTTATGATGATAAAAATTGGGGGATGCATGTGGTTTTTTATCGAAAGTGTAGATATGAAACTGGTTGTTGTGTAATACGACTATATTCAAATTAATTTGGATTTTATGTTTCGTTTTACCACAGCTTTACAAAAACTGCTGGACCCAGGCAGCACAGTTCTGTTCGGGCTACTTCAAGCCGGTGTACTTTGGCCGGTGATTTTCTGCCGGACCGTTTTCCGGCAGCTATGTTCAGCCCGTGTCCAAATTAGGGCCTTGTGGCCGTATACGGCCGTACTCCAATGGCTGTCCAACGGCGAGCGTTCGTCGGCCAGTCGACCGGTTTACCTTCATACGGCCAGATTCTAGCCGTAGGGCTCCGGCCATTCCAAAGCCACCCGTGTGCGGCCGAAGTTCGGCCG
Organism: Haemaphysalis longicornis; assembly: GCF_048455015.1. NCBI lineage: Eukaryota > Metazoa > Arthropoda > Arachnida > Ixodida > Ixodidae > Haemaphysalis > Haemaphysalis longicornis. The sequence continues at coordinate 8,526,862 of NW_027526233.1, read as the reverse complement.
CCGGAGCACAGCCGAGATGCGGTCGTCGGACTCCAGCCGGACTAAAGCTGCCGAAAATTCGGCCGTGATACCGGCATTGGAGTTCAGTCGCAGTACGTTAACTGTACTGACGCCGGTGGACGACCACTGCATGCCGCGCAAGCAGAAGACCGACGCGCTGTGCAGCATCACAAACACAGCATTTTGGGTCCACTGCACTCACATCAAAGTGAGTCCGCGCCCAACCACCAGCCGTCCACCCTTCAACGCAGCCTTGCTTCAGCCACAGTGACAGCTAACAACGAATTTCATTTATTAAACGGTGCTTACAAATGGTCGTTTCTTTATTTGCTGTTCCTCTTTTACTGTCGAATACAGAAAATATTCAAGTCTTTGCAGAGCTGGAATAGATGTATTTTCCAGGTCGTGATATTGGGGCGCCTTACCTGTAATAAACGGGGAGAAGAGAGGGGGGGGGGGGGGCGGGACGGGCGGCGGAGGCGCATACTTTAGTGGGTTGAATTTCACAAAGATGAAAGTGGCGGTTGTAGCCAATATCTTTCAGTATAATCTAACACATTCATGCTCTGACAAAACCAATTATTGTTATTGTTGTAAATAAAATCGGCGCGAGTGCCTTTAGGAAGCATTTTGGTATTTCACAAAACCGTCAGGTGCATTCAATATAATTTTCTTCACACAAAAAGTATGTCCAGTATTTGCCCATTTTTTTCGAAGAAATTTTCTACTCGATCAACTTTTCTGATGATCTTTCACAGGGTAATCGCAGGAGACATCTAACAAGTACTTTCATTTTCAATCTATGTTTCATGTTTTTTCATGAGTTCAGTGCACACCACTTAATAGTCCAAAATAACTTATTTCCCCTCTATTCCTGTCCTACGTTAAAAAAATTCTAGGCGCGTTGCGAATGATGCCTTGCTTCAGGTGGCTGGAGCTGTATCCCTCGGTGTTCACGCAAGGAAAGGCGTAAGACTAGAGTTTCATAATTTGTTTTATAGCAATACCCTAGCAATGGTAGTATTCATGCAGCAAACCTTGTATAGTGCAACGAATAAATAAATAAATATTTCATTGGTCAAGTTTTAATGGGTAAGGTGCTCAAGACGTCGGAGGCAAACTTGATTGCAGGTTTTAACGCGCCGACGCAGCGCAGGTGATGAGGCGTGCCGTAGTGGAGGGCTCCGGATTAATTTTGACCACCTGGGCATCTTTAACGTGCGCCGAAATCTCGTACACACAGGCGTTTTTGCTTTTCACCTCCGTCAGAAAAACGAACCTGCGACCTCTTGCTGAGCAGCGCGACGCCTTAGCCACTGAGCCACCACGGCGGGTCGGAGGCGAACTTGCGGCTCCGCAAGTTTATTTTATTTATTTATTTACGTACCTATTTATTTATTTGTTTGGTTATTTATTTATATATTTATTTGATACCTGCTTCGCTTTGCATGCATTGCAGCAGGGAGATATACAACACTAAGCACCAAATATCAGACCAAATAACAAAATAATTTTACTAAGCGTGGTGAAAATCGTCATTTTAAACAGGGGATACAACCATACGTGGAAGATCATTGCACTCTCGTATTGATATAAGATAAAATAAATCGCGCAATTTTCGTCATGTTTAAGGAAAAGTTATTATGTTTGCTTTATTCTAGCGGTCCCACTTTGGGATACGTAGAATGGCGCTTGGATACACTTCTCTCCTTCTATTCGAGTTTTCTAATGATAGATATTTCGAAAAAAATTCAACCTGATGTTTTATCAGTGATCTTTCCCGTATTACCATTTCAGTTTCCTTTTACTTGCCCTCATTCTGAGTTGACAGTGCCAATTACCTAATACGAATCTCACTGCCCTATTATGTGTGCTTTCGAGCGTATCAACCAGCCCTTTGGTGTACGGATCCCAGAAACCACATGCGTACTCCAACCTTCAGCGCACATGAGTGAAATACGGTTGTTCTTTAGGATTAGATGGGGGTTCGCTGAAATTTTATCTCAGAAAGCCAAAAACACGTGCAGCTGAAACTTTTATGTTGTGAACGTGCCTATTTAACCTCGAACGAATCGTAAATAAACTCCTAGTTATTTATATTCCCGAGCCGTTCTTATAGCAGCGTAATTTACAGTATACGTATTCAATTGGAATGAAGGTTGTCTTTTGAAGTTGACATTGACACACTTTTTATCATTCAACGAGTTTTTTGAATCAGCACACCGCGATGTTCTCAAATTAGAATCATGCTGCAGGTATTCGGAATCACGTTCATTCGCTATAGCCCCGTAAATTATACAGTCATTCGCGAACATTTTGAACAAAGATTTGAGGCCAATCGTAATAACATTTATACAGGGTGATCAAAATTAGGTCGGCAAGTTTTTTTTAAAATGGAACGCTTTTCTTTGCCTGAAGACGACCTTTACAGTGAGGGTATGCGCCCGGGGGGACACAAAATTAGGTCGTAATTATTGATGTCGATGGCTTAATTACCTAAGATTGTATAATTAACTCTTTAGTGGCTGCAGAAGGCAGGCATGTTTGCATTGAAAAGTTTGACGAAATTGTGTTTCTACGCAGTTTCATTTGGCAGAAGTCTTCTAGGGCATCCGTACTCCGAGATATTGAATTGCGAAGTTTAATTGACGTTCGCATGATTACGCATGCCAGACAGCGACGACCGGCGCATAGCTCCTCGCTTTTGTTCTGTGTTCCGATAGCGGTTCCGCCAAGTGCAGATTGCGATAAGGCCAGCGAAGACTAAAGTGAGCCAATTATCAGTTTTGCCTATGCCTCCACCACGTTGTCATTCTAAGTACCGTACACAGCAAGCACGTCACCAAAGGGAGGAGCTTTGCGGCGGTCTTCAATGTCTAACATGTGTAATCGTGAGAATGGCAATTAAACTTAGCAGTTCCATATCTCTGAGTGCCGAAGCGATAGAGAAATTGTGCCAGATGAAACTGCGGAGCAATAAGATTGCATCAAACTCTACAATAAAAACATTCCTGCTTACTGCAGCTGCTAAGAAGGTAATTATTCAATGTAAGTTCATTAAGCTACCGACGTCAATAGTTACCACCTCAATGTGTGTCCCCCTTGGCAGATAACCTTGCTGTGGTGGTGGTCTTCACGTATATCAAAGCGCGTAATTTCAAAAAAAAATCTGTCGACTTAACTTTGATCCCCCTGTATATAACACAAACAAAAGAGGGCCCGCAACTGAGAGTTGGGGAATTCTTGAGGTCCCGGGAACATATGCGAACGAACAACCATTGAGAGCGACCGACTGCTGTCTCAGAAAGAGATACTGGGCTATCCATGGAATAACCCGTTCATTCAGTTTACAGTCCGCAATGTACTAACAAAAAGGTGATGTGGAACACAGTCACCCGCCAGCCGCTTTTCTGATGGAAGCGAGAAGGCAAAACGCCCAGGTGCACGAGGTTTCGGCGCACGTAAAGATCTCCAGGGAGCCAAATTTAATCTGCAGCTGTCAACTACAGCGCGCCTCATCGCCTGCGTTGCGTCGGCGCGTTAAAACCTGCAATAAATCAATCGATATGAAACACCGTCATATGCTTTTACGCAGTACAAAAAAATACAGTCAACTACTTTAGGCTTATCTATTGCTAGAACGAAATCGTGCGTGAACTCAACAAGCCGCGTTGAGCAAGAAAAACCTGACGAAATCCGTGTTTGCTAGGAAGCTGGCGAATATGTTTAACCAAATGAGTCATATCTCAAGTGTAGCTAAGCTCACCTTCAAACACCGCAACTAAATTAACATCCAGGCTTTGTCATTCACAAGGCTCTGTTGTTATGGCAAATTTCAAATACCAGTTGTTTATAAAAGGGAATCATAAAATCCCATAAAGTAACAAAGTGCAGGGCACGAAGTTGAGCCTACCAATGCACGAGTTTTACCCTTCTGTGTTTATCACCAACAAATTACGCAACATTGTTTTTTGCAGCATTATTGTAAGAAGAATAGCCGCAAACTAGCGCTTTTGTGCTCCCTTTCCTTTCTTTGGTGGGGAGTCCTTGACATGGCACCGGTTGATCTCCTGCGTGGTTGCCGCTTGCTCGACGCCCTTTGAGGCCACTCATTTTGGTAAACCACCGCCGTTTCGGGTCAAACATCTGTGCCGGGTCGATGTCTCCAGTGGTCTCCGTTTCTTGAGGGGGCGAGTAGCCTCGAGCTGATGCGTCGACGAAGCGGGTGGGCGAGGCGTGGTAGAGGGTATGACTGGCTAGGCTTAGCTCACCCGTCGGTGTGGCACAGTCTTCTTGTGGCAATAAATGGCATTCCGGTGGCCTAAAAGGTTCCCTGCAAACGTCCAGCGAGTGCTAAAACCTATCCCGTTCACCTAGAACAACCATTGCGGTTTGACAAACGAAGTTCGCTCATTTAAAACGTTGAAACACCGAGCGGATGAAAAACGCGTGTGCGTCATTCGGCTCCCTAACGGCTCTTTCTTCACTTAGGGAAAAACCGGTCCTACACCAGGTGGGTCCTCTTCCGAACACGTCTGTGCATGAATTCTCGGCTCCCGGACGCGTGCCGTTGTTCGGCTATACGCCGTTTGCCAAAAGAATGACGTATAAGATAAGACCTTACGTAGGCTGGTCTCCTCTCGAACACCGGTTGCCAAAAACTGTGCGGCCGTTCGCTTGCCGTAATTCGGCCGAGCACCGCTAGCCGAATGAAAAACGTACATTCTGGGGCCGTACGTCGGCCGCTCTCTTTTACAACAATGGTTGCCCGAAGAAAACGAATATTCTGCCGCTGGACGCGCGGTTCACCATTGAAAGAGCGAACGCACGGAAGCCGCGCTCCGGCCGGTGTCCTTTCGAACACAAGAATACAGATATTCTGTGGACGGTCGCTTGCCGTTCTTCGGCTGAAAACCGCTTCCCGAAGGAAAAACGGATGCCCTAAAGCCGTACTTCGGCCGTTCTCTTTCTCAACATCGGAAGGCGAAAGTGAACTGAATATCTCGCAGCCGGGTAGGTGCCGGTGTGTGTCTGAACACGGGCGGCCGCAGATATACCGAAGCGCTGGATGCGGAATGTTGGCCGTCCATCGCATGATCAGAGGCTGCCAGAACCTTGATGCTGGCCGGAAATGCCAGAAAGCGGCCATAGACGGGCCGGTGTTGGGACACACTTTCTGTGCTGCCTCGGGAGGTGCACAGCTGAATAAAGTACCAGTTAACTGTGCACAAGTCAAGGACTCCAATAGGAGTGCACAAGTCACTTCATGGTATAATTGACCAGGGTTCCAAAGTTGACTGTGTATTTTTTCATTTTTCCAAAGTCTTTGACAAGGTATCACACGAACTACTAATTTTTAAACTAAGCAAACTCAACCTCGATACTAACACCTTTGCCTGGTTACGCGACTTTCTCACAAACCGTCTCAGTTCGAGTCTGTTAACCAAATTACGTCTTCTTTTTCTCGAGTCCATTCAGGTGTTCCTCAAGGCTCTATTCTTAGACCGCTGCTCCTTTTATTCTACGTAATGATGTTCCTACCACAGTACAGTCTTCAATTAACCTGTTTGCAGATGATTGTGTTCTTTACGACGAAGTTACAACTGATAATGACTCTGCTATACTCCCGTCCGATAGTGACGCAATCGCTGAATGGCGTATGTCTCTTAACATAAATAAATGTAAAGTAATGCATGTACCCCATAAAATACCTGGTAGTTGTAATTTTACCCTTCAAGGTAATCTTCTGGAGACTGTAACATCGTATAAATACTTAGGCGTCTATATATAATCCAATCTCTCCTGGGAACCGCATGTTAACTACATAACAAATTACGCTAACCGCACGCTCGGCTATTTAAAACGAAACTTTTCTAATCGTACGTCCTGGCTGAAACTACAATTGTATAAAAACTCTCATTCGACCGAAACTTGAGTGTGCTGCTTCAATTTGGGACCCTAGCCTGGCATCTTTAGGTTCATTTGTTAAATCCATTCAAAACCGTTCTGCGCGTTTCATGCTTTACAGTTATCAGCGCGCAGCTTGTTGGAACTTTACTTCCGTGAGGACAAAAAGTGATCGTAGATGGTAGTAGAAGAAAACGACGACGAGCGATGCCGGCAATCGGGCATTTTCTGTGTGTGATCTGTTGTAAATACTGTTCTTTTCCTTTACCAGAGGCATTGTAGTCGCGAAAAAGTGGTGCCGAATCCCGTAATCAACGAACGATGGTATGTACATGAACGGTTGCGACCAATGCCTGAAAAGAACTGAAACCGCTCTCACCATGACCGAATCACGAACGAAGCCTGCTGGAGATCAGCTATACCGAAAACGAAGTGTTGAACGCTCTACTATAACGAGACTGATCGCCCATGGGAAGGCTGCCATTTTGAACGCGGAATCAAAAGATGAAGAAATTTCGTCCATTGCCGACCAACTTGACTACGAGTCTACACAACTACGGAACACCGACCGCGACATTCGAACCCTTCCTGACTGTGCTGAGCAAGCGTTTATGGACACGTTTCAGTTCCGTGATTTCATCGTAACTTGGCAATCCATCTTAAGGCAAGCGACGGAGTTCCCCGGAAGAGATCAAACTGCAGGATGCACTCATCACCAGTAGAATTCAATACCAAATACCCTACGTTAATCTTACAAAAACTCTTGAAAATAGACTTGATACGCTAATTAGGAAAGCCACGATGTTAGCATTAGGCCTTTTCATCAACACTAAAAATGAAAGTCTGGATGCTACGGGAACAGTTTACAAGGTTGAATAAGTCATCGCAGTGCACAGATGTAATCAGTTACGCCGACTCGAATCCACCCAAGCAGGCCGCCTCATCATGACTGAATTGGGATATAACACAAATCGGAGGAACCGATGCGATGCAACCCCTATTCCGCAAACGCTTAAGCAGCACCTTCACGTAACCCCAATACCACGGCATATGGATGTAGAAAGAAACCCTGCCCCTAGTAAAATTCGAGCCAGCTACTTCTTCCAAAAGATCGCAAGAGATCCGGATAGTAATCATGTCTTCACCGACGCGGCCAAGAGAGGCAACATGTGTGCGATTGCCTACGTGACCACGAAAGGAGCAACAAACACTGATCTCCGATGCTGTCACACACTGGAGGAGGCGGAAATTCTCGCCATAGCCCTCGCAATAACTCACCAATCCGAACCTACTAAAATCACCAATATTTACACCGATTCCAAAAAAGCATGCATTCTTTTGGGCCAGAACACTAGCCATCCAAATGCGTTTCCCCTTTTTTCTGCCATCAAAGGACCAGTTAGGGTGTACTGGATCCCTGGGCACACTGCTATGTCGTGGAATGAAACAGATGACCTGCTCGCCCGCGAAACCCTTCTCCGGGCTCCCGACATCAGTGACCAAGTCCAGAACCCTAGTCCGCCTACCCTCACACTAAAGGTCTACTTACCCGACAAGAGACTTCTGCCGTCACCTCACCCCAGACTGACCCGGCAGGAACAGGTTACCGTTCGTCAAACACAGATAAACACGCTTCTCACAACAGCTCTACTTCACCTGTACAGCAACCATACACACACACACCCATCCCAAACTGTGCACGCTTTAAGGTACCGCAGGATCAAACCCACATCCTGTGGGTCGGCCCAAACACCAAACCCATTAGGGCACATCACACTAGAGAGGGGCTGACTACTGCAACCAAGTTGGAGGAGCAGAGGAGCCTGGCGGACTTCATCTTGAAGGTCACCAGAAGCTGCCTGGAACGACGCGGCTCTTAGCCTCCCCGCCACCCCCGTTTTCCCTTCCCTTTTGAACGGAAATAAAGTGTTCTCTCTCTCTCTCCACGCCCCTTGTCTCAAGTATGAACGACATCCATGTGAAATTGACATTCCTGCAACACGTCAACAAAACGTCAGTTGGCACGGTGACGCCTCTCATGGAGAGACTCTTCTTGCAACCTCGAAGAGCATTGTGACTTCCCCATTTAATATCATCGAAGACTCAAGCAACGACACCGATGTCCATCAACGGATACCAACAGCTACCGTCAAACCTGAACAGGAAGATTCGTCCACGATACAAAACCGAGCCATAATTGGAGCCATCTTTGCAAACTACGTGTCCCCAAGAAAGTTATGGCGTACACCTAACACGAAAGTAGGCACATCGGAAGAAGCCTTAGCCGAACGTGGGCGAACCAAATACTACAAGACCCGACAAGACATCAAAACGGCATTTGCTTCATCGCAAAATTTCCGTATTACCTGTCTCGGAACCGACACACGAACGTGGAGCAAACAATTAGCGTCCCACAGGCCGTGCTTGTCAGACATCTTGGTCATGGTTGCGGCAGCATCCAATCACTGGCAAAAGCAGATTCCAGCGATGACAACCGTAACAATTATTTTCCCGGACTTTGCCATACTTGAAAATGCCGACCCAAAACCTGCCAGCGAGACGACCATTTGCCCTGGATGACTGGAAACGAACCACGCAGGCAAAAACGGCGCTGTTGGAAGTAGCGACGCAAAGACGGGTGCTAAGACTATCCCTTAAGAGTCACTGTTTTTTGTCGCGGGGGAGCTTGTTGGAACTAAATTTATTTCCGCAAGGACAAAGACGTGATCGTAGATGGTAGTAGAAGAGAACGACGAAGAGCGATGGCGGTGATCATGCATTTTCTGTATGTGATCTGTTGTAAATACAGTTCTTTTCATTTACTGGAGGCATTGTAGTCGCGACACAGCTAGTGTAACAACCATGAAGTCAAGTTTGCTCCTACCCGATCTGTCATTACGGCATCAGCTTCAGCGTTTGTATTTATTTCATAAAATCTTTCGTCATGACACACTTCACGTTTTGCTTCTTTCAAATCCCTCATTCATATCACGTCGCTTACATCCCCGCCAGAAGGTTGAACCCATCCCTTGTAACGCTAATCAGTTCTATCACTCCTTTCTACCCCAAGCAATAAACCACTGAAACCACCGTCCCGAGCCGATAGTTCTAATTCATGACAATCATTTATTCATTGATTGATGGTAGGGTTTAACTCGCCGACGCAACGCAGACGATGAGGCGCGCCGTAGTGGAGGGCTCCGGATTAATTTTGACCACCTGGGGATCTTTAACTTGCGCCGAAATCTCGTACACACGGGCGTTTTTGCTTTTTGCCTCCATCAGAAAAGCGACTGCCGCGGCCGGGAATCGAACCCGCGACCTCGTGTTCAGCAGCGCAACGCCTTAACCACTGAGCCACCGCGGCGGGTACAATAATTTATTCAGATCTGCTGTGTCAACTTACATTTGCAGCCAGTCATGAATCTGTCACTGTTTCCCTCGATTATTTGTGCCTATTGTTGTCATTATTTCTGAATTATTATCTACTATCATACTTCATTTGTGCTACGTTTTCGCTTGCTGATTAGATGTCAAAAATGTCCTCAATATGTACCGTTTCTTTCCATCTGTTAGTCATTTTATTTACGTTAGTTTTGCATCGTTTGCCTGCTGTATTGTCACACAAGACTGGAACTTTACTGCTGCATTTTGTTGCGAACTTGGCGTGATCTTACATTTCTCATTTTTCTGTTCTCATTTTTTTCCCTTCTTTGCTGTCTCTGCTCCTTATTGTATTGTTTTGTGAGTTACTGTCATGTTCCCAATCCCCTCTGTAACGCACTACCCGGGCCCTCAGTCTAATGTAAATCATTAAATAAATAAATAAATAACACTAACATCATTCTATCTGGTCTGTAGCAGAAGTTACAGCCATTTGAAGTTTGGGCCTAGAAATTGGGAACCAGGAAAACTGGTGTCGTCCAGGCCCAAATTTCAAACAGCTGCCACTTCTGCTACAGACCAAAGATAATGATACTTTTAGTATTATGGCAGTCAGTCCTTGATTTGTGTGCAGTTCACCGGTACCTGCATCTTCCAGCATCCCTCCTCCATCCCTCCAGCAAGTGCATCCCTCCAACAGCTTTTTTACAAAGGCTGTCAAAAACTCAAACTTAACAGCCAGATAAATTTAAATATAGTTATTTAACACGAAAACAAAATTTATATCTCCAATTTCAATAAACAACCCCATGCATCCCCCGATTTTTATTGGCCTAACTGTAAAAGCCATGCTTTTTGGTATACGACCAGTGTGCCCCCTTAGAAAAAAAGAATTTCACTTTTTTGTAGTGAGCTCTGTAGAAGACCTCCCTAAAGCAAAGATTGAGATGTGTTTTCACCATACTACTCTAGGGTGCTGGTGGCAACTGCCCTAAATGAACCTTTTTTAAACTTTATTTCAGGAAATGAGCGAAGATCAACCCCTTTTACGGTGGGGTGCTGTATGAATGGTTGATTTTAGCCACTACATTCAAATGTAATGTCTAAGGGGGTTGGAACGTCCCCTTAAGGGTGATTGACCTTCACTTGTGACAGCAACTCAGCATTTTTTTATTTGTAACATCACGGCAATTTGCATTCCCACTTCCAGTTTGGTTTCTCCTAATGCGTACTGTAAGACAGCTGACATACGGAAGTATAATATGGAGAGGATCGAATACGCTGTACAGAACAGAGGTAGCGTGAAAGCAGTGAAGAGGCGTCTTGGCGTGGGGAAAAATCAGAAGTATGCACCTAAAGATAAGCAAGCCAATGTCGCCACAAATAGGGATAAAATAGTCACCGTGGAGGAGGAGTTCCATAGGGATCTGTACAGTAGCCGAGACATCCAGGATAATGCCGAAAGAGAAAGTAGTTCAGGGGAGATAGACATCGCACCAGTACGAACCGACTAAGTAAGGAAGGCTTTGAAAGAAATGAAAGGGGGCAAAGCACCTGGTGAGGAGCGCATACCAGCAGACCTCTTGAAGGATGGCGGAGAAATTGTGCTTGAAAAACTGGCAAAATCTGTTTGCGCAATACATAATGACCGCAAGTGTACCGGAATCTTGGAAGAATGCGAACATAATCATAATCCTAAGAAAGGTGACATGAAGGACTTGAAAAATTACAGGCCGATCAGCTTACTGTCAGTCGTCTGCAAGGTACTCACCAAGGCAATCGCTAAAGGAGTTTTTGCAACCTTAGATTTCAGTCAACCTAAAGAACAAGCGGGTTCCGTAAAGGTTATTCAACAATGGACCATATTCACATGATCAATCAGGTGACAGAGAAGTGCGCTGAGTATACTGAACCCCTAAATATAGCCTTCATAGATTATGAGAAAGCATTCGACTCGGTAGAAACCCTAGCAGTCATTCAGGCATTACGGAACCAGGGGGTAGATGAGCATTATGCAAGAATACTACAGGATATCTACAATGGGTCCATAGGTACCATCATCCTCCATAAAGAGAGCAGTAAAATACGTATAAGGAAGGGCGTCAGACAAGGAGAAACAATCTCTCCAGTGTTATTCAAAGCATGTTTACAAGTAGTATTCAGAACGTTCGATTGGGAACAGGTGGGAGTAAGGGTTGCTGAAAAATGCCTCAGTAACCCCAGATTTGGTGATGACGTTGCCTTGCTAAGTAACTCGGGGGACGAATTGCAAAGCATGCTTTCTGCACTGTACGAAGAGAGTAGAACCATGTGCCTGAAAATAATATGACGAAAACCAAAGCAAACATCAATACCCTCGGGACATCACAGCAGTTTGGGATAGGGGCGAGGTAGTGGAAGCGGTAAGCGAATATGTCTAGTAGGCCCGGTTGTGACACCGGATCCCAACCGTGAGGTAGAGATAATTAGAAGGATCATAATGGGGTGGAATGCATACGGCAGACATTCTCATATTATGAATAGCAACCTACCATTGACGCTGAAGAAGAAAGTGTATGACAGCTGCATTTTACCGGTACTCACCTACGGCGAAGAAACTTGGAGGCTCACTAAGAGGGTTCAACTTACATTGAGAACGACTCAGCGTGAAATAGAGCGGAAAATGTTAGGTGTAACGTTAGGGACAAGAAGAGAGCGGTGTTGGTCAGGAAACAAATGCTGTTAAGGACATATTAGTAGATATTAAGAAGAAGAAATGGACGTGGGCGGGTCATGTAATGCGAAGGCAAGATAACCGCTGGTATTTGAGGGTAACAGAGTGGATCCCTAGAGAAGGCAAACGTTTCAGGGGGCGGAAGAAAGTTAGATGGGTAGATCAGATCAAGAAGTTTGCGGGGCTAAATTGGTCACAGTTCACACAGGACCGGCGTAATTGGAGAATAATGGGAAAGGTCTTTGCTCCGCAGTGGGCGTAGATAGGGTGGTGATGATGATGATGATGATGATGATGATGATTATGATTGTGTACTGTGGAGTACAGACTACTGGGTGTTAGTAGTGTTGCCAGCAAGCAGTTCTCCAGCTCCATGTTGCTGCTCATTTATACCATCCAGCCGCACGCTTGGTTGACAAGAAAGTACGGTGGCTACTAAGATTTCTAACTTTTGATTTCGTGCATTTGTCGTATTCTGCGTCCCTGTTCGGCTGCGTGGGAAGGTTCAGACTGAACTGCTGCGCTCTTCTATTGCTCCGTCTTGTATCCAGACAGTTTCTCTCCACAGTCATGTACAAATCTGTGGCTGTTGTCAGTTTCATCATTGCCCTTTGCTCTCTGTTACTTGTTCTTTCATGTGTTCATTATTTGCTATAATTACAAGGAAAAAACGTGCACCCTTCTGTTTTACGCAATTATGGCTTTTTTGTTTTTAAAGTTTATTGAAATATAGAAAAAACACCCGGGGGTCCCTTGCTAGTGCATCAGATTGCCTCAGGGGTAGCGATTAGTTAAGGTTCACGATGGGTATGGGTGCGAAATAGCAAGGGAAAAATTGTGGGTTGGGTTATGAAATGCACGAGAGTGTCCCACACTGCCTTCACTTATTTATTTGGATAGGAGGGACGCGGGAGATCATTTAAGAAATTTGGTTGTAAATTAGCAGGAAGGGTGTATAGGAGAACCTGTCTTTCAGTTTAAGTCACAGTTTTCTGGTGAGGGATTCCTTCTTGATTGTCATCTGAGCTTGGACGTTGCCTCGTTGAGCTATCACTTTTAGTTGCACGCAGTTTGGACTTTTGATTGCAGTGGCCTTGAAACTTCGCAGCTTATTTTGCATGACGAAAGCTTCGCGTTAAACTGTTGTCGTCTTTAGACTGTGAGGAGCACGATTTTTGCCAAATTTTGCATGTCGGTGCAGCACTCTCCAGATTAAACTGCTTCGACCATGTTGTAATGGTGTCACGGTATAGATGCTGGCTTCAAACCGCGAGGGTCCTGCTTTGTTCCTGACTGCAGGAGGCGTTTCTTTCTCCACCTCTTTACCCATGAACATTATCATTGTCAGGGAAAGTTGGCTTTTCTGCAATGCGTTTTTGGCAAGGCCTATTCCACTGGTGAGACATAGAAAGTTTTGCTCTAAAATCATGGTCTTCAAGCACTTTTGATCCAGTGAGTAGCAATCTGCTCGTATTTGTAACCATACAATACTGAGCAAGCACCTTTGATCCTTCCTGTCTTGTGCCAGCAGTCTCTTCTTCCAACACATGAAAGTGCTGTCGACTTTTGTCCGCACTTTTCACTTATAACTGACCAAATAACCTTTGTTGATTTCCACTGTTGCACATGTCACATTTTCATTGAGGGTCACCTTGGGGCAGATAAGTGCATGTTTGTATTTTTATGAAGTGGATTTAGACACGGAGCATGCTTCGCACTCTTGTGTTAGCAGCATTATGGTGCCTTTTTGCTTGTCCAGCAAGTGATGTGATGCCGTATCAATGAACATTCTTCAGTGTTTGTGACGACTTTGGTGTTCTCTTGGCTTCCCTTTCATATAGTGAGAGTTCTTATCCATCAAGAAGAATAAACTTACAAATGCTAGATACTTATATTTTTTCTTCGAGGTGACATTTACAGTTTCCTTGGCAACACAGCATAACATCAAAACAAATAAAACCAACGAAAATGGCAAATGTGGCATATTTTTAAAAATAATAAACGGTACAAAAATAACAAAGCACGACAGAGAGAGAGAGCACGAAACGTGACAGCACTGCCTGTTTGTGCTGTTTTCTTGCTTTCGTGCTAAAGATTCTCAAATAAACAAATATGCAGGGAATGCAGTTGAAGTACGGTAACTTTTTATTCGGGCTTGTGCCTTGCACTCACAAGTACATTTCATGAATCGATAGCTGGTATGCTGAACGCAATTTTCGACATTAAGCAAGCACTGGATTCTCGAAGTGACATGACAGTAAGTTAGATAAATTCCTATTTGTAATTGCATTGTGCAGTTATCCGTACAAAATATTTTGGCCAAAGTCCAAAGCATTGGTTTAGGTAGAACAAAGAAAGGCCTGTGTGCCAAGATTTCGAAGCATGTCAATGATTTATAGGTGGCCTGACTTAACCTATAGCCCTTTACTGTAATACCCCTCATAGCTCAATGCACCTTCCCAAAAGAATATTGCTATTTTATGACAAAAGTCACAGCCTTTTCACTCTGTAAAAATCGAGACCAGCGAAGCTGTAGATATGTCCCTTTTTCGCGTGCCTGGTTCATTACCCGGTACGTCTGGCTCGACACCAACACCGCCGCTCCTGCATTTCCCTCTGCGTGTCCGAACGAGTGTTACGCGTCGCGTATCTGCTTGCTTCAATACAAATATCGCCGAGGGACGAACCCTTTCGCAACAAGAAACCTTCAGCAGCTCTGCGCCTATATTGCATTAGAGGAACTGTAAAAAGCTTATTGTAGTTCCCAATGCACACGGCTCAAGCTCACGTCAACCGGAAGAGCTACACTAACCCGGCTCAGCTACAGCCCTCCCCAAAATGCGAATAGAGGCAACGCATCCCTCTAGCCACCCGACAACAATCTATCAAAGTAGCACCAATTCCTAGAAATATGCACCCCATCTACAACAAGGCACCCCGAGCAGCCCTGATACGATCCGTCAGTAAACGTTTCCAAACTCCTTCTCCCCGCACGTGGCACCTTGAGTAATCTTGGTGACGGTGAGTGGCGACACCGCGTACCCGAGCCCCCCATACTTAAGCTGTTACCTACCTTGGCGAGAAGTTGAAAGGTGAAGGGTTAGAAGCCGTCAACGGTGGCCGTCGGAGCCCTGGTCAAGTTCCGGCCGATGGGCTCCCTGTCTGTCTATCAGGCTGAGAGCTCCGGGACCTCTTTGACCATCAGGGTAACGTCAAAGAAGAAAGTACCCCAGTTCCCTACTTTATACTATGTCGCATGGTATTAAAGATCAGGCCCCAAAATTGGTCCGCACCGAAGCAACTAAGCTACTGTCCAACAGCCAAATATTTTGTGCACCAGAGAATTTTCCCAAATTCCTCGTGATTCACTCTCTTAAAGCTGAAATTGCACTCGCAAGCAAGTCCGTGCTCAAAGTGGCATGATCCCTTGAATCTATTGTTGGTAGCAATTATAAGGCAAAGAAACTGTCATCATTTCATGTACTTGTCGAAGTATTCACCAAGCACCAGTCAGACAAGCTTCTAAACCAGACTGATATGTGTGACCTCAAAGTAGCTGTCTCAGCGCACCACACCCTGAACTCTTCACGGGGGGTAATCGCTGAAATAGAACTTTTGAATGAAACAGAGCAAGATCTTCTTGAAGGCCTGCGTGATCAAGGTGTAACAGCTGTAAAACGAATTACTATTGTTTATTGTTTATTGTTTATTGGGTGGTGCCCACCAACAGCACTAGGCCTTCTTGGGTGGTGCACACAAAAAGGATAGGGCGACACACAGATAAACAAACGGTAAAACATGGAGACTGGTTATGAAGTGCAGGGATCACAAAGTACATAGTACCACCGCACACGCGCGTGCTCGCAGGCACGCACACGCACTCACACACACGTAAGCACGCACGCATGCGCGCACGCACACACACACACACACACACACACACACACACACACACACACACACACATACACACACACACGCACACACACACACGCACACACGCACACACACACACACACTCAATTTATACATTTAAGGAATTAAGATTACAGTCAGGTGCATTAGCACGCGCTGAGACAGGGCTTGTGACAAGGTATACTACAAAGTACATTGGCATACACGCAAGTTCAGTACAATCCACCGTCGTAACTTACTGGGGAACATGGATACTGGTAATAAGTACATATAAAGCAAAATTTATATGTATGCACGGCACATACGCTCGTGAGTGCAAACAAAATATACATACACGCATGCCCACGCGGGTGCATGTGAAGGTGAACAAGTGCAGGCAAATGCGCACGTGCATGCATGCACACACACGTGCGGACACACATACATAGGTACACGGGAGTATGTGTACGGCAAACGGTGCAAGTGTAGAAAATGGGAAGGGAACGGAAAACACGAACACGAGATAACTTCTATACCATGAGACGTGACGGCAAAGACATGAAGACTAAACATGTTGTACTAACCTTTGACAGAAGCTCTCTTCCTCAGACCATCAATGCTGCTTTCATTCGCTGTCAGGTTCGCCCTTACATTCCAAATCCTAGTAGATGCTTCAAGTGTCAGCGTTATGGGCATGGTACCAGCACATGCAGAGGTAGGCTGACATGTGGAAAATGTGCTCAGCATGACCACCCAACCGAAAATTGTCCCAGCAACACATTCAAATGCTCTAACTACGGAAATCCCCACGCAGCCTTTTTCCGGTCTTGTGACGTCTTCAAAAACGAAAAGCAAATTACACACTTGAAAGTCACTGAAAACATCACTTTTGCCGAAGCCCACAAAAAGCACGCTATGTTCTCGTCTAGAGCATATGCCGACGCAGCTCGCCGGGGGGCGGAGCGGCGTCTTGTCTCGGCAGTGACCCATTAGTGCAGTGCAGACATGGTCCTTCCCCCGCCCCCCTCCGGGTTGCCCCAAGCAGCCCAGGACACTCCTCCGCCGGTTGGACAACCACCGGTGGTAGTGGCGTCCACCACCGTGAGAGAGTCTGCACTCCCCAGTCCTGTTCCACTGGCCCCTGAAAGCCTGACGGGCAAGGACGTGGGAGTCGCTGGCTCTTCTTCTGCGAACGCTGCGCTGCTGCAGCCTTCTGTGGCACGCACATCCAGCACTCCTAAGGGTGCGCGGGTGAAGGAGCCTGACCCTTCAGCTACTCCTTTGCCATCAGATGAAGAGATGGAGGTGACGCAGGCCTCGCCGGCTTCACAAACGTACAAAGAAAGGCGCCATTGCCTGGAGCGCCAGAAAAAAACACCTCCAAGAGTCCAACCACCCAAAAACTAATAATACTCCAGAAACACAACACACTAAACTTTCTCTTCTAGTAAATAAAATATGAAAGAAAGCCTAATTTACTGGAATTGTAGGGGCCTAATCAAAAATCTTGACGATATATATGAAATTCTTACAGAGTACCAGCCAAGCATAATATGTCTTCAAGAAACTCGTTTGAATAGTCAGCAATCTAACTTTCTTAGGCAATACACTATCTTTCGAAAAGACAGAGCCGGCTGCACTCGTTCATCAGGTGGTGTAGCTTTAGTTGTTAAAAAGTCGGTGGCCTGCCAAAAACTAAACCTGCAGACTAATATAGAGGCTGTAGCAATGAGGGCCATTATTTTTCGTAGGCTAACAACTATATGTTCAACATACATTCCGTCCAACTATCATCTAACAACAACAGAGTTTTAAAGTTGAATAGATCAACTTCCAGCACCATTCTTATTAGTAGGGGACCTGAATGCTCACCACCCGCTGTGGGGTTCAGCACGGGCTGACCCTCGAGGGCGACTCCTAGAAAAATTCTTGTTGTCCTCTAGCAAGTGTCTGTTGAATAAGAAACAAGCAACTTTTTTCAGCGCAACACACAATACATTTTCTTCTATTGACCTAGCGCTGGGGTCTGCCACTCTACTTCCTCTAGTTGAATGGAGCGTCGCTCCAAATCCATATGGCAGTGATCACTTCCCTGTCATACTTAAATTAGCTCACAACCCTGCAATTTCAACCATCCCAACAAGGTTTAAAGAAGAGGGAGCAAACTGGAAGACGTCCAAAGAATTATCTGAGCTTTCTTGCACATCCAAACAGCATCTAGACATTGACCAAGCCACAGACATTATTACTGCGCATAATATTGATGCCGCACATTCCTCCATTCCTCGAGCTTCAACAAACACAAAAAACAGGCCCAGACAATGGTGGAACGAGGAGTGTAGGACTGCACGCAAAGAACAAAATAAAGCTTGGGGAACCTTCAGAAGCGGCACTGCTGCCGCTTCAGTGCGCTCACAAGCGATGTATTTCCAGGTGCTGTTGCTTACCCTTCTTGGTCGACCTTCTTCAACTACGTCGGTGCCGGTGGTGCTGCCTCACCTCACGGAATGCAGCGCCATCCACTTCGATTTCGCAGGTTCTTCCCGCTGGTCTTCCGAATTTTCGGATGCACCGGATGATTTCCCGTCAAAGCTGGACACTTCCAAATTCGGCATTGGCAACCTGGTGTGACATCAGCGCTATCTACCCAGCCAACTGTTGAAAAGCACGCCCACTTCATCGACGCTTCGGGCCACGGCACTGCTGCCGCTTCAGTGCGCTCACAAGCGATGTATTTCCAGGTGCTGTTGCTTACCCTTCTTGGTCGACCTTCTTCATTTACGTCGGTGCCGGTGGTGCTGCCTCTGCTCACGGAATGCAGCGCCATCCACTTCGAGTTCGCGGGTTCTTCCCGCTGGTCTTCGGAATTTTCGGATGCACCGGATGATTTCCCGTCAAAGCTGAACCCTTCCAAATTCGGCATCTGGTAACCTGGTGTGACATCAGCGCTATCTACCCAGCCAACTGTTGAAAAGCACGCCCACTTCATTGACGCTTCGGACCACGGCACTGCTGCCGCTTCAGTGCGCTCACAAGTGATGTATTTCCAGGTTAGTTATTACAAGTGTCATTGTTACCGTAGCGATAATGTTTGCCTTGTGGCAGTGTCGCGGCCCACTGGTTGTTCGGGTTGTTTTGACCGTTTGAAGCGCGCTTGTGGTGTCGCGTTGTACCTTTGTGGTATCCTGCTTCTTAGCGGCGACATAGAAGAGAACCGGGGATTTATGACCAAGGCCCAAAAAGACAAGTTAAACTTCGTGTCTGATGTAGTTACACGACTCGAATCAAACCATACAGCCCTCCTTGAATCTCTCAATCAGATCTTGCAGAATCATATCACTATGAAGAATGACATAGAATTACTAAGCAAACGGGTTCTAGCGCTCGAGTCAAGAACTGGTTCAGATGCGTCCCCCCATCAAACTCAAATCTATGACCAAAACGTTTCTTTTATGCAGTGTAAAATTGACGATCTGGAGAACCGGTCACGGCGCTCTAATGTGTTATTCTTCGGCATCGACGACACTGACAAAGCTGAATCTTGGGATGTGTCTGGAGAACTCGTTACAAATTTTTGTGCCGACAAACTGGAGAACACCGTAACATCCATCGTCAGAGCGCACAGGTTGGGCAAGTTTTCTGCGGAGAAAAAGCGTCCGATTATAGCAAAATTTTTCAACGAGAAAGACGTAGAAACTGTTTTAAGCCGTGGCATTAGGTTAAAGGACACAACTTTTGGAATCTCGCGTGACTATTCTGCAACCGTTCGTGACGTTCGCCGTAAGCTTCTTCAATTTTCAAAAACAGTTAAAAAGCAGGGTGACCGTGTTCGGCTCGTATTCAACAAACTCTTGATTAACGACAACGCCTATGTTTGGGATGCTGGTAAAGGCCAGGCTGTTCGTTTAAACCACAACGAAACGAGCGAAGTTAACTCTGAAGCATCTCCCCCCACGAGCGAATGACGTGACAGTTTGTGTAGTCTCATTCCAAATCGTTCACAGCAGTTATCAACACAAAATCGCCTGTCTTTTAGTACCGGTGTTTGTTTTCTGCACACTAACATTAGGAGTGTCTTATGAAAAAATGTCGCCCTTTCTTCTCTTCTTGATTCATGTTGCGCAGCGGTACTGGTATTAACAGAAACTTCGTTGAACAACACGATTCCTGATTGCAGCATTCTGGTCAGAGGATCGGACTTCAGCTTTTTTCGCTGCGACAGACTAAACCGAAGAGAGGGGGTGTTCTTATAGCGGTTAAAAGAGAATTCTTTGCCGCTCATATCATATTCAACTCGTTTCTTGAATGTGTTTTTGTTTCCATGAATTGTGACGCGTTTCGTGTAATAATCGCAGTTTTTTACCGCCCTCCTGATATGTCACCCTCATTCACAGCTGAATTTCGTAAAAACCTCGATGAAACTACCATGCGTTTTCCTAATTCAGTGTTAATAATTTTTGGCGATTTGAATTTCCCGAGCATTAACTGGCCTTCACTATCCGTAGCATCCAATGAAATCGAGGCAAACGCTTTTCTTCAGACCTGCCTTGACTTCTCGTTAACTCAATTAATTAACTCCCCAACTCGTTGTACAGCGACGTCTGCAAATATCCTTGACACAATACTTACCAACCATCCCGACCTTTGTTCCAATATTACTATCTTAGACGGCCTCTCGGATCATTCTATTTTAACTGCTGCATTACTCGTCCCTTGAATTCCAGAAAAACCACCAGCAAAAAAATCAGGTGCTAAGCCAGAGCCGATTTTGATGCCATGAATACTCAAATGTCTCATTTCTCCGACCACTTCTTGAATACTTACCACTCACGCTCCACTGAAGAAAATTGGTTCATTTTTAAAAAAACATTTATCAATGTGACTGAGTCCTTCATTCCGGTCTTAACCATTAAAAACAGTTGCGCAGTGCCTTGGTTCACCCGCTCACTGCGCCGCTTAAACAATAAGAAAAAGCGCCTTTTCAGGCAAGCAGATAAAAACAGACACTCGGGTTCTTGGCTGCGCTATAAAGAGTGTGACAAGCAGTACCAATCACTTCTTAAATCAACTCGTCGCAATTTCTACTCTCACGACCTAACATCTATGATAACTAACAACCCTCGGAAATTCTGGGGCGTAATTAATCCTAAAAGCTACCCTGACATAATAATTGCAGATCATAACGGCCAGACTGTTCCGGAATCTGAATGCGCACAGATACTCAACAACTCATTTTCGTCGGTTTTTACTTGCGAAGACGTTACTTCATTACCGATCACAACTGCTTTCATGGAGGTCACGATGCCTGAAATCGTCATTACTGAGGGGGGTATCTTATCTTTACTCAATAAACTTAAAATTTCATCAACATGTGATCATATGGGCATTAACAATACAGTACTAAAAAAATTCACAGCATATCCACGGGGTGAATGATGATGAGTGGGCGAAGCTCCTGAGGGGAAATCATCGTAAAACCGTGACTCTTCAGTGCAAGTTCGTCCACTACATCTGTGTCCGAACGTAACGTCTAGAAAGTCTCGCTTAAACCGCGCGTCGGCACCTTGGGGCTGAGCTCGCCTGATGCGTTTTGCAGACGCCTCACGAGCTCTCACTGCATCGGGGTCTGCCTGCCAATACGCGCGCTTTCTCGCCGCTTCCCGTTCTCTGACGTTTTGGAGATCCTCTTCGCGCCGCAGCCGTGCCGCTTCGCGTACGGCAGGGTCCTCGCGCCGTTGCCGTGACGCTTGGGCCTCTCGTTCTCGAACGCTGGGATCTTGGCGGCGTCGTCGCGCAGCCAGACGACACGCTTCGGCATCCCGCTCTCTTACGGCAGGATCTTGGCGGCGGCGTCGCGCAGCTTCACGGAGCGCTTCTGCCGCGCGGGCTCGCACATCTGCAGCCTTATCTATCGGGCGACCCCGAGCGCGCGCCAACAGCGAACGGATTTTATTACAACGCTCCCCGCCATCTAGTAAACAATCCGAGAACTAAACTAGAGGTAACCACGCCATCTAGGAAACAACCCAAGCGCATCTTTTCATCATATACAAGTACCGCCATCTAGTAAACAATCCAAGAACTAAACTAGAGGTAGCCACGCCATCTAGTAAACAATCCAAGAACTAAACTAAAGGTGGCTACATACATACGTCGAGGATGGACAGACCCATGCCTTAAGGAGCTTCGCCCCTAAAAATACTTCCTTAAGCATTGCTCCAGTACTAGCAGCACTTTTCACTCAGTCATTGTCTGAGGGTTCAGTCCCGTATGACTGGCGTATAGGGAAAGTTGCACCCTTCAAATCCGGAGATCGTTCTTCATTACTAAACTACCAACCCATCTCTCTGACTAGCACCATTTGTAAAATTATCGAGCATATCATACATTCTCAAGTTATTAAGTACCTGGAGGATCATAACACCATTTTTAAATTCCAACACAATTTCCGCAAAGGTTACTCGTGCGAGACCCAATTGGCCGGATTTACTAACGATTTATATACTTCAGTAGACTCCGGGTTGCAAGTCGATGCAGTCTTCTTAGATTTTTCTAAAGCCTTTGATCGCGTTCCTTACCATAGACTACTCCTCAAACTATCTAAATTTAACCTACATCCCGACGTTCTGGCTTGGATTAAAGATTTCCTCACTTCTAGACTTCAGTTTACATTTGTCAACAATCACTGATCTGCTTTCGCTCATGTAACATCAGGGGTCCCTCAAGGTAGCGTATTAGGCCCATTACTTTTTCTAGTTTAGATAACTACCTTCCGTCGTGTGTATCATCCCATGTTCGCCTATTTGCTGATGACCTTGTAATTTACCGTACCATTTCTTCTGATTCCAACCCTTGCAGTCTCCAATCTGACATAGATACTATTAACTCTTGGTGCTTAAGATGGTTGATGCCCCTTAATTTATCTAAAACAAAGCAAATGTCGTTTTCAGGTGGAATCCCCCATTTTGCAACTTCTTATACTATAAGTCAAAATGCAATAGAAGTAACGAACACGTATAAATATCTTGGTCTTCACTTCAGCAATGGTTTAACATGGCACCACCATATATTAACGTTATCCTTGCCTCAGCAAACCGCTCTTTAAGACTATTCAGGCGTAATCTAAAACAAGCCCCATCTCATGTAAAAAGACTTGCATATGTCACCCATATTCGTCCAAAAATTGAATATGCCTCGGCAATCTGGGATCCTCATCAATCATATATTACAAATAACCTCGAGTCATTACAGAACCGTGCTGCTCGCTTCATCTTTTCTGATTATTCTACAATTTCAAGCGTCACAACATTAAAACAGCGAGCTGAACTTGATAAGTTATGCGTTCGTCGCGCTCATGCTCGTCTGTCCCTTTTCCATAAAATCTACTTCCAACCAACACTTCGCAGCGATTTCTTTCAGCCTCCATCAGCCATTCTTTCACGCAGGGATCATCCCAACAAAGTTAAGCGCCCACAGTGTCACTCGTCCTTGTATGCACACTCATTCCTGCCCCACACAATATCTGACTGGAACGATTTACCCTCACATATAGCAACTCAAACTGACATTACAAAATTTCAATAACTGCTTCGCCAACCGTGATGATTTCAATTGTACTGTTTTTTTATATGTATTATTGTGCCCCCACCGCTGTTTTCTTTTTTGCTTTTCATCGTTTTTCTGTATTCAACTGTACTTAACTGATTCCGTAGAGCAATTTCCTTGTCACCCTCTTGCGCAAGCGCGATCCGTTTATTCGTTCGTTTATTCGTTCAAATTATTTTAACACATTGTATTCCTGCCATATTTTGCAGAATTAAATTTCCTATTCCTTTTCTTTTTTGTCTTTTTTTTCTTCTCGTTCATTTCTATCTTCTTTTTTTGAACCCAGGTTTTCTTGTTCTTTTCTACTTTTTTCTATTTTGTCTAATACTGCTTGAACATGTTGTTTCAGTGCGTGTATGCCCCCCCCTATGTAATACCCTCATTGACGGCCTTTAGCGATAATATGAAATAAATAAATAAATAAACAGTTGAAAACCTCATTGCATATAAACGAGCAACAGCCAAGGGAGACGAATTCGACGTGCTGCGAAAACAGAGAGCTGGAGAACATTCCTGACCTCTATAAACTCATTCACTGATGCACACAAGGTATGGAAACTAATAAGAGCACTTCAAGGCAAGAGCACGAACACCCTCCCCGTTATTAGCACAGCAGGTGACACACTAGAGGATCAGGCCAACGCGCTCGGCAAGCATTTTGAACATATCTCCAGCTCTACCCACTATTCAACCAAATTTCTTGGTTATACAAAGATTGCAGAACGTAAGCATCTACAGAACAAGAAAACATCAAGCGCCGGTTTTAATTCTCCACTCACAAAACAGGAATTTTCCATTGCACTTTCATCATGTCGGAAAACAGCTCCAGGGGCAGGCAACATAACATACGAGATGATAAAACATTTACACCAAGACACGCTTGAAGAAATTCTCTACCTTTTAACTTGATATGGCAAACAGGACGACTACCAAAGTCATGGAAAGCGGCAATTTTCATCCCTGTGCTGAAGCAAGGGAGAGACCCAGGTCTGCCTAGCAGCTACAGGCCAATAGCCCTTACAAGCTGCTTGTGTAAATGGTTAGAAAAGATGATAAACCGGCGTTTACTGTATTTCTTGGAGTTTCATGGTGTGCTGGATAATCACCAATCAGGTTTTCGAGTACATCGTTCCACAAACGACAATCTTGTTACCTTTGAATCTTATGTACGAGACGCTTTTGTTCGCAAAAAACTTGCATGTTGGTATTCTTTGACTAAGACAAGGCGTATGATACCACGTGGCGCCACGGAATTTTACTGGACTTAGACTCGCTTGGAATCTGCGGAAATATGCTAAATTTCATTACAAGTTACTTAACCCACCATATTTTCAGAGTTCGTGTAGTCTCCTCGCTCTCGCAAATCTTTGCCCAAGGAAAAGGCGTTCCTCAGGGGGGTGTCTTTAGTTGTACGCTTTTTATTGTCAACATGAATTCCCTGAAAAATGTCTTGCCACGCTCTTTATTGTATTCTGTTTATGTGGATGACACCCAGATACGTTTCAAATCATGTAATGTAGCAGTTTGCGAAAAACAGGTACAATAAGGAGTTAACAGGCTGTCAAAATGGGCAACCGAAAATGGCTTTCGGTTCAACGCCGACAAAAGCTCCTGTGTGTTGTTTTCTAGGCAGCGAGGCATCATAGTGGAGCCGTGCATTACGCTCGATGGAAACCAAATCCCTGTGAAGGATAGACAGAAGTTATTGGGTATTTTGCTTGACAAAAAGCTCACTTTCATTCCACATATTCAGCAACTGAAAATGAAGTGCATGCAATCTTTAAACATACTTAAAGTTTTATCACACCAGTCCTATGGCACTGACAAGACATGCTTACTGAGAATATTCCGTAGCCTAATTATCTCCAAAATTGACTATGGAAGCATTGTGTATCAGTCGGCATCAAAAACAGCCATCAAGATGCTCAATGCTGTTCACCACCTAGGACTCCGGCTAGCTACAGGTGCTTTCCGTACGAGTCCCGTTTTAAGTCTTTATGTGGAGTCTGAAATGTGGTCCCTAGAACACCAGCGTAAATTTAGTGCACTCTTGTATGCCGTTAAAGTAGCCTCGCTACCTCAGCATCCCTGTAACGCACTACTAACCGATCACACTACCGCAAAATTGTTTTTAAAACGCCCCTCACTGGCCCAACCTTTCTCTTTTACAGTCAGGTCCGAGGCTTCTGAGTTGGAAATATTTTGCACGAACACTCAGAACACTATTTTTACGGATTTCATTGCACCTTGGAAACTTCTTCCCGGGTCATGCGACTTATCATTTGTTAAAATTGATAAGAACCGAGCCCCTGAGGCCCTCATACAACAACACTTCCTAAGTCTGCATCACAAATATCAATGCACAGAATTCTACACTGATGCATCCAAAACGCGCTCTGCAGTAGCATGTGCGGCACTTGGACCGAACTTCTCCGGCTCAAAAACAATGAACCTAAACGCAAGCATATTCACTGCAGAAGCATACAGTATTAGTATGGCTGTTGAACACATCAGACAAAGCGTAATACCTATGTCAATTATACACACAGACTCACTTAGTGTGGTAATGGCTTTATCGTGTGGCAAAAGCCACAAAAATACATATTTTAACCAGCTTCTAAAGACTATTATGTGTGCATACTCCATGGGGCTCCAAATTACAATCTGCTGGGTCCCCGGCCATTGCGGAATGGTTGGCAATGAGTCTGCTGACAGACAAGCAGCTGCCGCCACCCACCGTGATGAGGTTGACGTGACATTAATACCTTACACTGATCTAAAGCCTCTCATCAGACGCAAACTCCGCAAGCAATGACAAGAAGAATGGCACACAGACAGAGAACAAACTTCATGTAATTAAGCTAATAATAGGCAAATACATAACAAACAAACGAAACAGAATCATTGAAGTTACACTTTGCAGATTACCTATAGGACACACACACGGCACACATTCTTACCTTTTAAATGGCACACAAAGACCACAATGTTCGAGATGCGGACAAGCACTTACCGTTATTCACATCCTTGTTGAATGCAAAGAGCACGATGCTGACAGACGCAAACACTTTCCAGAACTCTACACGCACCACATCCCGATTCACCCAGCGCATTTCCTTGCAGACAATCCCATGTTTGCGTGCAGTCGTGTCCTAGAGTATTTATTTAGCGTCGTTTTTTTACAAACAATTTCATATCGACCATAATTGTTTCACCGATTTCCCTCTGATGAGGACTGCATAATCACTGAAAGCTGAACTGCATTTCCACTCACCGCTTATAGTTCTTAGCAGTATGGCTCTCTACACCAATAGGTTGTTTTTAATGAAATGGCCCCCTACACCATTTTTAACCCTTTTTACGTAAAGAAGTATACCCCCCAAGAAATATAAAAGACCCTGGTAATTGGCGCTCTTTGGCCAAGCTGCCCTTTCGCCAATAAACAACAAATACAACAACAAACTCCTCCTTTACTCGGCGCACAGATGCCTCTCCGTATCCGTACCACTACCAAGCTGCCCATGCCGTAAGTGTAACCGACGCCAATGGTGCAGAACTGACAGCCGCTACATTCCCCATAACACCTATTGAGGCAGCAGAAGAACTTTCCATCGCTCTGGCCACCACCACAGGAGACGATTACCTACATGACTGTAATGACCGACTCGCAAGCCGCCTGCCTGTTAGGTCGCACAACATCCGCGGCCCTCAAAGTTCTGCAAAGTGTGGGTCAGTTCCTGAAAATACACATTATCCTAACCCTCGTAAACGAGTCCTTCGAGGGAAATGAGGCGGCGCACGCTGCCTGCGTTTATACCCACCGGGCCATTTCTCAAGAAGGCGAAGACGCGTAGCTCCTTCGCTCTCCCAAGTACGCTACTCTCAGTTCCTACACAGACATCCTGGCCCATTACCGACAGGAACGACGGCAGTTCTTGCCAAGAAATCCTAATTTATCCAGAGCCGGGGGGACTACCTTTCTCCGGCTTCAAACAAAGTCTTATCCTCACACCACTCGCCTTCATGCCGTGTACTGCGCTACCTATAATTTATGTCCCCCACTTTGCACCCTGTACCACATCGTATGGGAGTGTCAGAAAAACTCCTTCCTTGCTCCCAATCCTTACCGGTCGTACGAGAAGTGGGCGGCCCAGCTGGCCAGCACCGATCTCTCCGTCCAGCATGGCCTGGTTGAGAGGGCCAGGGCAGGCAGCGCGGACCAGGGCTTCCCGGGCTGAGGAGGCTTTTCACCGGCCGGTCGCCCAACCACCAGCGCCTGAAGCTCGTTTAAATTACTTTTATTCACTACCTCACTCACTCCTAACCTGTCATGCCTATCTTCTCTTCCTCACCTACGTCTCGCTGTCTTCACCTCCCGTCTTGTTCCGGTTCCACGTTCTACGTTCTCGTACGTTCTACACTCGACCGTGCTCTACGTTTTTGTGTCACGCAGCGCACCCCTTCACTTCAAGATGACAAAAAGCATGATGGAGATTTTTTAAAGTCGATTCATTTTTACACGTCCCAGTAACGGCGCGCCACATATTGGAGCCCTATGTCGCTGTTGGAATTCGAATGCCTCCATGTGGTCTATGTTGGGCGCGATGTTTTTTTTCAATTTTTCGTGAAGGTATTGCTTTAAACGTGTATTTTATTATTTGCTATTGCAAAAAACAGTCACACAGCAATTTTCAAATTAAACAATAACGCAGGTACTTGTTATTATCTGAAGTTTTTCGCTAACTATGCCTCATGTTTCTTTTTTCTGCACAATGTGGACAAGTATACAATACCATGCCAGATTTACCTAAAAGCAGAATCCAATTTTGGCCAATCGCTACAATACGGCAACAAACTTTGCATACAAAACGACGACTTTGAACTGCGCACAGCCTCTCAAGTTGGATTTTCACTAGAGAATTCTTACCTCTCTGCCACAAAAGGTACGCCACCGTTTGGCTGACCCACGAGTAAATATGTTAGGAGGTAATTGTGTTCATGACCAATCACTGCGTATGTTCTGCGTTGAACAAAAATTGTGCTTCCACCAGAATATAGATGAACCTAAGGTATTGTATTTGGTGAGAGATTCTACTTAAAAAGCGAACAGTGAGGACATGGACAAGCGCACAAATGACTGCGTAAACACCGTGAAACTGACAGCCAGCCTTATATCAGTCTTTTCTGTAAACCCTTTGATTGAGTCCCTTAGGTATGCAGACCTCGGCTCTTCCGCTGTGGTAAGGAAGGAGGCTTCGCATTTTTCGTACTGACGTATACGAGTGCAAAGCTGATGAAGCCTTTGCGTTATGTTTTGTTCCAGGTGAAAACTGTAACACTGACGAGGCTTAAAAGTGAATTGATAGAGTTTTGTGTACAACCTGCTTGAGTAAGCGTGTGACTTCTGTCAGGAAAAGCGATGGCCTTAACCAAAACGTTTTTTTTCTGCAAAACCCATAAGCTAGATTTCCCGTTCAGAGCCATCATTACAGACCTTGAGACTTTGCAACATCTGCTGGGGTGCTACCTTCAGAGGTCGGTCTCATAACTTGTTGTTCAGGATGCTTTTCTCCTAAGGAGCCCTTATACGGTGAGCAAATAATTCTGAAAGGAACCCTTGCGCACCCAACGTACGTACTCTGTGGATATAAGAGACTTAAATGTTTCTTTGCCACAGCACCCTTTATGCGGTGACGTCTGGGAAGCTGTCGACACACTTGGTGAAAACTGTTTTCAAAAATCTAAGGGTTAACTACGAACAATTTTATGGGTGCCCTGGAATTTTACTTGCGTTCCTCAATTACTGTGAACCATGAGGACTTACTCATCCAGATGGACGGAGTATGTATAGAAACCTGTGTCGCCCCAGTACTTAGCGACGTCTTGCTCGCATCTTTCGACAAGAAATTCAGCCAGTGGCTTTTGTCGCTGCAAACTGAAGCCACAAAGACTTCCCACTTCGTTGCCGCTTTGTAGTGGTCTATGAACTTAATTCAGAAGGAAAGTAACATGAAGTGGTAGAACTGCATGAACAATCAAATTTCACCCTTAACGTCTCTTCGACAATGGAAGCACAGGTTCTTGGCCTGATCAGGTTTCCTTATGTGGAGGTCAAGAAGACCAGTGACTATCTCTCCTGGACCTACTCCCCTTCTACCCCCGAAACAAGATTGGGCTGCTCCCGTTCCCGTCAGCACATACCAAGATGAATAAATGAAGAACCGCCCCGTCCGCACTGAGGAATACGTTGCGGCGTGCGTGCCCTCAGCAAGCTTAAGCAAGTTTCTGTCCTTAGGTTGAGCGGATGAAGATAGCAGAGTTTCTTCACGACCTTCTCTTGAAGTGGCCAAGGAGCTTAGTGAGTTAGTCAACAAGAAGACGACGTGCTAACGGGGCAAGACTGACAAGATCACCGTGCTACCTTATGACCACAGTGTGGCCCAACGGATCAAAAAAGTGAGTGAAAGTGTGTGGGTGCGTGTTCTTTTTTCGGGGCCTCATAAGCTAGACAATTTGCGTAAGCATGTAAATATAAAGGCATTAGGCACGGTAGTTGCCCCAAAAGACACGAGAAGCACTTCGTTGACTGCTAGGCAGGCCTTGTTTCAGAATCCCCTTGTCCTGTGGGTGATCGCACTTTGGTGAAATGGGGTGATATAATATTGATCGGCTAAGCGAACACGCCAACAGCCTACGCGCTTTCAGTGGCAGCAACGAGTTCATGCACTGCACGCTTCGAAGCCTGTGCAGAGTTCAGGCGCTGCAAAGATGCGCTCACAAGGGACAGTTTTGAAGCACACGCGATCCTCAGAAAAGGCGAAGCGTATGTAAGCTCACCGTCTGGGGTCCTATAGAGAACAGAGATTGCATACCTTGACAGGACTCTTGGGTATGATTATACAGCAAAGCTGTATACCTCTAGTCCCAGCCGTGGCAAAATGGACCGTCGTGGAAAACAACACCAAGACACGAAGTCCCACGAAGCTGAGGGCATGCGTTAGGCTAATCAGGCACACACCATGGACCTCAGAGTTGCTTTAAAGAAACAAAAAAAGAACCGTCGAAACCGCATTATGGATGTAAAGGCGACTGTGAACAATGAGACGCCCCCACCCCGTGCTCCTGGTAAGGATTATGTTTGCAGATTATATTCAAAGGCTAGGCAGGACTAGTGTAACTAACTAGAGTAGCAAGTATACGAGCAAGACGCCTAGCAAATCGTCAGTCAAGGCAGGACACAGCACCTTCCGCCAGAGAAGCCGAGCGAAGTGTCACTGGATAAGGTATTGAAGTACCTCTACACAGCCATGCAAGTAGGCAACGGCGGCCATTTTGTCGTTTATGAGTGTTGCAAGATTGCCGCATCTACGGCTTTGCTGCTAAATTCGACGGAGTAGTTTATTAACAACACTACCAAAGATGCAGCGAAGTTACATCTTTGGACACAGTTCTGCTTCTGCAATGTTGGTACACGCATTATCTTTCATTCGCATTCGATACGATGTCAGTCGCACTAAGCCACAGACCAGAAAGTACAAGTTAAGCCTACCATGCTTGACTGATAAAACACAAAAACAAAAAGAATCCGGCACCCATGAACCGTCTTAGTGTAAACAAATCTCACGTAATGCGCACTGACCAATGGTCATTGCGGCAGCCCAGGTGATTAGGCGAAAAGAGTGCCTACACTCTGTGCCCTTATCTAGTGACACTAGGCGACCGCACGACGAGCCCACGAAGGCGACGAGAAACATTTCATACTTTCCTCCATCCCCATCTGTAGTGGTCCCCTACAGCTTTGCTAGAAACCTTCGCATGGCGGCATATCTACAGATATATGAGTGTTTTCGGACGGCACCGGCCCTCGCCCTGTTTTGTTATGTAAAAAGCGATTGCGCATGCATACTGTCGAGTGATTTGGTCCAAGTTTCACGCACCGTTTGTTCTTGTGTACTTGTCCTAGGTTTTAAACCAAAGCTTTTTACCTCTACCCCCAAGAATATTCCACGATCGTTGGTGTAAACCGAAAACTCCCGTGAACCAATAAAAGAAGTCACTGGCACCGCCAGGTTTCGAACCTGGAACTAATATAGTAACGTAGCGTGACCCCGTGGTCTTACCGATTGAGCTACGAGCCCACGTTGAAACGCGAAAGACAGGCGTACTGTACCTTCACTAAGCACATCTGCGGGTTTACCCCGCGCGTTCTCGCTGAATGCCACGTGATAGCTTCACGCGACATCGCGCGCTCGCTGTACTCTCCGCCTACGGCACGTGAAGCGTCAGTCTGAGCACCTTGAGCATGCACTAGGAGTTGAAAAAATTAAATGAAGCTAACACCAACACGAGCAGTCTTGCTTCCAGTACCCCAATATTCTAAAGCCAGTGGCCTCCAGCGTTCACCTCAAATGTCAGAGCTGCTTGTCGTCCGCCCTCACGCCGAGCGACACATGAAGGAGGACACTCAAATACTCCTTGATTGCCAGGCCATCCCTTTAAGCCCCATCTTGAATATCCTGGGCCTACATCTCCAGTCCAACACCAAAAGTTACAACCCTTTTTCAATTCATACACATGATCGAGCGAGTTGCCACCAAGAAGCGAGGCCTCAAGGAAGCCAATACCCATCCTTCGAATAATTAAAGCTTTTGTCCTCTAGAGAACTCTTACGTCACCCTATCTCCTTCTCGGCAAAGAGGACATAAGGATGCGGGATATCATCATTAAAAATGCGATTAAGTGGGCCATTCGTCTTCCCATGAGTGCGTCCATGAAGAGGCTCCTTAGGATGGGGCTTCGCTACATGTTGGAAGAGCTGATGGAGGGCCGCCTTTCTAACTAGAAGCTCCGATTGGGCGAAACTGCACTGGGTCGCCGCATCCTACACCAGATTGGCTGGGCAGGACAAAATGACATTCCGTGTGATGTACTCCTGGATAGAAAAGAAAGTGAGATATGACAATCACTAGGCGTGTCTCACTCTAAAGAATTTAAAGTGTACTGTTTGAAGACGTGATTTTTTCATAGACATGAGGAACAATCAGTAAGGAAACATTTCGTGTTGTATTGTATCTGCTGGCAACAGGTATTGAAGAAAAAAGTTCTATGTATATTGTATAACTTGTGATTCTCATTATAGGAAATGTACGATTTTTTGTATTTTTCTTGATTTACTTATTTTTTTTTCTCTGTATTGCTGGATCTTATTGCTAAGCACGCATATTTGATTTGAACATGTCCTCTACTGTGAACTCCTCTGTTGTGGACTCCAGAGGGTCAGGAGCCCTCGTCAGGCACTCAATGCCTTTAGCTCCTGCCCCTTCAGCAGGGATTGTAACAACGTCTGCTGAAAAATAAAGTCTCCTTCTTCTTCTTCTTCTCTTGGCGACAAAAACTAAGATGCTCCCCCCGTTACCTCGAAAATTTAAACCCCTAACACCACGAGGATCGCCGAAAAGCACGGGCTCAAGCGTTCAGCGCCACCCTCGGTGGGGATCATGCATTTATCTACAAAGACGCTCCCTAACAACGAGGGCAGCAGAAAGCCATCATCGCGGCTATCACTACTGTAACCTCCTTGCGTGTTCCTCACTCATGACCCAAGACATGACGGCAGCAGAAGAGGCAGCCATCGCCTTGGCTATCGATCATCCATGGGTTCGGAAGGTAGTCACCGATTGTAAACAAGCGTAGCATAATTACTAGCCGGGGTGGGGGTCCCGAGCTACACTGCATGCGCTGAAAAACAGTGCCCAACATGTTCCATTCAGCTTTTCTAGACGTCTGCCCACCCTTTCATGGAGGGCAACGAATACGCCTACCAACAGGCCTGCGCTTTTAGCACCCCCCCTCCTCCCACGCAAAGGAGCAGCACGAGAACAGTCACCCGCTCGTCACACTGAAGTACATAACCCAGCATAATCGCCGTCAGAGACCGAACCTACCGTCGCCGCACGCTGAACTTTCCACGGAACAGCTGCCCTACGGCTCATGCCATCCCACTCGTCTTCAGTCAGTGCACCCGAATCGCTACGACGCTAAAGGTAAATTTCGCTGAGAAGTAGAAACACCCCGCCACCTAATCGCGGTGTGCTACTTTAGCCCTAAGCACACTCCTCTCTTCCCGTGCTCTACCCAACAAGGGCAGTGGGGGACGTTGCGGTTCCGCCCCTCTCTGCCTGCCGAGCTTCCGCTGGTGGACAGAGCAACGGCGGCACGAAATGCATACGGGCTTCAGAGAAAAAGAACCACTCTCCTGGCCCGCCCTCTGGAACGTTCAGAAACCTCAATAAAAGTATTTCCGCCTCCTCTCCACCTCTCACCGATTTCGTCGCCTCTGTCGGTGGCGGCCGAGACGGAGAAGTGAGATGGTCTAACACCGGGTTGGATCTTGCTTTAATTTTATAAAAAAAAGAGTTTCCACTATTGTGCTTCCCCAATACAACTCAACCAAACGCCGTTAATGAATCATGCATTGATTTAACATGAGCAAAAGTATCTCTTTGAGGTAATTAAGAATGCGGTTAGGTGCATTTCACTTGTCTCTGGTGTCACTGTTAAATAAAGAGAAAGAAGCGCGCCACGAGGCAGGCAGCGGGGGCTCGCTCCACGAGCGCGGCTCTCGCGGCAGTCGGTCGTAGCCATCTTGGATAGCCGGACGTCTCGTCTCCTCGTTCCCTTTCGCTACACAATTCTCTGGTGCCGAAAACCCCCAGCCGTCCGGTCCCGCCGACTCGCGCTATGGAATCGCTTCGTCGCCGCCGGGGAGTTCTTCGCGCCACCGTCGCGAAGAAGATGACGGCACTCGACACGCTCCTGCAGAACCCGGCGGCACCGACTCTCGACTTTCAGACGCTTCTGGACATGCTTCTCGACAAGCAGCGAGCCTTGCACGAGCTGGACAGCCAGATTCAGGCGGCTCTCACAGAAGAGGAATTTGACGCGGACGTGTTGGATGCCATTGACTACGACGAGCGCATCTGCGCCCTTCGCACGCGCGTGCGCTCCGTCACGAGCCCGGCCCCTTCAGCCAGCGTAGCTACAGCCGAGTCTGGTGAGCCTTGCGGGAGCGCACCTTCTCAGCCTCGACCGGGCACCCCTCCGGCAACGCAGGGGACCCGCTTCGCCGCACTCCCGAAGCTCCAGATACCGAACTTCTCGGGCGACCGACGCGACTGGCAAGGGTTCTGGGACCAGTTCGAGTCAAGCATCCACTCGAACACGACTTTGCCGCGCGTCGAGAAGTTTAAGTACTTGCTCTCGTACTTGACCGGTCCCGCCAAGGACGCGATCGCGGGCATCAGGCTGGCCGAAAACAATTACAACATAACTGTTAAAATCATTACAAATAGATTTGGGCGGAAAGACCTTCTCGTGGACGACCACCTGGACAAACTGCTCGCATTGGAGCCGGTGCAGAATTCGGCCGACACCGACAAATTGCGGGTCCTCTACGACACGGTCACGTTTCGCATAAACGCGTTGGACGGCCTGGGCGTCTCCCCGGACCAGTACTCCGTCATGCTCCATCGCGTACTGCTGCGGACCTTGCCGCACGACCTAGGCCTCGTGTACCGGCAAAGGCTGAAGGAGGAGCACCAGGACGCATCCGAGGTGTCCGCGTCCCCTTCTGCCAGATCCAAGGAAATCAAGGTGATCCTGGACTTTCTGCGCGTCCAGGTGGAGATTCGAGAGGAGAGCGCCTCCGATCGTTCTGTTCCGTCAACGCACCGCGTCCAGGAGAGGGG
Source organism: Haemaphysalis longicornis (assembly GCF_048455015.1). NCBI lineage: Eukaryota > Metazoa > Arthropoda > Arachnida > Ixodida > Ixodidae > Haemaphysalis > Haemaphysalis longicornis. The sequence continues at coordinate 8,491,612 of NW_027526233.1, read as the reverse complement.
TCAGTCGTCGCCACCGCGTGTCGTTCTTCCAACGGCAATGACTCTGAGCGCCCAATGTCCCTCTGCGGGGCGGCCCAGGTGTCAACTTTGCAACGCTCTGGACCACGTCCTCGCCCACTGCACATCGGCGGTATCACCCGAGGAGAAGCGAAAGCGACTGCAGGCAAACAGGTGCTGTTTCAGGTGCGGAAAGCACAACCATTTCGCCAGACACTGCAGAACAGCCAACAGTCTTGTCTGCAGCCACTGTTCTCGACGCCACCTCACGTCGCTGTGCGACATCCAGCTCCCTGCGGAAGGGTTTGGGCCCACCAGTCCAGAGTCGGAGCAAAGTCGCAGCAAAGGCGCAGCAATCAATAATGCCAGCGTGGCGACATCCGCGTCAACCAGCGGTGCAGGACCCATGTCGGTGCTTCTCCAGACAGGCCGTGCATGGGCCCTCGGCAAGAGTCACCAGCTGCTCGTTCACTTTTTGCTGGACACCGGGAGCCAGCGAACGTTCATTCGACGCGACGTGTCCCAAGCACTTTGTTGTCCGGTCAACGGTGTCGAACGTCTAACGCTTTCTACGTTCGGAGACACTCGCCCGAGAGCACCTGTTACGTGCAACAGAGTCTCGTTGACACTTAAAAGTCAGCACGATGGCCAGAACATCACAGTCGAGGCCCTGGAAGTTCCCAGCATCTGCACCATCACAAGCCCGCCCCATCAGCAAAGAAATTGTTCGAGCGATGGCCGATCAGGGTCAAGTTGCTGCGGATGTCCGACTTGCGCTCACGTTTGGAGAGAACCAGGTCAGCGTGTTGATCGGTTCAGACGCGTATTGGAAGGTGGCAACAGTAAACGTTTCGAGAATTTCCCCCACTCTGATGGCCGTAGAGACGGTTCTGGGCTGGACCGTTCAAGGTACTCAACTCGACAGCTCAAGCCTTTCGACCGCTCACTCGAGCGCACTCTTTCTTTCCCTTGGAGAATCATCCACGGAAGACACCGCCGTAGACAATGATCGATCGTCCATGTGCCGCCTGGAAGTCAGCGAAACTCGGGGTTATGGAAAAATCCACGTTCAACGACCCCGCCGTCCAACCGTTCGAACTTCCGGATCGCAAAGAAAACCACCGGGATCAGGTGTTGCTGCGCAACGAAGAGCCAAGAAGCGACGTCGCCAACCATCCGTCCTTCCAAAAGGTGAAACTTGATTTTAAACCGAAGAGAACTGACCCCCGCATCATGAAAGTGCTCGGCACGCAGTGGAAGGGCTCAGACAGCCTTGTTCTGAGGGAGGACAATGTCACCATGTTTGTGTCGGAAAAGCCTATGGCAAAGAGCGAAGCCATGCCCGCTGTTCCAAGCGCACTCCTGGCTAAGCAAAGGGAACACGTGCCTCCAGCAGAAACTTTGCCTTCTGGAACTCTTGTGCACTCGCAGCGAGCTGCGCATACTGCGACAGCACCGTCAAGCCGCCAAGGGGTATGATCCGTGGCACCGTCCGATATGGGAATACCTCCTGCTGCTTCGATTCACCCACGAGGTAACAGAACAGCCGCCAGCCAAGCTCGAAGTAGAGGACGTCGTGCTTCTAGAAGACAAGCCGATGCCTGCCGTCTAACTCGACCACCATCGTCACCGGTTTCGGTCGCGACGGAGTTGTGCGACGATGCTCCTTCCGCCAGTGGATTTCCGTCCGCCTGTCATCGGGACTTAAGATACGGCGACAGGTTCCGCAGATATTATGGTGCAACAAGTCCCTGCTCACCTTGGGGGCCGCGGGAGTGTGTTAAATAAAGAGAAAGAAGCGCGCCACGAGGCAGGCAGCGGGGGCTCGCTCCACGAGCGCGGCTCTCGCGGCAGTCGGTCGTAGCCATCTTGGATAGCCGGACGTCTGGTCTCCTCGTTCCCTTTCGCTACAGTCACTATTTGTAGAGCCGCGTGAGTGAATTTAAGTGATGTTACATGCGTAATCGCTGTGGGTGCCGCTTACAGATTTACTTTCCAAGCACGTTCACAGGGTTGACTGGTGCGCATTTTTTTGCACAAGCGTAGAGCGCATTTTCGTTCGTATCTGCTTCTTTGCTAAAAAAATCAGTTGCTAATATGCGCGCTGTTGGTCTATTCGCCTTTCTTTGCAATAGTTTTCTGCGCACAATTTCTTTGCCAGAATTTTTTGTTTAGACAGGTTACCTATACAAAGACTCCTTTCGATAATTTTTATTACTTGTGAAAGTGCGTCGGTCGTGGCGATAACGAAAGTTGTTTGTCTACGCCTCTAGACGGTCTCCTGGGTTTCAGCCACGTCCAGCTTCGTGCGAAGAGCAGAGTAAAGAACACATCTGCATCATTCAGAATGTGTTTTTCTGCGCGTTATATGTGTCTGTGGTCTAGGGTGTGAGATGATTAGCTTCAAATGTACACCTTAAATAATAGAATAAACCTCAATACGTAACTGCGTCAATACTTTTTGACGTACCTAGAAAAAAATTAAAGGCATTCAATAAAAGGGGATATGATTACACAGGGTTTTGATGACTGAAACGTTCCGTATCGCGAAACTCTATCGTCTTACAAAGCGCAAATAATTTAATTAACACGAAACAAAACGTAAATAATGAAATGATAAATGTATTCATGCGTAAATTGTGAAGGAATCAAATACACAAATAAATAACACAGGCTGCGAAAAAGAACAAGCACACCCTATAGGCTCACTCATACTTTAGACAAAACCTACCCGTGGACAAACCGTACGTCTAACTAGGACAATCTTCGTGTGCGACTGGTGACCGTTTTACAAAGCTTGCCTATCTAGCAATATCAGGTTGCGCATGCTTACAGCGCATTCAAGAGGCAAAACAATTCAAGCCACTGAAGCATAGCTAGACATTGCTGCGAAAGCGACAGAGCCAAAAGAGCAATTTCAGGCATTCGAATGCCCTGATGCACACGAGTTCAGCTCGCTTCAATATTATCGTTTCCGCTATTTGACTCAATATAACAGGTTATGCTCAGAAAAGAAAGTTATGCCGATGTAGGGCGTGACGCTGTATTTTTGTACGAGGGTCAAAATCCTGTTTTCAAGTGGTCGGCCTAGCACAGTGTACCGAAAGTCTACGTAAGTCGTACAGCCGAGACCACCTCAATATAAATGGATTTAGAGAATCCTTTCATAAGGGGTACACTTCATCGGCACAGTTGCGAGGTACTTAACTCGCAAATGTTATTCATCTTATCCAAAAAGAAATGCCCTGAACGAGGACGAATTTTTCCTCAACTGCGAAGTTTCTGAGAAAGCTGTACCGCTTTTCTGTGTAGCCGTACGGCTGCGTTGAGCTGGATTGCAAACGTTCGTTGCAGAAGCAAAAGAATGCTTGAGCGAGACGCTTATTAAGCAAAGCTTTTCGAAATAGTGAAATATTCCTTTAGTGTTTATACTTGCCAGCACTGTTGCGCAGAAGATTTGAAGCAAGACATTAATGCGTAAGAGGTTTTCGAATTGTTACTTTTACACAAATACAGCACTACTCAAGTTGAGTGATAGAAAACTTAGAAATACGCCATGACACCCAAAAGCTGTCGCAATGACCCCTCGTGACAGTTTTAGAAATTCAAAGTTAACAAAATATAACGTACTTGGCGCGGCCACTGGAACACGGCGAAAATAAACTCGCGCGAACGGTAATCAATCTGACGGCTCTGAGAAGTTCTATGAAGCTTAGCCTTGCGATTACGAAACGCCAGGTAGCTTCTCTGTTAACCTAAGCGTCCGCGGCGTTAGGGCAGTGAAAAAGGGCGGAGTTTCCCCACTTCGGGTGGTCGTCTGTGCTGAAGCTTTTTCTCGCCTTTCATCCGCACGATGTAAGGGTCTGAAGGTAATTCGATGACACTTGCAATGGTTCACTAAGTTTTTGAAAGAAACCACTCGTCGTGTAACATAAAGGTTCATTTTTTACCTAAACTACATCGGCGGGATTAGTTGTTGATGATGATGTTTGGATGCTTATGGCGCAAGGCTAACAAGTGGAAAGAGCGCCAAACAGTGGTTGTGTATGAAGGATGTAGACGTAAACTCTAAAATCGTTCAACAAAAACAAAAGTAAAATCAATAAAAGACAATAAAGATGGCTGGTGTAGAAGGCCAGGTAGTGATCGTGCATGGGATGAAATTATGTTTAAAAAAACTGCGCGTGGTAAGAAAGGAAGTGTAAAAATTTGATTTCGGCGAGAAACGTAAAGATGCGTTTTAGAGGAATCATGGGATCATCCGCTAGAAAGAGAGCTGGGTGTAGTGGAATGTGGTGTCTGTAGAGTTGAGGGAGGTGGTTGCGTCGTGTTGTGTGGAGAGCTTTGCATGTAATGAGGACGGGAAGTACGGATAGGCCCTCTCCACACCTGCTACACAGGGATCTTGGAAATCCAGTGAGCAGATGGGAGTGTTGCATGCATGCGGCCTATCTGAAATCTAGCTGGGGCAACTTCGTGAATCTGTTGTGTTAGTCACTACTGTATCGTCCTAGGTGTGGCTTTCTTATATCTAGGTTGTTGTCTGTCTGTGTGCTCCAGTCGGCTTGCCATGTTTTGGGAAGCTGTTGTCTTATGTGTGGCTTCAGGTCGGTGTAGGGCATTGTTGTGTCCCCTGTGTTTGGAAGTGCAGCCGCGGCGGCCAGTGCAGATCGACGGTCTCAATCCCCGCGATTACAGCATGGCCTGGAACCCAGCACACAAATAATTGAAAGTTTTTAGCATATACAGGCATTAGGGCATTAACGACAAGATTGACAACGATGGGATCCGTAGCGAACGCGTTAGTATGATGACCGTACGGACAACAAACAGCTCCAGCCAACGTCAAGTGTACTTCCTATTTGGATATGCTCTACAAGATTTCGGTCACAGCTTTCTTAAAGGGGAAACAGTTATGATCCCGGAAAATGTTCTTGTGAGCGTTCGTACTTCAAAGCCACCAGTTTACATACAGTGCTCTCGTGGTTTCTGAACCGAAAGTAATATAGGCATCTCTGAGGGTTATTTCATCCGCATTGAAGCATTGAGTGGTCCAGTGGTCCAGATCTAGGCATGTAATTTCTGCGTCCCTCAGAATTTTGCTCCTAAAACTTCTCAAATGCATCCTAATACCTTTAAACACTCCCCAGTTCTTGTGAAAACCTACAGTACAAACACAATTGGCGTCAAAAACATATGACTTGGTGGTTGTCATTGTTTCACTGGGCAAGAATCAGGCACATTGAACTATATGCATCAATTGTTTGTGAAATATCATAAGGTTGTAAGACAGCGATGGTGGCAACCGTCACACGTGAAAGGTTACCGGGGAAGTTGCATTGTTAACCTTAATGTTGACCACTTAATTACACGGGAGATTCCCTTAGCAGAATCAGAAACAGCAAAGCTAGTTGAGGAGCTCTGTGTGGGCGTTAAGTTTGTGCGATACATGTCGTATCCAGCACCTATCAAGAAGTTTTAAGGTAAACAAATAGGCGAGGTTCTCCCCCAATAACGACCGCTTGTAGCCAATTGCTGTTCCGCAAGATAGCTGTCCCAATTTCTAATGTCGAAAATGCAATCATGTAGACTCACAAGCAATGTCCAGATTGGGCGAGTGAAAAGGTTCTGTTGTTGCTCTTTTTATGTTGATATCTAAACGTATTTTTTTAGAACCATCCTGTAATATACACTGTTTAAATAAAAATTTCTCACTTGTAATTCAAGGGCAGTATTTTTCTTTCTGGTAAACAAGAGACTCGGGCTCCGCCTAAATCCACAAGTACCACTCTAACGTACGCGCTTTATAAAGGCGGCGAACAGCTGTTCAGATAGGCGCGAAATGCTAAAATGCTTGATTAAAATAGCAGCACCAGCATAGGGCGCAAAAAAATGTTACACTTCCTCCGAAGTTCCAAAATGAAACGAACGCAAGTTCCAAAATTTCAAAACATTCACCTCGGGAGTTTGAGATCCCGATTATTTATCCACATGAACTGGTCTAAATATCTCGAATCAATGTCATTATCTTACGGATACAGTGTTACTATGGCTATAAACTTGCTCTTGTGAATAATATTTGAAGAAGTGGGTAGCATATGGTCTAACATAGAAGCACATGATCAACACAATTTACTGCACTTAGAATATAACGATTGTCAAGCATGAGTGAACTCGTAAATGGTCTCACATAATTCAAACATTTGGCAAAAAAGCGCAGCTGCGTAAAAGAACAGTTTTTTACTAATATCATAAGTGTCGGCTACATCAAGAAATATGCCTGATGTTCGAGGGTATGGAAAAGAGCATCTATTATTTGATGAAATGCTATTAGAAGGACGGTATGAGGAATCAGTAAATAATGGCGTGCGCACGAACCAGCTCAGAGTGAACCAGCTCAGAGTCAGGGTTTATAGTGAACGAAAGAAAACACAATCTCTTTCACTTCACCGTCACTTTGAACGAACGACGTTTGTATTTAAAAGTATTTACCCTTACTATACTTGGTAGCCCCTTTCTCGAAGTCATTTATTTTTTTCATTTATTTATTTATTTATTTATTTATTTATTTATTTTTGTTTGATTAATTTATCCCGGTATTTATTTAGTTATTTTATTTCTTTTCACATACTGCAGCCCTTTACGGGCTATAGCAAGAGTGGCTAAAATACAGAGCAGGGATTACAAATGCATCACTTCAGGTAGCAACAAAATACAATATATACACGTACACACATGGAAATTCTATTCGGAAGAAAATCCCGGTCCTGTAGATTCCAATGCACACAGAAAAATTGTTATACACCAATGAGTGGGCACTCCAGGACCGGGCGCACATAGCAACACAACAAAGCAAGGAACTATTGATTAGACACAACTTTTAAGAAAAGGCTGAAATTGATTTACCGATGCGCTTCTAATCTCAACCGGCAGTAAATTCCACTGTTCCGTCGTTCTTGGAAAAAAACTACACATTTGTGGGCGCATGAAATGGGGTGAGGTTTAGGACATCATTATTTGGAGTTATGATTGGCATAGCATACATAAGATAGCTGTTATCGGACAGCCGCTTAGCTAAGTGAACGATACCATGCAAGAATTTCAGCGAATCATTATCCCGTCGCGTAGAGAGTGAGGCAAGTTTTAAAGTTGTAAGGGCGGTTGTAGGTGATACATTACGGTCATAGCGGCAACAAAAGAAACGGGTTGCTTTTTTTGCACCGATTCCATTTTTTATACTTCCTTTTCTACCAAGGTTTTAAACAGATTTGGTGCAGACTGAATTGATATGTTTAGACCAGGAGAGGTTATTAGCGAAAATTACGCCAAGGTATTTATAATAAGAAACCCTTTGGAGCATTAGGTCATTGAAAGAGTAGTTGAAAACAAGAGTCACCGTTTTGTTGCGGAATGACATTGAGACTGTTATACGGAAATCGACATTCATTTGCCATGTGTCACACCAAGAGCAAAAGGCACTAAATGAGTCATTAAGGAGGTGGTGATCTTGAACGGAGGTAATGGTGTTGTACAAAGCGCAGTGATCGGCGTAGAGGTGTAATTTACAAATAATAAATTGTGGGAAGTCATTAACAGAAACCAAAAATAACAAAGGACCAAGAACGGACCCTTGTAGTACCCCTGATGTGGCTTGAATTAAAGGTGATTTGTCAGAGTTAAAGCTACTTTTTTTTGAGCGATTAAACAGAAAATTGGCAATTAGAACTACTATTATACAATTTTTAGGATGGCAGCGGGTTCATTAAGCAATTTAAAATGGGGAACTGTGTCAAAATCTTTTGCGAAGTCAATAATTATCACGTCGACCTGGTAGCCGCAATGAAGACTTGGAGAAATGTCATGGGTATTTGCGTTAAGGTACTGACTACCCTTCGGAAGCGATGCTGCAGTTTGGATAAAACGTTGTTAGTCTCAAGAAAGCTGATTATGTGTTTATATATGATGTGCTCCAACAACTTGCCGGAATGTGATGTCAGCGAGACAGGACGATAGTTTGGAAAAAGCTGCTGATCACCAGACTTATAAATTGGCCGAACCTTGGCCAATTTCCCGGCATCGGGAAAAATGCCTGATGTCAAACACTTCTGAAATATAATGGTAAGGTAACGAGATGTCCATAGCGCATACCGAATTAAAAAGGGGTCATGAATACCATCGGGACCGTCTTCCTTTTTTTGCGTCTAGATTCAAAATAAGATTCAAAACACCTGCATGACTGATAGTTACAGAAAAGAATCCTTTGCAGAAGCCATCATTGCAGCAAGTTGTTTTTTAGCTTTCTGGATTTCGTTCAAACTATCAGGTTTATCAATGTTCTTTCTACGCCTGAGCCAGTCTCTGTTCATATCTCTGCTCATCCAAGAAAGCTTCTTATTCGTTTTTTTTAGTTTTTATTGGAACAAAGTCATGAATGCTAGATTTTACAACGTTTTCAAGGTACGTCACAAGAGTATCAAAGTCAAAGTTGCTGCTCATGGATTTGAACGGAGAAAAAGCATCAGCAAGGGTATCCAAAATCAACGTATCGTTAGCATGATTGAAATCCGGGAATGTTGTGAGCTAATACAAGATTTTGAGCACAGGATAAGACAGCCTCACGATGACCGTCTTATGATCCGATATAACTACGGTAGTTTCACAGCTTCCGCCATGCTAGAGCTTACAAACATTACGTCGAGAAGTTCGTCCAGCCCGGTGGCATCACTAACCAACTGCACCAAGTCATGCGACAACGAAAAATTAATTAGCTCTAGGCCGAGGCCAGGTTCTCGACCGGAAGGTGTCATAGAAGGCCAATAAATTGCAGGTGCATTGAAATCTCCCATACAGATAACATTACATGAATGAATATTGCGGTTATAAAGATAACTATCAAGATTGCGTATAGGATCGATGGAGGTGCCATGTGGGTGGTAGCAGACACCAAGCATGAGATGTTGCTTGTTTAAATAACGCTTGCACCATACCGATTCAACATCTAAAGCCACAGGTAGAACACAGAACAGATAAATCATGGTAAATGAACAGCAAAATAGAGAAATTGTGGTAAATGAAAACGCTAGCAAAAATGATACGGCAAAAAATGTTTTTTTCTAGTAAGGCAACGTGTTTCCCGCTCACCTCGATAAATTCCACCAGAAACGTTGGACATTTACAACAGTATCATTCCAATCGAAATTTTGACATTCTGGTAGATCCGTGTCACATGTATTATTACTATCAAGGTATTGTATTGCCAGTTCTTCGTGTGTTTTCGACAAGGCTAAGACGGCTAAAAAAGCTGCAAAATGAGGTGAATATATCGGTTAGATATTTTGGTCTATCGTTCAGGGTAGTATGTACTAGATATTTTTTTAGTGACTCCTAAGAGCTGGACTACAAATTCTCAGCTCTGAAGCGCGGCTTTAATTTACCGTCCTGATAACGACACGTTTTTTTAGATGCAGTCCGAATTAGGGGAGTATACTTGAGTATTTCCAAGCATGCAAACATCCTACTTGTGTCAATTAATGATTTCGGTCCTGAATGGGGGTTTTGAGAATGCAAACCTTCACTTCGAAGGCTACCCCCTGTATGCCTAATCACATATGTCATTTATATGCAAAAGAAAATTTAAAAAAATGTCTGTTCGAGTTTCCTGATTTGCAAAACAAAGTTCGCTATTTTTGTATTGCATAGTAACCAATAGCAAACTCATTGCATCAAGACATAGGACATGCAACAATTTTGAAACTAACCCTGTATAGTGTGGACTTTGAAAATATTGCGAAAACGATGGCTCTTAGGCTGGAAGCGACAATCAAAGTGTATTTCCTTCCTTTTTGAACTTGCTCTTAGAGCAGTTCCAATAAAAGTTTGTGTTTTACGGTGCCGACTCAAGCATGTTGCGACATTTATATTTATTCACAATATTGCCCCGTCTATTGCACGACTTCGTTGTTATGGTAGAGGCAAAATAACGCCAATTTTACAAAGGAACATCAACCGCTTTCTTGTTGGGCAGTGTAGTAAAACAAAATTGCCTATTTATTGATCCCAGCCTAAAGTCGGGAATATTGCTGCCTGACGAAGTCACCCCTTCACGCAAATTATTTCATATTTCTTCAAAAACACAAAACGCACAGTCCAAGTTTCACTTCTCTTTGTAGACACCACGTTTAAATACTTTCCAACGTGGCCTTTGTACATAGTAGGACTGTCGGCAGCGTAATAATTGCATATTACAGTTGCATTTATTTATCTTCATACAACACGACAAAGAATGACAGCGGCCATGGTATTGGTGAAAGGCTTGCGTACTATTTAGTCCGGAGGAGTGAAATACTGGGTCGCCTAAAAAGGTACTCATGCAGATATACCGCCGGACGTTGCATACAACCAATATTACTTATTCCTCATAACGCTGAGATGTAGCTGGTGCAACCCAACCCGTGGCTGTGCCGCGCGAGCAAGTGTACGACAAGGCTGGCTACGGCAACGAGAACCATTATTGTCCTGCTCGGGTTATTAGAATAAAGGTTAGGGGGGAGCAGGCGAGAAGAACAAAGATAGCACCGCGCATGAGTAGCATGGCGGTGCCTGCTCAGCGGTGCCAAACCGTTCGCGGCGTTGCGTTTTCCTCAGACTACATAATGCTCCACTGGCTTCCTGATATGTGTAAAACGTCGTAGCTCGGAAGGCTGATGCTCCGCGAGGTGGCTCGGCTTGGCCGTTGAAGGTCCCTGTTCTTGTGGTGGCGGGTCCCTGCTTTCCTGGGGCTAGCAGGAACTTCGACAGCCCGGGGTTTCTCGATGCTCCTCCACGGGAATTGGTTCATGTTACAGTGAACAAGCCCATTTTCTATGTCGACATAAACGACGCATGCACGAGAGGTTGACCTGATCGTTCAAGGGGTGCCATTGTCACCCCAACCGCAATTGCGAAGGTACACCTCATCTCTTGGGGAAAAGTTCCAGCTGCCCTGGTCAGCCGACCAGACCTCGACAGTTTTCAGGATCCTGGGAGGAACACGCGCGCATTGTCTTGTGCTCAGCCTGCATCCCGACACTATTTCTGATGGCGTGCGTCCCGACGGTAGCGACGGGTTTCTGTAGGGACAGAGAGACCTGGCCAGCGACTTCGACAAGTGTGCGTTCCAACACTTCCCTAGTTCGTCTTTTGCGGTTCGTGCAGCATGCTCCGCCTTTCCATTATTCTGTGGATGGTCACGGGGGCCCCACACTGAAACACACCGTAATCTTCAAGAAACTCCCACCCGGTGGATAATGTGCCATTATTCGAGGCTTTTGTGTGGGGCAGACACACCACCCAAAATACCGTTCGCCGGGCATCAAATATGCTGCAGAAGGTAGCCTGAGATAACAGAAGGCCGTGAATACTTTTACTGTGGGAGTACACGACTACACGCAGCAGCTTGTTTTGGATTGGTTCCGTCAAAACAGACGCGTTTAAAAACTCCTTTTTCCCGAGAATTACGCGCAAATGGGATCGACTTCCACCCAATGTTATTGAGTGCGGCACACTGGATTCTTTCGTAAAATCATTGTAAGATTATGAAATCGATGGTTGTACGGCAGACCGTCTGGTCAGGTAGCATACTACAAAACAAGAAACACAGGTCACCGACCAAGCTAAGAACAAATTGACGTTTCATTTGATTGTAAACAATGGAGCCATAGCGCTCCCGAAACGTCAATTTGTTTTTCACTTGGTCGATGACCTTTGTTTCTTGTTTTATTGTAAGATTATCCGTAGTTTTTTTTTGCATCTTCTTCGTTGATCCGCTTTCCTAGTATCGTGACATCCGCAACTGACCCCATCCAAAAATGGCTCATGGGCGTCTATGGAAAAATGTATGGTGAGCTATGGCCGCATATGGGTCCCTATGGTAACCCATAAAAGGGCATAAATGAGGCTATAGCCAGCCATTGAAGCTTTTTGCATCCTGCACTAAAGAATGAAAACCATACAATTCTCTTTAGACGCATATAGAACATCCTAAGGTGTTTAGTGTGTAGAGTCACAAATATTCAGGTTACTGAATCCAGCTAAAGAAATATGTATGGCTTAAGTTCTATAGACCAGCCGCCACAAAGTTATTATGTTGGCTATAGACCAATGTTTGGCTTTAAGTCTACAGACTTGAAACCATTCAGCTGTCTTTTGCCAGCTATTGGAAAAAATTGTCCTAAAGCTAAAGAGAGACAGCCACAAAAGCTCTTTTGGCTGGCTATGGGCTGTTGTTTAGCTCTAACCCTACAGACTCAAAACCATTCACCTGTCTTTTGCCAGCTATTGAAAAGAGTTCGCCCTAAAGCTAAATAGAGAAAGACAAAAACTCATTTTGCTGACTATAGGCCGTTGTTTCGCTATGTCTACAGGCAGACAACCATTCAGCTGTCTTTTGCCAGCTATAGGAAGGAATTTGTCCTAAAGGTCAAGAGATACAGCCATAAAAGTTATATTGGTTGGCTATGGGCCCTTGTTTGGCTCTAACTCTACAGACTCAAATCCATTCAGCAGTCTTTTGCCGGCTATTGAAAAGAGTTCGTCCTAAAGCTAAAGAGACAAAGCCATATAAGCTAATTTGGCTGGATATAGGCCGTTGTCTACCTCTAAGTCCACATACCTGAAACCATTCGGCTGTCTTTTGCCAGCTATTGGAGAGAATTTGCCCTGAAGTAAAGGGGTCGCAGCCATTAAAGCTTCTGCGGATGGCTAAAGCGCTTTATATAGGTGTAAACGTTAAGAAGCATGGCAATTACGCAACGTTTAGCCGGCATTAGGAAATCGTTTGGTGCAGAATTTATAGGTCTGCATGCATTGGTTGATTGATTGATCAAACTTTATTATGCAAAAGACTGAGCTCCAGGGGAGGGAGGAGAGGGAACCGCCGACGGGAGCGGAGCCTCATTCCCAGCCCCCGTAAGGGGCTAGCAACTCCCACCCACGGGCCGCTAGGCTTGCGTGGGCGTTTGCGGAGGGGCTGAGCCAAAGGATCGCCCATCGCTCATTAAGGGGAAGGGGGAAAGGAGGGTGTGTCGGGTACTGGTGCCTTTAGTGCAGTGCACCCTAGGATGACGTGTTGCAACGTTCCTTTGCTAGTCTGGCAGAACGGACACAGCACCAGAGTATTAGTGCGGATACATCTTGTGTAGTAGTGTTGAGTGGACCAGAGACCCTGCCTGTATGCGATGTATTATCGTCTGGTTCCTTCGGGTGAGGGAGTGATGAGGCTCAGGTAGTGTTTGTCTATTTCCCTGTGCATTGTAATGATACCTTCACAGGTAGTGAATGGTGTGAAAAAGTCAACCCACACCTCCTCCACTCTCCTCCAATCACTCACGTGACTGTCTCATGACTATACTAGGAAGCGATTTTTAATTTATCCCACGCGAGTCCAACAATAGAGATTTTCAGTTAGATGTCTCAGAAGTCCTAGTGGCATCATGTTGACTTTTAACCAAATCACTCACGTGACTGTCTCATGGCTATAACCAGGAAGCAATTTTAAATTGTCCCACCTGACTTTTCTCATCAAGACCTTTAATGTGATACCTGAGAATCCCTTGTGGCATCAATTTGACTTTGAACCCAATCTATGACTCACGTGACTATCTCATGACTATAACCAGGAAGCAATTTTTACTTTGCCCACGTGATTCCCCTCATCAAGACCTTTAATTTGATACCTCACCAGCCCTAGTGGCATCATATTGATGTTTAACGTAATCTATGAACCACGTGACTATCTCATGACTATAACCAGGAAGCAATTTTTAATTTGTCCCACGTGACTCTCCTCATCGAGACGTTTAATTCATACCTCACAAGCCATGGTGGCGTCATGTTGACTTTTAACCCAATCTATAAATCACGTGACTATCTCATGGCTATAACCAGGAAGCAATTTTTAAATTGTTCCACGAGATTCCCCTCATCGAGACCTTTAATTTGATATCAAACAAGCCCTAGCAGCATTACATTGACTTTTACCCACTTTGCGAATCACGTGAGTATGTGTCTGACAATAACTAGGAAGCGATTTTTATTTTTTGTACTGCGTGATTCCCCTCATCGATACCTTAATTTTATTCCTCACAAGCCCTAGTGGCGTCATTTGACTTTTAACCCAATTTGTAAATCACATGACTATCTCATCACTATAACAGGGAAGCAATTTTTAATTTGTCCTACAGGACTCCCCTCAACGAGACCTTTATTTGATACCTCACAAGCCCTAGTGGCGTCACTTTGACTTTTACCCCAATTTGAGAATGTATGACTATATCAAGCCTATAACCAGAAAGCAATTTTTAAAATGTCCCACGTGATTCCCCTCATCGAGACCTATAATTTTATACTTCACAAGCCCTAGTGGCATAACGTTAACTTTTAACCCAATCTATGACTCACGTGACTATAACCAGGAAGCAATTTTTAATTTGTCCCTCGTGACTCCCCTCATCGAGACCATTAATTTGATACCACACAAGTCCTAGCGGCATCACACTGACTTTAACAAAAGCTATTAATCACGTGACTATCTCATGACTATTACTAGGAAGCATTTTTTTATTTTTTGTATGCGTGATCCCCCTAATCGAGACCTTTAATTTGATTCCTCACAAGCCCTAGTGCCGTCACTTTGACTTTTAACCCAATTTGTGAATCTCGTGACTATTATCATGACTATAACCAGGAAGCAATTAATTTGTCCCACGTGACTCCTCTCATTGAGACCTTTATTAGATACCTCACAAACCCTAGTTGCGTCACTTTGACTTTCCACCCAATTTGAGACTCATGTGACTATCTCATGACTATAACTAGTAAGCAATTTTTAAAAACTCCCACATGATTCCCATCATTGATACCTTTACTTTGATACCTCACAAACCCTACTGGCATTACGTTGACTTTTAACCCAATTTATAAATCACGTGACTATCTCCTGATTATAACCAGGAAGCAATATTTAATTTGTTCCACGTGACTCCCCACATCGACACCTCTAATTTCGTACAACTCAAGCCCTAGCGGCATCGCATTGACTTTTAACTTAATCTATGAATCACGTGACTATCTCATGTATATTAGTACAAAGCAATTTTATTTTTTGTACTGCGTGATCCCCCCATCGACACCTTTAATTTCAATCCTCACAAGCCCTAGGGGCTTCACTTTGACCTTTAACCCAATTTGTGGTTCACGTGACTATTATAATGACTACACGGAGAAAGAAATTTGTAAATTCTCCCACGTGATTCCCCTCCTCGAGACTTTTAATTTTGTACCTCACAAGCACTAGTGGCATCAATTTGACTTTTAACCCAATCTATACCTCACGTGACTATGTCTCTGACTATAACTAGGAAGCGATTTTTAATTTATCGCACGTGATTCCCCTGACAGAGACATTTAATTTTATACCTCATAAGCACTAGTGGCGTCACATTGACTTTCAACCCAATTTGTGAATCACTTGACTATCTATGGCTATACCCAGGAAGCAATTTTTAATTTTCGCACGTGACTGCTCTCATGGAGCCCTTTAATTTGATACCTCACAAGCCCTAGTGCCATCATTTTGACTTTGAACCCAATCTAGGGCTCACGTGACTATCTCATGGCCACAGCCGGGAAGCTATTTTTTATTTGTCCCACTTGATTCCACTTACCGAGACCTTTCGTTTTATACCTCACAAACCCTAGGGGCATTACTTTGACATTTAACCCAATCTATGACTCAAGTGACTATCTCATGACAGGAAGCAATTTTTAATTTCTCGCACGTGATTCCCCTTATCGAGACATTTATTTTGGCACCTAACAAGCCCTGGTAAAACATCAATTTGACGTTTAACCAAACGAATTAATCACAAATAATGAATTAAATACCTATATTAGGTAATGAATTTTAAGCAAACGCGTGTAGCCCGGACCTAATTTTTGAAAAACAGTGTTTTATATGGCTAACATCATCACGTTAACGAGAGCTGGCCTCTTTAAACAACCCGGAAACGCGTTCTTCATACCTAGACGCCATGGCATGTCCCGACAATTTTTGCGATTTTCTTCCGCGGGTGGCGCTGTTGAACGGCGCCAGCAGCGCCACCTGTCTGTCCCACGTTCGGGCCCGTATTGCGTTTCGAGAGTTAGGTATTCTGGCAGTTTCCCCTAAAGTTTCGAGTAAGCGAGCAAGTTGATGTCCCTAATTCATACTCATGACACAATCCTCGGATTCAGTATTGTAGAAAGGTGAGAGCGCTGGATAGTCACGTGACTGTTTTATTGCGCAGTTCTTCGGTCGTCTGCTTAAACTGGTCACGTAACCTAGTTCATCTAACTTGGATGAAAATACACTTCGCCCGGATGGTATTGGTTGCCAACTAAATTACAAAGCGCTGGTATGTGTTCTGCACTGCGTGGGTGCTGGATTATATTGATTGCGCCTGGATTATATCGGTAGGCACCTGGATTATATTCACTGGCGCTGGGATTATATTCACTGGCGTTTGGATTATGTTGAGCGGGAAATCCTGTAGATGCCTCCGGATCCCGCGTGGACTCGTAGTTCGTAACAGGTGTTGGGTGGCAGCGGACCACTTTTTCCTCAGGTAGAAATATTTGGCAGCCGTATAGCACACGTTGACTCCCTCCAGATCTTCGGTTTCACCTTACATTATGCGGGCAGCTCTGTACCGACTCTGCGGACATCCCACAATCAGATCACTTAGCTTCCCATCTCCTCCTTCGCGTCGCCAACCGAAAAACTAGGCTACACGAACATCACCTGCCCCCCATCATCGATGTTTTTATCTCTCGTGTACTATAAACAATTCTGTATTAGCAACCCTTGTCATTTCACCTCTCCTCCCTCCAGGCCGCCCTTCGTATTCTTTATCGTATCGCATTGGGAGTACCCTCCTATGCCCCAAGCGCCACTGTTCTGGAAATGGAAAATTACAATACTCTTTCAGAACGCATCGCGTGCCCTCGCCATGCCACACTCAAAAGCCTGCAGACTTCTGCACAAGGTCGTGCTCTTCTAAACACAATTAACTACCCTAGTTCGCGACCACCCCCCATAAAACCGGAACTCCTTCCTTGGAACAGTTTCGCTAATTTATGTGTTGAGGCTTTGAACCTCAACACTAACTCTGATAGACAACCTGCTCCTCGAGCAGTGCGGTTTCAGGCCTTTTCGAAACGAATTCATTTTCTACTTTTCCACGGTGCCGTCGTTTACTTTAATTACTCAAGCGACATCCCCTCAAACTCAACGGGCCCAGCTTCACTTTTCAAACTCCCTTCTTTGGGCACTTCCACGGTTTCCTCTCTTTTTCCACCTCATTCAACCTCCCTCGAACAATGTGCCATTACCCTTGCAATAGAGCACACTACTTTCACTGTTCCTACCACCACGCCAGTTTATATCTTCTCCGACCGTGAATCAGCCCTTGGTAATTCCCCTCACAATGAGACCCACCCACACACCACTTACTTCGTCACTGCGATACTTGCATCAAATCTTCGGCCATGTTTTACCCTCGTATGGGTTCCTAGACACGCTGGCACATGCGGAAACGCCCCCGCGGACGCGCTCACGCGAGTACCTTTCCTGGGTCAGCCCATGTCCTGGCAAGCCTTGTACCATCCACCGACGGTTCGTACTCAGCACCGCGCTTTCCGACGTTACCAATTACACGTCCAACGCCTGTCACGCACCCTGTAACCACCCCCCTGTTCCCGTCTAACCCGTACGGCTGCGTGCCGCATGCAGCAGGCTCAAACCTCTTCACTCCCATCCCATCACATTCTTCACTTCATCTATCGGCGCCCTCGCCATCCATCCTACCCCGCCTGTTATTCATACCCATACATCCCTCATTCTTATTTGGACTGCATGCGCCATCTCTTGCCCCATCCGTCACCTCGATCACTTCCTGGGAGCTCGGGCTGTCTCTCCTGCAGACGGTGAGCGTCCAGGCTGCCCAAGAATCTCTTTACGAACATGTGCACCGGATCCGTAGGGCCTTCTGCAATACTACGTGGATCCGGTAAATTTAACACTTATATTAGGAACTGGACTTAGGTGCGGCGAAAAATAAACGTTTGTTCTCTCGCTTCCTGCGCACACCAGAGCTCTTGCACCAAAGTCATCTTGTGGATAGCTCATGTAGTCAGGATTCGCTTTAAACTTGTAGTGTTAAAAAGAATATGCAGGGAGACCTTTTGTTTTACGTACCGAGAACGTATTTCACGGGAGTGAGGAGCATCTAAAGGTCTTGTTGATACCACTTGCTCCTTCTGCAAAAAAGGTTAGTACCGTAGTTAGTACCCTAGTACACATAAAATCCTTTGTGTTTTCTTGCAATACAGTTAGCACCCGAATTGGGATGGTCAGCTTACATCTCTGTGATCAAACACATTAATATCATCATAATCTCAAAACACAGAGGGTGTAGTAAAATGTCAGGCAATTCCTTACTTTCACTTTACAAACAATGCCATTGATGGTAATAAAAATTGTAATACATAACAGAAAGAAAGTAATAGAATAGTGCTGAATTCACACACGTCAACACCATCTGACAAAATTTCTCAGAGCACGTAAAACTTGCTACGTGCTTTGATAAGCCTGCAATACGGCTTTGCAGACGATACTCGTCAAAAAACTCATTGCTGTTGCGCCCTCTTTGTGTCCCTTTTGCCGCGGTTGTTTCGTTATGTTTTGGCGCGAATCCCTTACACACGGAAATCAGCGCCACGTAGCGCTTTAGTTTTTTCACGCTCAAAGTTCCCTGCACTCAAGGGATTCTCAGCTTCCCTGCACTTCCGCGAACGCAATTCGTTTCGACTAACCTGTCATCCGTCTCATTTACTAAGTAACATGATGCGAACACCGCACGCACTGGGCTAAGGCTTGTTTCTGAAAAGGTCTGAGATAGCGCAGCTATAACGCCATAGGCTGTGACTCTGGTTACCTAGATGTATTTTCCCTAGAAAATCAATTATGTTTCCTGCTCTTTGCATTGTTGCTTACCGCTATAGTTGTAGCCATTTTCTGTACCAAACAAAACCACAACAGGACGCAGGTTTCTAACACGTTCAGCGCAGATCAGCCTTCCTCCTTAGCAGAAGCGGTGTGCACACACTCCAATTCACAAAATTCTATTCGTAATGCTGTTGATAACATATTTTGTTCTTGACCATTGCGTGAGTAGTTATACGAATAGAACGTGTACTCATTGTTCCGGGACCAAACCGTTCGTTGTCTGTTACCTTGCATTAGCGCCAAGTAAGTGGTAACGCTAGGACGTTTGCAGCGTTATAAAGAGGTCCAAACAGCCTCTGCCGATCCATGGATGTATATATACAAAAAAGGCGATGCATTTGTAATAACATCCTTTTACACATTAGTAAAGCGAATAGTATTCGATGAGATATTGGCAATATAAAATCACGGATTGTCCCCGCGATGCGTTTCCTTCTGGTATCATAATTCATATCGCTCTGTGCGGCTCGCGAGAGTTCCTTCCCATGATTCTTTGCTCGTCCGAGGTAACATCCAAAAACATTTCTGGTTTTGCAATCCGACTTCGGCCGTTCTGTTCTCTGCTCCTGCATCGCGAGCACTACTCTTTTGGACGAGCTCTGTTGGCGTTTTTCCCTCGGAAGCTGAGAAAATGACGGTGGTGCGGGCTCGTAGTACAGAACCTTCGACTATCCATACTGTTCGATTGGCAAATTCTACCTCGGCGGCTTCCGCTTGCATGACCGGCATAGCCGAGGTAAGCCGCAGCCATTTTTAAAGTGAAGCTTTACTAATCTCGTCGAGGCATTTAGCCGTCGCACGGAATTTCATCTTCATTTAACCGCAGCTAAGCCTTATCTTTGGCAACGCATCGCGTGAGTGCCGAGCTACGGCGACTGCGGCGTTCGCTGGCCGCAACCGCCGCCGCCGCTAATGGCTTGGTTCATGCGCTCTTCGCAGACTCGTCACCGCCTGACCACGTGACTCACAGCGCCTCCGCCCCTGAAGAGGAAGCCAGCGTTCGTCATGGAATACAGCGAAGCCGTGCCATCTGTGGAGCTTTGAACCGTCGTCGCAAAGCGGCGTCTTACCGCATCGCGGATATCGCCCGGCGAGCTGCTAACTCGAGAGATACCCAAATTCCAAGCAGGCAGAGCCAGCGTTGGAGACTGAGGAAGAACGAGCTGTTCGGCATAAAAAACGCCGGAAGCGGGGCCATAACCCTAGGCAAAGACACGTTTTGGACGGATGGTATAAAAGTTACAGCTATTGCAAAGGTCAACCAAGTGAAATCAACACTTAACAATGCTAAGCGAAGCTTTAGCTCTGCCCATCTATGGTTAGCGGGGCTAGACCGCAGCCATTTCTCTTAATTTCATTGCGCCAATGCATCATGCCGAACGCTCACGGCAGAAAACGCGAATGAAAGACCTGGCGATCCATACGAACACACAACGCTTAAAGGCAGCAAAAAAGTATCATGAGCCCGAATCCTCAGCGTCACCGAGATGATGCGGTGACGGGGTTCATTGGCACATGTCAAAGATGAAAATATCTAAGCAAATGACTGAAATATAGGCCTCACTTTTGTTAGAATGAGCACTAGTGCCCTCCCAAGCGACATGAATTTTCTTGTTTGGCCCTGTATACTCTCCGAGTTGTGCGCCCAACCGCAACAGTTGCTCTCGGAATCATGCAAAAACATCTATTCGCGAAAAGAAGACGGAAAACATGCTACTTAAAAAGACAGCCCAGAAAGGAAACGAAATAAAGTGCGGCAGGAATTTTCACCCGCCTCCCTGGTTCAGTGCACATGACTGTACAGGACACTGCACAACGGCAGATAAAGCGAAATGCTGTTAAATTACGCGCACAAGGGGCGGTAACTTGGGGGCTCACTAAGAGGGTTCAACTTAAATTGAGGACGACTAAGCGAGCAGTGAAACGGAAGATGATAGGTGTAACATTGAGGGACAAGAAGACAGCCGAGTGGGTCAGGGAACAAACGAGGGTTAAGGACATATATAAATTACGAAGAAGTGGACGTGGACAGGGCGTGCTGCGAAGGCAAAATAACCGTTGGTCATTAACGGTAACAGAGTAGATCGCTAGAATAGGCAACCGTTGTAGGCGGCGGCAGAAAGTTAGATGGGCAGATGAGATCAAGAAGTTTGCGGGGATAAATTGGTCGCACTTAGTACAGGACCGGGGTAATTGGAGATTAGTGGTAGAGGCATTTGCCCTGCAGTGGGCGTAGATCGGCTGGGGATGTAGATGATGATGATGATGACGATGACTGGGCTGTAGGCGGATGCCTACTCTTTTCACTAGCTTGGTGACATCATTCATGGTAAACTGAACATCTTCTCAATATGGCCTGAGCAGCCAGGTTTCCTAAATCACCCACAATAGCTTATCACTATAAACAGCGCTATTTCGGGAAGAAAAACCAATCGCGGGTGTGTGCCCGACTGCGAATGAGATTTTGCGCGTCGGGGACAGTGCTTCCCGTACGGTGAAAGTTACGCTGTACTCTAAAAAAGGTAGCCGATAATTATTTTTCTGCACTCAACTGAGCTTATATTTTCTACAGGTGTGCCAGCGCACGCATAATAAGTTTGCCTCTTTGGAAAGGCGAAATCGCCTAAGCGCTAGACCAAAACCAGGCTGTCATTACGCAAATATAAAGTCTGTTGGGCTTCATGTACTTTCCTTTATTACTAAAGTCTAATAAACAACAAAATGGAGCCGCATTTATGAAGACGCGATTGCTGTCCGGGCCCAGTCCTTGCTTCTTGATCAGTTCACGACCACCCGTTCGTTTGCCGGGTCGGCTAACCAGTTGCGTTGGCGTCTTCGGTCGGAGTGTCAGTCACACAACGCGGTTTTTCGATCGGCCGAGTGTTTGTTTTGCCGTCAAAAAAGTGGGAAAATGCGGTTTGAGAACTTGATAGTCGGCCGATGAGTCGGCGGTAGCGTCTTGTCGGCCTACTGTGATCGCTTTATAACGAAAATCGTGGTATAAGCGTAAAAAAATTAAATATCGACTGTTTTGTGCAAGGGAAAATCCCTGATAGAGGAAAGCTTTCTCAGCGGTTGGTATCCTCTAGGGTGCCTGCGGCGGCTGGGGCGACCACGAGGCTACCCACTGAGGAACCACTTTGGGACGCGCGGTTCCAACGCCGTCTGCACTACGACCGCCCGCAGTGACTCCCGCCCCACGAGTACCAGACAACTACGGCTACCACCGCGTCACGGCCACTGATGTTGACGCGGTGAATGACGTAGACGCGTAGACGCTGACATAGACGCGGAGACGGAGAGGAAGACGCTCGGATGTCGACATTGACGTTGATATTGACGTAGACGCAGAGCTCACGTAGACGTGGTGGTTGATGCAGCAACTGACGTAGAGTGGACGCGGCGGCCACTCAACATCAGAGCCGCCGACCGTAGTAGTAGTAGTGTTTGGTTCGGTTTGAAAACGAAAAACTCCCACCTCCTTATGCGGGAACCCCTGCGTAGGTGCGACGCATAGGCGGAGCGGCGAAGGGACTGCGTTTTATAGCGCGCATAACGTTGAGGGGACTGCGTAAGCCGGTCCCAGTCGATGACGACGTTGGCCTAATTGTAAAGCGGCGGGGACTCTAGGTGTTTGAGCCAAGCGTGGATGTTGCTTCGCCGGAGAACGGCACACCGGTTATATGCGGAGCGCGCCCAAAGGAGAGGAAACCGCGGAAGAGAGAGTACTGCACATGCGCCGGCCCCAGCGCGTCTGCCGCGGCTATGACGAAACGTGCCGCGGCTATGACGCAACACAATTCAACACAATCCACGTTAATCCAATCCAATCCAATTCCAATCCAAGCCAAGCCAAGCCAAGCCAAGCCAAGCCAAGCCAATCCAATCGAATCCAATCCAATGCCCCTCGCGAGAGAGTGTTCGCTATAGGAGAGGAGAGGGGGTGAGCGGCGGAGATGGCGCGGCGAGGAAAATGGGGAAGGGGCGGACAACGCCGACGACGCCGGAGGGACAAGGCGAGTGAATGAGATGCTCTGATCTAAAAGAAATGGAATGGGGATAATTTTGAGCCCATCTGTGGGCTCACCGGCATAAACCCAGTCCGGGGGTTGGGGAATATAGGAGGGGCTGAATAGGATAGGGTAGAGAAAAAGTAGATAGGTGAAGAGAGAAAAGGGAAAAGTTAGGGCGCCGCGGTGGAAAGAAATGAGTTGCCACAGGCACTGGGGCCACCGAGCACAGAACACACCACAAACACACTGGGGTAGGCCAGTCCGATAGCGACGCGGTTCGTAGGCCGTAACTAAGGACTACTCGGTGTAGAGACGGTACTGAGGCGATTTTTTAGTAATAAGTGGTCTTGAACTTGTAAAGTGTAGAAAGAGTACTGTGGTGACTTTTGGTTTGATTGGGGAGTAATTGGAGAGTTTGGTTTCATTGGTTGTGATGTTTGATTAAGTGGTTCAGGTTTGGTAGGTGTTGTGCTGTTTTGCACTTGAGTTGCTCGATTTAGGGTTTTCCGCATGTGCGCAGAACAAATAGATGATTTGTTAAACACGCCAACGGCTCTGCTGCGTCCATTTGCTTAAGATGGTCGAGGCACACCAACCTTCACGTGACATTGACCAACACCGAAGCGTGTAAGCGTGCTGTAGGAAGCGTTAATTAACCAAAGCTGCCGCCGCAATCTGCAAAGCTCAGTAGAAAAATGTCTCTTCGCGGCAAGTGCGAAAGAAAAAGCCGTCGAAAAAAAGGATCCTTGCTTCGTAACGCACACGGGAAAAGTGATACCGCAAGTGGGTTTTAATTGAGGTGGCAAAAAACACGCAGGAAATTTTGCGAAAGTGGCCACGAACTTGGCGACGTTAGTTTTAACATGCTGCTCTCCCCAAAAAAGTTATGCTTGACACACATTACACTGACAACTCTGCAATAAAGATCTGCACTTGTTTATTTAATGTTCTCCCAACGCCATTCAGGACCGCTTTAAGAGGCAACATAATAACTCCGAAGTAAAATAAATACGGGCCACACAAAACGAATGCGTTTGTTTTGGCTGACATCGAAATGATAACCTTATGGTATGTTACTTAAGTTTGCCGAAGCGTTTTGTGTTTATTCTTGAACAATGTTTTGCTTCCGGGGAAAAGCAATCAGTTTCATTTGTGTCTTTAAATAGTCTTTAACACTTTTTAACTGTCATAAACCTTATTTTTAAGGGGACCAACGACGTTACAATGGGAACACGTGACATCGAACGGTAGTATTCATCTAAACCTCTGCAATATCCTGACCCTGGAGGTATTTAGCACGGATCATGTCCACAACGCCGAAGAAACGCCCCAGAACAACAAAAGCACGTGCGCGACGCTGTGTGTACTTCTTGTTTTATTCTTTTGTTTCTTGTTGTGCTCTGTAGGGGTTATCACTTTGAAGCTAACGGCTTACCCTCCAATCATACTAAGCTCACTGCAGCTTAGTACTTGCACGTGTATTTAACTCTGTCACTCTTCTAAGCATATTCGGAATATGTGAAAATCAGCAAGGAACATGTGCTGATGTGGTTATGTAGCTTTGATAAAAAAAATTACGAGGATGGCTTAGCTTTAGTTTAAAGTCTGTTGTCTCACATGAAATAAATACTTAGTTTATCACCATGGCCTACAGTGCCATGTCGTCGTCTGCTGTATCAGACGACGACAATCATCGTCATTTTCTGTGCGTTCCTCACGAGCTGTGGCGCGATGCTCAAAAAGAGGGAAGGCTCGTCTTCATAGGATGAGGGGTTTAATTGAAGGTGCTAGAAATGCGGTGCCTGCCGGTGCCGAAATGACAGAATTTGACAGCTCGCTAAGAGCAAAAGGAAAATGACGATGATCAGCGTCGTCTGCTGCAGGTAAGAAAACGAAGTCACAACACTGGATATTGGAAGAAAAGGTATTCTTAAAATTCGAGGTGACTGGTTTTGTGCACCACGAGGACATTTATTGGGAAGGTCGTTTTTTATCATTCCGCTGTTCCTTTGTTGAGGCACACGTGTGGAAGTTCTAAACGAAGCATATTGACTAAAATTCTACAAGAGGAATTTGGTTATTCTCTTACCATTCAACTCCTTATGGCACTTAGAGACGATTCGTACGCATATCAAACACGTATTTATCTTCCTGTTAAAGCAATACCGACAACCACCACCTCTAACAACGAAGAAATTACTAACGTTAACTTAAGGCAAGTGCCATTAAATACCATCGGTGTGTAATATTAGAAATATGATATTGTATAACACTACATTCCCCTAATAACCTGTCTTGACGCTTCCCGTAATGCTAGGGGGACAGAATGCAGCAGGTTAAGCCTTAGTTTTTGTAGATATGATAATATTTCAAAGTTGTGAGTAATAATTCTAATATTTCGTTCCCAAGGACGGGGTTCCCTGGGAAAATATCGTTTTGAAACCCTCTTGTTGATCTACGAAACGCTGCTATGAACATTATTCGTTGCTGAAATCACTGACACATAACAGTTCCCAAAGAAATACAGTCGTCATGTGGATAACACGAACGTTACATCCCAATACCTACACTATAGCACTCTTTCCTACACTATAGAACTTTTTATTGCGAAAAATAGATACAGATGTTTAATTACGATCGTAAAACTGTAGTACCATGAAAAAAAAACCTTTACAGCTGGAAAATAAAGCAGAAACCGTTTCAGATCCCGGTGCTAATGCGTGGTTCAGGAAAGAAAATATTACAAGAAATAAACGATTTAAAGAAAGCGAATGAATTTGGATAAACCGCCACCGAATAGAACGAAACAACGTTTTCGATACAAGTGGGTACTCTATTTTGGACATAAACAGCTCAAACTCTACACGGTCAATATAATGTGACTTGCTGAGGTTGAAAGTTGGACTCACCAATGTTCCCCTTTTGTAGATTCTTCTCTTCGGTAAACAGCAGATATGGTTGAAGGTGCTGCGCTATGTAGCGGCACCAAAACTTTCGGAGTCCTTTGCTACAGGTATGTTATTTCTGGTTATGTCTTTATTGCGGTTCTATTATATACTCACGTCCGGTAATGTGCGAAAGGATTTCTTTGGTAGCACCCTGGAATTGTTGGAAATATTGGGTGGTTTTTTAGTGAGCAAGTTGTAAAAGAAATGGTTCAGTAATTACTCCACGAAAATGAAAATCCCTCGAAACATTCACTAATTACTTCCCAAAAATAATGCACGTAGCACACATACAAAGAAATGTTTGACCAGTCATGGCAAAATAGATGAATCAGGGGATTATCGCATCAAAAAATCCTCAGCTTTTTGACGTCACAAACAAAAACTGAAGACAAAAAAGCGACAGTTCATTCATTTATGCTGTGTAAGTTTCCCGAAAAGAAGCGTGGGAGCTGCAACAGGTGTTCCGCATAAAACAGAGTAGTTTTTCGTCATAATTGCAATATTTTTGCCTTGTAGAGTTCGTGAAACCATTTAAAATAACAATTCTTTGTCTGATCAGGTAAAAATGCCCATGCACTAGTTTTAAAGGTTCTTCCCTTTGAAGGGCGGTTTACGTTGTTTTGAGCACTGGAAAGGAACTGAACTCAGATGTATTCGAATATACATTAGCAGCAACGGTTCGTTTTCGACCAGGGGAGCCATAGATACAACAAAACGTTGTTGTGGATTCCGACTTCGATTGGGAGCTATGTTACAATTAGCATGTTCTGCTCCTTGATCAAATGGCAAGAACTATATCATTGCATTCACCAAGAATGCAATTCCAAGCAGTGCTAGCAAAACGCATTTGTCTTTGCGAAATACTCGCTTTTCAGCCAGTACGTAGATGTAATATCCAGCATGTCCCAGGCAGATTTAGCAACCCCACCGTTTCCGGTTTTTGACGGTGTTTTTGCGGAAACGTCTGTGTATTAAAAGTGTCCAAACAACAGCGCGAGAAAAACACGTGTCACAAAGCAATATTTCATCATTTACAAAAGAAAACGTGTATACTCCGAGAGGTCGCTTGGTTTCTGTGTTTTATGCGTCTGTTTCGCGCAAGCACCAAACTGACGGGGCGATGGGTTGTCACCCTGGATACATATTCTCTTAGGACCCCGTTTGTCATATGTGCATTCATATTTCAGCGCTCCGTAAACAACATTACTGAAGCCGAAACCAAACCATCCTCTCCTAGCTACAGTATCGACTGGTAATACAATCTGTCTCGGTTTCATGCAGTTGTAGTAGTGAGATTGCGCTTATACTAACAATAAAAAATAGTGTCTTTCAGTCCGGAGGTTTTCAATTGACGCGAACAAAGTAAACCGATTTCATGTGTTTAGAAATGCTGTGACACTCTTCATTTTAGTTTTAGGAGTTCATGAAAGACTAAGGTATCATCCACTACCATTATTTCTGCGTTGACTTTTTTTTTTCATTTCAGTCGTAAATTCGATCAGCAACAATTTGCCCACCAGGACAATGTTGACCATTTGGAACTACATTTAATACAAGCAAATATATTGATTTGGTCTTTCTCTTTATTGAAATTAAGGGTCTATTTATTGCAAATAAATAAGAAGAAAATCTCTTTAGATGCCGCCGATGGCTGTGCACTCAATCTTTTTCACAGGATGCGGCAAATGGGGATAAGCAGCATTGATAAAATGTTGTTTTTTTCTAAGCGAGGCTTTCTTTCCCCTGAAGAATATCAAAATCTGAGACGAGGCCTTCAGGTCTTGCCAAGATAAAGTTCTTCAGGACTGTCCGCTTGGATTTCCGAGGACGTAACTGCTTCTCTGCGCACTAATCGGTGAAGGGGATAATTTGCTCGTCAACTGAGATTTTTGATGATGATGATGTTAGGAATTTTGTGGCGCAAGGCCGACTGAGGGCAAAGAGCGCCAAAGAATGGTTGCTTGATTTAAGTGACATGAATGTAACAGGAAATCATTTCAGTAAAAATAAACGAAGTAAAAGACAAGGTAATGACGATGACTGGTGTAAAGAGCCAGGTTGTCATGATGCATGGTAAGAGAATAGATGTAAAAACTTGACATCAGTGAGAAACCTAAAAACACGCCTGATGGAAAACATTGGCTCGTCTCCTAAAACGTACGATGGCTGAAGCGGCATGTGTTGTCTGTATAGTTGTGGGAAGTGTTTGCGGCGTGTTGTGTCAAGTGCCTTGCACTGAATGAGTATGTGGGTTACTGATAGGCCCTCTCCACACCCGCTGCACGTGGGTCTTTGAGATTCACTGAGCAGGTGGGAGTGTGTTACGTGTGTGTGGCCTATCCGTAGCCTTGCTAAGGTCACTTCGATGTGTCTGTTGTGTGAGTCAGTTGAGTATCGTTTCAAATGTGGCTTTATTATATGTAGCTTGTTGTCTGACTGTTCGCTCCAGTGTGTTTGCCATGTTTTACGTAGGTGTTGTCTGATGAGTGGCTTGATGTCAGTGTAGGGTACTGTTGTGTGCAGCAGTACCCTTGTGTGTTATGTCTTGAGTATTTCTGAGTGCAGCAGCAGCGGCGCTTTCATCAGCCAACTCATTGCCAGCGATCCCAGAGTGACGTAGAACCCAGCAGACGGTCACATTCAGATTTGAGGTATACGCTGACATTACAGATTTCAAAACCAGATTGTCAACAAAATTTTTGCAAGACCTTTGGAATGATAGTGTACGCACGACGCTAAGTGAGTGTGTGAAAATGATGGACTTTCACTAAAGTTGGGTCCGTATGCAGCACAATACACCGGAATGGACGTTTTTGAAGCATCACTAAAAATTCTGCCGCCCCGTATTTTGCCTGGAGATACATGAAATGCTGCAAAAGGGCAGTTGTAGGCACCGTGTTTTTCTTAAATCGGGTAAAAGAGAAATCACATAATACAGGGCGAAGATGCCATGGGGCTACAGAAACAATGACAGATGTTTTGAAGGTGTCTAAAAACGAGACAGAAAGTTCAGAAGCCTCCTCCGTCGCCCTGAGCGAAAAAGGCACAGAAATAGATGGACGATTTAAAAACAGCTGAGATGTAGATGTGTCGTTCATTAAACATTTATTGGGATGGTCAGAAGTTGACCATTGCCAACCTCACTGGGAAGTGCCTGGGCTGTGTCACGTGGTCGATGAGGGACAGACAGTCGTGTATCGACTACTGTCTGCTCTCAGAGAGGCTTTACCAAAGGCTGGAGTCTATGTGTATAGGTGAGGATGGAACAGAGGGCCTTGGTAGTGACCACAACCGCCTACTGCTCACCTTTCGGGTTGGGCAGCAATGGAAAGTCCAGCAGCCAGAGCCCCCACGAGCGCCACGGCCAAATGAGCATGAGCTGAAAAACATGGCCGATGAGCTGGAGAGACGGGCGCATGTCGTGTCCTCCTATGAGGAGCTTGAAACACAGGTGGCTATGGGGCTTGCGGCGTATACGAGTCGCAACACACGACGCCGCCGAGCAAAGGCGTGGTGGAACAGGGACGTTGCAGCGGCAATCAAGCGGCGGAAGGAGGCTAGCCGAGCCCACCGGCATGCTCGTCGGGGCGGTGACTCAGCAGCCATAAACCACGCGTGGGAGATTTTCCTGCAGTGTAAGAAGGAGGCAGCTGCACTCGTCCAGCAGTCAATCCACCGAGTCAACAGAAAGGTGTTGGACGACCTCAAGGCATCTGGGCAGCAGGCACCGCAGCGTGTCTGGAGGAGGGTTGCGGCAAGTTCGGGCAGGCCGCGCCAAGGCACACTGCGCCGATCGACAGAAGAAGAGGCCGTGGATGGGGTGAACTACTTGCTAATCCTGGAAGAGTGGCTGCTAAAACTGCAGCAGCCCGCTGGTGGTGTGTTGGCAGCCGAGCGAATGGGCCACACGTTCCTGCTTAATTCGGGGGAGGAGGTCCCAGATGCGGAGTTGCGCCAGGTGCCATCTAGTGGGGAGCTGAGGCGAGCGATCAAGAGAATGGACGCAGGGACAGCATGTGGCTTGGACAACATCCCCATGAGTCTGATCAAGCTACTTGGCCCAGAGATGCATGAAAAGATGGTGGACCTCATTGCACAGGTGCTGGTGGAGGCACTGATTCCAGTGGCCTGGAGACGCAACAAGGTGTCGCCTTTGTACAAGGGGTCAGGTGATAAGCGCGACCCGACAAACTACAGTCCCATAGCAGTGACACCGGTACTGTACCGAGTCTGCGTGCAGGTGGTTAGGGAGCGCCTCCAGAGCTGGGCTGAACGCAAGGGTGTGCTGGGAGAGCTGCAGACGGGTTTCCGGTCTGGAAGGCGTATCGAAGACAACTTGTTTGTACTCACCCAATGTGTCGAGATCACCCAACAGACTCGGAGACCGCTGTATGTGGCTTTTCTAGACATCTCCAAGGCCTACGACTGCGTTGATCGGGGCATTCTCTGGTCCATCCTGCGGGAGCTGGATCTTGAGGACCCAAACTGTGAGCTTTTGCAGGCGCTGTATGCGGACATGACTGCAGAGGTGGAGTGGCAGGGGTGTACAACGGCACCGGTGCCAGTGCGACGGGGACTCCGGCCGGGTTGTCCCCTGTCACCACTATTGTTCATGGTGTACGTGGCAGGCGTGACTCAGCGCTTGGAGGCATCGGGGGTTGGTTTCTCCCTGGAGCACTACAGGGAGGGTCAACCAGTGCGGTGTACCATCCCGGCGTTGGTGTATGCGGATGATTTTGCCTTGTTTGCGGACACCCCGGAGGAGCTGCAGAAGCTCCTGGAGATCTGCAGCACAGAAATGACCCGGATAGGCTTGCAGTTCAACCAAACGAAGTCCATGGTTATGGCATGGGGTGCCCAACAGCCGGAGGCGTCGTGGAGTCTTCAGGGGGGCACAATCAGGCTGACAGACACAGTGAAATACCCGGGCGTGAGTTTGACCAGTGGGTGCGACTACATGGCTGCTCACGAAAAGGCAGTACGGGTGAAGGCGGCTAGGAGCAAGGGCATGTTGGGCCGCCAGTCGCTTTGGTCTTTCAACCGGTACGAGGTGATGAGGACCTTGTTGAAGATGGTGGCAGTGCCTGGACTCACCTATGCCAACGCGGTCCTCTGCCTCTCGACGGGCGTAAGGGAATTCCTGGAAAGGTCCAGAGGGGTGTTGGCCGGCTGGCCCTTGGGGCAGGGAAGCAGATCCCGTTGGAGACCATTCAAGGCGAACTCGGTTGGTCGAGTTTCGTGGCACGGGAGGCAGTGGCGAAGAGCCACTATGAGGACAGACTCCTCCGCCTCCCAGACACGAGTATTGCCCGCCGAACCTTGGTGCATGTCGTCTACACCAGTTGTGCCACCAGGTGGGTGAAGCGGTCGGCCGCACTTCGCCGCAGGTATGGCCTGCCAGCCTTTTCGCTTGCAGCGACGGACAAGTGCCTGACCGCCCATGCCCGACGACTCCGCGTGCAACAGGTGGAGGCAGCGGAGTGGTACGAAGCAGCGAAGCGGAAGTCGGCGCTGACGATGTACATTCAAGAGAAGAGGGAGATCCGTCGAGAGGGCCTTTACGACAACTCGTGGGACAGCGGTTTGCTCGCCGAGGCACGAGGAGGCGTGCTGCGTACACGGGTGTGGAGGGCGCGTTTCACGGGTGAGCTACAGACTTCCTGTGCCCTCTGTGGGGAGTGCGACGAGACTCTGGAGCACGTGATCGTCGGGTGCCCCAACATAACCCCCCCTGCCAGGACGATGTCGCTGCCCACCGCCCTGGGTTTCCGGATTGGCGGCGATGTAGAGCGTGAGGTCATTGAAGTGACGAAGAGGCCGCTGGAGTTTTGGTGGCAAAACTGGGCGCTGGGGCGAAGGCTGTGAGAAAACCTACAGGGGCGCTGCTCTTTGGAGCGACGCAAGGAGAGACCTTTTTGATATTTTTTCTTGTGTTTTTCTTTTTTGGCTTGGTTGCGCGTTTTAGCTGCGACAGCCCGTTTCGAAGGGCACAGCCACCATCACCATCACCATCATCACCATCGCTCTTGGAGCCCATTCTCGATTTATCTAAACTTGCAAACCAAAAAGGCATCCTTGTTCCTGGTATACCATAGGTAGGGTTATGTTCACTGGTATGCCGATTGCCTTCGTGCGTTTCATTTTCAGTTCTCTGTGTCTGATATTCACATCAGCCGTTGATCATTTGGAGTTCCCATCAACTAATTCTCACGTCGGTTTCACTGGGCTCATTACTTCACTACGTTATGCATAAAGATAAGGGTGGATTCCGCTTTGCTTTCAGGATACATACCATTAGCACTTTTTAGGGTTTACCTTACAGCCATTCCTCTGAGCGTTGGTATCGAGTTTTTAAATATTGTTGTATCCCCCGTTCCCAGAAAAACGGTACAGGACAAAATATTACGCGCGTATGTGCTTACTTCGCTGAAAATGTTGTGGAACAAAGATGTCTTCTGCCGCCCCTTCAACATACATGCCTTTCCCGACCACCTCCCAATCGGCTCTTCCGCCTATTACCACATTGGAGGGCGTCTAAAGTCACTTCAATGTTGCCGCGTTCCATTGCTCTCGCCACCTATTGGAGTCTTGTGTTAGTTTTGATTGCGTAAAACTGCCATGAGGGGGCGCCGCAAGCCCTTTTTTATTGAGCTCAAAACATTTTTATAGCTTACCTTTTTTTTGCTATCGCAAAAATCAAGAAGTCAAGTATTTTAAAACAAAGAACAATGAAAATTTTACCTACTTATTGATTTTTTGCCCTAATTATGCCGAATAATTTTTTGTTGCTCTGCAATATTGACCATATAAATTTATATTTTTATTTATTTACAAATACTGCTGGCCAGAGGTCAAAGCAGGAGGGGCAAGATAATAGAGTTATCATACACAACATTTATTATACACAATTATCATACAATTATCATACACACAATTATCATACACAATTACCATACGCACAGTTATACAAAACATCAAGAAAAGAAGGAAGCAAATAAAAAGCGAAAAGTGTAACATTTTCGTACAAAAGCAGCCAAATAAGAGAGTGGGGAGGGAAACGCGGAAAAGTTGCAATAGAAAAACAATTTCAAATTTTGGTGTAAGTAAACTCAGGAGAGTTTAAACTGCTTGCAGGCAAGTATTAACGAGATTTAGTCCTTTATAAATACTTTGCCTGTATAAACGTGTCATCCACAAATATTTCTACTTTAGCCCGGGCAGCTGAATTAAGAGACAGACAAACAAGATAGACAGACAGACCTGCAGACGAACTAAAATTTTTGTGTTTAAGTAGCATAAGAAAGACTGCCGTCTTTAAGAGGGGGCTCTCAACTTCGTCCGCACAAGCGGGTTCTAATACAACTTGCGGGAATGCCTTTTTGTACTTTCATTCCGGGCTCTTCAGTGAGCAAGAAAGGTACATGGCTTCAGCCACGTTTAACCAGAACACCTCTCTCTTGGCGCAGGTTAATCACATGCTAAAGTGGCGATGAAGGCAGGATGAAGTAATTCTTTTTACAAGTGATGATGTTTGCATTTTACTGCTTCCCCTCCCTTGTAGTGTGAACTGTTTTGCCTCTGTCGGTTTATGCGCCTGTGTAATCATATTTGTGATGTGGGGTTGTCGATCGAAGCGCAAGGCTGCCTTCGTAATTTCGCAAGATGAATGTCAGCTTCATGAGACGCTTGCAGGTGCTATCACTGCCTTGAACCGATTCTACTCGTACTCGCGCCCAAAGTAGAAAAATGGAAGGGATTGTAGTTGCACGCATCACGCCTTACCAACACGTTTCCACGGTAGAAGTCAGGCTCCATTGATCATAAGCTTCCATCCCAGGCTTTCCTCGTAGCAATAAAAAAGTTGGGGCACGTTCGCACTAGTGTCGCGAAGTCTGAGAAAACAGCAACACTGGCGGTGCCACCCAGCTTGACATTTCTTCGGCTAAATCTTACGCGCAGAAGACTCGGGCATGTTTTCGGCGTGCTTATGCTTTGAGACTCTGTCACGTTTCCTGCATGGTGTCTTCGTTGACAAGAATGGTTGATCCCCGCTTTTGCTCGGTAACGCGAGCTTGCAACTCCTGATCTTCTGCAACCAGCGGGCATTAAAACTTGGCTAAATGACTAAAATGTCATAGTCATAATGACTTGGAAATATGAATAATACTTGGTCCTTAGTAAATCAATTACGAGGTAATCAACACCTGTCTACAAAAACCACAATTGAACGCAACTTTGGTTTCTCTACTTCCGACCTGGGCAACAAATTCAATGAATCGTTTTCGTTGGAACAAAACGATCCAGTTCACTGTGCAAGTAACAATATACTGCCAAATCTTGTGTCATGCATTTGTCCCGTTTTTGACAGAGCCTGCTCTCCTTTGCATACTCAGCAGTTTAAGCCGCCATAAATCATTAGGGCTTGATAACATACACATAGGTGATCTGTGAAGAAATATTGGGTATTTAATAGGTGTTATTTTGTTTACACTGAACAACATAATTGAACATTGGTCTTGGCCAGACAGTTTGAAGTGCGTACGCGTGGTTGCTCTCTATAAAAGCGGCAAAAAAGGAGCCTTTACACTACCGCCCCATTCCAGTTGTATCTTGTTTTTCTCCAATTCTTGAAAAGCACATATTGGGTTTCATGACATCCTTTTGTAACGAAACATGAGTTACTGAGTGAACATCAATACGGGTTCATATCGGGCGCGAGCACGCAGGTGTTACTTGAAAATTTGTCTGATACCCTTCATAACAGCATAGATGAGATTGAGGTTTCGTTTGTGGTATTTCTTGATGTTAACAAAAAGTTTAATACTGTGAACCATGGTATATTATGTACTAAATTATACCGTTATGGCTTCCGCGGACCATTTTTATCTCTGCTTCAAAATTACCTTCGGGATCGTTCTCAAGTGGTGTCACTTGGATCGGTGCTGAGTGATAGTTTCAGACTTAAGAGATGTGTCCCGCAAGGGTCTATCTTGTCACCTCTTCTTTTTATTTTTCTATGTTTATATCTTAGCTACTGTTAAAACTTCGAAAATTTATCACTACGCTGATGACACCCTGCTGGAATCTCGCAACTCTTGTTATTCTCTCACTCTCTCAAATGTTCAAGACGATGCCAGACGGGTGGCGCATTGGTTCGTAGCAAATTGAATAACAGTCAACCCTTTAAAACGTCGGTTAGTTTGGTTCCGAAATCGACAGAAAACAGCCGCCGAACGACTGCTTAATTACAATACACTCATAAAATTGTGATTCTTGTTCCTGTGCCAGTATTTTCTGTGTCGAGTCTGTTAATTACCTAAGTGTACATTTCGATGGGGATCTTTCGTGAAACACAGACATGGCTCACATATGTAAAAAGCTTAGAACTATTGCCTGTATGCTGTACAACCTAAAAGAGTTTCTGCCTTTTTCTGTTAGAAAAATACTAGCTCAAACTTTTGGTTATACTGTTCTTCGTTATGGCATGTGCTGTTTTTTCACCTGCTCCGCTACCTGGAACAAGAGAGGGAGTAGTATTTTAAAAAACATAGCCAAGAGTGTTCTTTATAAGTCACACGTGCCGGATTCGGACAGTGTATTTAAAGCAAGTGGTTTACCGTCATTCGCTACATTGTTTAAGCAAATCGTGGTGCTAAAATATTTCTGGTGTACGGATTACTGAACTCGAAATGTTAAACCTACACCTCTGCGGCACATACCTCGATATATGACACCAAGGGTCCGTCGCCATTACTTGATGGCTAGACGCCCATATTATGTTCTTGCTATCTTCACGAATTGCTTGACAAATTGTTGTCTTCAACAACGCGGAAACACTTGCGTGCTGCAATGCTGGTATTACAAATTTGCTGAAGTATGTATGTGTACGCGGTGATTGGTAGCTATTTCTTCGTTCTCTAACTGTTTTCTTTGAGTAGGAAAATGCTACCCATGTAGCTGAAACCCATGTTGATTTATTGTATTTTTGTTTCTCTGCTTGTCTTTGACGGTTCTGTTCGTCGGTTGTTGTTTGCTTTCCTTTTTTTTCCCCGCCGAGGCCACAGAGCGCTTGTGTCAGGACTTCGCTTCTGCGCACCCGATCGGACACACGCGCTTTGTGTCCTCGGCGCTCTTCACACGCGCTCAACGCCTGTGCTCTTCCACCATGGCGCGGAGGGCGGAAGAAAAGAAGAGATGACCTCGCAAGCAATGGATACCCCAGAGAAATCCTAAGCGCTCCGCAACGCAGATCGGCAAACAGGACAACATCACTAAGGAAGGAGCGGAAGCGCGCCGACATTGCTTACGCTGTCGGTGTAAGCGAAATGCTTTCACGAATCTTCGATAACTACAACGTCCAGGTTTGCCACGTGCCCACGAATAAGCTCCGACAGGAACTTATACATGCCAAAGATGCGCTAGAACGCAAAAGATACCCCGGGGTGGTCTAGAAGATTTCTTGTCAGACTTTTGACGCAGCCTAGATTGGTGAAACTGGAAACTTCAAAACCCGACTAAAGAAGCACAAAAACGACGTTGCTAACGGCCGCACCCAGCTAAACGCCTTGAAATAACATCAAAACGTAACCTGCCACGTCATCGCTTGGCATTCGGCCAGCACCATTTCCACCGAGAAAATACTATCAACCCGCCTACTCCGAGAATCATTCCACATCCAATCAACCCCGCACGCACCTAATATGACACGTGGGCCTATGCCTACAACATACGCATGCGCTTTGAACAACTACACGCATGTATAAATACGGCAGAGCCGCTTTTCGCTTCATGTGTCACGAGGGATCCGTACTGGCACCGGAACGTCATTTGTTTTAGGGGCGAAGCTCCTAAAGCCATGGGTCTCTCCATCCCTTGTGTCTCGTGGTACGTGACCGCCGCATGCTTTCGGAGATGTCGCAAAGTGGGCCGCGTTGCACGCGCAAGAACCGGCTGCAACCGGCAGCGCAAACTCGGCACCGGCAGCGCGAGCTTGTTTTTGTTCGCCAATGGAGGCGCGAGCGCACGTGCACTGCGAGGGGGAGATCCCGGAAGAGATCACGCCACGAACGCAGGCAGTCGTTCTCGGAGATCGAACGAGACGCAAGAACCTTTGCTCGTTTCCTCTCGTCTTGTTCGGGCACAAGTTCGCCCTAAAAAAAGTTCTTTCTTTACCGTTGTGTCCCATCCTACGTGACAAATTGTGGTGAGGTGCGGGGTAGTCCTCGATGGCGCGGGGTCTTTCACCAGGTCTGGGCCTGGGAGCATTGACTCCTAAAATAAAAGTTGTACATCTTACGTCTTTCTTAATGATGTAATGGGCGAACTTTCACGGGAGAGTTAGGGTTACCGATGATCTTCCCCTCTCGAGCTTCGCCCCACTTATCATCATTCATTCTTTGGATATGGCGTGATTTTTTTACCTATTGTTTTTAGAATTTTGGCGAGTGTAGCGTTTGTACCGACATTGTTATTTCCTCGCCAGACGAGTTCTCGTCGAACTTCGGACTACAATACATATTCATATTATGACTTGGCAGTTGGCTCCGCAGTTCTCTTTTCTTGTCTTGATCTTGAGTGGGGCATGGGCACGCACCCATATGGTAGTGACCACTTCTTCACCTCAATAACATATGTAGGTAAAGGCCTATGCGGTGCATCTTCCCAGAACAGGTTCAATGAAGCAAGAGCTAACTTGAATACATTTACAGAGACATCCAAACTACATCACACATCCATAGGATACCTACACGTTGAAGAAGCTACCCAAGTCCTCACGGAGCACATCCTCGCCGCCACCAGAAAGTCCATTCGCTACGCCTCTGGTGGGGCCCAACCAGCAGAGGCCGTGGTGGAATGAGGACTGTAGGCGGGAGCGAGAGGCCCAGAACAAGGCGAAGGCGTGGGGTATCCTGTGTCGGTAGCCCACGTCGGGTAAACCCCTCTTGTTCAAACTGGCCAAGGCGTTTCGTAAACGCGTGCGCCGTGGGGCAAAATGAGAGAGTTGGTGCAGCCTCTTGACATCCGATATTTCATACACGGACGCACACAAAGTCTGGACACATACACGTAAGCGCAAAGGCTAACAGACACACAGCGTGCTCTTGGTTAGCACAACAGGGGACACACTCGAAGACCAGGCTAACACACTTGCACAACACTTTGAACACGTGTGGAGTTCAGCACACTGCACAAACACTTTCATAAAACACAAAACATCTGCAGAAAAGAAGTCCTTGCGTGGTAACAACAAGTCGCACACTCCCTACAATTTTTTCCTTTTTTCAATTCATCAGGTGAATGCCGCTCTGTTCACATGTAAAGCGTCAGCCGCAGGTGCAGACAAAATGACATACACCATGATACAGCACATGCACTCAGACACGCTTGAAACACTCCTACGCCTATACAATAAAATATGGTTTCGGGGCACATTCCACACTTTGGAGGAAGGCCATAGTCTTGGCATTCCTGAAAGAAGCGACGGACCCTTCCTCTCCCGCTAGCTATTGACCCATTGCCCTGACAAGCTGCCTCTGCAAGCTTCTCCAGAATATGATCAACACGAGACTCACGTACTTCATAGAGTTCAATGGTCTTCTCGAGAGCCACCAAGCTGGCTTCAGGGCGGGAGATCCACCAACGATCAACTGGTTGCGTTGGAATCATATATAAATGACGCCTTTGTTCACAAGCAGTTCTGTCTTACGGTGTTTTTTGACAGAGACTGCCGATGGCCCCGCATGACATTATGGCATACTTAGTGACCTAAAGTAATTCGGTGTCTCCGGGAATATGTTAAATACCCTTATTAGTTACTTGTCGGAGAGAACCTTTCGCGTGAGAGTCGGTAGTGCAATCTCAGAGGTTCACGTGCAAGAAAATGGCGTGCCGCAAGGTGGCGTGTTGAGCTGCACTCCACTGTCTTCATAATTCAGATAAACTGCCTTGGGAAGGCATTGCAACCTACAATCTTTTATTCCAAGTAAATAGATGACGTCCGGATATCCATGAAATCTTGTTATATGTCAATCTGCGAACTTCACGTCCAGCTGGGTGTCAAGAAACTTGCAGGCTGAGCAGACAAGAACGGTGTAAGACTGAATCCGGCACATAGCTCTCGCGTTGTGCTCTCCAGGAAGCGTTGGGTTCGACCGGATCCACACATTACTCTGAATGGCGTGTCGCTTCCTGTTTTTAGGTGTTTTGTTTGACCACAAACTCACATTCATTCCTCATATGAAGCTACTGAAGCATAAATGTCTGAAAACAATGAATATTAATAAGGTCCTCTCACACCAATCGTATGGTTCCGACAAAGAACTCCTACTACGCCTTCATACTGCTTTGGTTGGGTCTCATCTGGACTATGGCAGTTTGGTGTACGGGTGGGCGACAAAAACAGCGTTGCGAATGCTCGACACAGTACTTCACTTGGGGCTTCGCCTTGCGTCGGGTGATTTCCGCACAAGCCCTGTCCAAAGTTTGTATGTCGAGTGTAAGAAATGGTGCCTTGAGGACAGGCGAATTTATATGAACTTGCTCTAGGCTTTTAAAATTTCATCGCGGAGTAACCATCCTTCTAAACCTGTTTTTATGATACATTCACATTACCGCTGTGTGTAAATCGCCCGTCTGTTCCTTTGTCGTTCTTACTTAGACTGAGACAGCAAGCTTCGGAATTCGACATCCCCT